>NC_079474.1:39082086-40332086 GCF_026230105.1 Diorhabda sublineata
TAACATGACTAATGTTACTGATTGTGAAATATTTTTTACTCTGCAGTTATATTCTAAGATGAATTGCCTTTTTACATTAAAAGAAGGATAATAATTATTCGCGAAATACAGAGTGAAGAAGGAAAACAATAATGCTCCAATATAATTTAGGTTAGGTATAAGGATGAAATTAGTTTGTTGAAATTTTTTCTATTGTCGCTGTTATTATTTGTTTTCATTTTTCATATTCCTTATAATTCATAATTAGGTTAGTGGACGGCCAGAAGCCTTTGCACAGATAGGCCTTCTAAGAGTTCTGTCTCAGTTAAAACTACCAGAGGAAAATGTTCTTTGAAAAGTTAAGCTTGCACCTTGGCTTCAGCCTTTTAACGTTACTACACAAACCACATGCATGAATGTGTCCGGTCAGAAGGCCAGTGACCAGTCGAATTTCGCAACTACTCTTACATTTATTAAGTTTCTTGGCGGAACGTACAAGCGGCCACTAAACTTACTTGACAATTCGTGGACCGTAGTGCGTGCTGTTGTCAAAGTTGTTGCAAAAAAATTGCCAATAGTTTAGTAAAAAATTTGTAACGCAAAAAAAATTGAAAAAACTGAGTTTGAGTCAGAGATTGGATTGGACACAGAAGTACTTTAGGTATGTCAGAACTAGCCTTAAGGAAGATATCATTCGAAGATTTCTACAGAAATTTTATGAGATATTTTGTGGAAAATTAGATATGTGAGCTCTGAGCATTTCTCGGTTACGTGATCTACAAATTCTTTCCCCTCCATTCACCAGCGGCATTCCGAATCAGCCGTAATGCCTATAGCATGGAAATGGCGTGTTTGATAACTGTGTCCGGTCAGAAGCCCAGTGACCAGTCTAATTTCTCAACTACGCTTACATTTACTACGTTTCTTGGCAGAAAGTAGAAGCGACCACTAAATTTACTTGACAATTCGTGTACCGTAATGCCTGCTGTTGTCAAAGTTGTTGCAAATAAAATTGTCAATAGTTTCATAGAATATTTATAATTTAAAAAATAAAAAAAAATTGAATTCGAGCTAGAGATTGGACTGGACACAGAAGTACTTTAGGTGTGTCAGAACTAGTCTTAAAGAAGATATCGATTTCTTTAGAAATTTTATGAGGTAATTCGTGAAGAAGTTTTTGAAACTTTTGAAATAAATAGAACTTAAACTTACTTTGAAAATTATTATATTTATCATCAGGCTAATTGAGACATCTTCCCTGGTTTGTTGAAGTTGTTTAAACATAAAGAATAAGCTGGTAAACGAGTCGAAATGTTGCTGTATTTCTTGTTGGAATAGTTGTACAAAATTTGGATAGTGAGAAGGACGCATCTTTCCACATTACTTTGTTCATATGTTCCTCACTCGCGTATTTTAAAATAAATTAACTTGTCGCAACTGGAAAGTACGAACAAAAATTGGCAATTCGGCTATTCCATCAAGTGCTTGCTGGGAAGTAGCACTTTCCTGTGGTTTACACATGTTCAATTTTATTAAAATTAAGTACTTTCCGCAAGTAAATTTGAAACATGTAAACATAGCAAGTGGAGCAGAGAATATTGAGGCCCATCTTTGTGTGATTTACTTGTCTCATACCAGGTGCCTCCATCCATCCCTCATTAGAACATTATTATCGTCATTTTGGTAACCTACTTCCACCTTTATACATATGTGAAATTTGATAAGTGTCTGATTTAACTTGGTAAAAATACGTCATTATCTTAGTTTATCAAGAGAAAAGAGAATTGAGCACAAGCCACCTAGGAAAATATATATTTCCATAATATTTTTGTTAAGAATATAGATTAAAAATTAAATATAGTGTTGAAAACGTATGAATTACCTCTTTGGTTGCAACAAACTACCTGTGTTTATCCTAAAATTGTTATTTCAAAGTCCGAAATGTAGATAGTTTTTTGCTTGGACAATTCTACCTCGTACACAATTTCGATCGCAGTCTATTAGAGGACATTCGTTCCTTGGAAGTTGTTAAGCAATTGAAAATTTGACACCCGGTATTTAAATTCGTTAGGCCATTAAAGCATTTCACTTATCATTTTTATCGTTTTAGTTCTTACCTATAATTTAGATAGATTTATTTGGCAAGATAATAATATAAAATTCAGAATATTTCATGTCAAGATCTAATATACGGATATCAAATACTAAGCTATAATTGATGCTTTCTATTTGAAATAAGAACAAGAAACAATTAACTCCGATCTTGCAGCTACGACCGAAATTAAATATTTAATTGGCTCTTTACAAATTATTTTTTTTGGAACCTTATTTATTTAGCTTTAAACGAAAGGTTATCATCAAAAAATAGTGACAAAATTATACAAATACATTGTGATAAAATAATCAGTTAGTGGTGGAAAAGATAACAGTTGTTGTGGCGACTTATCAATCAATCAACTTATTTCATCCTATTTTGACATATTACAACAGATTCTGTCAACTCAATCTAATAGAAAGATAATCAGTTTGAACGGGTCAAAACGTTTTTAAAATTGATTGTCTTGTCCATGCTTCAAATAGGGTTGTCGAGGAGATTAAGAAACATTTTTCTCTTATGAATAATTTAATTCCAGGCATGAAAAAAATCTCCCTAAAGCGCCTATAAGGGTTCATTTCTGTAAATAAATATTAAAGAACACTCCTCTTCCACCTCGACATATTATTACAAGATTGGTTGGAAGCTGCTTTTTTTATTGAGAGAATTTTTGTCAACTAAAACTGAAATTAAGTGTTGATTAAAACCAATTGTATACTGTTAAAATTGTTTTTCAATTGAAGAACTATCATACTATGGAACTATCTATGGATTTGCTACGCAGTGTTGTAACTTTATCACTCAGTTTAAAAAACAAAATATATTTTTTTATTCACTATACAACAAACTATCTTCTTCTTCATCGTACGTCATGACTTGATCTTTTGTTTGCATTAATGGTTGCCTAACTGCAGCTGGGAGAATGACAGCTTTCGTACCATCTTGTAGGTGGTCGTCCTGGTGGTCGGGATGTATTCGGTTTTTCTTCCTTTGCAATCTTTGCCAACCTGTCATCTGACATTCTGTCCACGTGGTCTCTCCATTTCCTTCGCCGATTTCTCGCCCATCCCACTACATCCTGGATGTCACTTATCTCCCTTATTTCATCATTTCTCTTCTAATCAAATAATGTGTATTCGTCTATTGACCTCAGCGTTCGCATTTCAGAAATTCTTAAAAGCCGCTTAGTTATGGTGTTCTCTGTTCTGGTCTCTATCGCGTATGTCATCTCTCAGGTACCCTGATATTAATGACGCCTATGTTGTTTGAGCTTTAACTCCATTTTTCTTTAGATTTCTATTACTTGTTATGTTTGCTCCTCGATATTTGAATGACATCACTTGTTCTAGAATCTGATCGTATATTGCGAGTTATCTGGATATTGTTAAAGATTTGGTTTTCCTCTAGGATATTTGCATGTTAAAATCTTTCGCTATTTGTTCAAACCTATACAGTAGCCTTTGTAAGTTATCTTCGTCTTCTGAGATGACCATTGCGTCATCAGCATAACTATCTGTTTCTGACAAACTATCATGATATAGTTGTTATTTATTCTAGGTTTTATTTTTACATAAAATTTCCGGCTTTTCTAAATCAGAAACTCACTAAATTTATTTGAAAATAACAGGCTCAAGCAACAATGCAAACGGCGTAGCTAGCGCCAGCTATCAAATGTTTCCTTCGCATTTTTTTGTATTTCTACAATAAAACATAGTAAATTAAAACTTAGAGATTTTTTATAATCTTCCAACATTGTTATTGAAAAATAATAAGCTGTTAATTATAATTACTTTCCAAGTAAGATTTATATTAAAAAATAGTAAAATTACATCTATTCTCAGTAAATTTTCGCAATTGTCTAAAAAAATCACTTAAATTGTATTATAATTTGAATTCACACACTGATTAGTCATTTTAGCGACCATATGTTTCGCAAAACAATAATAATTTTACAAAAAAATTTACAGTGTAGCTTGGTTTCTAGAAAAATAACTTTAGAGAAGTCTAATTCATTAACTCAAAGTATAAAACTAAATCTGAGGTAGGTTTTAAGAATGTCACAGGTAAAACAGGAGTCACAATTTTTGAAAAATTCAAAAATGTGATTTATGAATTTGCGAATTTAAAAATGCTCCTATTACATCAGTTGATGTGAAAAGAAGTTTTTCAATTTTTATAATAAGATACAGGGTGTTTCTATGTTCGACCGACAACGCTCTATGACTGAGAGATCTCAATAAATAATTCATTTTGATATAATAATGCGAACCCTTAAGGAACCGAGTTGCTGAAATATAGGGTGTTCAAAATTTTAAATCAAAGTCAAAAATTTGGTTGAAGTTTTCCAAAGTTTGTTTATGTCAAAATATCACTTTATTGAGGAGAAATCGTTCTTGATTTATGGCAAATTTTTGATTTAAAATTTTGAAAACCCTATATCTCAACAGCTAGGGCTCCGTAAGGGTTCGTATTCCCATATCAAAAAGAATCATTTATTGAGATCTCTTTGTGGTAGAGCGTTATCGGTCGAATATAGAAACAACCTGTGCAATATACATTTAGTGGTTTACTGTTTATATAACTAACAACAATTTGCTTTATGTAAAGAATGCATATTTAGGTTAAGTTCAGTACCTATGTAAAAAATATTAATGTGTTTATTTAGTTTGAAGTTTCACTAGATTCTCTCGCCCTTCGGTATTAAGTAAAAATAACATAAATTTTGAAGAATAAGTTATATATAATGAATTTATTGTATTAGTGGAATATACGATGGATTAGGTTCACACAATAAGTATTTACCTTATTATATACCTAAAAATTCCTGCCTTCTAATTTTCGATTACATATAAATAATTCTAACAACATGATTTATGTAAATTTTCAAAATTCAATTCGACTTTAATCTCCACGGCGACACTTTAAAGTTAATTGAAAACATGTTTTTCGTTTTTTAGGGTACTATATTCATTCTGTATGTAGGCGGTTGTGCCGCTTCTAAATATCAGTACTGTTACAAACAATTTGTAAATCGTAATTGTATATTTAGATGTTGGAATTATACCACTACAATAAAACGCAAAAATAAATGCACAGATTTATGATTTATGAATATTGATTATTATATTACTCAAGTTATGGACGTTATTTATCAACTTCATAGAAAATATAATAACTATTGTATGAAGATTACCTTAAGAATAAAAGTTTAATGTTATGAGAAAAATAAACGTAATATTTTGATTTCCAAATTTTTTCTCCAGTCCATTTATAGTTATAATGGTTATATCTATCTATATATTTATATATCTATATAAGATTATAATTCATCACGCAAGTTAATATATTGTTTTTAATAAAATTTATAATCCTGAATAAATCACCTATTGGTAGAAGGTTTACGCAGATTGCATAAGGTCAAATTAATTTTGTACTTATTTTTGATTTAGAGTCCCAGTTGGCTCTGTGAGCATAAATAGAAATGAAGTTGACGAAAAAGATAAAACATAAAAGTATACATAGTTTATCATTGAAACTTACAACAATTTACGTTATCAAAAGTGTGAAAAGTTGTCCATCCAAATAATATTTGGCAATTTCTTTAAAATTTACCTTAAGTTGTATTACCCTTATTAACGCAATTCGACGGACATTTTTCTTATACCCAGATTGTTCTCCTTACCTCAACCGTACATAGAAAATATATAATTTTATTTTGGCAGTGCGATGACGATCATTCGCTTTCCCTAATAGTAGCTATGTTATCTGCGATCACAAATGTTATCAACCCTCGTGCAATATTTGTATTTTTTTCTGTATTTTCATTTTATCGATTCTGATTATAGTGTGATGGCTGTTAGATAAAAAATACTGAATCAAGGTTTAGTCATGTATAAATATGTACTTCACATTCAAATTCACCTTATTCATAGTCAAATGTTTCGTTGAGATCCTCCTTTTTCTAAATCAAAATTGTATCTAGTTCTCAAAATTATATTTTTTTGGCAATATACCTTGAACAAATAGAGCAGAAACGATAACGAAAAGTACTTCGTCGGAGTAAAAATAAATACAAATTTTTCGCTACAAATAAATTTAACTTAGCCATTATTTTATGAGGGATATCAGATTACGAAAAGAGGTGGCGTCAATTTAGTTTGAATAAATAACATTGCCGTGAATTATCTAAATATAGGTAAGAAGAAGAAGAGAGTAGAATGAGCAAAAATTTATCGAGATAGACCTTGTGTCATCTTTATAATTTAATCTTTCAAAGAGTCTACCCAAACCTTTGCGTTTATTCTTCTGTTCATTTAGTATGATTTTTTCCTAATATTTAGTGTTTAAAGTAGTTATTTTTACCTTACTCAATTTTTAAATTATCCTTTCTAGTTTACTCCTTTATCTTTTTATTCGTATAATTTCATCTATAATTTCATCTTCGTCAGTGTTTCTGCTTTCTGGGATTTTCCTAAAACTTAGTTTTAACTAAGTCATATAACCGACTGTGAGAAACAATCCAAAAGCAAAAAGTAGCCATTCTTATTCCAAAAACAATGATAATTTCTATACTTGCAAAGCTGCAGGCATATATACACGAGAAAACCCCACTCAAGCGTTGGAGGGGAGATGAATCAATCCTATTAATCACAAAACCAAATTCAAAATATTTTTACACCTAAACCAATCCAATAGTAATAAGGGCAGAATCATATCAGATTTTTTTCTGTTTTCTTGTACACGTACAATACACTGTTTAATTTTAATAATCATTTTCTTAATGTTACGAACAAGTTCGTGAAATGGGTCCGTAAGCCGGCCCTGTCCAACTACAATGGAATTTTAAAATTTGGCGTAGCGCATATGACGGGATTCGTTTGATGTTTGAGTGTAAATTTTTTACAGCAAGTGGTTTATTAACATTGTTTGTTTTGAATAATTTCCAGGAAGGTTTATTTCTTCATTTGTTTTCTGTCTTTTTGTGGAGAAGTTTTTTGATGTAGGCATCTAAGTACATAATGAAGCGCTTTTAGTTTAGTTTTAAATAAATAGTCTTAGTGAAAAGAATGGATTAGTAAAAGTAATCGCAGAAATTATTTAAGTGATATTCATCAGTAAATTATTATTTAGTTACGTGTTTACTAATTCACCCCATGAATAGAAAGAGTGTAAGTAAATACGTAAAACGTTACATGAAATTTCGTAATGTGACCTTCTCATTTTAGGTACTGAGTTTACAGATGTCTAAATTTCACGTCTGTCAATTCCATCTTAAACGTAACTCGCAACTTTTAGATTTTAGATTTTTTGTATGGTGTTGATGATACTAATGCTTATTTATGTACCACATATCTTTCAATTAATTTTATGTTTGGTGGTCTTGGTTGATTTGTAATTTCACATTCCTGTTTTAGCAGCGGGGTTATTTCTGTGACTTCTATCGTCACTTAAAAATAGTTTTCAGCTGAATTTTTAAGCGTTCAAAGATATAGTACACAATTTCTGATTTACTGTGTATAACTACTTGGATATTTTAATTTAGATTTTCTACATTGGAATTGAACCTTCTTGAATCAGTACCTAACACATGAAACCAATTCAACAATGAAGGAAAAAACAAATGCATTCTTCGAAGATTAAAACGTATAACAACCGGTTAGTTCACTAACTATTTAAAGTATGTTTGATAACAAGCCTCGTAGAATGATATAGACAGAAGTGTTGCATTGAAATATTGCAATTACTGATGATCGTGTTCAGGTGCTTTTTTTTGTTGCACTGAATGAATTATTACGTTTATCGAGAAAAGAAAAACTGGAAATCTCTCATTATAGTGTAAATATTCCGCGCCGATCCGATTGATATCGAATATTAATAATACGCTGAATCACGTGACAATAGAAAAGTTTATCAGGCATCTCTATAAAAACTTGAAGGACTAAAATAGTTTTGGTTTTTCTATATACATAAACCCAAATTGGGACGTGTTAAAAGTTTGTATATGTAATTAAAAATTTATAATTCGATAGTTTATAGACTTTCTTTCATCTTATACGTGGCCTGGCTATTAAATAACGAGACTGGGCGGCTAGAGAGCGCCCTAGACGGATGGGGCAGAAAACGAGTAGTGCAGCATAAGCATGTAGATTAGACACCTTACGGAAATCGATTAATTGGTTTATAAAATGATTCTTTGTCGCTAACAACCAATGGTTCATACGACCGTAAATAACACTATATATAAATAATTATTGAACATTCTATCATTCCAATGCGTCAATGGATTACATTGAATTGGAATTTCACAAATTTTCATTAATTTTCTCCTTGTTGATTTAGCAATAAAACTTAACTGGCTCTCCTTTTGCATTTCAACGTATATAATAATTGAATTTCAACGATTGAATCAACAAAAATTCAATAAATGAACAAACAAAAACATTAAAAGATGTGAACAATAATTCCTATTTTTAAATTAAAATAAATGCCGACAAATATTCACGAAATATGGTGTCTTGCGTTTTAATTTTTAAAGTAATCTGGATTTTTCTTTATGTAACTAGTATTTTTGTGAGTCAAATATGAAAAAGATACATTGTATACTATTATTGTTTATTTGTAAAATATTTTCTTCCCATTAAAAAGGAATTTGATTAAATTAAGTGAAAAAAAGGATTCAAGTAAAATTAATCCGAATCATCCGATATATAAGTGTCAAATGTATGTATATGTATCAAAACTTACAAATATACATTGGTAAAAATTTTCATGTGTAAACTGTAGCGCTTATATTAATTGATTATTGAAGCTAAAGCCAAGTTCTCCAATGACAATAGCTTATGACAAATACATTGTTTAAGGTGGTATTTAAAGTTTAAGAATGATTTCCAGCGGATTTAATCAGAAACAAATAACGAAAATGAAATTGAAGAAAAAAGAAATATTGTTATTTACTTTGCTTTGCTGTAATATTAAAGATTCTCGACATATATGTCTCAAAAAAGCCATTTTTTAATAATCGGCTCAAGAAACCATTAATTATCCATCAAGCGTTTCAAAAACATGTTTAAAAAGCATCTATTTGGGATCAGTATATCAATCGCTAATGAAGGTCTCAATTAATTAGCTAATAAATAAATTGAATATCACAGGAAACGTCATTCTAATAATGTGTCTTATCTCTTGATAATTAAGTGAACGATTTGTACCTGTGGCATGTTGATACCTTACTTCTCGTTAATATCAGTTTAGAAGTGGAACCTGCTGCTGAGCTTGATAATTTTTACACCGTTATTATTCGTATACAAACATATACGAGTATTACTGCTGCAAATCGTAATGAGCTAATATCGATATTATCGTAGAGTTTAACAGAAATGTAGTGTTAAAGTTGTAGAAAACCAGAGTAACTACCTGGTTAACGTCAAAAATGTCTTCTCCTGTTAAAGTTTAATAAAATAAATTACGTTTTGAAAATTATTACAATGTAATTAATATAAGAAACTTGAGTGTGATAAGTCTTACGACGAATTGTAATTTATTAAAATTTTCAAATTCCCATGCCATATGGCAGTGAGTGAAAGACCAAAAAAAAAAAGAAAAAAACAAAATAAACATATGAAAGAAAAGGTAATAAAGAGGATTTTCGGAGGAGTACAGGAGCAAAACGAGTGGAAAAAGAGAAAGGAAAGGAAGGGAATGTCCTTCGCTGTGAGCTTTCTATCTCAAAATTTGCATATATAAAGTGACATCTTACAATATTGGTTGCCTATTCCCGAAAATATATTTCGTGAGTACTGGACTGTTGAACATTTGAGCTTGTATACAATTAAGTGAAACGTTGGTGTTAAACAGAATCAATTCTGAGGTGGGTAGTAATAAGAAGGAAACGAGCAGATTGAGCGAAAATGGAGGACAGATATTATCTAGATTAGACACTTCTAGAAATTTTGGCTTAAAGAACAAAGCTTTTTAGACTAGATGCATTTTAATTATTAAAATCCAAAACTATTATTTATCGAAATTCTATAAACAAGTTACATTAATTATTCAAATGTCAGGGTGCTAAATAAAATCAATTGCAATAATCAAATATTCTCTCTTTGTTGAGTGATTGTATTTCTCCTATGAAAATTAATCATTATAGATTGAATTTACTGTTATTGTATTGGAATGCGATAGTACTGAATAATTAGATTATTACAATGCAGTCAATTGTTACAATTAAAATCAGATAAATTGGATTAAATTTTGAACCACAAATTAATATCCAACTATAAAAAATATTTGTAATCATTTTAATTAAACAAATTACCATTCACACACTATCAGATCATAAAAACCCATTAATTCTCATAACTTTTTTATTGGTTACAATTTTAAATCGATACAACTTATGCTACCAGACACGTAGATATGGGCGTACATTTGATTGAAATCTTATACTTTGTATTATTACAATGAATTATACGAGCTCTGAAGGTATAAAATTATTAATCTCTAATAGTATTGGAATATTTTTTGCTATTATTTAGATAACAGCTAGTATTTTTTATGTACCTTTGACGGATTTCTTATTTTTTTTTAATGTTTCGTGTTATAAATCATGTCAATAACGTCAAATGAAGATTATTAACACTGTCACATATTAGGTGGGCTAAAAAGTTCAGTTCAGTTCAGTTAGCACTATCCTTCAAAAGGCACGTGTCTAAATGAGGCGAAAAAAGCACTATGCACAAAGTGGACGCCCCGAAGATGCTGTCGTCGACAAAAACATAAAAAATCCACAAAATAATTTCGGATATACTGAAGCGGATAGGAAGAGCTGAAACCCTAAATCTATCAAAGTAACGTGCTGGACGTATCGTGATTGAATATTTCGGTATGTAATAGCATTTTCCAAGCGCAAGCTCACAATCGACTAAAAATAATAAAAAAGTGACGATTTTGTCCAGTGTTTGGAGCTTGTCCATCATAATCGTGTCGACATCATTTCACACTGAAGGACAGTTGATAGTCAACCGGGTGGACCGCTCATGATGAACCGACTCCAAAGCGTGAAAATTCTTCTGACAAGGCTTGGTCTTTTACAGAGTAGAATGTATTTTCCAGTAAATATTATTCAATATCAAATTATCAAGAATTTGGGAAAAGATGATACCATTAACTAATTCTGAATGTGGAGTAGGTAGATAAAGATTGTGCATCGCTAAATCGTGTCGCGCTATGGATAATTTGCATTACATGGGCTTCGAATTGCTTCAGTGTCCACCGTATTCTTCAGATTGGTCTTTAGTAACTATCAGAACTCGGGAGGATGCTCGTTGAAAGTTTGCGCCATTAAAGAGAACATCGCTGAATCTGAAGCCTATTTTGATGCTAAATACAATTGTCGTATCGCCCTCGAAGGAAACTATATTGAATAATAAAATAGAATTCTAGAAAAAGAAAGATCTATTCTGTAGTAGCATACGAACTTTTCCAGCCCACATTTTACAAATCAACTAACTCTCCAATAACAACATGATCCTTGAATTAGTAACCTTTGGTAGAATGGAAATGCTATTCATCATCTCATGCCATGCCATGTCAACATTGCGATAAGTCCATTACCATTCAAACCCTGTTTGAGTGTTTGTCATTCTTTAGTGTGGATCAAGTTGCTAGGTCGATAGTTAACAATTCCGTTAAAAATGTTGATTAGAGCACGTCGTTTTTGCAATAATATTTGCATTACAACTTCAATTTTACTACAAGAGACAAGAGGTATGAATGATTTGGTTGGTCAATTTTATACCAATTAGTTTAATGGTTAGAAGATAATTGGAAACGTGGACCATTTTCTCCGATAACAAGTATTAAGGAACAGAAACTTCACTAGTAGTAAGCTAAGTAATCAACTCGAAATAACAGGATATTTGCCTTAATTAAAATTCGCCTGAGATCATGCATTCTTGATAACTGGAAGAGTCTTGAAACTCGATTAAGTCTAAGCTCTCCAGATAATTGTGACTGGTGCTAGTTCAAAAATGAGCTCTTTAGGACGTACAAAGCTGATTTATGTTCGTCTGCGGTCTATGAATACAGAATTTTATCTAGAAAACATTTCTTCAAGAAGAATGCGTTGCACAAACTGTTATGTATTACTGGTCTCTTCAGATTTAAAATTAGTTTCTTTTATAATTTTTTAGAGACAGATGAAACTTTGACGTTTTTAGATACTGACAATTTGCGTATTTATTTCAAGCAATAGATATATATTTCCTTAATTTTGATAAAGACTCAAATAGAAGTCGAAGTGAGTTTTTATCTAAATAAATTATTAAAAAAAAACTAATTTTAAAACAGAAGAGACCTAAAATCAAGAACATTCAGAAGCATGAATAAATAGATATATATCAAGTGCCTTATACTAATTGTGACGCTGTCTACATAGGGCAGACATCTCGGTATATATAAAATAGACTGAAAGGTCATCAATACCATAAAAAAATAGGGCTGCAGACGAACCTCGAAATATCAAAAAAAACATAAAGTCAATTATAAAAATTCAAAAATTCTTGGAACGGAATCTGATACACGAAAAAGAAAATTAGAAATGGTTCACATTCATAATAACGAAAAAGCTATAAAAAGGCCTAAATAATTTAAGTAGATCTTTTCGAGATGTGAAAACGAAAGAAAAATTAATCTTGTTAAAACAAATTTCTATTTTGATTTTATTCTTATTTTGATATTTATAATGTAGGTGATCTATTGATTAATATAAATACGCAAATTGTTAGTGTCAATATCATATTTGATAAAGACTAAAAGAAGCCGAAACGTCAAATTTTCATCTGCCTCTAAAAAATTATAAAGGAAAAGACCTCAAATTAAGAACATTTAGGAGCATAAACATACAGGAAGTCTAAGAAATAAGAAGTTTCGGTATATTGTACCTGTTGTACCTGCTCCAATGAGCCTTGCTAGAAATAGATGGTGTTATTCTTTTGTAGAGGAGAACATTCATTGAGCAACTACCCAAAACTTGATAATAAACTTACCCAGAAAAGTAAGCGGTTATAAGACCTCGGTACGGTCTATCTGTTAACTGAAGTTAATTTTTTCTGTGAAGAAATTCTTTATGCTAGTAAAGTTTAGTAGATATTCAAATTTTTGTACGTGATTTTCCATCTTAAATAAAAACGAAATGTTTTGTTGTTGCAATATTAACTTCATACTAACTATCAATTAAATAATTAAAGGCACAAATTTATAATAAGAAAATTTACTTTGGTTTATATTAATTTCGACATTCCTCATTTTTCATTATTTGTCGGTTTATCAGCACTGCTATAATAAGGAAAGTGCTGATTATCATTAGAACAGGTTATTCCAAGTTGCTATGTAATGTTTTATCCATAAACCCATACATTATTTATCACTTCTAGACATTGTTCGTAGAAAAACAAAACTCATTGTGGCAATTTTATTAAAATAATGCAGTAAGCTGCACACAATCGTTAAAAAATGTAACGATATAATCATCCTGATAGAAATGTTCATCTTTCAATTTAATCTTTACATGTATAGAATGAAAATCATTAACGTTCGAAAACATCTTATACTGCATACATCAAACCAGAAAAGGAGTTTATAATGACGTAGGTATATCTACTCAATGACGGACAAAATTGTACGCTTATTTATGAACTTGTAAAAGTAACTTAATGCCTTGTGCTCCCGGTACTACTAATTGAAATCAATAAATTATATTGTTGATAATATGCTATATTTTCTAAATTATAAACATTATAAATGGAGATAACAAGAAGTAGCCCACAATTTTCCAAAGAAACTTGATACAATGTAAATAATTTTAGATGAAAATATATTCCAGTGTACCTATATACAGTTAAAAAAAGCCGTGAGCAGCAGAGCTCCATCACAAAAGTCGAATTTTTCAATTCCAATTGACAACAAAGAAAAAATTGTGATAATGACAAGAAATTTCGAAAATGGGAAGTAAAAAAAATCACCCTAGCAACGATCATACTCATATTATTCATTAAATAGGAGGCGGTCCAGTTCAACAATTACAACGATCAAAATGATTTCGGGCGTTTTGTGCTAGAAGAAAGAAGAAAACTTTGAACTTGATAAAGACAATTCTTCAACATCACCCCTACTTGCATTCGAAGTTCGAACCCTCTAGTTAAACTTTTTCTGGAAAAAAAATAAGAAAATATAACAAAAATGACCATAAAATGGAGAGGGGTGGAGATGGAAAGTTTCGATCTTAGACAGGAAATCATCTCGCAACTAATTGAACCTACATGTGAAATTTCATTTTTCAGTCGCTTTTCGTTTGACCTGCAGAGGTGAGTAAAAGGTCAAAAACCTCTTTTTTGCACTGCGACCCCTTGAAATATTCATTTGTTTTTAACCAAACTCTAATAACATCAATCCGCCGCCAAAAAAGCCATGTATGTTAATTTTGAACCAAATCGGACCCATAGCAATTACTCGAGAGACGAATAAGAATTTTAGCTTAAACAGATATATATATATATATATATATATATATATATATATATATATATATATATATATATATATATATATATATATATATATATATATTGTTATGGTATTAATAGTGTGTAATGTGTTTATTTTTATAAATTTTATTTTAAATAAAATCAGATTTTAATTTGGGCGCCATTAATAATTATTTGAATTTCTTTATTTTATTATGTTATTATTATTTTTTTTTTATTCTCAGGGTATTATATTGTGAGGTCAAATTAAAAAATTTTATTGCGATAAATTGTTATGGTTATAAGGTCAGATTATAATAGTTTTAAGATCGGGTCTGTTCTTTATAATGAATAAAATAATCAAAATATACAATTTCTCAACTAGCTATTACAATTATTTTATTTTACAAACATTCATTCATTCATTCATACTCATAATTACATTCATAAAACTAAATTATATGGAAATGTGAACTCAAATATTATATACTAAAAGAAATACTTAAACTTAATAGAACAGTACCTTAAGTGTTTGTTATGTTGTATTTTTTTATTTTTTTTTATTGGAAATTGTTACGGCCTTGCAGAATAAACAGATACTCCGCTGTAGTTCCACTCCTGTTCTTTTCCTTTTCACAACTTCTTTATCTTGGAAATTGTCCCTTTGTGAGTATTCTCACTTATTTCACTTTATTTAATTGTTTTCACTAATTTCTTATTACTACACTTATACAATTATTAATTATCAATCCTTTGAATATTTTATGCCTTTTTTATCAAGATTTTAATTTTTTTTTAAATTTCAATTAAAATTATTTTACTCTTTTTTCTCTTGCCAAAAAAATTTTTTCTCGTTGTTGATTTTTTTCATCATTCTTTTTTTTTTAAACAAACTTTTTTTTTCTTTTAACCAATGATATTTATTTTAAAAGTTAGTTACTAAATTGTCATTTCTAAATTTTTAAATTATTGTGGCTTTATTCAAATAATATTATTCTATAATTTCTTTGTTGTATTTATTTCATTCCTATGTTATTAATTTTATCATTGCAGTTGTTAAAATTTTTATATTTTATCATTTATAACCTTAAAATTTATGTTGGTATGTCACACAAATTTTTGAAGTTGGTGCTCCTGTTTTTATCTGTCAATTTATGGATTAAATTCTTGATTATACAGGATTTGTCAAAATTAAATAATAATTTAGAATATAGTGTTGACCAAAACTTAATATAAAGAATGTTATTTATTTTATTGTGATAAACTGCTCTAAGTAACCGAATAACAGAACTGAACTTGCTGAACTGCTTTATTTATATCTTATTATTGTTTAATAATTTATTTTGGATATATTTATACCATAACAATATATATATATATATATATATATATATATATATATATATAATTTATATATAAATAATATTAATTTATATATAAATATATATATAAACTACAGACGACATTCGAAAAACCATCATAATCGTGTTCAGGTCTCAAAACATGGAAAAAATTATGTTCCCCCCATTTTTCTTCTAGTCATGCCTACCGTAATAGTCTAATTTTTCTTTACGTAGACGACTCATTAAAAAACAAAATGGATTCCACAGTGATAATTTTAACGGAAACAACTAGCTCGATTTCAAGCCACATTGTAAATGTTCATGGTCCAACAATCCAATAAGTACTAATACAACTATAGACGATGTTATTTTTTTGAACTCGTTAAATGTTGCCAATTCAAGTACCAATAGTAATGTAACTTCTTCAATTCAAATTAATAATGCTCACAGTTGTACTTTTAATATCACTATTACAAAATAAAAATTGATAAAAGTTTTGTCGTAAAAACGTATGAAACTCGTGAGTAAAGTAACTTTTCTTTCACTCGTAGGAATTGCCGCATGAGCCATCACTTGTTGCATAAATAACTATTATGTAACAAGTGCATAAAGTTGTACTTTTTTCACGAATGGAAAAATGATTCCATGAGTGAAAAAAAGATACTTCATGCATACATTATTTTTTCTACAGCCCTATAAAATAAATAAAATTCAATAAGAAATTGGGGATAATTCAATTAGGGTAAATCTGGTATAGATGGTAATACGGGAAAGATATCCAACGCCATAAATCAGTGAAGAGTTTGTTTGTGACGTGAATAAGTGATGTTTTTTAGGGTGCCTCTTTATTTTAGCAAAAAGTAAGTAATTTCCATTTTCAATACACATTCAAATTGTATAATATGTCATATTTCGTTTTTAACATAACTTAGAGTGTGGGTAACGGTGGGATTTAGTTTCATAGTTGTTTAGATGCAACGGGGTGCGTTTCGTTTGAGTTTGCATCCACCATGTCTGATGACGCGCTTTGGCCATCTCTCCCGACCGATTGGGAGAGAGGACCATGCCTCTATTGGGATAGATAGCGATCCCTGAACTTTTTATATTTTAAATGTTGACGGCAAATCTATCTTTTCAAAGATGCCAATTAAGTATATCCCGCCTCTTCTAGAGGATCATGGACATAGAAAAACCTCAAAAAGGTCTTGAATAAAGTCCAAAGGTTATTCTTTGAGAAGGGCATTAATATAATTCCATATTTCTGGGAAAACTCTTAAAAGAAAGTTCAAATCTGGCTACGACTCCAATACACCAATAGGTCCTAGTTCTTGTTTGGGCTCAGCTAATGAGTTACGACTTGTCAGTCATACCAAAAAAATGCAGGTCCATGGGTCTCCCTTAAGAAAGGACTGTTTACGAAGTCGGACCTTATAGTTTCGTTAGCAGCTTGGTCTTAGACATAAATTTAAAAAACTAAAAAAGAGAAGCAGGTTACAATTGGTTACAATTGGTTACAACTGTTCTTATCTCGACATCCAGATCTAAGTATAAGAAAAACTGAAGGCGTATCTTCGGTCAGAGTCAAGGGGATGAATCGAGATGAAGATATGGAATATTTCAACTTATTTTATACCTACACCAACCAGGTGCAGTTGTAGCTTAAAAAGTTTCAAAAACAGTTCCTGTCATTATTTCATCAGAAAAAAGAGAAATGATCAGCGTAGTTAGATGCTTCAATGCGGAAGTAGAGTTTCTTTCTCTACTAGTTATCATGAAGGTGGTGAACAAAAAAAAGGAATGGAAGGACAACATGCCACCAAGAAGTTACATTGTTATGTCAAAGCAATCTACGTATGTGAATGCTGAGATTCTTTATAATTGGCTAAGGAATCATTTCTTGCTTCGAAAACCCCTTGGAATAGTTGTCATCTCATATACGACACGAGTTGTTTTCCGCTACGATGTTGATAATTTATTCATAAGACAATTTTTTGATAGCTGTTAGCATCATTTGGAATCAAATGAGTGTTACTGAATTTTTTTCTTATTTACTAACTAATACCATTAAATTGATTTTGAAAAACTATTTACAGACAGCGTCAAAAGAAAAATTAGGAAACTGCATATTATGGTGAGAATAATTGATTTCATTTATATATGATAAACTATGAAAATATAGTTTTGAAATTATGTCTTGATTTATGAATAATTTAATTTATGAGAAGATTTCCATCAACTTAATATCACTCTAACTTTAACAAATTTGGAGAAGTTTGTAACATAGACTAATCAAATTTGATTGGCAGATTGGTATAAACAGAAACTTATAACTGTTGTAAATGATTGATGATTCACTTTGCATAACTATAGGGCTATTTCCAAAGTATACAGCCTTAAAATTCTAACAACCATGGGATGATATTTCATGTTCTTGAAATAAAATACCTTTAAAGAGAATATTCCATTCGAAACAATATATTGTATGATTTATTATATTATATATTTTCACCCTGTTCAAACTTTTGAATAATGAATTAATCTGCAAAGTCTTGTTGGCCAAGTACCCGAACGTGGTACTTCAATCACACATTTCGATATTATTAACATTTACACAGATTAAAAATTAGATTCAACGCTACACCTATGGTAGGAGAGGTTGCGGATAAATAAAGAAATAGAATAATTTGTGGGGGAATCAATTAATTTGGAGTACAAAACAAGAAAATGCGTTGGAACAAACAATAAGAAAACTACTTAATAGACTACGTAAAGAAGTATTGCAAAAATTTTAATTTAATTTTAAAATAAGAGTAAATGTGATGTAGTTAATATGGAGACTTCATTAAAAAATGCCGTACTGTTACTCCATAGATTGCGTCAAGAATCTTGAATGAGTTTTCTGAACTTGAACTTGGGATTATTTTCAAGCTAGATCAGAATTTCTGAAGGGTTGCTAGAACTTTCTTTGGCGTGGCTATCTGCAGATTCGTTTTCAGGGATTCCATGCGTATGCGATGAAAGCCAGATAAGAGAGACTAGTGTTAGAATTATTACTCATGTTTATTTCTTTTCGTTGATAGAAGCCTTGAAAAACTGTAGTTTGTTTTCTATGTGTATTGTCCCAAAACAATCCACATTTTAGGGTCTGTAGTTACTATTATCAAGTAATCTATTATACAAAATCTAAGACCTATAGATCTCAACTCTTCAATATTGTATATAATTCCGTGTAATTACTAATTTTATGTTTGTAAGTATTTCATTAACATTTATTGTACTAACTATGTTGAATTATTTGCCTTGTAGGTACATAGAACCATGAATGACTGTTATTGGTTTCTCCAACTTATAATTGAAATATTTACAAGTAAATTGCAATTCAGAGAACATTATCGTAGTAATTTTGAAAATAACACAATACAGAGTGATTGTTCAATATTACTTGATTGAAAAATAACCACTGTTGTTTTAGTCTATCATTATTATACATTCTATATAAAAAATGATTCAATTTACTGAAAGCGTAAAATATAATTCAATTTTCATTCTATTAGATGAGAAGTAGTAGAAAGAACTTTGTTATAATATACTGTATGGGTTTCAATTTAGAGAACAGGGTAATTTTATACTTTCGAGGTGTCCTTGCTTTTTGGATTTAGAAAATTGAAAAATCATCCAATTTCGATGATTTTTTTTAATCTTCGTTTTTTCGACAAACTTACGAAAAAAATTTTGGGAATAAAAAAAAGAAAGCTTATATTGGTTTCTCAGAGCTTTAAATCTTCATGAAAATGCACTCATTCATGTATTATTGTTGATAACTTTTTCCAAATAATCTAATGAAGTTGTTATATTTTTCTTCACAATCTACACAAAAAAATGAATACATTGAAAAAAATGTACATGAAAATGTTGATTTATCATGTTTTTACAATTAAAAATAATTTCTCTTAAAATTGACCTTTTCTCATATATAATCGTTTGTACATTTTATTTATTATTTTTCAATATATTCGTTTTTTTTTTAAAGATTTACAAACAAACGAACGAAAAAATATATGAACTCGTTTGATACTTGGCACAAAAGTTACGAACATTTATATCTCAAGAAGTGTATTTATGACCACATTTAAAGTCATAAAACCATATAAAATCTTGTGATATTTGAAATATTTCCTATATTTCTTCACATTCGTCGTAAAAATTTTAAAAAAATCATCGAAATCGGATGATTTTTCGATTTTCTAGAGCCAAAAATCGAGAGAACTTCATAATCTTTCCTCACTATAATGGATTGAAACTAGACAAATATACAAAAGCGTACATCTATAATATTGTTACGAATACGTATCCGCCCTGGAGTCGGCCCTGCCTGGATTTACTGGAATTCTAAAATTCGGAGAAGCGCGCCGACTTTGATGTTTGTTTTTATATAACTTTTTTTATTATAGCAAACGGTTTATTCACATTTTTTCTTTGGAATAATTTCTATGAAGGTCTATTTATTCATTTGTTTCCTTTTTTTCTTTCCTAGGAAATTTTAAAATTCTTCTGGGATATATAAGAAGCTTGTGAAGCGCAATTCAGCTTATTTTATAATAAATAGTCGTAGTTAAGTTGGGAATTCTGGGACTGTTAGTGATATTCCCATGAAATACACTATTTACTACACCTACACTCACAATTAGTTTACCTTAAGTCTCTAAAGATAACTTGATGATCGAAACGCGCGTCAAACAGTGTAATTGTGAGTGTTGGTATAGTGGTAGTGTAAACAGTGTATTCAATATAAATAGTAGTAGTGTACAGACCGAAATAGAAAGTAATCGAAGAATTTAAATAAATTATTAAGTTAGTCAAGTGATAGTGATAAGTAAATTATATAAATTAGTTAAGTGTAGCGTAAGGTATTTAAATAAATCAAGAACTTGAGAGACAGTGTTTATTAGTTCACCTCACGAATAGAAATTGTATAAATAAATAAGAAAAACATTATTCTAGAATATTCTAGACTATTCGATAGTTATTTTGAATGTTTTGGAGAAGCCAATTCATTATATTTAAAATGAGATTATATGTAAATTATATAGTTAAGAAAACACATTACAGATTATAATAATACTTCAAAATTATAATTTACAGCTTCGGGAAAATTGTATAATTATGTATAATTCTTTATAAACATTATATATTGAGTGTATTAATTATATCGCAAATCTTTGTATTTGAGTTTTTAGTTCTTTCCATGTTATCATATTAAATTAATAGCAAATAATGAACTGAACAATATAGCAGAAAATTACTTTTGAAGTTGAGTATTGATACTAATATAATATATAGTTTTCAAACTTCACTAATTTATCATTAAAAAGGTAAAAATTACAGAGAAATTCTTAATATAAGAAATATTGGAAATTGTTACTATTAAATTATTTTTTATATGGTATATGTGCTACTTCCGTAAATTTGAAATACCAAAACCTTTATCTAAAAATTTTGAAATTAATGTTATACAATTTTGCGAAACTAAAAAATAATATAGTTTATGAAAAAAAGCAACTTGCATATTTTATAAGTTAACCTTTTCTAATCAACAAACTACAACATAATTAGAAGAAAAGATTCAAAACCAAACTTTTACATAAGGTTCTAACAATAGTCGTAATTTTCATTCCATAAAAGTGCGATTTAAATTATAATCTAATAAATTATTTTCCATTGGTGGTGAAAAGACTTCCATAAACAATAAAAAGGATTTATATATTAGAATACGGAAGTTGTCTCTTCCTCATAAAATAGTACACTTAAAGCAAATACCAGTTTTCTATTTGGATAAGACAAAATTAAAAATGGATCATCAAATGAAATTGGTCCGATAACAAAAAAAAAATAGTACGTATAATGTTTTTTGTACCTGAAAACTATTTCTAAAAATGTATTTCTTAACAGGGTCAACAAATTAGCACTTAAAAACAAACTTACCTCAACATTTTGTTTTTCGTTCGTCACACCACTAGTTAAAGAACCAGTCAGTCTCTTGTGAACCCAGACCGAAAGAAAAAAAACTCTTATCCCAGAAGAAGAATGTTCATCACTAATAACGCCGTTCGTGTCGCGATGGCTAATTCTTAACGAAAACGCAAAAATGTAAACGGATAATGCACATGCGAGATGCTCGTCCGTTGGCTGCCGGTGAATTAATAGCAAACCGCTGTCTTCAATGCTTCGGTCTTCGAGTCTTGCAGTCAAATGCCTTGCGTAGGACGTGAGAGATTCTTTCCGCAAGAAGTCTTCAGATTTTAGTCTGACGAGACTTGCTAATAGTCTGGGGACTCTTGGAAATGGGTTCTGAAGTGTAAAGAGCAAGGTGGAGTTTGTAGAAAACATAAAATACCGTGCAATTCTTTGAATTACCTAGGATACGCTAATTGCTTCTGCTAATTCCCAGGAAGATGATAAGTGTTACTTTTAGAATGTTTTATTTGTTTTAACGATCCGTTTAATTATAATTTTTGTTTAAAAGACTATTGTTGTTGGAAAATACGAAACTTGCGGTGAGTGTTTATTTCTTCGTAATGAATTAAATTATAGAATATCGTAAAATGTAAATAATTCGAAGTACCCATTCAAATAATGCAGAAAATTTTTATATTATGAAAGAAAGTTTCAAATATATGTTAAATAAGAGCTACTGCTGTTTTTTTGAGGTTGGAAATTGTTTTTGGAGTGTTTATCTACTCTAGTTTAAAATCTTAAGCAACCGAGCCTCAAAATATCTTAATTACATCAAGTTTGTCAGTAATCATAAACCAAAAGTGCGGAAAATATGATTTTTGGTTATAGCTGAGGTTATATTCGATGGCTTTCGAATTTAGTGTCTTGGAGTTAGATTGCGACATATTTGAAATCCAAACTCTAATTTCCTATTTCCATATCCTTACTCAATTTAACTATGCCACTTTTAGAATACTAGTAAAAGTAGTATAAGTGATGTAACTGGAAAGAGAATCACAGGAAAAATCCTCCGTTTTGCTCTAAACTCAAAAAAAATTACATACGAGGTCTGGCTATTAAATAACAAAATTGCTCGCCTAGAGGGTGCCCTAGACGGGTAGAGTAAAAAACGAGAACTAAGTTGGGTATCTAGATATCTTGTCTATGCACGTCCCAAAACACGTTTCCGTCACTATTATAGTATTTGTGCAGTAGCGTGTTTTTTTTCTCGTGCCGAAAACCACGTGTGACGAAACGTATCAATCTCAAATTTCACGTTAAATTGAAAAAAACTTCGACTAAGTTCTATAAATTGTTGCAAGAGGCCTATGGATACAATTTTCTATTTCGTGCGCATGAATTTGAGTGGTGAAAGCGCTTTAGTGAGTGCCGAGAGAGCACTGAAGATGATCAGCGCCCACGTCGCCCTGTGACTGTTTCAACTCCGGAAACAGTGATCAAAATCAACCAAATTATGCGTGCATATCGTCGAATGAGCATCCCGATGATTGCCGAAGCTGTAAACGCCGATAAAGTAACGGTTAGAAAAATTTTACACGAGGAATTACACATGACAAAAGTCTGGCGAAGTTGGTGCCAAAAAATCTGACTCCTGACCAAGAGTTCTTGCGTCAATGGGTCTGCTAAGATTTCGTTGAAAGGTTAGAGAGATTAGAAAAAGATCTGCTTGGAAAGGGATTCGATTTGAGTCGACGGAAGGGGTATAGCAAAAAACGGTGGAGCCGTAACCAGAATCGTTATTAAATAGACAGACCTCGTATTAACACCAAGTAAAGCTTGATTGTAATGATTCAAAAACTGACAGTAAAAGTAATGAAGTAATGTAATTAGAGATAAAACCTCAGAAAAATTCCTCCTTTCTGTACATAACCTCCGAAACTATAAATTTGTTCAAATTAACGTTATCTTCACCCGAAATTCGTCCAAATTAGTATAAATAAGCTATGTTATTCTTGTAATTAAAAGTTAATGTGATGAACCTGAATATAATACTACAGAACAGTGAGAGAAAAATAAGAGAATACGTTCAATTTTATTCAATTATAATGTTTTTTTCAATAATTCCATTCTGAATAAATTCCATGATTTCAAGAATTTTTAACTTTTAACTAACGCTGTATATATCTCAATAGTACCACAATATTATCATGAGTTCAGATAAGCTGTGACAATTTTGAACCAATAACCATTTATTTGTCTACTACTATAACCAAATCAACCAAGTTTGTCGTGATATATATGTATGCTTTTTGGACAACGGATAAACTTTAAATTTGATTCAAGTTGAAAAAAAGCACCAGAGAAGCTCACGATATCTTCAAATATATATGGTGATAATAGTTATAACTATTAACAAGTGAAACGAACGATTTAAAAGTAGACATGAGTTAGTTGAGGAGGTATAGTTCCTCCAATATCAATTGCAGATTATAAAAACCCTTTCCGACAATTTTGTTTCATCTACCAAAGGCGTAGATTCCTCATTTTATAAATTCATTATTTTTTAATATTATTAAATACTTTTAAAAATATATATCTTGTGAGAAAGTATTCGTTAGAAGGCAATCGAATCATTATAAATTGGACGACATTAAACGCTGTTACTTAGACAGATGCACTAAATTGTAGTCCTACTTGGAACTTGGACAAAATCATTATTATACTTACTACAATTGAATATTAAGTTATAAAACGTAAATAGACGAGTAAAATGTACCTGTTTTTAAGGGAGTTTGGTTTAAACAGGGTACCTGATGTGAACTGATCCTTTTTTGTACCCCATTCGTCTATTATTGCTTCGGTAGTCTTTTATCTGGTGCAAATAATCTTGACGCCATCGAACTATCATTGACGATTCGGTTATCGCCATCCGTTTATTCAGTTTTTTGTGCTTAAAACCACATACTGACAAAACTTGAGGCAATGTTTCTAAACTGGTATAATTGTATTCTGGATAATTTGCTACCTTTTGCTGTATTACTTCTAATGTCGCAACCCTTTTCTCCTTATATAAACTACAAATTGTCCTACGTAAAAATCTTTAGCAGCTTTGTCAACTGATTTCAGTTTTACTTCACATGTTTTTCGGTTCTGTGATCGACAGCAACTCCTTCCGTGACTACTCGATAAATGGAAAATTTATTTACTCTAGTTAATTCATCAATTCTTATTATGATTGCATTATCAGATTGCTGAATATTTTCCTTTTTTAAACATTCGAATATATCTAAAATAACTTGCTCTGTTTGTATTTCTAAATATTTATTATTAAATTCATACACTGTGCAATTTCATTGTCTTCATTCGCCCATGGTCTGAAGACAATTATGAATTAAATAAATCTTCATCAAGCCATGCCACTGCTTATCGCAGACTGTCTAGTAGGAATATTTCAAAGAAATTGTGTACATACGCCTTCCGATAGCTTCAGCCAATAAAAATGTATTTATGTTTACGATTCGATGTTTTCATTGGTAAACCGTGGAGATGATGAGTCCACCTGGACTGACGGTTTGTTAGATTTTCACCGAATTTTATACGGGGAGTAAACATTATTTTTCATTTCGTAATTTGATATGATTGCCGTGAGTCTTCTGTCTGCATAACTGTCTTCTGCAATTGATATTGGAAGAACTACAAAAATAGTTTAAGTAGGCTTTTGTAGTATAAAAATGAAACATTGTACGAAGAAGAAGAAGACCTGAAAATGTAGTTTAGAGAATTTGGACTCAGTCAAACCATGAACATAAAACTAGTATTAGATTTAATTGAAATTTGTGGAGCCACGGGCAATATTTATATTGAATTCTTTACCACTGCTGGTCTCTAAAGACGATCACTTGGTTATCGAAATGCGCATCAGATAGTAATTGTGATTATTGGTGTAGTGGTAGCAGTAAACAGTATATTCAGCTAATACTATACTAATAGTAAGAGTGAAAAAAATGAAATTGCGAGACAATATATATTATTAAAATATTATGTTATATATATAGTGTTTATAGCATTTTATATGAGCATTTGACCTTCTTTCCAATTGAGTGCTGAGTTTCATAACAATGTAATCAGAACATGAATCATAGTGCTAATGCTAATCCGAGTGGACTGGAGAAAAAGCAGTACTAAGTGAGTAAACATGCCACAAAGAGCTGGCAACGTTAGACCTTTTTTATCTATTATTATTGGAAGTGACAATTAACACTGAATATTACTGTTCATTATTGGATCGATTGAGACAAAATCACAAAGAAGTGGACAAGGTGTCAATGAGAACAAAAGTCAAAATACTTCGAATTGCATGCGCACCCATCGTATTTTCCACATCTAGCCCCCAATGACCAATAACTGTTTTCAAACAGGAATAAAATGCTTTAACGGAATCAATACCAAATGACGAACACCCTATAGAAATCGATTTATAAAATTACCACTTGAATCATTAATATGCCGAATTATTTTAAATTTGGTAAATAATCCACGTTGATTATGTCAGTTGAAACATGAAATTTATATAATACAGATTGATCCTATTTCCTGCACCAAATAGTTTATATAAAAAATCATTACATTTTGAATTATTAGCTTCTGTATATCTTTTTCAATTCACAGCATTTGAATTAGAAATTGAATTACTAATGTCAGGTAAGAATTACATATCATCAAAATAATAAGTTTCCACTTTAGACGCATCCAATTTATCATTTTGTTTGGTCAAATTTTTATTATTAATATATTTCTTTGTCCCTATCCTTCAACTTTATAACTAATTTAAAAAGCTGGTTATTATTTGCCGGCAAGCACTAAAATAAAATTCCTCCTATTCAGAAATTTATAAAAATGTTACTGATATTGTCGGAATCATCTCTTGGGTTTTGACAACAACATGGCATGTCAGTCGTTCCGAATATTCTGCTCGACTGCCTTACATTAGTAATGAAATTATATGTCAACAATGTGAATGTTTGTATCAAGAGAATTTCGGAACTGAAAAATTTAGGCAATGGAATGTGTCACTTCGTGTTAACAAATAGTATAATAATAAAATAATGGAAATTTTCTGAGTAACGTTATAAAAAATGTATCAAATGGAAAATATGCTGGGAAGTTTATTGATTATACAATTATTCGTTGGCAATATGATTGACTTGAAAGTAATTTTCTTCGGCTCTAATATTCCAATTTTCCAAGCAATTCTGTCTCTAACTGAAACCTACTCTAGATGTTTGAATATGCTCAATCTATTCAAATAAATGGGAAGTCGCAGAGCGATAGATCTGACGAATGGGGTGGCTGTGGTAAAACAGAAATCTACCTGGAAGTTAACACACTCAATTCGTTATGACAGAGTGCATTTTGGAAGCACCCAATAGTTCCGGATGTCTGTTGGCCTTTCGAAGTACTTATGATCCACCCTGCGATTGTCAAAAGAGCAGATCAGCTTCATTTTAACTTTCACCTTACTCTTGCGAGCTTGATTAGTCTGTGTCATTTTGTGATCTGTTGACTCTGCTGTTTAGTTTTGGCACGTATTGAAAAAACTAACTTTCTTCGCCCATAATAATGCGATTAAGCTGAATTAAATTGCTTTCTGCCTGTTCTAAACAGTCGATTTACTTATCTTCTGAAAGTTTTTTTGGAACCATTTTTGCACTGATCGTTCTAATCTGTAGTCAAAATTGATTTCGGGATGGATGGATACTTGCGACACGAATTGATCTAGACGGATTATAGCATGTACACTGTGCGCGTTTGTGTCAATGCGCATCTCGACCGGTCTTTCTTCTCGCACTTCAATTTCCACGCTTTCACGGCTGTCTTTAATATTTTATAACAACTACACCCTTGTGTATGGCTCATATAATCATTTACAAACACATTCAACAATTTATTGTTAAGCTTTGAAACGCATTTCGCAGAAAGTTTGATCGTAACGTATTGATCAAGATTTCACTTGTACATTATTGTAATGAGAACCATTAATTTCCATGTATAGAACATACAGGCAAGAGAGAATTAATCACGGCACGCTTGGGGAAAAAAAGAAGTTGATCGTTGATCTAGGCTTACCACACGCGCGACCTGTCCAATGAAAATGTTTCGAAAAAAAAAACATCAAGATGAGATTATGTACTAAGTTCTACACATAAATTCATCTGAATGTTCTTGATTTTAGGTCTCTTTTGTTTCAAAATTAGTTTTTTTGATAGCTTTTAAAAGAATGATAAATTTTGACGTTTCGACTTTTCTTTAAGTCTTTATCAAAATATGATATTGACACTGACAATCTGCTTATTTATATTGTCTATCTAACTATGAAAAAAACTAATTTTGAAACAGAAGAGACCTAAAATCAAGAACATTTAGATTCATGAATATATGAAAAGGTCTAAGAAATAAGAAATTGAAGTTATTTATATATATCATTATCAAAAGTATCGATTACTTTCTTATTAAAATTAAAGCATAAAATTACATAATTGCAAAAGTTCATAAAGCTCCAAAGTGTTTACTTACAATGGAAAGCTGGTGCTTAAGAATATGTATGATACAAATTTCTGATACCTATAAAATCCTCGAAATTTGTGTTCTCATAATGAACTGTCAACTTGTCAGGTGAAAGATATTCTAACAGCTGAATCTAGTTCATCAAACGATTCTAATATAAGACATAACAGGTGTAACAGTTAGAAATTTATTTATGGATAAGTGAAGCAACAGAGAAAATTTAAGATAATGCAAAACAAATATAAAAAGTAAAAAATTATTCATCCAAAGAGTATCACTAAACTTTTTCAATTTAATATAATGTATAAGAGATTGACGCTAATTAGAATCTTAAATTAAAAGAAATGAATGATTATTTTTTTATATTAACGATGAGTAAATATGGAATTTGTCTTAAATTTGAATGGTATTATATTAAATATTACATATAAATAGGTAAGACCGACCATACATGAGCGACTAAAACGTGAAACCATGGGGCAAATATTTGAAAAGTTGAATCATGAATGAAATATTTCTGTTCTAGGATCTATTTTTCTTGGGAAAAATATATTTTTGACATATCTTCATCCAGGATTTTTCCGTTCTGTAACCATATAATTTGCTTTTATGATACACATCTATTTTCATTCACTTAATAAAAAACGTTAGTCATCGGGCTTTCACTACAATATTTCAACCGTCTGCGTCTGTTCAAAACTTTTAAGGTAATCTGCAAACTTGTGACTTGTGATTCACTGCAGTTATGCGGGGAACAATCAATATTTCATAAATACGCACAGCACTCATAACAAATAAACTAACAAACCGTCAGTCCACGTGGACCCATCATCTCCACTGTTTACCAATAGAAACATCGAATCCTAAACATAAATGCATTTCTATTGGCCGAAGCTGTCGATATACAATTTCTTCGAAATATTCCTGCCAGAAAGTCTGCGATAGGCATAGGCGTGGCTTGATGACATTAATTTAATTCAAAAACTTCTTTAAATAAATAGGAATATGGCGATTACGGACGTCCGTTTCGATTTTTATTATACTGAACAGAGCAACCACCGAAAGTTGTGTAAGACCGCTCTTATTACAATCAAACTCTTTGATCAAAAGCATGTGAGAGAATCAGTGATCTGAAGATGTGGTGGAAGATTTACTTTAGTATGCTTAAAGCGGCTTCAAATGACTGTCGCTTGAAAAAGTTATTGAAAGTCGTCTTAAAATAGTAACCTCCCAAAATAATATCTACCACTTCGATTTCATTTGATTTAAAATATAAAAAAGTATTGATATGATTTGATAGCTTAAGATACATTATTCTCGTAGTACCTTCTATTAACCTAACTTCAAAGTTACTTCACTTCAGAACAAAGTTGATTCTCTTGTAGATATAATATAAATGAAAGAGAATATTTTTATCTCTTCATTTTTAAAATACACTTCCAATCTTGTGAAACATATCAGTTGGCTCGTTTTCCATTGGTAATCTAATTTCATACGCAATCCCTGTGTTACATAATACAGCGGGGAAGAGCTAGCGTGACATTGTGTAATAAATGGATCCAAAGAGACAGATGTAATCTTTGGTTGAGTTATTTGGTTGTATAATTTTATAAATGTACATACAAACAGAACGATATTTGTTGAATCAAAATTTTAAATGTAACTTCTTTGAAACAAAATGCAGTCAATACTTGTGTAACATACAGTAGCATAGTTACTGTTTGAAAATTTTAATAAATTTTAGAGATTATGTATGTCGTCAAATCTTGTTCCAACCGCTTGTTTCTTCAAAAATATTTTTGGCTGCAAATTGAATATGGGTATCGAATAAAGTGACTTAATGGACAAAATGAAGGGCTCACAACTATTGTTTTTATGATAAGATTGATTGAGTTGTACTTGTTCGAAATGATAATTTAGTGTGTACTTTTTTTCTTTCCTCAATTCTTTGGAACTTTTTTCTCAAGCTTAACGTAATACTTAGATATATAGTTTTCTACTACTGCATAAAGAACATAACACATTGACAACCGATTAGAGCTAAGTAACCACTGCACAATATCTAGACCACTTTTGAAGGAACTTGATTACTTAAATATACACGTTTTTGAAAAATAATCATTATTATGCATTATTATATGACATCGTATTATAACAAAACAAGTTTCAACTTCACTAAATCTATATATTTTTCCTATACGTTTGTTGGTCAGAATAAATCAATTTAGTACTGATTTAAAACTAAAGTTTATTGTTATACAGTGCAATGAAAAATTTGTGGCAAATTTCTTCTTGACCAGGTTTTTATTCTAAAAGCCGGAATAACTGAAAAAATAAGGGACAGTAGATAAACTAAAGAGCAAATGTCGTCGCTCACACTCAGTGCGGGTAAAAAAGACTGTTGTTCCAGCTTAGACACAAAGAGAATTTCCATGAACGCTTTCAACGAACTTTTAAATGCCTCTTACATTACTAAGCGTCCGACTTAAATTAAAATTCATTCTTTCATTGGCCTCTTTGGTTAGATAGGTTGGTTCTCTTCAACGTAATCATAACGCAGAAAATTTCTATCAATGAATTAAGAACCCCTTGATGTTGATTCATATTTAGATAATAACCTGTTCCACTGCCTTGCTTATTCCAATTTAATGTAATGGAAAATTGAAGATATTCAATTCAATATGTTTTCCATTCTATAAATAAAACTCACGATTATGAGAATCACTGAAAAAACGAAGCATATACGATAATGAAAACAAATATAAAAGAGGGGATAGCTAATTCCACTATTATCTATATTAGTCATAGATACGATAACGAAACGAAACGAAAGAATTCACTACTAGCATATTCCAGAAAAAAGATGAAGAAGCTACAATATATGGACTATAGAAATAGACAATATAAAAATGGAAATGATTAGGTAATCATGAAACCAAAGAGGTGATCATGAATTATGAACAAATGAAGATGACTAGTGATATTTGTGGCAACACTGTTTCTGACAGTGAATCGTGACTTGTGTCATCCTGAAACTAGTTCAATTTAGTCTATAATTTAATCATGAATTGACGAACAATGCTTGCAAATTTTTTACTTTTATTATCAAAATTCATACTCGGTTAAAAAAGTGCATCGCGCACTTCTTCCAATTTATGGGCAGCTTAATCGTCCTACTGATGGAACTATTCGGAAGCTTGTGACTAAATTTCGAACCCAGTTTACACTATTGCATATTCAACCACTAACACAAACTTACAGTGAGGACCGAAGAAAATATTGCGCCTGTATCCGCCGTTCGCAGCAATTGGACCTCCACTACGTGGAAAATTTTGCGAAAGGATTTTGGTCTAAAACCTTATAAGATACGGCTGGTGCATGAATTGAAGCCACACGATCTCGCACAACGTCTAACATTTTATGAATGGGGGCTGGAAAAGTTAGAGGGAGTTAGACTTACGCTAACAAGCAAAATTGCCGCATCTGGAGTGAAGACCAGCCAGAAGCATTGCAAGAGCTACCAATGCATCCCGAAAAAGTCACTGTTTGTTGTGGATTATGAGCCGGTGGCATCATCGGGCCGTTCTTCTTCAAAGGTGACGATGGCAGGAACGTTACTGTGGATGGCGAGCGCTACCATGTGATGATTGACGATTTTTTTGGGCCTATAATGGCCAAATTGAGAGCCGCCTTTGGTGAACAATTAATCTCACGTTTGGGGCCTGTCAATTGGCCGCCCAGATCGTGTGATTTAATGCTTCTGATCTATTTCTTGTGGGGCCATGTTATCGCTAATGTCTACAGGGATAAGCCAGCAAAGATTGACGCACTGGGCTGTCTAAAGCGGAGCGGCGGCCAACATGAAATCATCTTCAAACATTAAATTACACTGATCGTTCTATCGATTCCAATAGAAGTTTTATCTTTATTTTTTCAAATTTTTTGTGGTTTTTTTCAAAATCAAATACTATACCTCGTAAAATATCACTGATTACAAATAAAATGCAAAAGCACTGGAATGTGAGTAACGACGTTGAAGATCTAGGAAATATATTAATAAATGACTGAATTATATGACACACTGTGTGTCATATGTGTCAAGACTATACTGGGACCTAAAGATATGGACGTAGAAGTGAAACTGAAAATCCATATTACAATAAAGATACAAGTAATAAAGCAATCAAAAGAGAATACTTGAAAAAAATAGGAAAGAAAACAAATGGGATAAATTAGGAGTGAAGAGATAAGAATAATAACAGTACAAGAAATAAAAAAATAAAAAAACAACGGGTAAATTAGTGTAAACATATCTACAGAATTGAAACAGGTAGACAAAATATTAACGAAACAGGAAATAAATTGAGTAGAAAAATAATCTTACCTGAAATTCGCGTCCAACATCTGGAGAATAAGAAGAGGAATAGAAGAGGAGTTTTGGTTAGTTTATTATTCTATTGCTCGTGTCTGAAATTTCGTGATACAGTTGGGAATTGATATAACTTTCGTATTTGAACTTCTGTGAATTATGCAACTAGCATTACGTTCTCAAATTGGTCTATTTTAAAATTAAATATCCGTGGCGCGCTGTGACCGCGCTTTTTCACAACAATTTAGAGCAATTGAAACCATTTTTCATTAATTTAGTATCAAGAAGTACCTACTTAGGTTAACGCATCTTATTATGGCCAGTCAAAGTCAGGGTATACAGCAATTATTAGTTGCTGAAAAAAGGGCGGCAGAAAAAGTTTCCGAGGCTAGAAAACGTGAGTATGATATTTTTAAAGTAACTTTGCGTTAAATTTAGATTGCTAAGTGGTATTTCTGGAATTGAATTTTTTTGGGGACTTTTTAAAATAATTAGTTTTGTGTAGGCGAGTTAAATTATAATAGTTTTGTTTAAATACATTGACAATTTGTATAATGTAGACTATATGTTTAAGAATTACTGGGAAAATTACTGAATATTTGCCAAAAATTTTTATTTATAGAAATGTATTGGTGCCAGAATAGCTTTGTTCGATAAAAAATAATCTTTTTACTTCCGTGACAATATAACAAAATGTCTCCATTTTCAAATGTTTGTTGTATACTTCGTTTCAATTTTGTGAGTACGGACAAAACTCAGGTGATGCTTATTAACGATTAATTAGGTATATAGATATGATTAATTCAATTATTTGAAAAAAAAACTGAAACTATCATTATTACTAAAAAAGTGCTAAATATGACATGTTGATATAAAAAGTCATCACAATATAAATATCTTTGCAGTCATTTCATCATAAAATATTAGTTCAGGATGCATTACGAGTAAATCTAGAGACTTTAAAGAAAAATCAACTGTTGTTTGGAATAATTGCGTGAAGTTCGTTAGTTAGTTAAAAGTTTCTAAGCCATTATTAGTGAATACGGGGGTCGCCACTTAAGTTTTGAAATATGACAACTTAGATGTGAATAAATCAAATTTCACATTTCCATCATAAATTTTGACGTTTTAAATAGAGAATGTACTCATAACGTCTTGTCATACGAGTGCTATTTGAGTTGGTTACAGAGACTTGGAAATTATCCATCTTGGTCAAAAAATGGAATAAAATCGTGCAATGATTTTCTATGACTTTCGACGAGGATTAAACCAACAGCGGTATGCCGATCAACCCGCTTCAACATTTTGTGATGAAGCACCATCTCGAGCCACCGTGTTAAGCTGGTTTTACGAATTCAATTGTGATCGCACTTCGCTACAGGTTTTCCAAAATCGGATGTTGTGCCAGTAAACATCGATGCTTTGCGTAAACTGATATTGCTAGATCGTCATGTAACATACCATTAGATTGAGACATACTTGGGCATTAGCTCTACTCACATACATTCAAAATTGCATGAACATTTTTCTGTTAAAAATATTTGTTTGTATGGAGTACCGTATAATTTGACAATCGCTCAAAAAAAGCCGTTTTATGCAAAGAAATGCTGAAAAAATTTAATCGGGGTGCTTCAAAAAACATCTATACGATTGGAAGAGGTAACAAATATGCATATTAACCTGAAACTTAGCAACAATCGATTGTATGGGTCTTTCAAGACGAGCCAAATCCATCAAAAGTAGTTCGCACACGAAACATTTCGAATCAAATGGTCGCCTGGTTTTTGGGACACCGTTCCATCAGAGCAACGTAGAATGGTACAATGATACTTAAGCATTTGATCTTCAGAGGCGGTCGAAAAGAGAAACCAATAGCAGAAGACGAATCATTCTCCACCACGACAATGCGATCAGTTCAAACAAAAACATTTTTTAACAATAAAAATATAAGTGATGGGTCATCCGCCGTACAACCTTATTTGGCACCCAATGATTCCTCCTTATTCCCGCAGATTAAAAATAAATAAATAGACGTTGATGCGTTCAAATAACATTTTTTGGAAGTACCTCAATCGGAATGGGAAAAATGCTTCGACAATTAGTTCAAACGCATGGAAAAGTGTATTGATCTTAATGGAAAATATTTTGAAAAAGAATAAAGTCATAACGAATTATAAATATTTGTTTTTAATTTTCTCAACTCAAAACTTGAGTAGCAATTCTCGTAAACTACCGGTTATATATTATACAGAATTATATTTGTGTGATATAGCTCTATATAAGAACTTTCTCTTTTGTAACTCAAATACACTTTTATATTAAAATTTACCTCACAAAAATATAGATAATCTAAAAATAATATGTGTCAAAAAGCTCAGTATGCTGAAATACAATGCAAATCTAATCATTAAATGATATAACGATTCACGTCAAAACAGTTGTTTAAAATAATTGATTACAGAACTTACATCACTTTCACTTTAGCGATGGTAAGTTCAGTTAAAGATGCGGCAGACCAGTGAGAATTCAATCACAATCACTATAATATGCAGTATGTTTTATGCAACATTTCTATTTACAAGGCAAATATAGAATTTTTCTTTTCTTTACTTGCTTCATTTTTTGTTTGTGAGTGGATCCTCAATCTCCAGACATAATTTCGATTTGAATTTTGATGTAATTTTTTTTTAGTTTTCAGTTTTAGTCACATATAATTAATTAAAATAAAAAAGGAGTATTTTTGCACAAGAACATTACATACTTTTAAGGCTTAGTATTAAGTCTTTTATATTTGGCACTTAACATTATGTTTAGAAACAATTTTACATCCTTTTCCACTAAATTTAATAGATTTCCTTTTTACTACGAAAACGAACCGAAATAGTTTGTTAATTTTTATATTGAATGTAATTGAATATAATTGCATGGTTATTACCTGATATTATACTATGGATAGGAGATTAATTACTTTAACTGTCATTCTGTGTACGTACCGTTACCATGAGTTTCTGTTTAATAATACAGAATTATCACTAAATATTCTTCGAAAAAGGCGGTTTTAATTCATTCAATTAACATATTAAAAGAGAAGAAATTTTTCAAAAATTTCTTTTTATATGATGTTATGGTACAAAAAATAGTAAAATGAAGTACTATGAACAAAATGAATGATAGATCAGGGATTCTCGAGTTATGTTGGGCAAGAGAACTGTTTTTCAAAATGATCTAATTCTATTTCTGCTTAACATGATGCAATAGAACGTGTAATGCAATGCAAGGTACAATATTCTTGATAAAAAGCAAACGCAGATGAAGTTCAGCTGATTGTTTCATGCAAGATCTTGCACTTGCAACATTATCAGATTGGTATCATGTTTATTGCGTGCTAGCTGTAATTCTAGGGAGAGATCTAGTTATTTTTTGCTTAGCAACCAACATGTCAATCAGGCTCCAAAAGCAATGACCACTTTTTTTGTTTACTTTACTCGGCTTTTTTATTTTCATTCACATTCACATTCACAAACTATAAAATATAATTGTAGCTTAGGAATCTGTTTAATTTTACTAATGAAATTTTTGTTAGTGGCAGTAATGATGAAATGGCAAGAGACTCGCATAATGTCAAGCGACGTGTAATATTTTGACCTTGCATGAAATTATATACAATTTGTCCTACACCATGTCAAACGGCCTTAATTTGCTTATATAAATACTAATCATTTTTAGTTTTAAGCTACAAATTTTTTCCTAATTTAGGTTTAAGAAACGCACGTAATTTCAAATCATTCTCGATGTTGATTTTAATATTTATGTTCAATATGCTTCTTGGTGGAAAGTCTGGAGACACCATGCTACATATTGAGTTCCAAGATACTAGAAGTTTCTAAATGATTTTTATGTCTCCTCTGTTTTGTAAAGACAGATGAAAATATAAAAGAAACTAATTTTAAATCAGAAAAGACTTAAAATTAAGAACATTTAGCATCATAAACATACAAAAGGTATAAGAAATAAGAAATTAATGAAATATCATAGAAGTACATTATTTTCAAAGGATGACTAAATTTGATCTAGTGATTATTTTTATTTTTTATGGGCATGTTAACAAGCAAAATCGTTACTTGACCGATGAGAATCCACTATTTTTAGAATTCATACACCTTATGCAAAGGAAGTGAAAGTTTGGTCTGATATTTTACGGAATATTCGTTCATTCATTGAAAATAATGTAGATATTTAGTACTACTTTGATTTAGTCCAAGAACTCCAACTGGTGTGGAAAGTCAAATTGATAGGACGTATAATATGATTTTGCGTGACCATATTCACTTCCATCAAGATAGACTTACGCTATATTACTTTCTCTTGATTATAGAATGATAGATATTCTGACAAAAGAAGTGATTGAAAAAGAGTAAAAGAATGATCACTAAGATCTCTCAACGTAGAGCCTTTAGATGCTTCAGACAATAATTTATCGAAATATTAGAGAGTAAACTTTTTATCTATTTTGAGTTTGATTTACAGCCTTTCAAAAATTTGATAAAATATATGAGAAATCTCCAGAAAAATCACGTATGCCAAATTTTCAAATTTTTAATTTCCCCTAATTCTCAGAAAAACCATCCTATATATACGTAACGATTTGACAACGTTGATTTAGTCCCATCATAGGAACCTCAAGAAGAAATGTTTACCAGGAAAAATAAAAAATGAGAATAAGTAGTAAGCTAGATTGTTAAAGATAGAGTACCTATTGATTAGAAATGACGGAGGCAGAATGTACAAGATACCACCTCTAAATGTAACCAAAACATATAAACATTGGGAATTATTTCAATACAAATGGAAAATGTAACAGAATATTTTAATTAATCTCTTTCAAAGTACTGCACTTAGCTAACAATACTGAATCCCTTCTCCATGTCGAAATGTGGAAAGACGCAAAGACACAGTGATATATCTCTTGAGTAAAGAGGATGTGGATAGAGAGGAAAACTATTTTTGGATTTTTTGAGTATAAATTATAAAAATATAGAGATAACTCAATATTCTGTTCGTAAAAAATTACAAGTTATATTGTGTTTCTGTAGTGTTATTATATTTCATGTTCTTCGTTTAAAATCAGTCCAAATTACAAGCAGATTGATATAGAAAAAAAGGAAAGATGTTATGAAACGTTAATTGAATATTATATAATACCTGCTCGAAGTTCATCGGATTCAAATGTTTGGAATTACTACTAAGTAGTAAACAATTTTTCATATATTAAGAATCGATAATCTCCAATACGAAAATAGTAGTATATCTAATATTCCTTAAAGCTCTTTCACCCTTCATATTGTCAGATATCCCCCACATCACTAAATCATATCATACACATTTTCCGGTTCATTGTCATTCTATTAGTTTCATCGATTATTATTCTGCTTGTATTTTCCTGCACAAATATATCTGTCGTGTATATTAATATGCCTATAAAAGGTTTATTTTGCTATATATTGTTTCAGAATTGTCTGTTTGACCTAAAACGATGCGATTCAAATCATATATTTACAAACTTTTTCTGATATTGGTTTCGTTTTCTCGATTTTTTCTTATTTTACTTTGTTCATTTCCATTTTTCCTAACATTAAAAATGTTTGTTTTCTATTACCAAATTCCTCACATTATCTACTCTTGAATGAGGACCTACACTTTTCTGAAGACGGTAACTTGGATATCGAAGCGCGCGTCAGACAGTGTAATTGTGAGTGTTGTTGTAGTGGTGGTGTAAACAGTGTACATATTCGGTATGAATAGCACCAACGGTTGCAGAAATTCCGACTTACTCAATCCACAATTTCTTAATTACTTTTTAGAATCTTCAGTCTTGTATAATGCTGCTGTATGTGTAACTATTATTCTATATTCAGAAAATCGACTAGCTTGATGGTATTCATGATCGAGAAGTTTTTTACGTTTATTTTTCATCTTTTTGAACAATTTTTAACCACAGTTATCACACACCAGATGACAAGGTTGTAAACTATAAACGGATTCCTGTCCTCAGTAGCACGAAACAACTCCTCGAAGCCAAATTCCTCCATTCCACGCTCCTTCTACCCATGTAGAAATCGAAACAGGTGCCCGACATATAAACATTGAAATGTGTCATCAATTTATTTTCAACACATCTTGGTTAGTCATTCTGGTTGTCCGGAAAAAAAACCTCAGTTTTTTGGTTGCTTGACCCTTTGATGTCCAAGACCGAAGAATGGACATAACAAGTCATGAATCGCAATGTGGAAGACAAATCGAAGTTATAAATAAATATACATGTATGTACGAGAGTTGCCAGAGATATGGCAACACTGATGTGAATAAATCAAATCCAGATTATGTAATACTCTTGCTAATCGGTATAGGAATAATGACTTCAACATTACGGTGCAGATGTACGGATATGTATTTGTCTTACTTATTATACGTTGAGTCTGGTGCGAATCATGAATTGATCATGCTTATTTCAATTCATAGACATAGAACTTGATTATGATAATGATTACCCGTTTTTAGAATTTGGGAATCAGTTTATGTTGAAAATATTCTATTATATATTGCTTACCTGATACCAATCAGAATTAACTAAACAACTGAAAATCAAACAGATTTTGATGAATATTTAATTATATTGGAATGCAATTTGCTAATAAAGTCATGAATGATCATATTTTGGCGAAGAATACGTTAGATAATCATAGAGTTATATTTAAATACACAGCTACAGGGCATAAACAAAAATCATTATAATAAAGAGATTTCAAGCTGCCGAAAGGAGGTGGTTTACTCTTTCCAGTACAAGTGGAAACAACGAGATAGAAGTAATCATTGGCTCATGGTCTCACTTCATTGGCCACGTTTCCACTTACAGCCACTAGCAATCTAATATTATTGAATATATAGTCAAATATGACATTGCCATCATAAAGTTTTCTTCTTCTTCAAGTACCGTACACTTTGCAGCGTTTAGGTGTTCTCTTGTCGAAAACTTCTAATTTATTATCTCGAGTCACCCTTCTTCTGCACGACAAAAATTTGTTGCCGCACCCTGAATGCCACACCAGTCTCTTATATTCCGTAGCCAGGAATGTTGTTTACGCCCTGGTCCTCTCGCTCCGTCGATCTTTCCCGTCGGTGTCAGCTAGAGAGTTGAATATCTCGGTCCTCGCAGGATGTGTCCCAAATAAGATACTTTTCGTTGTTTAATTACCGCGATCAGTTCTCTCTCCACACCCGCTCTCCTCAATACTTCTTCATTCGCCATGTGCTCGGTCCATGGGATCCGCAGAAGTCTACGCAACAGCCACATTTCCATTGCTTCTATTCTCTTTAAGGATCTCACTTTCAGGGACCAAGTCTCGACAAAATACAAAAAGATTGGCCAAATAAAACACTTTATTACCCTCACGCTAAGGCTTAGGGGGACTTCTTGGCGGAGTGGGAACTTATTAAACTCTGTAAAAGCTGATTTTGCAATTGCTATAGGAGTTTTAACTTCCTCGTCACAAGGTATTTAATTTTATGGACTCTCTCTCTCTATGTTATTTCCATTGACAAGTAATTGAGCTTCGCCGTGTTGTTGTCTGATTATGACCATTGGTTCTATGTCCGTATTTGGTTTCAATTTCGTTTATAGAATTGATTAGCTGTTGTAGGACTTATCGCAGTATCGTCGGCGTAGCTAATATTATTTATGAGAGTTCCTTTTACTATAATTCCTTTTTGATGGTCTTTTAATGCCAGCTGAAAAATTCGTTCCACGTATATGTTAAATAGCATGCGTGAGAGTATGTATCCCTGACGGCCTCCCCTAAGTATCTGAAGGTGTTCCGTAGTTAGAGAACTGCTAGTTCTCAGTTCCGCTGTTTAATCTGCATACAGCATTTGTATGATCCTGATGTCTTTACTATCAATATCAAACAGTAAGTCATGCCGAATATAGTCAAATGCTTTTTGGTAGTATATAAAGAAAACGAAGACATATTTTCTTTGATCATATCATTTTTGAATTAGTAACTGCATACAGAAAAGTGCTTCCCTGGTACCTAGCCCGTTTTTAAACCCAAACTGCGTTTCACCACTAACCTATTTGCACTTTTTAAAAATTCGATTGTATATAAACTTCAAAAAAGCTTATCAGTCTGTAGTCTTCACAAGTTTTGACACTGGGTTTCTTCGAGATAGTCACAAAGGTGGATTTTAGCCAGTCTATCATATATTATGTTACAGAGTTTGCACAAATGTTTAGTATCTATTAATTTTAGTATTTCCGAGTAAAGTTTAACATTTTTAATAGTGAACGCACTCAGAATTAAACTGGTTTAAAGCAAAAGCAGTATGCCGATCAATCCACTTCGACTTTTCATGATGAGACACCATCTCGAGCTACTCTGCTTCGCTTGTTTTCCGAATTCACTCGTGGTCGTACTTCGCTACATGAATTTCGATGTTGTGCGTACACTGATATTGCAAGATCGTCATAAGACATACCATGAGATTGAGTCATACTTGGAAATTAATTCCACTCGCATACATTCAAAATTGCATGAACATTTGGCTGTCAAAAAGATTTGTTCGCGTTGTATACCGCACAATTTGAAAATTGATCCACAAAATGTCGATTTGTTTGCCAAAAGTGTTAGAAAAAGCCAGAGAAACCAATCGCAGAAGACGAATCACTCTCCACCACGACAATACATCGAATTGATGGATCATCCGCTGTACAGTTCCTGTTTGGCACTCAATGATTTCTTCTTATTTCCACAGATCAAAAATAAATTCCATAGTCAACGTTTTTTTACACCTGAAGAAGCGTTCAAATCTGAATCAGGTACCTCAATCGGAATGAAAAAAATGCTTTAACAATTGGTTCATACGCATGCAAAAGTGTATTAACTTTAAAGAAAAATATTTTGAAAAACATTTTCAATTATTAATATTTGTGTTTATTTGTCTATCTCAAAACTTACACTGCAACCCTCGTATGTGTGTCAAGAAAGCAAATCACTCCATTCCAATTGCCTTACCTATTTCTTGGTCCTTATTTAATTCGGAGGTATTAAAATCACCTGAATATATATATAATTGTTATATGAATCGCAATATGGAAAACAAATCCAAGTTGCAGAAAACTATTTACTCATATGTCAAAGACGCTAATCATTCCGTTTTAGATCTAAATTGTCAAAAACCGCAGTTTTTTGTTTGCGCGGCCCTTTGAAGTCCAAGTTTCTAATACAGATGAATCGACGTTACAAGCTACTAATCGTTATGTAGAGGACAAATCCAAGTTATAGAGAAATATTCACCTAAATATTTATACTTATTTTCTCTTCCGGCTGTTATTTATGTATTGTCCTCGGCCGCTCATGAAGATGGAGTGAAAATGTTATTTTGGCATTACTGAATTTTTTCAATTTTGACTAGTCTCTGTATGTTTTTAGAAGCAAATAATATTCTTCTTCCAGTGCATTCTTTGATCATTTAAAATATTTATAAATTAATGCACTAACATAGAGTTTTGAAGGATAAAATAATGTATCTTAACAAGGTTTTATGTGGCATTCTTAATTAACATTCATTCTAAGTAGTTTTGTGCCAAATTACAATTACAGACGCCTTGTCTTCGAAAAACTAACAGGCTACTTATTTATTGAAGAAAAACTGCAAATATTTACTTAGTTATTTAATTACTCGTTATGTGAGTAATTTACTTCAGCCATAGAATATTATGCATTATTTAACGAGTGGTAATGTACTACTATTACCACAAGTTGAATATAATATTAAGAAGCAAGTAGGTACAGAAATTTATACAGGGTGTTTCGGAACAGCACTCCAATATCTCGGGAAATGATTCTATAGGTAAATATGTAAGAAAAAAAGTTGATACAACAAAACGTCCAAAAACGCTTTGTAAGCGAATTATAGTGAGCGATAGATTTCGCCTGGATTCCTGATCCACCAATAATAGGAAGCCATATTGAATGTCTCGGATCTAAAATTGCCATGCAATTTTTTTTTGTCTATACGTAATTTGATCTGAAAAATTGAATAGAATAGTTCTCAGATCTGTAACCAGAATAGTTTTTACGTTAAATGACGTAAAATACAAAAAACTCATCTCCAAAATACACTTTTTTACGTTTGGAATAAAATAATTTCGTTAATAGCCTATTCAATGCAGAAAACTTTCAAATAAAACTTACAGAAAATTTAATTCTGAAGAGAATGATGTGTATAATCTCAATAAAAAGTGAATGCAAGTTAAAAATATCTGTATTTGACTGAATTAAAATCAAAACAAAAATAAGCAAATTGTCTAAATAACCTTACATTTAACGATATTGTTCTATGTGGACACCTCTTGTTAAATACAGCATTTAGCACGACGAATATATGCTTTTCTAACTCTTCTGAATATGTCGAGATTATTTCTGAGAGTTGCTCCAGCTTCAATAATTCGATTTTGTAACTCCTCTTGAGTGTTTATTTGTGATGAATAAACCAAACTCTTCTTCATTTCAACTTTTTATTGAGGTTGTACACATCGTTCTCCTCAGAATTAAATTTTGAAAGTTTAATGTATTTATTAGGCATTTAACGAAGTTATTTTACTCCAAATGTAAAAGAAATGTATTTTGGAGTTAAGTTTTTTGTATTTTACGTCAGTTAACGTTTTAAATCTGAGATCTATTTTATTCAATTTTTCACGTATAGACCGAACAAATTTACATGATAATTTCAGACCCGAGACATTCGATATGGCTTCCCATTATTGGTATCAGGAATCCGGGAAAAATCTATTGCTTACTATAACTCGGTTACGAAGCGTTTTTGTAAGTTTATTATACCAATTTTTTTCCTTATATTTACCTATAGAATCATTTTCCCAGAAATTAGACTGCTATTCCGAAACACCCCGTATAATTCATATACAAATTTTTATAGTTATCTAAAACAATGCTAAGAACATTTTTTGGTTGTAATTACTATAAAATTTGAACAACCAGTAAACTGATTATTTAGGATTGAAATATGCAAGTTAATTGTTTCATTTTGTGTTTATTGAAATATTGTTGATGCACTAACTGGTTGCGGTCAGAAATTTATAATTCATTTGCAGTGTCTGTCTTAATATTTTCGAATCCCTTTTTTCGAATTTCAGTAGTTGATCGTCAAATGCCATGGTGTTTCAACGCAGGCATCTACTAATAAAGTTGCCGATTGTGATGGGAATATATAAATTACAGTTTAGTGATTTTAAAAACGTAGCAATGGCTTTCCCAATTGTCTTAAATTTATTAATGTCAATATTTTTCATTTACATATATTGGCAGGAATATTTTCAACTATATTTGTGTATCTGGTGCAGTAACCGTAAAAATGAACCCTTGATATTTTAAACCTATGATTTAACACAATGCAATTCTGCTTTATGACAAGCACCCATAATACTCGTTATTAAAGCCACCTTAAATATGACTGGATGATAAAAGTGGTTGAATATTGTAGGATTTATCAGCTTTGTCGCCAGATATTATTCATCAGGAGCTTCGTTTTTAAAATTATTAAAACCCTATTTTACAAGTGAAACTTAAACTTAAATTTAAATCACAAATATGGACCGTTTCACGTTTTGTAGATGACGTTTACCGACAAACTTCATTTTAGACTTTACGACGGTCTCGAGGAAGTTTAACCATTAGTTTAAAACGAAATTGAAAATTCCAACTGAACTTTTTCAGATTGTTTACTTTTTTACTAAGCAAAGAGTTTCAGTTTTCCTAAAATGACTGAAGATAAGCTCTTGGTATTTACATGACTCACATCTAATTCCAATCTCTCACTGACCCAATGACCTCTTTGATATCCATTTCTATCTCAGTAATAAGAGAGAGACAAGGTGGTCCTATAACAATTTTATCAAAAATTGTAGTTTTCAATTGGGAAATTTTTACATTTGTCCCACTTATTTGCTCAAATTGGTTCTGGTCATGTCGAAGACATTATATTATACTTTTATTCCCATAATTAAATCCTCTTCCCAGCTTTTCCCAATCGTTATCCTTCTTCTTCCAAGCTACAGTTTGAAATTTGTGAAAACCAATAACCGAGAAAAACTTTGAGTTAAGCTGTGATTTGTAAAATAGAGCAACTTTATTTATTACTAGAGTTTAATCCATAGTTTAAACTTCAGTTTAATTTCCAGTTTTTCCGAAAATTGTAAAATTGTGCCTAAGGGCGGGTTGTAATACGGTAATTTAGCGAAGTGGTGTTAAAACCAGTGGTTAACCACAGAACTGTAATTCGTCGCTTCTCACGATCTTATAGACGTCTTTTGAATTTGATAGATTGAATGAGTATTAGTAGAACTAATGCCTAAGTATGCATCAATCTCACGGTATATCACATGACGATCCTGTAATATCAGTTTACGGACAGCATCGATGTTTCTGTAGCGAAGTGCGACCACAGTTGAATTCTAAAAACCAACGAAACACGGTTGATCGTACGTTCACCATTAAAAATGTCAATTTTTATAATGGCATTGTAAGATTTGACATATTCACATCAGTGTTGCCATCTCTCAAAACTTCTCCTAGAATTATAAAATTGTGAACTTCCGTTACGAAATCAATTTCTAGTATCAGGTTTTTTAATAGATTATATTCGCTGGTTGAAACAGTAATATTATTCACCTAGGATACTAACGTTATGCCTGGATGGTCCTGCGCAACTCTCTAGTTCTTAAGAACGATTTGAACTAAATAACAATATCCTTTACTAGAACTTTTTTTGTTTAGGAAATTTTGTGTAACTTTATAAATAGTAAGAGGTTTTGTTAATATTGATACGCAGATTTTGAAATGAAAGATAAGCAATTAACACATGAAAATTCACTCACCGCCAAAAATGTTTATATTTATGGTTTTACCAAAAAATACATTAGTTATATTGTTTCCCTGTTCACTTTTTTGTGGCAATAAAGCTTGGACTTAATCTTCAAAAGCCCTCTTTATACCATCATCGAATATTAGGATCAATCAATATTATATTTAAGTTTAGATTTTGTTTAATGGTTAAATATATAGAGGTATAATAAATTGTGTCGATAAATAAATATACAATGTCAAAAATTATTAATTGTATTAAATTTTGGGGGACATTTGAAGTGGCTCTCCACGGACATGATGGAAATGAAACTTTTACATATTTCTTCCAGCACTTTTTTACAACAATATCACATATTGAGCTGTATATAAATTAGGCCTCATAGAAAGTTTTATTAGCGATTGTCATTCATTATAGGAAAAACAAGAAGAATAAAGCAAGCTAGAGAAGAAGCTGCAGCTGAGATAGAACTCTACAGAAAAGAAAGGGAAAGACAATTTAGAGAATATGAAATCAAATATATGGGTTCTAAAGAAGACGCAGCTGCTAAAATTGAGAAAGATACTGAACGTTATATGTTTCAGTTAGATGAGAGTGTCAAGCATAATAAGGAGGCTGTAAGTATTGAGAAAATAATAATTTGGATAGGCAAACATAAATAATATAATTCAGTTTAGCAGTTTCTGTGCTTTTATTTTTTTTTTTTCTGAAATTTGTGATTTGATCGGATATGTATCTATAATCTATAATATAATTTTCGGCTTATTGAGACAAATTTATGTTGGGGTATCATATTTTTTTTAATGAATCAGAGGCAATTTGAGAAAACATACAACTTTTATTGTGTATAGGTCAAGCAGTAACAAAGCAAACAAATACAAGATTTGGAGGAAAGTTTGTATAAAACTAAAAACCAAACTTTCATTTATTACTTCAATTTTTCTACTGCGTTATTGTTGTTATTAGAACCATTATAATGACGATTGAAATATAAAAATAAGTATATAAGACATTAATTGTGAAATAAATCAGCATAATTTATGTATCTCTTAAATATTTAGAACTCAAATGATTTTACAGATATGGATAATTATTTTTTTCAGCTTATTTTGGATTTAATTGGTTTGGCCATTGACGTGAAGCCCGAGGTTCATCGTAATTATGCCATCATGAAAACATTCAACAAAATATAATCAGCTATTAAGTTGAACATTGTTATTTTTACTCTAATATATTATTGTGGAGTTCCAGTAGTTTATAGGAATAAAATGTTATGTAGGTGCAGTTGATATATCGTTAAAAGAAACATATTACCATTTTTAAAACTCAATAGGTTAAGAAAATTTTAAGTTAATTACACAAAATAAGATGTCATAATTACTGTAATCTTATCTGAGACGTAAACGTCCTAATGTTACGTGCAAGTAAAAGATGGTTTTTTGTTTTCGTTTTATGTACCCTGTTAAATTCATAACGTGAGTCATACCTGAAACATTTGAATCTTAAAATCAAATTTTGAGCAGGCACTGCATAATAACTGTAGAAAAAAGTTTATTATATATATATATATATATATATATATATATATATATATATATATATATATATATTTACTTTTCTTAAACAACAATCCTTATGTGTATTTACTATCTACCTTTCCATTTCTTTTGGTCTATGGTTTATGGTAGTACCCCATGTAATTTCTTCCCTCTGTTCTTAATCGGTTTGTTGATTTCATCTTTCCAGATCTTCCTTGGTATTCCTTGTTTCTCGCTCTTACTGTTCTGGCTTCTTCTTGTAATCTTTTCCTTACTTATCTTTTCCAAATGTACGACCTATCTTGAATAAGCAAATTGTCAATGTCAATATCTTATTTTGATAAAGACTTAAAGAAAAGTCGAAACGTCGTCCAAGCTTTCGTAATCCATTAAATTACATATACAACTGTGAAGGCCAGATAATTTTACATTAAATAGTTCCAATGTTTCAGTCATCAGTCATTTGAAATTAAAATTATTAAAAAAATATTTTTAATTGTCATTAGTGAAATCTATTTATTGTCATTAGAGACTTTAAACATTTAACTAATTACCGAACAGGAAATAATAACGATTCTTATGATGAGAGGTTACGGTAATCATAAAAGAACTTACAACTTATGATACGTATCCGAATCACAAACAAAATAGTAAAACGACAGAACGAAAGGATTTTTCACTTTTTAAAGAAGTGGGTTTAACTAAAAATCTCCCTAAATTAGGCCAACCAAATAATTGGAAATAATTGGAAGTTTTATAGAAAATTATTTCACATTTATTCGGAAATCTGTCTTACAACAAGACATTAGAATAGAATTTTGGGAAAACATAATGCAAAAAGTATAAGATGGGGATAGGGTGATTATTCGTTTATTGGTAAGAGCTGATCCGTTTCCGTTGTGCCAATCTGTCCAATCCATCGAACGAATCACTGCTTTTTCTTGGTTGATTCCAAGGTCTCAATCTGCCTACTCCTTAGAATTTCACCGAGAAAATGAAAATCTGAACCAAAAATATAAAATGATTGAAATAGAACATTAATATATAATGCTTACCATTAAGAACACTGTTGACACTACTAACACACTCACTGCTGGGGAGCTAGTCGCCTGTACCTTGTAATTATAGGCGAGTTCTGGAGATTTGGCGTGATTGGGAAGTATATTATTAGCGGGAGATCGGCTTCTCGAGAGGTTTTAGAGGAAATGTTATTGTTGGCCGAAGTGATATTGGAACGAAGTGGATAAAGAAGGTGTTTCCAAGTTGCCGACAATCTCTGGCTATCGTCGTGTCCCTTGTATTCAGACAGTTTGGAAGTTTCTCTATTTCAATAGCTTCTCGAGTTCGAGATGAAAATTTGTGGATGATCCTAGAAATTTGGGTTTCGTTGTAACCATTCCCTATAAATTTTGTCTCAAAAAATTGATTTCAAATGATTCGTCAGTCAAAGAGATCAATCGTGATACGAGCGTATCAATGACAGAGTTAAATTGGACCGAATAATTATGAGATTGAGCTTTGAGGTATGGTATGAGTGGGTTTGCGATATACGGAGTGACAGAAACCGTGTGGAGAAAGTTTTCTAATTGTGACGTCAAGGAACGACAGAGATGAGTCTTCCTTCACCTCCATCATGAACTGTCTACAAGGATGTAAGCTATTCATACGGAGCAGGAAGGAATCTAAAGTATCTCTTCCATGAAGCCAAATGACAAAAGTGTCATCAACATATCGTAGCCAACAATTTGGTCGGAGAGGGAGGAGGCTAGTGCTTTATTTTCAAAATGTTGCGTTGCTAGTGTCTAAGATAGACAAAGTTTCATCAATGGGGATGTTAGTAAATAAGGAGATAATGTCAAAACTGACAAGAATATCTGTGGGATTAATATGGAAAGTTTTGAATAGGTTTTAATTGCATATATGAAGGTAGGTAGTACAATGCTTTATTGAGTTGAGAGCTGATATACCCGCTGAATTTATATTTCTAAGAGTTGCTCCTTGGGAAAGTTTTGCTTTTTCTTCTCGCTGTTTTAGGTTGTTTAGAAATATTCCATTGAATGTGAAGATGGTTCCCAAATATTCATAAGTATTCTAGAGCTCAATAGCAGCTTATTTATAACGAAACTGTAGCTCAAGCCCCACAGAAGCATTTCTAGGGAAAACTACTATTTTAGTTTTGCTGGGATTTACTTAATTTTTCACAGTAGGACTCTAAAATCTCAAAGTTTCTTTACAGCTCTATTTAAGACTGCAAATAAGACCATATCATCGACATAAAGTAGCATATTAATATTTTCATTGTAATCCAAAATTACTCCTTTAGCACCATGATTTTAAAAGTAGGCTTCAAAGTCTAAGATGATGAGAAAATAACAAAGGACTCAGGGTGAATAGTTACTTATTCAACTTGTAATCAATTTACAAAAATTTCTTAAGCACTTAGGCTGCTATATGATTCAAGAAATAATTGACGTTTCTATAGCATATATTTTTATTAAAGATATAAAATTCTCAATCATAAAAAATCTAACAAACAATTACTGAACAACATTAAACTTTATTCATGTTGGAAATTTGGCTTCCTTTTTTCAATAAACGCTTTCATTCCTTCCTTCTGGTCCTTGGTGGCAAAACAAGAATGGAAAAATCTCTTCTCAAAGTGCAGTCCTTCTTGTAAAGTTGTTTCCAATGCAGTATTAACTGACTCCTTAGCAATAGCATTAGCTACTTGTGAATTATTTGCTATTTTCTCTGCAAGTTTTACAGTTTCGCTGAGCAATTGGTCTGCTGGTACAACTTTGCTTACTAAACCTATCTGATGAGCTTCTTGAGCAGTTATTTGATCCCCTACAAATTACAATTAGATTGACGATCTGCACAATTAAATATCCAATTGGACTACATTAATGTCACTCATATTGTTTATAAATGCCAAAGATCTACCCCAGTGCTTTTTTTGGTTCAGCGTTGAAAAATGCAAGTAGTAAATGTAACTGAAATTTCTTTATTAAAACCTCTCATTTCATTTCATATCTTGGCAATAATTAACTTTTTATTGTAAAGTGAAGCCTTATCAGTGACTTTGCAGTGGTTTATACAGGTATAGTAGTTATGTTACAAAATTTTCAATTCCATCAAAGTCACATATGGGTTTACATCATGATCTAGGGCAATTTATGTTTCTCCTGGCCAGGAAAATGGTTAAGGTAGGTGAACCAAGAAAAGCAGAAAGGAAAAAGATGAAAAGAACACAGTCTCAATACAATGCCGGAAGCGGAATAAGGATAAAACAATGTTTTAATAAACAATAATGATTAATATATTTTTTTATGCACTATTCTCATATTTTCAAGAGGATTTTTGAAAATCAAGTACAATTACCCCATTTTATAAAACTGAAAATTGTTAGAAATTGCTTAATTATAAAAAGTTGTTTTTTTTTTCAATATATGCTTACCAGTTAGAACAATTTCCATTGCTTTGGACTTTCCAACTGATCGTATAAGTCTTTGAGTGCCACCAGCTCCAGGAATAATTCCAATAAGGATTTCTGGCTGACCAAATTTAGCTTTGTCGCCTGCGTATATAATATCGCACATCATTGCTAATTCACAGCCTCCACCAAGCTAAGTAAACAGAAGTAACTTATAGTATAAAATAATTTTTGAGAAGGTATTAAAGAGGAAACTATATGCCACAAAATAAATTTTTAACACGTCAAATATGAAAACTTCTTAATTGAATACTGACTTCACAGAATGCATCTATCTCTTCACAATAATTATAATAAACGGAAATAATAAAAAACAATAAGAGACATCAGATGCATAAAATTGCAAGGTGGATAGTCCATCTACATCACAATTCTAAGAAATATTAAAAAGCTATGTATTGTTATATCATATCTAAAGAAGTGTAAGAGTGTGTATGATTAAAACTCCAAAAGTGAAAATGCCAAAAGTAGTTGACAGTACCACTTACAGCATATCCATTCACTGCTGCTATCACAGGTTTCCTAACTCTTGATATTGAAGTCCAATTTCCAAGAAAGTCTTCAGTAATACACTGAGTAAATGTATTGTTAACCATTTCCTTTATATCAGCACCTGCAGCAAAGGCTTTTTCATTACCAGTCAAGATAATGGCACCTACTGATTTATCATTGTCAAAGGACTTCAGTGCTGTTCCAACTTCATTCATTAAATCTGTGCAAAGAGCGTTCAAAGCTTTTGGTCGATTAAGTTGAACGAGTCCAACATTTTGTTTTTCTCCAACTTTGGATACTTTGACAAATTCAAATGTTTCTGAAAATCAAAAGAAATTTTTAACACAAGCTAAGTTGTAATGAAAATGATCAATATCCATTAGAATCCAGCCTGCTTAGCTCATCTTTGTTATATTCTACACCACACCTTCTGCAAAGATACAGGAACAGGCATCATATCTCGAGACTAATGTAGTGAATAAACTAGAGCCTCTCTTGTTACAGACATTTGTTAGACCAAATGAAGAAGAATAAGCTGAGTTACATGATTCTTTCAAGATATTATGAACACGTGCAAATTTAAAACAAATTTCATTTACTCATATTTACAAAATTAGAATAAATAATAGAAATTTTTTGTATGATTATCTTAAAATATTCTTCTGATAAGAAAAAAATTAAAATGAGTTTACCAAAGGTCAATATATATGTGATATGAAAGATAATTAACCTTGAATCCAACAGTGTTGCCAATTTATTGGAAACAGAATAGCAGTAAAGGTTAAATATAATGTGTAACAGTATAACCCTTTCTGTTACAAAAAAGTGTGTTCTCAAAAAACAAAATATTTGTTCATGTCTAAAACATTGTGAAATAGGTATGAGTTTTATTTCTTTACATGTAAATATATGCAAATAACATCACATTATTGTGCGATGAAGGTATCTCATATTACATACTTTACTTGAAACTTAGCAACGCTGTCATGCACCAGATAAAAAGAATATTAATGAGAATGTTTATTACTTCTTGTTGGTAAAATATTTTCAATGCTTATTATTTGTATGGAAACTATTCTTATAAATCATCTCAGTTGAAGATTCCGTAGGTACTTACCTTTTGCAGCTGCAGCTAAACTATATAACCTCACATTTTTAACAGCTTTATTACATTTTAAAGCGGAATTGTTAGTTAACAATTTCGAAACTATTAATCTGCTTACATTGGTGGCACTCATTCTTTCAAATTAAATATTTCGGGACAAATAGTAAGGTTCAATTAACGATAAAAAAATGTGGAGCTGAATAATTAACAACACTAAAATATAGCCAAAGTAAATATGATAACAATATAGAGGTGAATAGTTGTAACACAAAATAACTGTTGCATTTGTTGCGCAGAGCCATGTGGTATCTTTTAATTTCAATGCACCACCTTTAGGATGGACTTTCGTCCATTAAAAGTCAAGCCGGTTCACTACAGGGTCGGCTTAAATTATTTATAATTTACCTTAATATCTTATTAACTTTCTATTTGCTAAAATAACAAGAACAGTATTTCTTGGGATGGTTGCGCAATTCATTTTCAGAGAGGTCTTTCTTTCTATACAATCAGTTGTTCAAATGCATAATTTTTCTCAATTAATGAGATTTTTCCATAGTTATTTAAAAATATACAATGTGGATTTTATTGGCATATAAAAAAAAGCACTCTTATTGGAAATTTTATATATTATGATTTTTCAGACGGCTGTTTTCCAAGGTGATTCGGATGGGTTCGTTCCCATTTCTGATTTAGAAATATACATAACAGAAAAGGGTCCACCGAAATCAGGTAAATTCTCAAGTGGTCTGCAAAGAAAAAAGTTTGGGGACCTCTGCTTCAGAGGAATGTTGAAGGTGAAAATATGCAGATAAGGTAATTAAGGAAGGTATCTGGAAACAAATTTGTATAATTTTCGTCACGAACATTACACAGCAAAAACTTGAGCTGATTTCAGAAATATTAATTGAATTATTTTATGGATTAGTATCTTAAAATCTAGTTTTTCTGTTAGTAAGGTTAAAAGTGGAATAAAATTACAAATGATCAGTGTATCTTTTTCTGCATAAGTAAAGTAATAAATCAGATTATCAATTAATCTTTATTATCATGTTTTGATATATAACCAATATTCATAAAATATTGATAATATCTAACATTGTGAAAAGCATCTGCCACAAGATATCTTATAATCTAGAAAATCCTAGTCCTTTTATATTTGTGGGCTTACTTCTTGGGAACAAGAACCAGTAAGCAGGATGAAAGAATTTGCATACTTTATACGTAGTATGCAAAATCAGTAGAATTGCCCAGGGAAGAGGTAGAAACTGTAAAACAATTATTGCATCCATAACCATTGCTATAAAATCTCTTCTAGTTAGGTCTCCTGGTAAACGAACCATAGCATTCATTTGATCAAACATGGAACGATCTAAAATAATAATAATATAATTTTGGTGATATTGAGAATTATTTTCGATGACCGGTCTTTTGCTTCTTATTTACTAACAGAGTAATGTATTGTTAGTTGCATATTGTAGTTAGACTAAAATATATTCTATTGTAGAAATTTTGAATTTGTACGTTTTATATTGAACTGATATTAGATATTCATGTGCCAAGATACACATATTTATTATTATGGAATGTTTTGAGTGGCTTGTAAACCTAGACATAACGATCAAGATAAATGAAATACATAAACTCACTAAACTAGGATAAAGATGTAGGACACCATGGAATTACATCGAAAATTGTGAAAGAAATGTAGAGTTAAATGAAATGGAATAGCTCTTTTACTTAATAAAATTTGCAGTGGAAGAAGATTACCGATTAATGGGAATTAGAAATGTCATCATCAAAAAACATTAGGGTATTACGCTACAGTACTAAAAGTTTATAAGGAGATCTTTGAAATGATGTTTAAAAATGAAAAGACACTTCGGAAAATATAACTCGATTCAGGTAGATCACCTATCAGTTGATTGAGGATCCCAACTCAGTTAGAGATTTAAGAGCGCGTCTCGTTCAATTTTCAAATCTAAAACATGATCAACAAAAACATTTGATTTTTATTACTTTTTGTGTTTTTTTTTATTAATTCTTCCAAGATATTTATTGCTATCGAGCAGGTATCAACGATTTAATTTACATTTACGTTTAATACTAATAAACTATTTTTATGCTGAAATGCCGAAAAGTATGAAACCGCAAACCTCATTAATTTATCAATGAAGCTGCTCATGAGAATTAATATTATACAGCCATTTAAGGGGCTGTATACTATAAATAATAATAATAATAATAATTATCAAAGTTCAAAAAACCATAGACAAATGAATCAACTCGTCAGCTGATCACCGGTGTCTACTAGGGTAAAGAGGATCAGAGCCATATATGTGACACTTCTATATGGACAGTGGGTATGGGAAAAAACATCCCTAAGTTATGGTGCCGACAATATTCATTCATAAAGAAATCGTTGCCATTCTATCTTCCTTTGTCGGAACAGTTTCCACTTACAGAAACTGTCCATATAGAATTATTGCATATATGATCAGATCGTATAATATAACTACAACCCTATTAACTCGATCAGTCCCCAACAACAATGAACGTAATCCGGATTAGTTTCAGATCATAGTCGGATTAAACCGATAATATTTTCCGAAAAGTCCTAAAATACGACATCAACACGAAGAATTATTGAATGTTTTACATAATAGTAGTCAAGATAACATTACAGTTTGGTACGGTATACAGAATATATAAAATAAACTACAAGGAATTATTCAACAACCCGAAACCTATAAATTGAAACCCTACACTGTTCAATGTGATAAAAGACGACATTATTTAAAAAGTAGAAGATCTGGTAGACAAAAATGATCCTCAGTGTTGCTTTTTTTCTGTAACCTGGTGAACCAGTTCACCAGACAAATGGCCGACGATTGGAAATAATACAGCCGCAGTTGTGCCTGAACTTACTTAAATAGAAAAAGAATCTATCACACTCTACAAAAAGCTAGTCAAACCACTTTTTTGCCACTAGTCCTTACAGTTTTTTATATCTCTCTCGCACTGATAGGAGGACAGGTGTACAATGAAGCGATACCACACTAAAAGAAACCTCTCCTAGAAACCACTACAATACCTGCCCTGCTACAATTATATGGGCAATTCCAAAAATGATCCCCCATCAAATTTTTCCTACTTTCCTAATAAAAACATCTTCACAATATTCTCTCTCTCTCGTAGAAAAAAGACTGTGGGTTATGGGATCATGTAACTTGGAGAGATCTCTGAATGCGCATTTGCTGATGACGTATTGGAAGGAAAAATATCCACACACCTAGAAATGTGCTTTTAATAGTAAAAGACTAAAAATAAATGTAGTGGGAACGACAGCAATGCTAGTAGGACAGGAAAGTAGACAGGAAACTTTGAAATAAATTAATTATTAGGAAAGGAAAAGTTGCTTGGCAGCTAATGAACCCATTAGAAGTGTCCTTGATCTGTATTATACTTAAATTACTTTAATCAAATAAACCTTAAAGGAAATAAAAATGACTCATTGAGATATGAGACACGGCTCTTATAAGGGAGAAAAAGATAAAATTTAAAACATTCAAGATGAGATATCTAATTACAGTATTGGGAAACACAATAAGGGAGAAAAACAGCTACAACTCAGAACCTCAAGGAAGGAGTATAGAAAGGAATCAATTTAAATGGTATGACCACTTAGTACGCATGAAAAATAATTACAAAATCAAAAAAATTTTGGCGAACAAAACATGTGGAAAGTGATCGAGAGGCGACTGCGAAAAAAAACCTTGAATAAAGCGTAAATCTAGAAAGAAGGTGGACAAAATTGACAGAAGATAAAGTTAAAGGCGTGAAATAAACGGGCTGAATTACTTTTATTAAAAACGACACTTTTTTGTATTTTGTATTTAATATAACTTGAAACACTTACCTTCAATTGGTAATTTTCCATGTTCGAATAAATTGTCGTTCAAATTTTGTTGTTGTGATAGTATATATCCTTCGACGCAACGTTTTTGAAGTAAGATCGAAAATAGAACAATTGAAAAATAAACTGTTCTAGCCACCATTTTATAAAAAATGCTATAGCCTAGAACTTAACAATAATACTGAGAAAGTTCTAGTTCCTCTATTAGCTTCAATTTTACTATAGATAATTTTAATGGTTACCTATATCAGTTGGATTGCAATTTAATACGTCATATTATTTAGTTCCAAACAACAAAATTTTAAGGTTTTCTTGGTAGAAAGAAAAGTGGTTTAAAGCATGCGTATCTCTAGAACTAACGTATCACAAAAATATGAAATTAGTATGAATAAATAATTAGTTTTTTAATTTATATTCGATATCTAAAATAATTGACGCTACTCATTTTTCAGTATGTGAATAATATAACCCGGTGGGTTATATAACGAAAGGTATTATGTTCAATGGAAAAAGGTAAATGTTTATTCATAACTTGATAATTCATTTTGGGTTTCCAACTTTTTCATAATTACTGTATTATTAAGTCACAAAAAGCATTCCAATTTGTGTGAGTTTTGAATTATTTATAATACGAGGGTTATCTGCAAAGTTTCCGATTTAACAAAAACCATACAGATAGGCAATTACAGGAATAAATGTAAAATAGCTTCGCCCATCAATGCGCCTTGTATGGATGATTGTGGTATGGGTTAGTATAGTCTCTCAAGTAGTATGCTTAACAACTATTGTCAATTCTATTGTTCTGTTAGATAGTGAAGAGGACTACCTAACCTACTAACATTGTTTTTACTGGATACCGAGAAAAATATTTATTGGTGCAAAATACAGATATTATTATTCTCACAGTCATATAAAATGGAATTCAAATCTTCATCATTTTCTACTCCAAACAAAAAAAGAAAAATTTTTTAATTTTAGACGAAACGTATAAATATCTATTGTTTTAATTAATTTAGTGAATAAATATTTTATCTGTACTTCAATTATGTATTTTTAATTATTGTTTTAATGCTTTCGAAGGATTTGAATCCCTGTTTGATATACATCCTTGTATTGTTCTAACAGATTAATCAATATATTATTAAACAGTAATAAATACTATAAATACCTTCATTTACGTCTCCTGAATAATTAAAGAATGTTACTTAATATATATTTTATTCTGGGGTAGAGAATTTAGTACTTTGATTATTTACCGTACTAATTCACCAAGGGCATATTTCTCGACATTCACTCCTGTATTTGCCAAACCGTATTCATTTCTAGTTTTCAACATGGTCTCCTTTTAAATCTCCAGCGATGCTCTTTTATATTTATTTTAGCCCGTCCAAATAATAGTTGTCGTATTTCTCCTAAAAATAGGCGTTAACATATACGATAACGTCTCTCCTGCAAGTGAAGTGAAGTTTTCAAACAGGAAAAAGTCGCTCGGGAAAAGATCTGGTGAAAACGGTGGGTGGTCAACCCATTCAGAGTGAAATTTTTGAGTTTTAGGCAAGGCAATCACTGCAGCGTTATACTGTTAACTTTCGTAAGCTAGTGTAATTAGGAAGGCAGGGCGCGTTGAATAAGAATAAAAGTTTGTTTGTGTTGAAGATATTCAGTATGGTTAGGTTAGGTCATATTTTATATAATTTGTACTTAAATTAGTATTCTTATTAACCTACCATACTGATTTTATAATAATAATGTAAGTTATCAACATTAAAAAAAATTATATAAAAACACATATATATTACTCTGCCCAAAATGCGATGGGAATAACTCATAAAGCATATTATTTCATTTGTTTTTATCACTTTGCCTACAATTTTTTAAAGTCTTAAATTATGAATAGAGCCCTATCTTAGTCCACATTATATCCATTGTTGCATTTTAGCTTTTTCACTACTTGAACTGGAAATACACAAACACGTACCAAATTATTAATAAGTCATAAACGAAGCGTACCTTTGTCTCTTACTTTATAACACATAGCTGCGCCGCAGGCTCTTAAATTGTGAGGTTTTTGTGTACAAATAATGTAGCTGGTTAATTCCATTTTTAGTTTATTAGATTTTAATTTGTCTGTGTACCTTTTTCGTAGATAATCATTTAGCGCGTAATTATCAATAAAAAAATTCATCAATTGCTTTCTATTATTTTAAATCCGCCCGACAGACTTTGTCCTGTCTTACCGATGGATATTGAATTCGAATTGGTTTTGGAATCGATCGGTAAAGCCATTTAAAATTTATTCCAAAAAAAACCACATTTCAGAAAAAATTTTTTTGCGATTTCTCAAAATCTACCGGCCAGACCGGTCCAAATTGTAATTAAAATCTTATTTTGGCCAAGCCTTTCGTTATAAACAAATCTGGTGGGCCATAATGACGTACATACGACATAGCATCCTGAGCATATTCATGCATATGTCGCGGACTTCTGACGTAAGTTTCTGTAAGAATAGTTGTTCTATCTACATTCTGTACATTTCCATCAGCATTGATGTCATTCCGTAGATGAATGTATTCTTCAGAACGCAATTTTGACTGGTTCAACCTGATAAATGTCAATCGCTCAGTTTCAACTTTAACGTACATTTCTACAGCATATTCGTGGAAGAGACGCCGACATTTTAAGATATGATTGTCCTCAGTTTCGGAACCTGTAACTGGATTTATCATCTTCAATGAAAAATGATATCCATCATTCATCCATCCATTGTATGATCGATGTGTTTCGGACACACGTTGCAGTTGATTGCTACGTCTATGTAAAACAATATCTCGGTTTTCTAAATTTTCACCCACGACGACAATAGCGACTTCGTTAATTGTTGGCGCATTAAAACATCCCGCGTGTTCTCCTGCTGGCGTCTTATCAGCTTTGATGACAATTTTTTGATTTTTAGACGGCATGCGGTCCAAAGCGGTCGATAATAATGCAACCAATTCGTTGTTAATGAAAAAACGTTTGAAGTTGTGCTGCTGAATCGACCATAAAATCACTTTGCAAGAATTTGTAGTCACTATTCGGTGTTGGCAATAAGCAACCTGTTAAATGATATATTTGACCCCGAATCTTGATAAAATTTTCTTGAATAACTTTTGTTGCACCAAATTACGTCATTTGAGAACAATTATTGTATTGCTGCATACGAGTCAAAAAATGTTTAGAATCTGGCCCATTTCCGGAAACCAATGAATGCAATGGTTCTGGTGGCGGTACCAATGGCGTCAATTTGACTTGACTCCTCATGCAACACAATCCATGAGCTCCATTATTAAACTTAAATACTTTGCAATATTGGCATACAACGTTCATTGGTCCAATAGCAACGATTTGCTATGAACTGTACTCGATTTCCACGTTATAATTGAATGCAGCTAGATAGCTTCATATAACTTCATTCCGAGCTTCGCATTGCTCGTCAGTTTGAGATGTATTCTACTTTTTAACCAAAAATAGGACTTGTTTTGTTAGTAACGTTCATGTTAGTCTATCCAAACTCCATATTAAAATGAACTTTTTGATATTAGGATATTGCTCTGAACTAACCGTGATGTACACTAAGAAATTCTAGGTTTGCTTACATCCTTTTTGTGGGAAATGATGGTGTGACCAAGACAAATAGGGATTCATTTTCATATATATAGATTGTTAAACTTCACTTCAATATCATAGAAAACTTATGTGGATAATGGTCTCGCTTCCAAGCTATTTTCTTCAACACACCCTCACATACACTCCTATACCATGAAGATAAATGCTAGGTCAGTTTTCCCACATTACAATTTTTTTCTTCATTTAATTTGATTTATTGAAGATTTAACATTCATTTGTATTCACAACCACATAAAAAAATTTGCTTGTAGTGAAATCTGTAGTGTAGTATTATTTGCATCTGGTATAGTCAATCTTTCCATTTTTTCTTCTGGAATGTAATGCCTCAAGCAACCTGAAAAGAAAATGTCAATCTTAGTTATCATTTAAATAATTGATAATATTCAATGTAATCCTATACTTTCAGTTTTCAGGACCAGTCCATCTTCGAAATAACCGGAAGTTACAAAACAGCCTAATTGATAGGAAATACACAATTTCTGCTGCTGACAATAGAGAAAATCCTGTAAATAATCCCAAAAGTCCTCCAAAATTTGCCAGAAAATCGGTAGGGCCATACAATTCATTCCTTTCTGAAGTTAAGAATGAATCTTGTTTGAAATATATATTGAGCCTCGCATAATGTGTCCTGAAACAATAATATATAAATAATTTACTTGTTATGCTCTAATGAAGAAAATTTTCATATACTCATACCTATTAAAATAAGGACTATTTGTTGTAGTGGGCTTCATTTCATGATACCAAGGTGATTGAGATGGTTCAACTTGGTAAGTTATATCAGTACAAAGTGGTTTGCAATCGCAAAAGAAATCCATTCCTTCTTGAAATATCTGAATATCAAGCTGTTGTTCTTTAAGAGCCACTGTAATTATAAATCCGATAATAAATAACGTTACCTGTATAAAATTCTCGATTCTATTTTTATTTTTTGAGGTTAAGCCCTGCTTGACAATTTCTAACCTAATTTGAGTTTTTAAAAAACATTGGTGCTTGCAAACTTTACAAAAAATCAATTTTTTTTGACGTTTAAGTCGCAAACCTCGTAACTCCTTAGTCCCAAATATTACAGAAGACGAAAAAGTTAACGATGAAAAAAATTGAATGAAGATATGATCTGATTTTTTTAAATAAAGATTTGAAAAACAGTTACAAGTAATTTAACAGGTGTGCGATTTGTTATAAACAAAATGGCGGTCTAGAGTTGCGAAGTTTTCTATTTAGACTTTTAAATTATGACGGATTTTTTTGAGCCTTTACGAATTTTTCTGTTAGAAATAAAATAGACTATTGGGTAAAGTTGTTCAGATTCAGCATCTAGACGAATATATCAAATTTTAAAAATCAGTAAACTATAATTTTCATTTTCATCATTTTATTTTACTAAATATTGTCAGATTTATATCACTCAATAAGTCGTGTGACTATCACACGAATGCCAATGTCAAAAACATATGACGTTTAGAAGTACCAACTTTTGAAAGACTTTGTGTAAAATTTCATGACATTTAGATTAGTCAGAAAAAATTGACAGCCATTTAAGTGAAATTATTTTAGTTATTTTCAAAACAATGGACTCCAAACAATTTCGTGTGTTAATTTATCATTGCTTATCGTTGATGAAACTTGGACCCATCATTTTATTCCGAAATTAAAACGATAATAATCTGAGTGGACTGCAGTGGACAGTGAACTACGTCCGAAGAGTCCAAAGGTATAACAGTCAGCTGGGAAGGTTCAGTATTTTGGGATACGCATGGAATATTGTTCATCGACTATCTCCAAAAGGGAGAGACAAACAATAGCGACTAATACATAGAGTTGCTGAATCGTTTGAACGCAAAAACAAGGAAAAACGACCTCATATGTCGAGGAAAAAACCACTGTTATACCAAGACCAAGCACCGATTCACAAGTCGATGGCAACTATTAAACGGAATTCACTTCGAATTGCTTCTTCATCCAGTCATTCAGTCCAGATCTGAGCCCCCAGAGACTATTGGCTATTCGCTGATCTCAAAAAAAAATGCTCGCTGGTAAAACAATTCATCTCAAATGAAGAAGCAATTGCTGAAACTGAAGCCTATTTTGAAGCAAAAGACAAATCCTTCTATGTACAAGCACGGCATCGCGAAGTTAGAGAAGCGGGGAATGATTGTATTGCTCTTGAAGGAGATTTATTTGATGAATAAAATCGATTTTTGTCAAAAAAATGTGTTTTTCTTAGTTAGTCACACAACTTATTAAGTGATGTGGTAGAATTATGAGAAATAATTATACTGGGACAAAATCATGTATATTCTGGAATATTTTTCAATTAATGTAATATTATACTCACATTCTGCTTTTTTAACACACCCTAATTTAGCGTTACCACATATTCGGGTGCCATTTTCCCCTAAAAATAAAAACGATTGCTAAATTCTGATAACAAAAATTGTTCCATTTTTACAGATTTCATGTAGAACATATAAATATTATTCATTGAATATGAGGTATATCTTTTGGTCAGGAGTCAGATTTTTTGGCACCAACTTCGCACAGACTTTTGACATGTAAAATTTTTCTAACCGTTTCTTTATCGACGTTTACAGCCTCGGATTCTCATTAGATGATCTGTACGCACAATTTGGTTGATTTTGTTCACTGTTTCCGGAGTTGAAACAGTCACAGGGCGACCTGGGAGCTGGTGTCTTCAGTGCTCTCTCGGCTCTCACTAAAAAATACGCGCACGAGATAGAGAATTGTCCCCATAGGCCTCTTGCAACAATTTATAGCACTCAGTCGAAGTTTTTTCAATTTAACGAGAAATTTGAAATTGGTGCGTTGCTCCTGCTTTTCGACACGAGAAAACACGTTCGGTTCAAACCACTACTGCACAAATATTATAATAGTGACGGAAACTTCGTCATCGTTTTTTACCCCAGCCGTCTAGGGCGCCCTCTAGGCGCGCAGACTCGTTATTTAATAGCCAGACCTCGTATTATGATAAAGCTTCCGCAACGAGTAATTTCGATACATACTTTGTATTACACTCTCAGTTTAACAGCATACAAATATGTTGTCTTAATAATCCATTGGTAATACAGTTTAAACTAAATTATAAAAATATTTCAATACACTTTAAAGATTCGTGAACTCTCAAAATCATGAATTATATCATCACATAAAATCTTGTTTATTAGGTCTGGCTCTATACATAAAAGAATCAAAGCATTTGATATTTCTGTAGAAATTACAAAACTCGTCTTTCCGTGTAATTTTGTGAGTCGAAAAAAAAAATTTAACTTGCCGCCTCTCAAAGTCTGCCGCCATAGGCTCTAGCCTACTCAGCCTGCTGGTAAATCCACCAATGGCGTGAGCAAAGTTATCGAATTTTCAGTGATCAGTGATCATTAGAGATCCCATAGCAAGAGCACAGAGTAAACTTACGGTTTTACTTAAGCTTCCACAGAAATCCACATTATTTTTCATCCTGCACTTGATCATGTCTTTCTATCAACTGTCTCACCCATCTTCTGATCATTGAATCACTCATAGAAGATCCGCGAATTTCGCAGATTTGTCGATACATTTCATTTGGTTTCACATTCTTTGCATTAATAAAACGAATCACAGATTTGATTTCACAAGCGGAGGCTTTTTCAATTAAGGCTGGCATAAAGAAGCACTACAAAGAACACGTGGATAGCAGGTATCTGAAAATGGATACATTTTTTCTACTTCAGAAAGGATAACTTCCGCGCAAGCCTGGAACTGGGATCGCAGCGCTACAGCTGATAAAAATAGAATCGAAACTTCATAGATATACCCTATAATAAATAAATATACATATATTTTCGCTCTAATAAGAACTAAAGATAATGTACCGATATTGCAAATCGTTAAAAGATCACACATCTTATATATTAAAAAAATTGATGATTTCCATTCCGAGTCCGTTCAGGCGTTCTACCCAACCGATTTGCTTATTTTATTTTTTTTTTTTTCAATGAAAGGTATTGATGCACAGATCAGCCATCAACCATCGTATTTCATCTAATTTTCACCATTCTCAAGTTATACTCAAATGCGATTTCCCCCTGTACATTACTTATGGGAGTTTTTCACATACACACGTTCTATCCTCAATATCTCAGGTTCTATTCAAGATAGAGACTTCGTTTTGGTTTAAGAACACTCGCTGAAACATTCCCTTTCTTTTGAGTTTTTGAACACTTAAATCGGTTGAGTTGGAGAGGAGCTAGGCGCAGACATTCAATGTGGAGTTATGGATTTTTGTAGGTTCTTGGCAATTTTTCTACATTCAAAGATCTATATCTTAGGTTCTAATATAGCTACAGAGTTCTTTCTTTTCTATTATAATGATTTCTGATACTTATTTGATGGATTCGATGCGAGCGAAGCCGCGGGTGAAAGCTAATTAATTAATAAAATTAGGGTCTACCAATTTTTTAATTTCAATCATTCTCGATTCTCAATAATGTACTATGAACAATATTTTTAGTGGTACAAATCTATTGTGCAAAATAAGAATGGATCCTAATACTTACTGGGCATATAAAAACTGACACATCCACAATATTTTAATGTGAAATTGGTTATACACTCCAATTTACAATTTCTTGGAGCATAAATTTGAAAATATTTTAAATGTTTTTCTGTGGAAAAATAACATTCTCGCGCTTTAGGACTGTATTGTTTCACTTTTGCCGAAGTAGACATAACCACAGGAGATACCACTGCATTCATAACTGTATCAAAAGGCACCGTGAAGTACTGTTGTCTCACTTGAGGAATGGAAAAAGGGGCGTGAACGGTTACCTGAAAATTTTAGAACTATGAGATTAATCAAAATTTTTGTGAACGACAGATAATGAATATTTGGGAATTAATTGAAAGGGAAAAAAATCCCAAAAAATCAGTTGTATATTTAAAGTTTCATCGGTTCTTATAAACGAATAAAATAGTTTATACCGCGTCGAATTTGCTCTAGTTTACCAAGCTTTAGAAACTGAACACATTTCTTGGAACAACTTAAATTCGAGCACAAATAAACCATGCCAGAGTAGTTGACCGATTAGAACACTGTGGCCTCATCTAATGCTACATTTACACGCTTACTGAAGCCTGAAGTCTAAAAGCCTTTAGAAGCGTTAAGTCGTCTCGTCTTTAGCGTTTTCATTGACATATTACTATGGGAAATTTGAACAAAAACAAAAGTTCAACAAAGAGAATGGTCTAAACAAAGTGTCCGCTAATTTCCTTTTATCTTTGTGGTTTACGTCCTCCGGATACCTTATGCACGATTCACTTTGATATGCCTCAAGAAAGGCCACAGTATTGTGGTTTAACCAACTACTATTATTTCTTCGTGAAAATAGTATTATTACTCACACTAAAGCCTTGAACATGTTTGGCACATAAGTGATCCAAATCACTATAACTGTTGTGAAGAATAACATCAAGAGAATTTTCAGCTCCAGCTAAATACGCTCGAAAAGGTCGGATGATGCCATTTCCGCCTGAATAGCCTTTTTCAACAGTCCAATTGGTTTCGTAGGCAATAAACTCATCATAAAATTGAACTCTGAAAATAAAACAAGATAGAGTCTCTTTCGTAGTATGTTAATTTATATCTTTATAAAGCGTCTTTATAATCTAACAAGAATTAAAAAAAAGAGGGGTTCTGGTTGATACAAGAAGAATAATTTGACTTTTGGAAGTCTGACATTTTTGTAACATGGAGGGATTGGTTGAGGAAAATACGTTTGTTTAATATTGATACTGGAATAGTACCAATTACAAGAGTTTTCTTGTTTAAAAATTACAATTCATTCATCACTTTATTAACCTATTAACTACCATGAAAATCAAAAAATTTTTCGACTAGAACCAATATAATTAGCCAAGAAAGAATCGATTGGTGTTTTGTATAAAAGATTAGAAAAAAATAAGACAGTAATTTTCAAGTACAAGTGTAGTTAATTGTACGTAAATAATTAGATGCTTCAATATTAAATCAATAATGTAGTCTGTCGAGATGGCTCCAAAAAGAGATGTAGAGAAACAGAGAAAATTTATTGCTTGAAATGGATATACTGTTATACTTACACGTTACTCCTATAAATATGTTGACGCTCTAACATGTTGAAGGTAAAACAAATACTTTGATCTAGAATTATTGGTGAAAAAAACCAACTGCACTGACCAGGAGTTTCCATGAATGAACAATTTTCCATAAATTGATCAACAGGGATCTTAATCTGAAATTTAATGAGTGATTTTGGAAAATGGATTTTAAATTATTAGAGAAATACTTAGAACCGATATTGGGATCAAGGAAGGATTTGATAGAACCAGTGTCTATGAGAAGTTTAAGAGGAGGGTTTGATAAATGCTATGTACAAACTTTCTGTTTGTACATAGCATTTATTTCAGCCCTTCTCATACGGCTCGTAGAATTTTATTTTTAGATATTAATCGTTGTAAGTAGTTCTTTGGTTTGCATATTTGATGTTGAATAATTCTTCGGCTGCAAATCTTGGTAGGTTTTGTTGTTATTGAGGTCTCCAAAATTTCGGTGTTTGATTAGGTAAGCACTATTATAATCAATAGAAGCGCCTGCTTTGAATTAAAGGATGGGAAATTTTGATCTCATGTAATATTAAGTCATAGTTAATTCTCCATTCATAATTACTTCTTCTGGTAGACAGTAAATTCTCGTTATTGATTAGTTCCCAACCTCTTTCCAAATATATTACTAGTAGTTTTCCAAGTATTCACGTTTAAAAAATCTGGAGTTTGCAATTTGTAGAAATACTGATATTACTGAACTTTCTTAATGAATACTATTGAAAATTATTCGAGAAACACCACTTCGGTATAAATTCCAGCTGCTAACATTTTTTGGTATATTTTTGTGAATAAGAAAAAAATAATATTAAATGCTATTACAACAATTAGAAAGTGAAAAATTGTTTTGTTGAAAAGTGAAAGAGTTTTTTAAACAATTCCATTTTAATTCATCGGGATTAATATTGCAAGTATTGCAACTGAAACGCGATCTTCAGGATCTCTCAAAGGAATTAAAATTAAATTTTTTTTTGGTTAGAAACTGATATACAAACATCGATGATTTAATCTGCAAAATGGTATCCGATGAATTCATAACCAAATATATAAAGCATATTCAGACAAATCGAAAATTATAATTCATTGAATGTGGATAAATTAACTCAATGAAACACATTTTTTAAATTAATTTCCATTTCAAGTGAAACTGAATACCGCCCTGTGTAAAACTAATACAAACTGTTCAGCACGGAGTGATTAATAAGTGCATTTATTTACTCAATTTACCTATTTGAATTGGGTTTAATATGGAATCGAAGGTTTGGCCTTGCAAAATGAAAACGTGCATAAATGACATAATCAACCAACAAAAATTTTATTACCTCATCTAATGCTTCATAGATATCATCTGTGAAATATGTTTCATTTTTGAACAGTTTATTAGAACCACAAACATAGGACATGTACTTGCCATATCGTTTCCTTAAACATAAAAAATAAGTTATATTATCCTTTATATATCGTATGAAAATTTTTTATTGTGAAATAATCATTCTCATGCGACAATCACATGAGTCGAATAAAGTGCTTTATATACGAATTGCATACTATATTTGATGAAAATAAAAATATATAAACATGATTTATCAAATTTACCCACTCTCCTCATTGGAATGTATAACTGCCACCTAAAAATAATTATTACTAAATAAGTAGAAAAATAAGAAATGGCATCAACGCGACTTGAACCTGGGACCTCCCGCATGTGAGCCTCGTACTCTAGCCACTACACGGAGACCTTAATAATACGTTTTTTCACTCACTACTGCTCAAAGTATGTTTCTTTAAGCACCAGGACGTAAAGTTTTACGCATTCGAAAGTGTGTCTGAAGTATGTACTTTATTAACGGTAGTAGAAAAATTAATTTATTTTTCACTGGCTTCCTGCAGCACTCAAAAATATCTCAGAATTATAATTTTCAGAATTATTTAGATACTTGTAGTAGTGAAAATCCTTTAAATCAACAACCCAATATTTATTAAGCAAATATCAGAAATTTATGAATAGACAATTTAGAAATATTAAAAATATACCACTAATTATTTTTGATATGTATTGTTAAGTTTTTGCGTATATACTCACTCTTGTTCAGTTCGATTGTGAGGTCTCGTCAAGAAGTCGGTATAATTAAATAAACTTTTTTTTGCTTTTGTTATAGGACAAATTGTAATAGCAGGAAAGGGAATAGTATAGATGGGAGATTCCTTAGTTGCAAAGGAAACAATAATCGGACTTTCATTATATTTTGCATAAATTTTACTAATCATGTAACCACATGAGAACAAAGCACATGTTATCACTATCAACCATAATAATCTGCAAAAAAAATAGATTCATTTATCTTCTTCAGAAATTATAAAGCGTAGAATAATAAATTTGGTATTACAGTGAATCTGCAAACAGATTCCAATCCGACGTTATTATGCGCATATATTTCCTATGATCTTTACATTGTTTGTTTTTTTTTTTATTAGTTTTCATAAAGTTATTTAGATTTTAATGCATTTCTTGCATACTATTTTTTTATCATTACAAAAAATTTTCTCATACGAATTCTTATTTTTGAGTTATAGGCTTGTAAAGCTCCGAAATCAGAACTTATCTTAAGTATTTTCTTTTTCTAAATTATACATTCGAACAATATTAAATTTTTATTGGATGTTTACTTATTTATCCATTAGTTCTCCAAGAAATGTTTAATACCTCTTGTAAGTACTTTCAATAAATATTAAAAATTTATGATCGTTTTCTTTAGAATGCATCTTTATGGCGAACAATTTCCATGGCATGTAGAACGATCTGAAAATCTACATATCTCCCAAACCATAAATTTTACGTTACGGTTCGTCAACTATTGGGCATCAGCCGCCCCTGGACTTCAGATAGTAGTTTTGACTTATTTTGTCCGTCAAACAAACTACATGGACATACGTAATCATGCATTAAAAATTCATAATAATCGAATGTATAATTTAGAAAATATGCTTAAATATAAGTTCTGATTTCACAACTTTGAAGGCCCATAACTCAGAAACGAGGGGTCGTATGAGAAAATTCTTCTCCGTGTCGCAGTTATCTACTTACACGAGAGAGATTTAAAGAAGAGAGAGGACATATAAACTTGGAATATAACATATAAAAATAAAAGTTTCCAACACAAAAATAGTAAATAACAAAATATAATGCTATAAGTGACAAAACCACATAGTCTGCTAACAATCTTAAGAAATGACGTTGAGAATATATGAAAATATTTTAAAGGAGAAGTCTAAACAGCTGCAAAAAATGCAGGGGGATCATGAAGGAAAATACAAGTTAGAAGAACAAAGATCAAAAACTTTAGAAAGACATCGGACAGAAACTGACAACAATAAACAGAGATAATCGAAAGCTTCTCTATGATGAAGAAATAACGAAACGAGAATAATATAGCCCTGAAGAATATAAAAGACTTAAGGCAGAGCTATCACGAAGGAAGGCTTATTTATGGAAATGTGATGAGAATACTTCAAAGAACTAATGATTGTACAAGACGAAAATGAAAAAAAGAAAAAAGGGCGAACGAACGAAAAAGGAAATCACACTAAAAGAGATACAAAATGAAATTAAGAAAGCCAAGTATTGAAAGGAACGAGGACAGTCGACAAAAGAAATGATAAAAGCGCTACTCAAAAGGCTATGAAGTACTTACAACATCTTATGAATAATATAATGGAAACCACCACAGCCTCCAAAGACTGGCAAATAGGAATCTTTTAACCATTATACAAAAAATGTATAACAACTTTAAATTAAAAGATTAAGGGAAAAATGAACTCTAGGAGACATTCGACCTAATAGTAGGACACAAGACGCCTCAGTTATAATGAGACAAACATCGGAAAAAACAAGAAAACGAAATTTATATATGTCAGCATCTTATTGTTACGACTTTTACTTCCTCTAAATAATCAAGTTTGGTCATCTTTTCGAAGCATCGGCGACACCGAAACGCCACCGCACTCATTCCGAAGACCTCACTAAATCATTCAATCTTATAACTCGCGCTTCCTGGGAATTCCTCGTTCATGGGGAACAATTGCAAGCCCCAATACCCCAATACCTATCACGAAGAAGGTCAGAGGGTTACCCGAATCGCTCGGCCAGGGAGGATACGGAAATTACTTCAATGTAGAGCGTGTGCGGCTCTGAACATCTAAGGGCATCACAAACCTGTTATCGCTCAATCTCATGCAGCTAAAAGCCGCCTGTCCCTCTAAGAAGAATTATTTGTACGCCGACAGTAAAAACCGCGAACGGCAAGAGCCGAAAGTCGATATCCATGGGAATTTGGGATGTCGAAATACTCCTAGTTAGCAGGTTAGAGTATCGTTCGTTATCGGAATTAATCAGACAAATCGCTCCACCAACTAAGAACGGCCATGCACCACCACTCACCGAATCAAGAAAGAGCTCTCAATCTACCAATTCTTCCAGTATCCAAGCCTGGTGAGGTTTCCTGTGTTGGGCAGCAACAAAAATTATAAAAGTATAAACGCAATACGAAACGTTAAGAAGATTTTAAACAAACGAAGGAGTGATTACAAGGTTGCATATTAAGTCCGTTACTATGCACAGCAATACTAGATGTACTCATAAAAGAAATAAAGAACAGCTTAAAAAGTTAAAATAACGGAAATATGCTATGTTTATGATATAGTCATATTTGCAGAAAACGAAGGAACCCTAAATATCACTCTCAAACTGTACAAAGAAACACTGGAAAAATACAGCATACACATAAACAGAAATAAAACCAAGACAATCATCATAAGCACAGAAACCCATGGTTCGGAAACTTGGACAACTACCGAAAAACATAAGAAAAAGGTACAAAAATTTAAATACGCAAAAAAGGAGATAAATACAGAAAATTATTGAATACGTAACCTGCAGAAGAACACACTGAAGAAAATCAACAAAGACATATGAAACCAAGGAAAACCTGAATAAACGATATCAAGACATCTACTGCGAATAGAGGAAAGAAATTAGTACCACAAACAAAGGATCAAACTAAAAGAAGAAAAGAAAGAGACACCATCTCCACGTCTTAACCCATAATGGTAGAAAGAGAGAAGAATGGAGTAATCAAATTTTATGGAACGAACTTTATTCTAGAATGCTTCATAAATTACTTACTATTGTATCACTATTACTATTTGTACAAAAAAGCTCGGTTTCTCAGCTTAACTAACCCAACTAACCATAACATTCTCGAAATCAGTTTCCAAGTCAGTGAAATCGGGCATTTCAGAATTATCGGATGAATAAAAATTATTTTACTCAAAAATGTTAACAATAAAAAAATGATTTTTATCGTAAACAGACAGCCTTCAGACAATGTACAAGGAAAACGTTCGCAAATGTTTTTGGCAGTTCGAAAGATATCAGCGAACAGTGTCTAGCACAAATTATTTCTGATTGTTCTGGACGTCCATGACTTATGTTAATCATTCATCGGTGCTTATAGTTAGGAGAGTAGTGTATCCTTCAAAAAATGTTTTTTTTTAAATCACTATAATGTAGAAATGTATGTATAATACCCTTATTTATGTTGTGTCATTAAAAAGTACAGAGAATTATTTCAATAAAAACATTGAATGAAAACACAAAGACAGTCAACGTAGAAATTCAGGACATACAGCATTTCTTAAAGGTTATTTTATTATTTTCGTAAGGAGCCTCTATACACCTTATGTAGAAAAAAAAACTCCTTGTTTTCCTAGAGATATGACATATTAAAAACATACGCAGCGTTAAGTAACTGCTGCTACTATTCATCTATTTTAGAGATGGGGAAACTTTTTTCTTCGCGTGCCAATTTTTGCTAACGAAATATATAGCGGGCCAAGTTGAGGCATTACATTATTTACTAAAATAAAAATATTGCCATAATTTTTCTGAAACACTAATTGTGGGTCTGGTCTTTGTGGGAACATGTGACATGTGGAACTGTTTTTGTTTCTGCATGACTACATCATAAGCCGAAAAATTTGTGATGCTTAAACGTTTAACAATGAAAAAGGAGGTCATCTGAAAGCCTATTAAGAAGACAATTTTTTCATTATTGAAAACATTTGTTCGCACAAACAGCTTGTACCAAACATAGCCATTATTTTCTGGGCGTGGGCAATTATATTTGGGTATTGTGTCCGATATAAGGACTTATAAAATTGTAATTTGCTGGTGTTCAAAAATAGCTGGCTCAAATGGGTAGTGCGTTTGACGACAGTCGAACTTACGGGTTCTGCCTTTACTGCCAATGAATAATAACACGAGACAAAACATGATTGTTAATAGTGGTGAAGAAAAAGTGAATATGAAATGAAATAATAACTAGAAGTACAGAACAAAAAGAGCAATTACAGATAGAATGGAGAATAGAAAATTATAGAATAATTCAAATTAATAAAGATATATTATTTAAATACGAAGTTTGTGTCAGTTACCTAATAAGTTGCATTAATTACAGAATAAATAAATACTCTGTATACAATTTAATACTACGTTTAGGTTTATAAGTAACCCTGTCAATATTTAGCGTTATCTTTACAAGACAATTTTTTCGTTAAAATTAGAACTGAATATATTTTATTAACAATAAAATGTTTATACGTACCGTTCTCCTAATGAACGTTTTTCCGCCAAATATTTAAATCCATGAATACTAGTACTATCACAATATTCATCAAAGTATTTCTCACATCCATTTTGACATGTACATTTTTTATTCTTCGTATTTCTAGATCCTCTCGACATTCCCATGTTCATTTTGGAAACTTTCAATTCCGTTTGAAGCGGGAGAAATATTTTTAGCATTAACTGGGTTACTAATTGTTATATTTGCATTCTATCGTGTGTGTCCGTTCAAATGCTTGTGATAATTTGTCAAAGATATTGTTTTTAGTCCAGTCTTTGTGTGAAAGTTTAACTTTTCTGAAAAAAAAGCTGCGGCAATTTGCATTTAATTGTAGTAGATAAGTGAATTATTTTTTAACAATGATTTGCACTAACACTTTGCATATATAAAATCTTTTAAAATGTTGTCAGTAGTTTATAATAACAAAAAAACAAAATTACAAAAAGCTTCAATACCAACTGATAACTAAGTTCAAAACGAGCTACTGATAATTCAGCAACACATAATAATGATAATCGTGTTGGGAATGCCAGGAATTGTTGATATAGGTATACCAGTTCAAACTCATTTAGGTAATTGATTCATGTGAAAATGTATAAACAGAATCCCATTTGAAAAATTGCTTCAGCTAGATCAAATATTCACTCTTCAAAGACACGTATAATAAAATTAATGGAAAAAATATATATAAATTGATATCAATATTTCATATGAAAAGAAGATATTTCCCACTTCCATGCAAATACAATTTATTTGCAATTTGATGTTTTTAATTTAATCAATTCCGTTCTAAATTAGTTAGCCTCTATATACAAAATCAAGTTAAACAAACTCAGAAGATCTTAATTGAAAATGGGGGTAGTAATACCGTTCGAGGTCCATAGCAAATTAATCGGATGGGGCTCTTTTACTCAATTGAAATCATAATTTTCGTTTTAGTACGCAATTTTTATTATTAAATTTCCTTTCTTCGGGATTTATGTTCAGCAAAACTGTTAATGACATCATGAAAGTTCAAATTTCGGGCAATGGAATGTTCAACGAATAGGATAGCTAAGTTGCGTAACCTTTTTTGTCCCGTAGAAATTCTTAAATAAGTTTTTATCAATTTCGGTTTTGAAAATAATCGCTCGGCACTAGTCGTAGTCACAGGAATGGTTAAAAATAACAAAAATTCAGTGCACACTTCAGAAGATGTTTTTATTTCGTATCTAAAAACGGATTGAAAACTGAGAATTTCCTTGGCAAAAGAGATAGATATGTTTTTTTATATAAATCATCAAATAATAAAGCCTTTTTTAATAAATCGGTCTCATATAAATTTTCCAAAATGGTAGGTTGCAAGATACAGAAATTGGAAACAATTTCACTTATTCCAAGGAAAGGAAATGCAATCTCAGTTGGTTAATGATGATGTATAATACACGATAAAATATGTTTTTGAGGCATATATTTTTTTAAATATCAAATATTTGAAGAAATTGAGAGAACTCGTGAGGATATTTTATGTATTAAGTATTTTGCAATTTAATTTAAAAAATTACTAAAAAGTAAATTCTGGAAATATGATTCATTATTCAAAAATCAGTGATTAAGTGTGCTCTTAAACTCCTCTCTAGCATTTCGTCTGATGATCTCTACACACAACTGTTATTCTTTTCTTCGTTAAATAATCAATTTTAGATTACCTCAAAAGAATAAATCTAAAACCACTGAAAACATGAATTTGGTAACCAGTAGTTTTTTCTTGTTAGAATTGAAAAAGGTATCTTGCAAAAACATGCTTCTATACTCATCAACTATAATTGCTTGAAGCAAATTTAAGTAGAGCTTTCCAGAATTTTCTCAATGAATAATGGTCCAATAGTACTAGCCCCAAACAAAGTTCCCCCTTCTTAGCCTCTTTTTTAGTATCCCTTTTAGTATTTCAGAAGATTTTAACTGCGTAATTTTCCATTGAAATAAATTTTAACACTATTTTTCGTGTTTGTAAGTGACAATCAAATTTATTACCACTATTTTTTAACTTATTTCTGGTAATTGATATATTTAATGCTTAGTATAATAACAGACCAAATTATAGGTTTGACATTTTATTTAATGATTCTAAAAATCGGATCGTGGTTACTCCTGAGCTGCTTCATCCAAAACATGGCCATTATTTCTTTTTCTGTTTGCAATAGATCGTACTTTCATATTCTTAACAATCATTACCAAGATGTAGTTTTGAAGTTATTATTCATATATGTTTCCCTAAATATTTTTGACGTTCTTTTAGCGACAAGAAGTAGAATCGGTAGTGATGAATCAAGAAAGCTATACCTTTGTCTTTTGCTCTATATTATAACCTATACGACTACAAAGGGCACTTATTTAAGTAAAAGAATGTTTATTTTACCAAAACTTGTTGTTATGACTTACTGAGTAGAAATTTAGAGATATTCTCGAACAAACCAAAACTAGGATATTTGTTTTCTCAGTGTCAAGTGAATGAGATGGCTGATAGTTTTCTTGGTATAAATTCTTATTTTCCATCACTTATTTTTGGATTATTGAAGTTCTAATCCAAGTACATAGCTAATGAACTACAATGATTTCTCTTCATTTTTGCATTTGGAAAAATGTAACATTATTTATTAATGTTTGTCGGAGTTGATAGTTACATTCTTTTGTTTCTCATCCAACTCTCGTAATTTTAGAATAATACTAATGTTTAACAATAGTACCTTGTTTTCAAACCATTTTTGTCTTGTTAATCATAATTTTAAATAATTACTTTAAATCCTTACGAGACACTTCAATTGTAACATACTTATATAAGTATGTGTTACTGCTTGTTCTGTCCTTAAGGCAATAGAGCAAGACAATGTGAAAATATTGCGTGTAATATATTGCGCAGGCCTGTTGCCATTCTTTTATGAAAGCCACAATTAGGACACAATCGAAAAAAATAAATAAATTCCTGCAACTAAAATCGTGAATCATTAAAATGGTTGGAATTACCTCAGAAGATAAACAGGTTAGTTTCACAATAGTGTTCCAATAAATCAGATTACTCTCTATAATTACAACCAGAAGCAGATATGAAGGTCCAACAGTAAGGTTAGATTTACCACAAAAAACGAAACAGTTGGTTTTACAGAAGTGCTCCAATCATTCAACTCATCTAACTGCCATTTGGTCTGTTGTCGAACAAAAAAATAAGTATATTTCTCCCAGAAAACCACGAAGATAGAATACCTACTTGTACCTAGACAATTACGTCTTGCAGTGCGTTCCACGTTGTCGGGGCTCATGTCAAGCGATATTCACCCCTACAATCTTTGTCATCAGTATCAATATTGAATTCCCAAACTTAGAATTCGTTTAAAATATTTAAAAGGAGATTATATCTTTTTGAGTACTAGTTCATCTATGTATTGAATATACGAATCCTCTCTTTGCATATACGAGGTCTGGCTATTAAATAACGAGACTGCTCGCCTAGAGTAGTGCGTTGGGTATCTGGATATCTTGTCTATGCACATCCCAAAACATGTTTCCGTCACTATTATAGTATTTGTGTAGTAGCGGTTTTAAACGAACGTGTTTGTTTCTCGTACTGAAAACAATGTGTGACGAAAAACAGTATCACTTTCAAATTTCTCGTTAAATTGAAAAAAAACTCCGGCTGAATGCTATAAGTTGTTGCAAGAAACCTATGGGGACAATTCTCTATCTCGTGAACGTGTTTTTGAGTGGTGTAAGAGCTTTAGTGAGGGTCGAAAGAGAAAATCAAAATTCAAGGCAATGTTGATTGTTTTTTTTCGACAATAATGGTATCGTGATGACTGAATGGGTTCCAGAGGGTCAGACTGTCAACCAGACTTACTATTTATCAGTTTTGGCAACACTGCGAGAACGAGTTCGTAAAAAACGATCCGAGTTGTGGAAGAACAACTCATGGATTTTGCACCAGAACAACGCACTTGCCCATAACGCACTTGGAAACGGTGAAGCAAAAAACGGCAGAGCTCCTAAAGGTACTCACCTAAGAAAACTTTCAGCACTGCTTCGATCAATGGAAAAAAAGTATCGAATTATAATAAGACCCTTTTTGGTAACAAGTCTCGTTATTTAATAGCCAGACTTCGTAAATACGATTTGTAATTAACTTTTAAGATAATTTGATATTATTTTAATAAAAAAGCAATTTTCTAAATGCTTGCTTTTCTCATTCTAGTTTTATCAATGAGATTATAGAATTTCAGTAATATTAAATTTAACAGTCTCTTGAGAAATGGTAACATTTTTTTAGGTCGTAATAGATGTTATCTTTGGTTTTACACGCACATACATCACTACTATATCGATTTAGAATAAAAAGAGAGCATAAAATCAAGTATGATTAATTTTCATTCGAATGTGTTTTCTTCATCATTATTGTGTAGTAAAATTATGAAAGTTTAGTGGTTGAAATTACATATACAAAATATATTTTATATATTTAACTATGTATTCCTAATAGATTTGAGATGGAATTATAAATCTTCTAATAAACGTCATACAGTGTAATTTCCTCCCACGAGAATTTCGAACTAATTAGAATTTCAAGAATTGTTGGTGATATTTATACTGTATGTAAACGACTACTTCATCGACACTCACAATTAGACTGTTAAAAAAGTAGTTTTTCTCTGAAAACTGTAAAAACCATGAAAGCTGCTTTGTAGAAAAAAAATCATCATCATCAGTCCAAAATAAAAATTTCATCAAATACGAGGGTTGCTACTTAAGTTTTGATAAAGACAAATAAAAATATTTATAATTTGAATATGGTATTCGAACCAATAATCGAAGCATTTTGCCATTCCGATTGAGGTACCTCCAAAACGTGATTTGACCACATCAACCGATTCTTCAGGTGTAGAAAAACGTTGATTTCGCCATTTATTTTTGATCTGCGGGAATAAGAAGCAATCATTGGGTGCTAAAAAAGGACCGTACGGCGAATGACCCATCGATTCGCTGTTGACTGTTCAAAAACGTTTTTATTTGGACTGGTGTGAGAGAGCCTGCGTTATCGTTGCTTGTAGTAGATTCACTTAAATAGCTTTCACTTTTTTCTGATTAATCGAAATGTCATGAAATTTAACACATAGTCGTTTGAAAGCTGGTGCTTTATAAACGTCATATGGATTTTTGCAAAAAAAAAGTTTATAATTGAATTAAACTATTATTGATAATAAAAACATGATAAAGTGTGAACAGAGTTGTATCAAGAAATGATATATCGTAAAGTTCGTATAGATTACTTTTATTTCAGATACTACAATTAGGCCACTTATTTCAGAAATTAAAAAGATTATATACATTGAAAAAATTTATTCATATGAATAACAAATCTTTACAATAGTTCTAGCACCTTTAAAATATTCCAATAATCAAATAAAAAGTCTCAATTAACACCAAGCTTTTGTCAACCCCTCTTCAAAATTTTTCTTACTTATTGTCAAGATTTCTTCATATTTTTCTATATTATTCGGTAATCCTATATATTTATGCAAAAATTTTATAATCAAAGCATTGTTAATGTTAATGGCTTCAACTGGATCTAATTTCTTCATAAAAATATTCAACCAATAACCGACAATGAGAGGACTATCTGTTTGATTCTCATGCGTAGTTTGCCTATAAAATAACAATAATAAAATTTTACGAATCCAATTATTCGCCTCAAATCAAAACAGTTTTAGTTGCTTATTCATTACCTATGATCAAGTAAGTACAGCCGCCAATAACATCCCAAGCCAATATTCATGGCAAATACTGAATGTATCTATGTTTCTAAATCGTCTTGATTTTAGGTGTCTTCTGATTTAAAATTAGTTGTTTTATAATTTTTAAAACACAGATAAAAATTTGACGTTTCGACCTGCATTTCAAAATATGACTTGAAACTGACAATTTATATATTTATATTAATTAATAGATCATCTACATTGAAAAACAAATTATATCATAACAAATACTATATCAAAAGATTTTAAATAAAGAACTAAAAATATAAAAAACATGAAAATAATATGTATTTATTTCGTTAGATGTAGTTTCTTTATATACAAATATTTCTATTACAATTATGAAAGATATATTTATACAAAATAGAACAGAATTAAAGAATACCTCTAAACGAATTTATAAAAGCTATAGGACTTGAAATTACAACAACATACTTCAAATATGAAAATGAAATATACAAATTGATGTTTCTGCTACGAGAGCTTCCATATCAAATGTGATAGCACAATTAATAATGGTAGATCTTGAGGAATCTGTCATGAGTTGGCTTGATATAAATATTCCATTCTTTTTCCGAATTATGTAGATGATTGCATTACTGCCATACCAAAGAATCAACTTGAAAACATAAATGAAAAATTCATATTCTATCATAAAAAACTTATTCACTATTAATTATCAATCGAAAAAGAACAAATTAATAAAACCAATTTTCTTGATGTCACATTATATAAAATTAACAACAACATAAGAAACCAACTTAGTCCTCAAGATATTTGAACTTCTATTCATGTCATCCTTTGTCACAAAAAAGAAAAAAAGTTTCGCTAATAGATTTATCCTAAATTTAGATGCTTATCTATTCATAAAGCAAAATCTACATTGAAAGAAAATAATTATGCGGAAAAAATTATAAACAGCATATTCAAGAAAAGGATAACAGAAACTAAACATCAAAATATGTAACATTTTTCCCTACCATATGTACAAGGACAACACTCGAATTATTAAATATATTAGTATAAGTCTAAAAAGACATAATACATTATCCAAATATTCCACTAAATTAAAATCTAAAACACCCAAAAACAAAAGAAGTAATATCATGTATACCTTGTAATTATTGTGACGCTGTCTACACAGGGCAGATATCTCAGTATTTAGAAAATAAACTAAGAGGTCATCAATTCGATAAAAAAAATAAAACAGCATTAACGAACCACGAAATATCAAAAAAACATAAATTCAAGTACAAAGAATCAAAACTTCAAATACACGAAAAAAAGAGAATTTTTAGAAATGGTTCACATTCATAAGAACGAGAAAGCTATCATTGATAAAAAGGAACTAAATAATTTAAGTAACTTATCTTAACTAATCATTTCTCAGACGAAAAGCTCGGAATATATCAAAATAAGTACACTTTGGTGTTTAATTTTGCCACATCCCAATACGAAAAAAAATATATACCCAATCTATTGGTTTATAAATCACTCTACTATTTTGACACGAAACTTTCAACAAAATAGTAAACATTGATTGCTCACTTTATTTATAAGCAAAGATAAATTTAAAACCGCTTGTACATTTCAAGATGTGGTAACTTTCTATATATTTAACTTGATCGAGTTTTCAAATGATACCCAGCTGAATAAATGCGATGCTTTCAAGACTGTTTTGATTTGCGTTTTTTCCTACAGAATAAACGTCTAAAATTATAATAATGTTTATTCAATTTATCAAAAGCTTGTAAATTATATATTGATTTGGAAAAAGTAGTTACAAAATATAGAATTCATAAAGCTTTCGACGAATCTCACCATTCAATATCAAACTATTTTGAGAATGGGTTTGTGACAACGCCATTTTTCATCAAATTAATATATTTAGATTGGAATGTAATATATATTTAATTTACCATGCTTCGACACAATAAATTAATAAAACGATTTATTTAATGTGTGACTGCAAGTGGACTTTTAAAAACTTTTATTTTTTAACAACAACAAACTGAGAACCTTTTAATGTTTTGGTTACAAAACTATAACAAACACTGAAATTGGAAAAGTGAATTATACGAAATATTATAATAAAGAAAATAAATATAATAAGCAGCGTTCACAATTTTTAGAAACAAATATGCATCCGCCATTTATCTTCATAAACACGTGTAGCGTGGGAATATATAACTGCTGTAATGTTCTAATTTAGTTTGTGTTGTCTAGAGTATTATTAAGCATAAAACAGTAGGTAGGTTAGATGAAAAGTTTATATCGTTTATATCGCAAAAAAGAAAGCAAAAGAACAATGGAAATCTAAACGAAACGAAAGAAAAAAATTGTTTATCTGTACATCTAAGTCTCACATTTAAACGATCTATAGTATTTATGTATTTAAATAAAATACGTCTTTTCTGGAAACCGTGCCTCTTTCTTATTTACAGAATATCTTTAAACACCAGTGCTGACGTCTTCCCAGCAGAAATGTACCTCCTGGGTACTTAGTTAAAAAAATAGCGATGTGAGACAACGAAAAACTATAACTAAGTGAAAAAGAAACGAAACAAGTAGTCTCGAGCCAAACCAATTGAAGTAGTAGAATTAATTTAAGAATAAGTGAATATCAAAAACATATCATTCTTACCATTTTTATTCTCAAAATACTTACCGAATAGTATACATTTCTAATTTGTCCTTCGTTATAAATTTAGTCATAGCATTAACGTTTGTTTTTATATGAAAAGTTTGCGTGTTTATGAAAAGTAAAGGTTTATCTATCTTTTGATCCAGATTGTCATCTTTAATTGGATACATCCATGGGTCCAAAGCAATACATTGTCTAAAAGTATATAGAAATATATATTTTCAATTTTTAAAAACGTATTCTTATAACAGTGTGTGCTAAGGAGAGTTACTGGTGAACATAGGAAAAACTCCTGGCAGGTCTTGTTGTTTCTATAAGGAAAAAAAGGGAACCGCCAAACACCGCCTTTGTGTGTGCGAGGCCTTCCATAGACAAACACTTTTTAAAGCCAGAAGATGTATGCAGCATAGCCCCCAGGCAGCTTACTTTGCAATGTCGTTGTTACCTGACAAGTAAGCAATCCAGTACACAATAGATCAATGAGTCAAAGTGTTACATCCATCAGTTATTAAGATTTTTCGTGAAATACCAATTATGTTAACCCATTAATTTAAAAAAGAATTCTGCAGGTGTATTTTCAAAATTTAAATATTTGTTTTACATTACAAACAATATTCAACAAATCTAAATTGTTTTAGCATAAAAAGCAATAAAAGCAAAAAAATCATTTGGGAAAGTTGACAGCAATAGTAGTTACACTGAAAATGGAAAAATTGAGTATAGAGCTATTATGCGCTATTATTAGATATCCAAAGTAAAAAGGAGTTACACACTGTGTACTGTAACTTACACCATCATTCACAATGGTAAAATTTTGACCAGCAAAATTCAAACGTGGCCATATTAGCTTGACTACCGACGAGCGCTCTTGACAACCAAAAAGATTACTAAATGGTACTGAAGACCGTCAGATTGGATTAGAGAGATAAAAGGAGCCGTCGGTATATCAAAAGAACTCATTTGCCATATACTGAATGTAGAAATATGCATGCGTAAGCAATCAGCGAAATGGGTGCCACGATAGCTAACTTTTACCAAAAGCGCAATCTAATAAACATCCCATAGGCCTTATGAACGCGATTTAAGCAGAAAACAATCATGACTGTGGATTGCAAGAGGATAAACCTGCTCTTAAAATCGCAAAGACGGTTTCATCGGACGAACAAAATCCCCAAAAACGGTTGCCGTCTTCAAAAAGGTAAAACAGTATTACTTGATAAGTTAAAGCAAGAAATTGCAAAAAAAGATCGCATTTGAAGATAAAGTAAGTACTTTTCCATCAGGACAACGCACTCTCACTATTAAATTATCGTCGTGGCGAAATTTCATGAATTGTACTACGAATTGGTTACCTACCCACCGTATTCATCAGATCTGGCCCCTAGCGACTTTTTTCCTGTATTCTAACCTCAAACTTTCACTTGCAGGAGAGGGATTTTCATCAGATGAGGACGTTATCGCATTCGTAAACGCCTATTTTGAGGAAAAAGATGGTAACTATTACTTGGAAGGGTTAAAAACGTTGGAAAATCGCTGAATAAGTATAGATTTAATAGGACACCATAAAAATGATTATATTTTTTTCTAAGGTCGGAAATTTTTTAGACAACTCTCGTATTAGAAATAGTTCAAAACTCAATCAAATTGGAATGTTTTTGTAGATGTAGACACTACAGTAAATATGCGCCCTGATCGTCTGCGTTACATCATCAACATAAAAACGTGCCGTATTAGATTGACATGTAGTATACAAGGATGTGGAAAATTCTTCGTTTTGAACATATAAAAGCGATTCCACTGGGCAGAGGAAAATCAGATTCAAAAAGATGAACGACCCCTTCACAGTCCAAAGATCGTTGTGTTGTCTGCTAAAGACTCAATCAGTATTTATCTTTATGAAGATCGATGGAGACAACCACTTAATTTAAATAGTGACCGTTTTTGCGATATGCTATGAGATTTTTTGAGCAGAGTTGCGAGAGTTTCAAGGTTTTAACTCAAGAACGTGTTTCCAATAAGATGAAGAGACTTATCTTACATACAATCAAGCTATTGAAGTTGTTAACGAATTATTCTCTAAGGTCATTTCACGTGAAGTACCATCAACTGACCTCCCAGAAGCCTCGAGCTTAGCCCGCTTAATATTTCGAATTGCGATAATTTTAAAGTAATATTTATGACAATAAACCATTAAACCTAACGCAATTGAAATAAAAATCAGTGCAGAAATGGTAACAATGACGAAGGCTACATCTCAGGTTGTTATCACCAATCTTCGTATCAGATTAGAGAAATATTAGAAGCGTAATGGTGACATTATCTTTTTGAAAATGGAATAATTTCTAAATTCTTACTCCAATAATTATCATCAGTTTTTATTTATTAAACTAAAAAATTCCTTGTGGTTAATAATTATGTTAGACCTCTTAGTATAATCTATTGTTAGATAATGAGTTCGAAACTTATATATAATTAAATACGCAGCAATTTGGAAATGCACAAAAACTTACTTTACGTTTGGAGTTTTGGGGGTAGTTGCCAACGCGGTAGCTGCACCGAACGAATGTCCTATAACCGTAAAATTGTCGACATCTATTTTGCCAACTAAATCTTTCAAACGAAATTCGTTATTTTTGTTTTCTGGAATATCGTCCAAAATATTCTTTGGTACTATCCCATCATTGATTTTTTTAAACGTGTCTATTAACTGCAAACACTCTGTTGATCGCACCTTTATCTGTTCTTTGCGTATTTTTAAGTGATCTCCTCCAAATGGAACGTGTTGAAATTCTACATGAGTCCTTTTATCATTCAATACGTTTTCTTTACTTTCATAATAGTAAGTATACGCACATGATTTATCCCTACAAATATTTTCTAAATTCAAAATACTAAAATATGTATTACTATATATATAAAACTCGAAAAAAAAACATAAAAGCTTCACATTATGTATCATATTAACGATCAACTCCGGTTTCGCAAGAATAGCAGAACATGTTTTGCTTGTCTTAGGGTCGCATCAGTTTGATGCGTCAAACATGTGGGTTATATTTAGAAAGTCGCCTTATCGCTGTGAGAAACGAGCTAGAATTTATTTTTGCTTGTATTAATTTTTTGCGATAATCCTAAAATAACCATTTAATATTTATATGGTGTAAAGACGTGACGTGACAATTTTTTTTTAGAGAATGAGTAGATATAATAAGCTATTCTCAAAAGACGGATACATTACATCCTAAAATTTTTAATAGACCTATTATCCCTCTATGAAAGCTCCCGGACGGTTCGAATTTTTGAGACTTATACCAATTAACGTCAGAGTTTAACCATTTCACATCAACCTTCACCAATTAGATTCTTTATTTAGAATGATGGCGAAAATATTTGTAATATTTACCAGAACCTCCTCATTTACTGTACCTAACAAGCTTTTTCAATACATACAAAACACAAAAGGAATAATTAAAACATACAATTAGTAGCCTTGAACTATTATATGCATTATATGCTAAATTTTGGTACACAAATAATTGTTGTAAATTTATTCCATTGTTTTCATACAGATACAATCGATCAATAAATCTCCAATCTGGTCAACAGAAAAAGTTTCATTTATCAATATTTATAGTTTTCTCCAAGTATGATACAATGAATCCACACTTTTATGTCATCGTTATAGAAATATTGAAAAAATGTCTTCAGCGATGATGATGAATATTTCTATCCTAGGAGCATTTTTCCTACCTAAAGACAGTCAGTTGTATCTAGATCTGGCCTATATGGTCGGCACAGATGCATTTTCATCCGCACTTTATTCGAGTTTACTTTTGTTTTCAGCGTAACACACATATAAGAAAGTTTGTAATTTCTTTCTCCGGTAATTTACTGTAATAATCACTGTTAATCGTTTTTCCGTTGTATATCGCAAGCTATAAGCCATAATCATTAATGAGGTTTGAAAGATTATTTTTATTACTATTACATAGAAATTGATAATTGAAATCAGTTTTCTCTGTTAGTCAGTTTGGAGACATCGTCTTGGTTATAATTTGCAATCCATAATGATCCATCTAATATTATTAGATATGCTAATGATGATTAGACTTTATATGACGTGTGGGTGAATTTAAGATGAAACTGAGCCTCAATAATAAACACTTGCAGTCATTTTCTGAGTACCATCTTTCGGTGATTTGGGACCTTCTTCAAATAGGGATGCGGGTTGATCAAAATTGAGTAATCTTTATCATCCTTCATATTTTTACTCTAATTTAAGTCTTCTAGTTGAGAAATTCCTCGTCCTTAGAACTTTTTTACTAATTTTTTAGTGCATTTTTTACAAAAAAAGCATATAGCGAGTTCGGGCTTTTTGTATTTAATTCATGTAAAGCTGTAGATGTGTCGGCTCGAAAGAAGTTTTATGTGTTATAAGAAAAAATTTGATAAAAATAACCAGAATGTTATTTTTCCCATACAACCAACGAATTTGCACATTTTTTAATATCAACATATAACATCGATTTCATATATTAAAGACAAGCTACAACAAACATAAACACAAAAGTGAACCTTTTTTTATGAATCGTATTTTTCATTTAATAAACCTATTATTACAAAAATTATCAAGAAATAAATTAATAATTAATAAATAAATTTTCTCTATTTTTCATGGAAACTTTTATAAATTAAGATTTTTGTTAATATTTACTGATTAGGTAAAGTTGGGTAAAGAACCGATGAGCAAATTGATTAATAAGAAGCCTGTCCGAAACGGATGTATGGGACACTGGCCTAAAGCTTATCTTTAAAAAGCATATTTTTTTATCGAAATTATAGTGCATTATTGATACTATAATGACAAATAATCAAGTTCTTGGATTTTTAAGTACATAAATTAAAATACCTGTGCTCTAAACAAGCTACTAGAAAACCATGTGATGCTAAATCGTAGCATATTTTTGAATAAATATCTCGATGTCCTCCCAATCCATGGGAAAAAACTAAACATTTCATATTTTCAATAGTTTTAACTTTTTCTCCATATAAAACTGGTACCAGAGGATTACCTTGAATGTAAATTTGCATATTAGCTTACAAATATGAGACAAATATCGCAATCAATAATCTAACGAAAAAAATTACGTTTAGGCAATTAAACAAAAATTCCTATTAATAGCAATATATTTAATATACTTTGATTCTAATTACACTTTCGCAACAAAAACAATAATCTTGAGGAGTGTAATGAATTCATTAGATATACTCGACTATATTCGACCGACAATGCTCTACCACAGAGAGATCTCAATAAACGATTTATTTATTTTGATATAGGAATACGAACCCTTACGGGACCTAGTTGCTGAGATATAGGAAGTTCAAAATTATGAATCGAAATCAAAAATTTGCCATAAATCAAGAACGCCTTTCAATTTTTTTTCAACTTTGGTGACCAATATGCTCCTTAATAAAGTAATATTTTGACAATAACAAACTTTGGAAAAATTTAACCAGTGGCGCGCTGTCAGGGTTAGTTATCACTTTCATACCCCTATTTTTTACGCCATTGGAGCAAATTCTTTTTTGAAATTTATAGTAAATTGCCTGATTATTTTTAGTTAGAAAACTAATAACCTTTTATGGAGCTAAAATGAACGGTGTGGTATGTTGTAGAAACAAAACTCTAAACAAAAGTTTGCAAGCACGTAAGTAATTCACAAATTAATTAATCATTCATTCAATTTCGAATATTTATTAAGCGTAAGTAGTTCAAAATAAATAAAAATTATTCATAATCTCAATTTCAAACAAAAATGTATTACAATAATAATAAAATTAGCAATGAAAATAAAAATAATAATAGCACAACAAACTGTAGGTCGCTAACTTTAATACACTTATTACACAGTTTTGTCGTTGAAAAAAGTGTCTTTGAGAATAAATCTGGATGGGATTGAATGATTTCTGCCGCAGCTTGAATTCTAGCTATTAGATCTTATTCAGATTCGATTATTGTTTCGTTCACCAAGGACTTCATATAGCCCCATATAAAAAATCTATAGGATTCAAGGCAGGTGTTCTTGAAGGCCAACAATTGAGTCCCCCCCGACCAATCTATTTTTCTCTAAAACGTCTGTTTAAGTAATTTCTTGCCGCTAGAACAAAATAAACTGATACCCCATCGCGTTGAAACCTCATGTGTTGTCTAGTATTTAACGGCACATTCTCCAACAACTCATACAACATTTCTTCCAGAAACCGCGTATAAATTGCTCCATTTAATTAATTTGGTAAAATGTGAGGCCCGATTGAGCAATCTTGAACCATACCCACCTACAAATTAACCGAATCCCCTTTCACGAACAAAGTGCGGATTTTCTTCATCCCAAACGTGACTTTCTAGAGTTGAAAATTTCTTCGCTAGTAATTCTAGCCTTGTCTGTATTCAACACATATTTTGGAAAATTTCGATTTTCACAACACATTTGTAAATACCAGTTCGAAAATTCCATACACTCCTGAAAATCTCTAGGTTCTAATGCTTGAACACTTGCCAATTTGTATGGATGTAACACTTGTTCTTTCAAAACTTTCCATACTGTAGAATGAAAAAATATGACAGATTATAGATTACTAGATTATAATTTAGAAATATTGAGTAGTATTTAATTACATGCAGACTTTTGTTCAGAGGCAAATTTCTGCAACACTCTTAATTTTAGCTCCATAAAAGGTTATTAGCTTTTTAACTTAAAATAATCAGGCAATTTAAAACAAAATTAAAAAAAAAGAATTTGCTCCAATGGCGTAAAAAATAGGGGGATAAAAGTGACAACTAACACTGGTTATTTTGAAAAAAAAAATTTAAAGGCATTCTTGATTTACAGCAAATTTTTTAATTTGATTTGAAATTTTGAACACTCTGTATCTCAGCAAAAAGGCCCCGTAAGGATTCGTATTCCTTCCTATATCAAAATTAATGATTTATTGAAATTTCTCTGTGATAGAGCATTGTCGGTCGGATATAGGGTAATTATACACTTTCGCGGTCACCTGGATTTTTGGTTAGGTTAGGTTAGGTTAGGTTAGGTTAGGTTGGCTCTAGAAAATCGAAAAATGGATGGATTTTAATGATCTTGGTCTCAAAATGTTCCATTTTACGGCGGATTTATAAAAAAAATACGAAAATTAAAAAAAATAAATATTTTTTACAGTTTCATGAAATTAACTTTTTTGATATTTTTTATTTTTTTAAAATATTCATTTTTTTATGTAAATTTCGAAAAAAAATATACGAACTTGATTCCACGACGTCAGAAACAGTTACGAAGGATTATATGTAGAAAGTCTTTTTTTGCATTTAAAATCATGAAACTGTAAAAAATATTTTTTTTAATTTTCGTATTTTTTTTTATAAATCCGCCGTAAAATGGAACATTTTGAGACCAAGATCATTAAAATCCATCCATTTTTCGATTTTCTAGAGCCAAAAAACCAGGTGACCGCGAAAGTGTATAATTACCGGATATAGAAACACCTTGTAGGTATATGGATATTCTTAAAATTGAAATTTATATTTCAGTATTATAATCGTTTCACTAATACCGGTTTCGATCTTACTTAGTAGTAGAGTGGACCATTGTAAATTATTCAATTATCGCCCCATACAGTCATCAATAATAAATTTGTATCACTATACAAAACACCTTGTTTACCATGACATTCAGTTGAAATTACTGAAAAGTGAGTTAAGGCTTATAATAGCTTTGTAATTCTTACAACAAAATAATTATATCAAAACAATCTCAGAGGATATGACGAAATATAATGTTAAGAAATTTTTAATTGACTGAGAGGATTTTTTCTTAAAATTAAAAATCAGGATCGTCTTCATCTAAAAACCTAGAGCCAGGAATGTTTGGATCCGGAATTAGAATCAAGCGAGTAAAAAATTTTTCAAAAAGAATGTAAATTATTCTATAAAGAGGAATTGTTTTTAAATAAAGGTTGTTTGATGCTTTTTGAGGAAATTATGACTCGTCAAAATCCTATGAAAGCCAATTACGATCGGTTTCATAATACATTTAAAGAAAGCTATAAATTTAAAGTTTCCATCAAATGAAGTCGCGCGTTTCATAATTGCCATTTTAGCCTAAATATTCTTTTAATTTGAACTTTAAGGAAAAATCAGAAATGTTTCACTTTAGCACATTGAAGTCAAATGCAAACATAGGCTATGTTTCAATGCTAAGCTCACCCAGGTCTCTTTTTAATAAGGTTTAAAAAATAAAAGGTTTATGGGCATAATGGCTAGATATTGTGCTACATTAAGTTCGAGTTCAAGCTCATCCCAAGATTAAAAATATATCGACTATGTGGAAATATATAACAACTAGTATTTTTTCGAACGATTTCGAATTACTAAGCTCACATTTGCAGCATTATTAAATAAAATTCGGGATGAATCGAATAGCCAATTTCCCGTTAACAATACTTATACAATCACCAGGCGGCGAAGGCGCAGAAATTTTACGGAAAGGCTTTTTTGCATTAAACCTACAAATTATGTCCGATGTTCAGCTTCGTATTCGTAACATTAGGTTTATTCTTGGTAGCTACACTGACAGAACTAGTTCAGGAAGTATATACTAAAGCATTATTTGCAGCAGAACTAGCGCTAGTGTCTCTGTTCTTAGTAGTGCTGGGTCTAGAGTCAGTTCAGTCAGTACAGTGCAAGACAGTGCAATAAGTGTAATCTTGAAACGGTGGCATTACATGTTAGTCATCGGAAGAATGTAAAATATCAAAAAGTACTAAATCGTTTTCTATTATTGTTAATTCTACAAGGTCTGAATCACATCAAATAACTTCAAATAAAACGATCGAACTAATTATATACACTCATGAACTAGCCTAGGTCCAGTTCAGTACAGTTCCAGTGCAGCTACCAAGAGCAAACCTATTGTAGCTTGTTGGTCAGGTTCCGTTCACGACCAGACAATATTTAATAACAATGCTTTGATATGACAGTTTGAGAAAGGACATTTTGAAATACATCTTTTAGTGGTTGACAGCTTATGTACCTCTTGACAAAATTGGAATACGTGAATACAAACACTGAAAACTCATACAATGAATCTATATAAGAACAAGGACGTCGTAGAAATAAAAATGGTGCAGCATCATGTGAAACCTTTAATAATTAAAAATGATAAAAATAATCATTGAATCGAATAAGTGAAATAAAAAATTGAATTTAAGAATACAAAACACAACGGCTCGACAGCGGAGATTAAACCAAATGAAATGTTATCTACAAAATAAAACACTCTTCAACACTCACTTCTACGTTTCATTTTGTTTCTTCTTGTAACGACACATTGGAAAAGTAAAAAGTATTTTCAACCTCCTTTTAACGACTTGAAGAAGCCTTTATTTGAGAGACCGTTACAAATCGATTATAGGACCACTTCACTTTAACAACGAAAGGACCCTTTAATCTAAAGGAACCTTGAGTTAAAGTGTCAGTTTAACGAGTAATAAATTCTAATTTTAATTGCATTAGTTATTTTCATGAGTATAGTTACTTACCGTTCCACCAAAATACTAGGCGTAATATATAGAAAGGAATTTTCAACACTTTTGAGTAACCCAATAAAGTGTTAATATCTGTTGGGATCCAATGATATCTTTTTTTCGAATGCAACTGAAACATTTACAAAAATAAGTTTATATAAAGTTATATTTTTTATGTAATATAAGAAGAAGAAGAAGATATGGTTTAAAGCGCATTACTGGAAACTTTTTGTATTGACTATGGAGGGTAAAGAGATGAAGAGTTATCTGTTATTAGGGAAATCTCGAAAAAGTATCAAGCTATATATGATAAATAAGAAGTTCAAAAATCTTTCATCTTACATCTTTCATCTTTCTTACACTAACCAGTGCAGATGTAAAAAATGTAATTTCCTTTCTGACTCGAGCAGTCCATTATTGAAAATTTCAACAACTGACGTTTTACTAAATAATGGAGTAAATATAATCTAAAAAAAATTCACCCAGATGCTATGTGGTGCCACCCTTATTTAATGAGTTTAGCTGGACATTTGTCTTATACACAAATTGTTCTCCTTCTCTCTACCTTTCATAGTATTGACAAACATATATAAATTTATTAAAATATATGAAAATTTTTTGTCTATAATAATTGGAATTTAGATTTTCATACACTGCAGAAGCCATTAAAAATTTGAATAATTCATAGATACATAAGTGGAATTATATATTTTGTTCCAATTGTTTCGGTCTTTTTTATCATTAATAGTTTCCTCACTTTTATTTATATCACAATATGTTTTTACTTGTCGCTGTTTTTGATAATATTCTTTGAAATCAATTTTAGTTTCATATTTACTAAAATAATTTGATAACTAGTACGGTGAAGATATAATAATGTTCTGTGTTTGTTGGGCTGTTTATATTAAGTATTTGAATTTTTTCAACTTTCTTTATTCGTCAAATGTCGCATTTTATTTCTTCTAGATAATAATATTCTAGCTTAAGTTTCTGCTGTTTCAATAACTGTGTATCTAAATTCGGACACACAGTATCTATCAGGTTAAATATCTTGAGGGACAAATTAATACTGTATTTTACTATTGATTTTATTTCATTATTTTGTGTCATCTCGATTGTAGACTAAAATTTCATATAACGAGAAATAAATATTTTCGATTTCATATGAGTGCAATCATCTACATAATGTGGTTGATTGAGTCATAATTCAGTAATCACAGTTTTTTCATAACATGAAAAAATCAAAAATTTGTAATATACATATTTCGCCTACCTCGGCATCTTTTGGAGCGTCAGTTGGATAATATAATCTGAAAAAGAGACCATTCTTCTCATAATCCAGCATTATATCTGAGCATCCTGGGACAAAGGGTCCTAAAAGTATAATGTATATTTTAAATTAGGATATACGGTTCAATTATATGAACCATCTAATGCCCCTTTGAAAAATTGAGATTTATTTATTATGTTATTATTCTAAAATTTAAAACTTTTTATGAGTCCGTCCCTGTTGATTTAACTAAACTACCCGTTTTTCGGTTGAAGTTTTCCAGAAGAAGAAAGTTTGGACGGCTAACTTCATTTCGTCGGTGTAGTAAACATTGAATTTATTAAATTGTATAATGTGAATTAGAAATGGAAACTTAACCTGTTTGTGTTGATGAATGTGAATGGATATTTCTGGAAAAAAATATCTGTAATCAGTAAACTTACCATTTGCAGGAGGTAAGATCCTAGACATCTTGTTAAATCACTTCTCGAATAAATAAATTTAATTTGTTCAATTTAGTTTTAATTCTTGCAATTAATGGCGCGAGAAGTGTAACTATTGCAAAACTGGTTTGACCCCTATGGATATTTTTTTGTTACTAAGGAGGTCATAAGTGCCATCGTAATTTTCATGTACAATTAAAGTAATCTCTTTGCTATGATTGGTTAAAAAGCTCCCCATACATCTAAATTATCAATTGTATTACTGGCTCAAATGAATATTTATAAATGACCACACGTTTTTGTTTTTTTTAGTTGTCCCCAGATATAACTTAATAATTATTCTTTAATCATATCGATTGGATTTATATGATTTCCTAGCAAAATGTATAATTAAATAATTATTTGCACTGTTTTGGGGCGAAGAATTAATTATTCTGGAAAAAGGTCATTGTACTTCTCATTTTTTGATAACTTTTTGATACAATACATAGAAAATTAAATCATCATACAAATATCATTTAACATTTTCAATATTGTCCAAAGAAAATAAAACAGTAAAATGAGGTTAGAGATGAGTTAATTTTTTTTAATTGATGAAAAAACAAATTTATATTATCTAGGGATATTACATTTACCTATTTTTCTAAAACCAGTTACTTTGGATAATAAACAACATTAATAAATTTCATAATAAGCTGAATAAAAGGAATGTATTAAGAGCATGATTCAGTACTTAATTTGTCTTAAACAGTTTTGTCTTGAACATTAATATTATACCTCTAATTTCATTTTTAGAACTATGAATAACATCAATTAAATAAATAATCTACTTGTTACAGTTTTAGAGTGTTAGGAAATGGATTTCCAATCAATTATTCATTATATTTTTGAATAAATCCTTTATAAGAAATAGAAAATGTATAAAAACTATTTAGCTGTGTGGGTATTGACAAACTAATACAAATTAAATGAATAGTAGATTAATTAAAGTTCATAACAAAAAAAATTTCCTTTTATGGATAGAACATTCTAATGAAATATACCTATTTTGAACATTTTCGTCATTTACTGATAAGTACTTTTAAATTTCATTTGAATTAATATTTCTGAATATAAATTGAGTATATAGTTACTACTCATACCAGACAGGCTAATGCTGAGATAAATACTAAGAAGTAAAAATTTTTGATATTTTAAACAATCATGTATTATTTTTATTAACACATTAAAAGATTATCACATTCCATAATTTCCAATTATTCTAGTGCAACGTCAAACAGAACAGTCATGGAGGGTATTATGACAACAGTAGGTGGTCAGAAAAGACCAGCAGCAGCTATAGATCCATCACCAACTAAAAAAACAAATTTCGTTGGACTGTCTCCAATGCGAGAATTGACAAATGTGAAAACCCCAACAGATAGACCTTTTAGAGTATCTATAGAAGGAAATATTGGTGCAGGAAAATCAACACTTATTAAATACTTTCAGAATATGCCTGGAATTGAAACTTATTTAGTGAGATATTTTTGTATTTACACAACTCATTATTTTGTTCAAATTGAAGAAAAAAACTTCCTTCATGATTTATGCTAAAAAATATTCTGTTTTCAGGAACCTCTTGAATGGTGGAGAAATCTTAATGGTCATAATCTGCTTGCTTTAATGTATTCTGATGTGCATGAATGGTTGCGAGTGTTTCAGAATTATGTTCAATTTACTCGATTACAAATTCAAACTTCTAAACCATCTTCACCATCCACTACAGTTCAGATGTTTGAACGATCCATACAAAATAATAGGTATTGTTTCATGGAACAAGCTTACAGAAGTGGACTGATACATGGTGCAGATTATGCAGTTCTGGATCAGTGGTATAGGTGGTTGAAATGCAATGAAGATATAGCTTTGGATTTGATAGGTTAGATTTTTGTTGTAGCCCATATATACATTAAACAATTTATGAATTTTTTATAAATGCTTTTTTCAAAGTCTCATGATTTCTGTTTTGTTCATATTTCTTCAGTTCACATAGTAAATAATGCAATTTTTAGTTTATTTAAGGAGTACTCCTGAAAAGGTATTTGAGAGAGTCAAAGCTCGAAAAAGACCAGAGGAAAATGGGCTTTCTTTACAATACCTTAAAGAATTACATGAAAGTCATGAGAGGTGGCTGATGTCAGATGATGAAAGATTTAATACAATACCTGTATTAGTTCTAGATGCTGATAAAACTTTGGACCAAGTAATTGAACAATATAAACAAAATGAGCACAAAATAATGGGTGGGTTACCATTGTTTGTTTATTAATGTGTGTTTTCTATGTCAAGATTACATCTAATGAAAAAAATCTAATTTCTAAGGACAAAGTCCTCCTCATGTCATCTGTTTGTTCATAAACTTTAATTAACAGATTTTCATGTAATTTTCTCCAGTAGATAATAGACTTATTAATGTGGAAGGTATTGGTGTAGGTTTTGATAAGTTTTTGTATAAATTGAGTGAAATATCTATAAGAGGGTATTTGAAGTGAAAAATATTAATATAATATTGATTTTTTTAATTGCTGAAAGTCTCAATAATTCCTAAAACTAACATTTTTTGTTGAAAATTTGATAATTTTAATAAAAGAAATTCATTAAATTTAAACATATATATTTTAAAGATAGCTTACTGTATTGATTCCAAGTTTAGGTCAATTATTATTGCAATAACACTTTCTCAGGTGTAAGTCGTCGACATGTGGAAATGTAGATGTAGAAAATTAAATTTGCAGCAAGGTACAAATCATAACTTCTCAGTCTCCACTTCATGTAACTGCTACCAAAGGCAAAATTTGTAGCTTCAATTAAATACTTTTCATTGAGTTGTTTACATCATACATGGCTCAAATCATTCTGTTCAGTATTCTTTAGTAACAGTTTCAATGGCTAATTGAAGATAATTGTCATCTTTTTTTATTTTAGGTCATGACAAACGCAAGAAGTTCAAAGTGGAAGATGTTGATAAGAATAAAGTAAAGAAAACACTGTTTTAATAACAGAAATGTATGGTTAACGATCCATCATTGAATTTCAGATAATATATACAAAAAACTACGTTTACTAGTAATTTACACCACAAAAATTGTTAGAATATACATTTTACAATATTAATATAATTTTGATAATATATATTGTTAAATAGAAACAGAATAAAATAAATTATAAGAATAAAGTACAGAAACATTGTGTTTCAGTAACTGAAATGTGAAATTTTTTAACATTTTCAAAATTTATGACATTTTTCGCTATGTTGTGTCTTTGGGCTGATTATGGCCGGAGATTTTCCGATCGTCTTAAACGTGTTAAATTTTTATTTCCCAACCGCCAGTCGTAACATAATGCAAATTAGACCAAATTGCGTCGATTACTTCCGACATCAATATTTTGTGCTTTGCTAGTTATCTTCATTACTTAGTTGTGGTTCATAGTTAGTGTAAATAATCATTAACCTTTGTTGAGTCAACCAGTGGTTTTTCATAATTATCACATATATAATAACAATTTTTGAGCTATCGAAAAATTTTATATTTATTATTTTTATCACCGTTTATATCTTATTATTTCCCATACCAACTGTCTATATAGGAGTATTACATATATTATGGGTATACTGATGTTCTTTCTCTCCCTATCAGCAGTTCAGTTCCACTTAGACAAGCTAATATACTTCGCTCTCTCTATCTTTAATATTAACTCTAGAGGCAAAGAGAGCGTTCAGTAATTCATTTGATTTGCTACTTTGTCTTTTTTAAGTATTCACGATGTTGGAAATAATCACATGACAACTACGATCGTTGTGGTCGCGGCGAAAACATCAGTAATAAAGTAATGACCGAAGCTCACATAAAGCTCGAAGGGAGCGTTGAGAGAATTAGAGGAATTTTCCAAACCCAAAGCACGAAAGTACCAACCGTGAAAATTTCGTTACTTGATGCGGAACAGATATTCTAGTAGAAGTGGGTGTTTCTGCATTGTAACCAATAGTAATTAAAATGTAATTTAAGAGTTTTTTTTGCTTTTGTTATTGTTAATATTTACCTAAATGCTCAGAACGCTCCATAATCCATTCCATTTGAGTTTACGATTGTAACGTACAGGACTAGGTGGAACGGGAAAGTCCGTGGTCTTGGGCACGGTATATAAGACCGTGGTTATGAGCACGTAATGGAACCATTGAATTGAAAGTAAAGGAAGGGTAGCTGCTATCTATATACATGGGCAGCAAGTGCGATGGAAGTAACCATCTTGAATATCCAAGTATGACTCATATTGTAATTGTTTACAGTGGTTGCTCATAGTTTTCTTGTGTTTTTGTTGGGCTTTATATAATATATAATATAGGCGCTCATTAGGATTTATTGGAATAGTGATTTAAGTGTTAAAACGTTATGTTATATGTAGATTTATAGAAGATACTCCAAAAACAATTGGAAAGGAAAATCATGGATTACGAAAAAATATAAAAACTAGAAAACGATTTTGGGACAGAAAAAAAAAGCATTCCCTTAAGAAATGTATGATTAATAGAAAAAACTTAGTCTCTACTGACCTAAAATGTATTATTACAACGTTTTGGCGCGAACAAGGAAATGATTAATAGAAATCATATCAGAAAAATGTTAAGACGAAAAGTACAATGTTGGTGCATTGGCAGTGATCCTATATTTTTTTTCGAAACACTTAAAGTTATGCCCAGCAAACATTCTAAAATTCTTTATCTCATCCTAAAACGTTATCAAAATGGTATTCTTCTATAGATGGAAAGCCAGGATTCACTCAAGAAGCCATTATTTTTTTTAAAATCATGGATAATGGACAATAATAAACAAAAATTGTTTTGTTCTATTAGTTTTTGATAAAATTTTCATTCAGCAGCATTTAGAATATTTTAATTTCAATTATAAGGTTATGTGGATTATGCAAATGAATTGCAGGGAGATTCCGAAGTTTTAGCTTTTATGGTTGTATGTATTAATGATCTATGGAAATTACCAATAGGTTATTATTTTATATCTTCATTGAACAGTTTACAAAATGTAACTTTGGTTTAACAGACATTCTTAAATGTTGGAATTGCGATAAAAAACATAAGTTTTGATGGAACTGCCCCCAACTTTAGCATGTCCAATGAATTAAATTATAGTTTCAATAAAACTAATATTGGGGATCTTAAAACATTTATTGATAAAAATGGCGGTTTAGTAGATTACAATTATGTTGTTAAACTTAATGGGTTACAAGAAAATTTAGGAAACAAATTGACTACATTATTGGGTTGTAAGAAAAAGGTCTTAATTTAGGAAACAAACTAACTAGAAATTAGCTAAGTTAAATAAATTAGCTACTCAATTATTGAGCCTGTCTGTGGCTGGATTTTTTGTAAAAAAATTTTAAAACTAGATGATATCCAAGGATGCGGACCTGCTGCGAACTTCATATGACTTCTTAACAATTCTTTCGATATTTTGAATTCCCATAAAATGAGTAATTTTAGTTATTTAAAAGCAGTTAGCCCAAGTAACAAAGTATATTCGGGAAATTTAACGATTACATTTCAAATTTGAAACTTCCAAGGTTGTCAATTTTATGCTTAAAAAGAACAGCTGGATTTACTGAAATACTTATAGGTACGTGTTCAATTATAACCACACACAAATTATTCATATAGAAATATTTTTCAGTTCCATAAGAACACATAGGGGTTATAATACTAATTCTACATTCAGGCAGTTTACATCTGCTTTAAAAAAATTTCATAAATGAATATATTTTACATAGAGATAATAACTATGAAGAAAGAAAACAATTATGCTTTCCAGGCAAATTCTATATAAACATATAGTTTGTAAGTGCTCACATACATAGCAGGTTTTGTAAGTTTTGAATTAGGAAACACGTTAAAAATGTGAATATTGTGTTTTTCAACTACATATATAATGATAGAGAACACTTTTTAAATTCATCCAAGCGAAAATATAATTTATACATACGTCTCATTGCTGAATAATTTCAACAATTTCAAAAAGATTCATAAATACAAAATACTAATTAAAGATTGGAATAAATTTAAAACAAACAAATTTTTCCAACTATGATGCCATATAACATTACTTCATTAGAAAATTCTAATATTCTTCTATTTAAAAGCGTTATTGAATTTTTTTTAAACATTAGATTAAGTTTTATTTATAAAAATATGATCAGTTCAGATTGTATTAGGGCTACATTAACAAAAATAATTATATTTAAAGGACAATAAAATATTTATTTCTAAATTTTTGTTATTTTATTTTTTTATATAGTTATGAATATAAAAAATTTTTATATAGCACGTCTTTCATATAACGGATATTGCCGACCGCCATATGCAATTTTCCTTCCTTTACGTTAAATTCAATGAGCGGAACACACCACCTAGTGTCCCTGTCGATAGTGACATTTGTCTTAGTCTAAATAATGTTTGTAAGCCTTCTTTTGCACAATCAAAACATGCTCATGTTGTTATTTACAGTATTTACTCACTGTTGAATTAGAAAAGATAACTTGATAATAAGCCTAAAAATATAGATACATAAGATGGAGGTTACAAATTCAAGTAAGTACTATCCGATTTGAGTTTTCATGAAAAATCATAAAAATTTTTTAGATTTTGATTCACTTTTACCAGAAATAGAAAATGCAATCAATCACAGTTTATTTATTAGTATTGATTGTGAGCTTTCCGGCCTTACTGTTGTTAGGAATATCAATACATTTGATAGTCCCAAAGAATATTATGAAAAAATGCGAAACAACTGTAAGGATTTTTTAGTAATGCAATACGGCATTAGTATTTTTAGGTATATTTCAGATTTGATTATACCAACAATGTCATCTTCAATCTCATTCTCTTTTAGATATGACGAATCTGAACACAATTTCAAGCAAAGAACTTATAATTTTTTTATATTTCGCCGACCTGTTAATAAAAATGTACCTGATCAGCGTTTCCTATGTCAATCATCAAGTATAGATTTTTTAATTGGTAATGGTTTCGATTTTAATAAACTCTTTAAAGAAGGCATTTCTTACCTGACTGAAGAGGAAGCCGAAAGATACAAAGCTAATGTGGATCAAGCATATCAGAAAGCTTTAGAACTAATTGAATCAAAACAGAGTGATGAAGGCCATGATAGCATTCAAATATCTGATAATTCAGTACAATTTGTTGAAGATATTAAGTAAGTTATAAATATTCAAAGTTTGAGTACAATATTTATATGTAACCAATAAAATCAAATTTATATTAACTTCTGGTTGCATCTGCATGTGATATTTAGTGTACTCCATGAGAAATTCATGGACTGTTAATGAAATGCAATAATTTTTTTTAGAAATATTTAAGTGATAAGGTAGGTATATATGAATATAGAACCATGCTAAGGCTCCTAGTTTATAGCTTAGCTCTTGAAGCAAGCAGGATTTGTAACATTTTATAGAGTTTGTAATAGAAAATGTAGATAGAATTGTGAGAGAACATTTATTTAAACAAATAAGTTTTGGGGATTACCAATAGTATTTTAAATATATGTGGAATTCAAAGGTAACTAAAATAATTGTATCAGTGCATACCTACTTATTATATTGCAGATCAAAAATAGACAATTTCCTTGAAAGTGGTGATAAGGAGTTACAACTCCCAAAGTGCAATGCCTATTTTAGAAAGTTGATTTATCAAACTCAAAGAGAATTATATTCTGATCGAATTTCTTTAGAGACAAGACAAATAGAGAATGATAGAATACTCTTTGTTACTAAGCTTAAGACTGCAGAAGAAGAAGCAGAGCTTGCAAAGAAAAAATATGATGAACGCTTAAGAGAAATAGAAAATTTTAGGGGTTTTACAAAAGTTATGAAGTTCATTATCAAATCTGTAAGTTAAAAACACATATTCTGTAAATTGTTGTGTATTAGATATTCCTTTTTAGGGAAAGTTAGTTGTTGGTCACAATGCATGTTTGGATTTCTTTCATACTATTGATAAATTTTTGATTGAACTTCCAGTATTTTATGAAGATTTTAAAGAAATTAGTCATTCCCTATTTTCCAGGTAGGCTTACTGAGTATTTATTTATTATTGATAGTATGAGTAACGTAATATGCATCTACTGAGTGCAATATGCACTTGTGAGCATAGATATTCTTTTGGGAGGTCATAAAAAATGTAGGTATGTGCAATAGATGGATCAAAACTTTGAGATAATGACTGTATCCTAGAACAGCGTAATGGAAAGCACCATATCAATACTGATGTAAGTGTATAAAAGAAAACTATATCAGTATTAGAAATAATAAAATAGCATCAGAGTGTAAGAGAAAAAGTTGAGGAACTCATTGTCTAACATTTGTACCAGTTTAACAAACTGCATTTTTTAGTTCCTCATCCAATATTGGTTCATCTGCCATTATTTCTCCACTCTTCATCCTCCAAAGCATCTATTGTATTATCAATTACTCACTGATATGTTTTAGTGATTCTTCATAAATATTCCCAATTCCTTTTTTATATCTCAATTTATCAATATTGGTCATTTTTACAACAAATGGAATTTATTTAATTTGCAAAATCCTAGGTCTCAATATTTTCACAAGAGTCTCTGATCTCTGCTTCTATTTCTCAAGGTTTTAATATATTTTATAAATAGTTTTTAATTGTTACTTTATTTCCCTCCTTATCAATCTGCATTATTTTCAATAATTTGTTCTGGTTGATTCTAGAGTATTGGATACCAAATATATGTCAAGCAGAGAACCTTTCAGAGATCTTATTCAATCAACAGTATTGAAACAGTTGTTTGATACTTTATCTGAAAAACCATTTGGACTTCCAGAAGTAGGTATGTAAATTTATTTTATTATGAAACCACGGAAACAGCTACAACCACAAAAAGTTGGCGACAGGGTTGTCCTTATGCATAGGCACAAAACTTAGGCCCAAGGCTCTGCAGGGGGAATTTCTTTATAAAATATATAAGATGGTTCGGCAAAATCAATTATAATATCATTAAAACATTTTTTATCTAAAACGAATTTATTTGTTTCCGAATACCTGCTTTTAGAAAAGGACCCTACTCTATGTTAGACCTTATTTTTGATCCTAGTTAAGGTAGTAGGGCATATGATAAAAAATATGATCCATTACTTGTCTTTGTCTTATATATTTGTTATATATTATAAATTTTTAATTTATAACAAAACCTGGAGTTGAATTATGAACTTTTTCAAAGTTTTCATACTCTTCTGTTTAAAAATAATATTGATTGTGAAATTTGCATATCTTTATATACATATTCAATACATATTTCTCACTCTCATCACCTTTACCAAACGACAAGTCAATTTGAGCTGGCATATATATTTAAATTCTCCATTTTGCATTTTATTTCTGAGAAACTTTTTTTACTTGCTCTCAATATAATTCAAATTAAAATATCATATACGTTCCTTGCATTGAAGAATCCTTCTTTAGTTATTTATTTATATTACTAGTTGGATTCTTTTATTTTCATAATTTAATTTTTCTGTTGATGCTCTTGCTTTGGAGGCCCTTGATATATCTTTTTGATAACTGAGTTTAAGTTTATAGTATGCTCATTTTCCTCTATTAGGATTACTTAAGTTTTTTTGTTTATTCATATTATTTTCACATTTCTATTACACTTTACTATTGATGTTCAGATAATAATTTAATGTCTAATGATTATTAATGTATTATCTTTTGTTTGTTGCATTTGTAGTAGTGGAAGAACCTGGAAGAGGATATGATGTAAATGATAATAAGGAACATGAAGCTGGATATGATGCATACATAACTGGACTCTGCTTTTTGGGAATGTGGAAACATCTAGGTTAGTGTCTCTTGGTTCAATCACATTCACTACTACTTCACTTTTAGTTTGTTCACCAGCTGGTATTTTAAGGATAATCTATTTTTATTTTAGGTTTACTGAATAACAGAAGCGATCAAAAAACATTCCATAGCATGGATCTTTTGGAACCTTTTATGAACAAGTGAGTACACATATTTGCAAGGTGTTGGATATGAACAGATTGCTTGTAATATTAACATTTAATATAATCAATCAAAGCTGATTATAAAAAATAACAGTTTGTTGTTTTAAGGAGAATTTGTTACGTTTTCATCATTCAAAAATAACGACCACTAATAATTTTAATTCATATCTTTATATTTTAACAGATTTACAAGGATGTACAAGGTGTTACAGAATTATTTACATTTACATATTTAACTTTTAACCTAAAAAATAGAGAAGATACAACCATATGAAGTAGTGAATTAAGAACCTTATTTTTAGAAGTTATTATTAGACATTAGGATAATTAATTACTTGTTCTCATCACTTCATCCCATATAAATGCAAGGAAATTCATTGTAGGGTCAGTGGGGGTTATTTTGTAACAAAAAAATCCAAGAAAACATCTCTTTTTTCCATAATATTAAAGATTAATTAACGTGTGACATAAAATTACCATCACTTACCTTTCAAAACTAGGTAATATTAATACGGTAATATTAATAAACTCCAAAATATGCACATAAATAAAACAGTTTGACGTATATTTGAAAGTACTGTCTTTCTTATTATACAATGTGAAAACAAAGGATACCTCTATATTTAGGCAAACTACCAGATCTGTAAATTGATGAGGGTGTGGTGTATGGTTATATTGAAGGAAAACGCTGTACGTTTTATGCCGACTCCAGTGATTAATGTAAATAACGACTTACTACAATCGGGAATACAGGGTGGAAAATGAACGACATCTAAATCACTGGGTTTTTTAATCAAAAAACAATTTACAGTCAAGTTCAATACGTATAAATATATTAGTTATAACTAACAACTATATACGTTCATATTTTTATATGATTAATAACTATCTATATATATTTTGATTTGATTATTTTAGGCTAGTAGTGAAAAATTCGAGCTTTATTTAATTATAGACCTTGTTTGTTTAGTAAATTCTTAAATGTACCATAGCTAACTTTTAAATGTTTAACAATATTATGTACATGATTTTGGTTTCTATTAACCTTGTCGTCAACTCAGTTTATATTGGTTTTTTTTTGACCTTCGGTTTTAATAACTACCGCAAGAGTAATTATGGATCACCTTATATATGTATTTTCATAATGCTTTTAGGTTATTTTTAATGACATTGACTGATAATCAGTATATCAATTTGGCTGGAGAAGACAGTAAGCCTAATATAGATAAATATTGATAAACTATTTATATATTATTTTTTAGTGGCAGTTTCTAAAGACCACGTATTTTATCTAAAATTTCCAGAAGATTGGAAATTGAATAATATTCAACAACTGTTCAGCCCATTTGGTAAGTTATATCTCATCGAATTCATATTTTTCATATATTTATGTGTCATATTGTGTACTTTATTTTTTGTAATTTATAGTACTAAACGATAATCTACTTTTGCTTACTTTGCATATGATTTTATTGAGATATTCCCTTGCAATCTTGTGAATAATTTTCATAGAAGATTTTGTATCTAAATAGTAATACTTGATGGAAAGGCCATTGAACACGTTATTCAATAACATTAATACGAATCTAGTGCTCTGTTACAAGTTTAATTAATGAAGGAAAATCTGAAAATGTCAGTATTATTTATTACCCGTTGCACTCACTCTCTTGTCGCTTCATTTGTGATACACTTATTTATCTCAGTAAGCGCTCTTAAATTCTTAGATAATTAAAAGTGTTTACGTTTGCGTTCCAATGTGTGTGATTTGCATTTTATGTTTATACAATGGTGTTTTGTTATTCTTATAATGTTATTTTTACATTATAACCCCTCGTGTAGTTAAGCCGAAAATTTTGATGATAGTTGTGAAATAAGTAATGTGGAAGACGAACTAGATTTTGTGTTCCATGGAGATGATTTGAGTGAAATATTACTAGATGACTTTGGGACAGATCGTGACGTTATAATAGTGAGAGAAAAAAAAAAGAAATCAAATTATTGAATCTGATTCAGAGGAAGAAGATGCACCACCGGCAGACACCAATACATGGAGTGATATTCCCTTCCCACGAATAAACTTATCAACAGGAAATAAAGTTCCAGGGCCATAAATATTTAATATTGATAAAACTGTAGAATTCTTCAAGTTGTATTTTACAGGGGAGTTGGGGGACGAAATTGTATCAGAGACAAGTCACCAACAAATTAAGAAAAATGAAAAAAAACTGAATCAAAATTCAATATGGCATTCATGGTGCTACACTAACACACAGGAATTTTGGGCTTTTATCAGAGTAATCTTGAATATGGGTTGGTCAAATTTGCAAAATTACTTGTCAACAATTAACAATACAAAAATACCTTTCTTTTCAAATGTGTTTACTAGGAATTATTCCATCAATTGTTCTGGATGCTGCATTTTAAAACCGTAGATCAGCAAAGGACAGATATAAGAACTGGTATTCAACGAGTGAGTAATTTTCTGGAATATCTAAATGCAAAATTCGCAGAATATTTTATACTAGTAAGTTTTGTAAGTACTATGTAAGTTTTGAATCAAGGTGTACTCCTAGGCATTTAGTACTAGTGAATTTTGAAATTTGAATGTTATTAAGCTGGAGGACATTGGTCTTTTTTTAAGGTAAATGTTACTTAGACGGATTTTGCTTCATTTGTTTTGATTCTCCACTTGTGTAACTAGGTCTTAATCTTGTTTAGTTGTGTTTGAAGACGCTGTAACTGGATTTTCATCGATTGTAAGTTTAGCTCTATCATCTGCAAATGTTCCATTGATGGTTTCGTCATTAGTCGGTAGGTCTGTTGTAAATAGCACATATAGTAGTGTTCCCAATATATGTAACAATAAATTGATCCGCATTTTTCTTAAATATAAATACATGCACTTTTTACTAATATAGCTCTGGAATTACTGGTTCCTACTATTGCTTATTATGGGTTAATTAGTTAGTAATTTCGAACTTTTCCTTCAATTTATTCTTACGTTACAATGATACTGATCTCATTTTAAGACAAAAATTGGTGTTATTCTCATTCTTGTTCGAAAAACTATGAATTAAATTATGATTATAAACTAAGGGATGAATTGCACAGTATGCACTTAATACTAATTCATATTTTGCTAATGATTACATTAGATGAAAAAGTCTTTAATAACTGTTTTTCAACTTCATAATTGTTTTCTCGACTTTTACTATAAGTTTTAATTGAAGAACATAATTTTCCAGCTCCAATTGAGTAAAACTTAGATTCAATCGATATACTCCAATATTTAAAACAACAATTCCACGTTTTTTTAATGAGTCTGCACTTGTAATATTTTTTTGAAAAATTGTATAAGTTGTAAATGACTTTCGGTTTTATCCTTCGTATTTTATTAATATTTAGAATCTACTTTGAATGTAATCATAACTTTCAAAACATCATTTGACTAAAGGGTTAAAATTTTCATGTATAATAAACTTAGTGATTAATAATTCATTGTTGAAAACAGTCGAGTCCAAGATTATCAGCATTGTCATAAATAAGATTTGTAACTTCCCAAATTGTGCAACTTATTTTTTCAAACCCCTTTTTTCTAAACCAACCTAAAAAATAGGGGGCGTTCATGCTTACAACCCTATACTTAATTTAAACGGTTTTCGTAAAAAAACTTGTAAAAACTTAAACTTACTTATTAAATATATCTGAATTATAAGTATACGTTTTTTTTAAAGAATCTCATATTTTAATTTCGATTTTTTAAGGTAACATATTTGTCTCATGGCTCGATGACACATCGGCATATATAGGGTTGTATAAAAAAGATCAGGCCAAAATTTGCTACAAAACTCTTAAGGGGGGCACCGGATACACAATCCAAACATTCGAAAACAGAAAAAAACAATTGTCGGATAGTAAACTGCCGCCAATAACATCATTGCCAATAACTTCAAAGAAGAGAAAAAGCTCAGAATCTCCGGCACCTAAAAATAAGAAAAGGGATCATCCTGGAATGTAAGTAAGTAGATTAAGTGTTGAAAAACGTTCGCATATAAGTTCTTAACTTCGTAAAAATTCAGTTGTTATTTTGTGTATGTGTGTGTACGTACACACACGTACGTAGAAGTTTTCAAAAGTCTTCATATTCTGATTAGAAAGTGAGTATTTATATTTTTTTCGAGACTTCTTCCAATCTACTAGTGTAAATTTCAATAGAACACAATGTCAAATCAAAACTTTTTCACTTGATTATTAATCTTCTCTTTGAATAGCATATTTTTTTGTCATTTTATTATGTAGATGTACACGTTAAGTCTATAAACAGTGATAATTTTTAAACGATAATTTATTGTACTAAAAAGAAAGTAAAAAACTAATTTAAAAAATGATGAAGATGAAGTTGAAAACAAATCCGTCTCTTTCAGCTAAACAGATTCCAAATCTATTATAAATAAGACCTTATATTACAATCAACTATAATTCTACTACAAATTTGGATTTTTTTCCTTCATTCTTCAAGATTTGTATTTCTATCAAATTCATATCAATATATTTCAAAAAATTGTTTTAAACAACCCCAAAGGAAAAAAATTATTTGGAAATAAATCTGGTGATGTAGGAGTCCACTTGATCGCATCATATGTAATAATTTTATTGAGAGCACCATTCAGATAATTTTAAACAAATTTTGTGGACAAGACTCTTATTTCTTCCAAACCTTCCTTAAAATTGAAGCGAGGGATGGAACTTTAGGAATAATTTGATTTTGTCGAACTTCCAAATAAATATTTATTTCTCGTTTATCCAGAAAGTATTCGTGTTGCATTCCCCTAATGTATTGTAATGTTTTTCAGATTTTTTTATACGATTTCTATCCGTGGGGTTACGTTCTTAATTTATTTAAATACTATACACTACACTTAACTAACGTATAATAATTCACTTATCACTATCACTTAACTAACTCAAATAATTTATTCAAATTCTTCGATTACTTTGCTAATTCGTTCTGTTCACTTCGACTACTTATTTTAAACTGAACAAACTCGTTATACATCCCAAAATAAAATTTTTAAAAAATACGGGAAATAGACCTAATGAGAAATGTTAGCAGAAAATTACACGTAATTGAGGAGCATGGGCCTCTCTATTTAGTTTAAGTGATTAACTTCATTCATTATGACAGATAAGAAAAGTTCCTTAAAAGATACTTGTTACAAAATTGGTTAAATATTTTGTACAAAAATTATCGGGACATACCTACGTGAAATTTTCATTTTGATTCCCCATTATAATTTCACAAAATTCCATCGTTTGATATTGTACTTTATATTTCGTGGTTATTTGTATTATGAAGCAATTTTTGGTGTTGATCTATATGTATAAGTCCAAGTAAAACAAAAGCTAGCCACATACAGATCCTCACCCTAGCTTCTACTGATGCTTAGTGATAATTCTATTAAAATTTATACAGGTAGATTGAAAGTAAATTGGGTATAGATCACACCATTGATATTCTTATGTTGCCCAAAACATTTTTTAACGCTGCAGATGTGTGATTGTATTTAAAATGGGACTTTAATTTATTTAACTACTTATTGGTAGGAATGAATGTTTGAAAAATCATTTTTATATATACTGTTATTTTTTTTCAGAAATAAAGCGTTGAAAAAAATGACGATTGAACCTGAATCAATGGTCGTTGAGAACTCTACGAATAAAACATTCAAAGAAGATGACAATTGGACGTGATTTAATTGTCAAATATTTTTATACATAAATATTAACGGTGTTCCTTAACCCGATTTAAATGAAAATTACTTGAACATCTTCGATCTATATACATTTAAATTTGAGCACAAATGCAATGTTTTAAGTCTTTTGAGAAAATCGGTTTCCCGAGCTCTTGGAAAATAATAGGGGTTTGAATTGTTTTTTCGAAAATTTCTTTCAAATTTCACTTTGAAACAAGCAACAACGACTTCATTGACACTTTGAAATACTTCAACAAATCAATGAATCTCTTGATGTCTATTTTATTTAGAAATACTTTGCATGAATTTCCCTTGAAATGTGGAGAGCCATGCGTGATCTCACTACATGTATTTGAAACATCTGTTTGAAACTCTCGAAGTATGTGTCTGAAAAATGTATTTACAACACCTAAAAGTAGGTGAAGCTCAGGAGGAAGAATCATGTCGAGAAATAGTCTATCTTCATTAGCATCAAATATTGATGAATTTATAAAATTCTGAGCTTTTTTTATCTGCTCCTGCTTCAATTCTGTCTAGATAATTTTTTGTTTCTCCAATTGTTCTATGAGGGCCTAGATCGTGAAGTTCATCTTTTTTAGCATAACACCACATACAAGGATAGCAGCTGGCGTGTATCACAATGCCGACTAGAATATTTGCCAACTTTAGATCTGCAGCAATCGTTCCATTCTACCAAAATTATTGATCCACAATTTTAACCACAACATCGAAGCATTTGTATAATTTTCTTGTGTACTCGGTGCTATAGATGAGATGAATAACTGCTTCACACCAGAAGCTTTAAATTTTTTCGATGTTATTCCTTCACTATACTTCCGACGTGAGTTTGTTTCTGCTGATTTATTTATCTCTGAAAACTCGATGGACACATAATTTCAAAAATCTACCTCTACCATCTATGCCGAACTTCAAATGAGTTTTTGGTATTTGTCGTTTATATTCAACAGTAGCTATGAAATATTCAAGGTTATGACAGTAAACTATTGTTTCTTCAGATATCTTTTCACCGTTGTTCGAATGTATACTCGAGAAATCTATTTCAACTAAAATTTATCGAAGTCATGATTATGCTGCATAAATTCTCTTTTCAAATTATGTTGAATAATTTCACTATTTTTAGAAGCTACTTAAACAGCATTAGCTATTGCGCAAGTTGATCTCAGGCTAAGATTTAATGTTTTTATTTTTTTAAAAACCTTCAATGCTAAGTAAATATTGATTGAAAAATGTCTTTACCCCTCATCTGAGAAAGTGATATGATTGAATCGTTTTTTTCGACAGAAATTCATTGTTTATCAGCTATAACATGTTTTATTAAACATGAAGTAATTTTTTTTACCGTTCAAAGTACAAGATTCATTCACAGCTTTTTAAAATTTTGTTACAAGAGATGCTTTGGAGCATGAATGTTTGATTGTTCGTTTAGTTAAATAGAAGCATTTACCACATCACCACGGAAAAACAATTTTAACCCCTATTATTTCCCAAGAGCTCGGAAACGGATTTTCTGAATAGGTTTAAAACATTGCATTTGTGCTCTAGTTTAAGTATATACGTAGATTGAAGATGTTCAAGTAATTTTCATTTAAGTCTAGTTAAAGAACACCGTTTATTATCTATCTAGATCTGCATCTATGTAGATGCACAAAAAAGAAAAGACATATTCTGTTAAAATGTTTATTGTAAAATACAAATAAAATCTCAATAATATACTTTCACATTATTTACTGTCCGACTGAGAAAATTTTTCTAGTATTGCATCAAATTCTGGCGCACGAGATTCCCAATAATCCAGTGTACTTTGAAGTTCTTCAGCAGTAGGCACTCTTGGATTGATAGAGGGTGGATTTTTAACCATATGATAGAATCGTCCCCACTGAATCATAAAACTATTGCCACTACAAAAAGGTGGTTCCTGAAAAAAAGTTTCAATTATAATTTAGTTAACACAAAAAAATCAGATTAATGAGCTAGAATAAAAGTTCATTATGTTTCTCTATTATACCTTTTCGATCCCCTTTCTGGTTCACAAACCCTTCTAACAGTAGGTATTGAAACTGGAGAATTTATACAGTATTGAGTACTTTTATCAAAGCATTATACTTTTTTGATAGATATTGGCATAACATCTATTAACATAGTGGTCAAAGAAGTCATGATATATTTATTTTGATCTGATTCAGTCAAAAAAATTTTTACACAAAACTAAAAATTTACTTAAGGGTATTAATATAGGATACATATTAAGAGCTAGTAGCTTAGTCATTCTATCATTTACAGGTCTTTTCTCCAAAAATGGAAGGCACGGATTAAGATCAATTTTGAACATATCTTCAATTAATTATCTAATAGAATCTGATATTACTTTGGGTCTGGGAAGACTTTTGCAAATAATCATAATATGAATAACAATTACCCATTCTGTGTAATCGAATGGATCTGGTGGGTCTACTGATAGATTATTCAATTTTGCTGCCAATTCAGTAACTGAGTTCCCGTTAGCTTCTTGTTGACCATTATCGTCATTTTTATCTCCTATATTTTTGGTTTCCACTTCTGTTGTACTGGTTTCTATATCAGTCATTTTATTTTCCACTTCTGTTGTTTTGTCTTTTTCGATCTTGGCATGTCTTTTTTTTCTTTTATACACACCAATGGATTTCCAAATGTCCTTTTCTGCTTTACGGGTTTTATAATCAGGGAAATCAGAGGCTCTGAATTCTCTCGTTGTAGCAAAAGGAAAACGATCGTTGCGTCTCTCGACTTTTCTTTTCAGCCTTGCATAATACTGCTCCTCACTAAAAATAAACAATTTGGTTCCGAATGTTTGAGTGAGTTATAAATATTCAACATTAAACATTTTCAACTTGAGGAATAAAAAGTATAATTTTTTTAATTAAATCAGAGGTTTCAAAGTTTAAACTTATTTTCTACTTCTCATTGCCAAACTGGTATGATAAACATTCATCATCATTGAAAACAATTTCACAATAAATTACTAAATAATCGATAGTAAACAAACTCTTATAAACAGTGTAATTGTTATTGACAATTTTATTTGATTTTTAGTAGTTTTTTTTTTCTTCAATATATCAGTCACCTTCACAACTTATTTACTGATAGTATTTTAAAATAGAGTAATAGACTTTTCATTAATTTTGGTTATCAGTGAAATTTAGTTCATGGCTAATTTATTTATAAAATTAGTGGAAAATTTATTAGAACTGCATATTCCTTATGCATTTATCATATTTAGTTAAATATTGACACATTAAGTTAATATAAATGGCATTTAAAAATTTTTATTCATTCATATTTAATGTTAATGTTAATTTGTAATAACATTTGAACTGATTATAATTTATCAAAATAAAAGGAAGATAAATGCTATAAGAATAGGGAAGTGGCAATAATTTTAGTAAGATTTAAACAGAGTGAGGCCACTATTAAAACAGGGCACAAGATAAAGATTTGGGGCCTTGTATACACTGCGACCCAAAGGATCTGTTTGGTCCCCCTTTCTTGCTGTTATACTGGAGAACCCAGTGTTTACTGCTCATACATTAATCCCACTCCTTTTAAAAATTCTACAATATGTGATGGCTTTAATTGCCAGAGATCTTCATCTTCTATTTCATACTCACCTAGGTGTAGTGCTCTGGAGCTCCTTAGGAAATCATAAATGAATATGACTTTGAGAAGATAGTTGACACTGAATAAATAAATTTTGGTACATTGTTGATTTCTTGTGATATTGAAAAAAAATTTATCAAAATTCCAATTTTTAATCTCTTTGAAAAAAAAAATGAATAGATGTTGGTGATAGTAAAATAAATAAAGAAAATTATTGAAAAAATGGAGTTGAAAATTAATCAAGAAACCGACATTCCAGAACTTATTTTGCCAGCTATTTATACGAAATTCAGAAATTTGCCTTTACAATTAGGAGCAATAAATGAAAATTTTTAGTTAGATATATACATAAAAAAAAAGATCTAAAGATTCGTTACATATAAGTCTAAAGTCCCCATATTTTCATTCCACTTATCTTACACTCATCCACTCCTAAACAACTAAATTTTATGTTTTCAACTTTTAGCAATATTGAAAAAACTCTTTGGTCCTTTGTTTTTGTTAACATAGGAGAACCTTATCTCTGATATAAAACAATAAAGTGTATTCAATGTCTTATAAAAAAATTTAGTGAACTACTGTAACTTGAATACCACTTACTCTTCACTACTTGCACTTTCCGAGGTTGAATGATGATAAGAATAATCACTATTTACATCGGATTCTTCAAGTTCTTCTTGTGTCTGTTTCTGTGTCTGTGTTTGTGCCTGTGTAGGTGAGATGGTCATTTTCGTGCGATATGCAACCGAGAGACTTAATGTACCAATCGGGGTACATATTTGACCAATTTGAACTTGGTTAAAATCATCACCTAGGCACTGAATCAAAGGTTCAGCTATAAAATAAAAAGAAAAATTGATTTATTTTCATATAATAACTATTATGATTTATTATGTTGCATTATTCTATGTAAGAAAATTTGACTAGAAATTACATGATCATAATATATTTACAGTGCTGCTCAATTTTATTTTTTTTTTCAACAAAATCTGCTAAAAATTTTGTTTATTTCTCAATAAATTCAATATGGAAGAATTGTAAGGGGGTTGCTACTTGAGTATAAATATTTATAATTGAATATGGCTTTGTTGTTTTTCAAAATATTCTCCATTAAGATCAATACAATTTTGCATGCATTGGAACAAACTGTCAAAGCATTTTTTTCCATTCCGATTGAGGTACCTCCAAAACATGTGATTTGAACGAATCTTCAGGTGTACAAAAACATTGCCCTTGCAATTTATTTTTGATCTGCGGGAATAAGAAATCATTTGGTGCCAAACAAGGGCTATACAGTGGATGACCTATCAATTTGATGTTGTAACACTGTTCAAAAAATTTTTGTTTCAACTCAACTCATTGTCGTGGTGGAGAATGATTTGTCTTCTGCGATTGGTTTCCCTGATTTTTTAAACACTTCTGACAAACAAATGGTAGTGTACCAATCAGAATTGACCGTTCTACGTTGCTCTAATGGAACGGTGGAGACATGTTCAATTATTTCGAAGATTTGGAAAGACAGACTATTGTTGTTCAGTTTCAGAGTCACATTCATAGATTCATTTTTCAGCATTTCTTTGCACCAATTGTCACGAGCTTTTTTTGAGTGATTGTCAAATTATGCAGTATCCAAAAAGAACAAATCTTTTTGACAGGAAAATGTTCGCGGAATATTGAAAGTATCCGAGTGAAACTAATGTATAAGTAGGCCTCAATTTCACGGTATGTGACGTTCTTGCAATATTAGTTTATGTACAGCATCGATGTTTTCTGGCATATTCACATATCTCAAAATTTAATTAGCAACCTTCTGTGAAGTAATAAAAGTACATATTTTGAGCATTTACTTTTATAGTACAAAAATTAATAGAAATTTTAAATTATCGAAATGAATTAAATGAGTTAATAAATTTTATGCACTCAAATTAAATTCTAACATAATTTTTTCACCAACTTTGGTTACAGAAGATTCATAATGAAAAATATTTTATTACCTAAAAACTTGAAATAGTAAGTAAAATATCTCACATTTTCAGAGTAATGGTAGGAAAAAAGTAATTGAGATAGACTGTGTAAATTGTTACATTATAATGATTCTCAAATTAAAAAAAAAATAGAGAACATAATATAATTTTTATTCCTGGCAGATTATAAAAATAATGTCCATCTTAAAGTAATCTCTCATCTTCATAAATATTTTTGAAATTTGGAGTTAATATTTTTTAGACATTCTTTTACCTAGACTATATTTTTTTAAAGTACCTACAAAATATTTGAATAATTATGAATGAGATATAATTATTATGAACAAACAATTTTCCTTGACTTTTGTCGACCATACAACTGAAGGTCACATTCCTATTCTTTTCAATACAATATGCTTTTTCCGTTTAAGCTATTACTTCCTTCTAATTTACATATATCCTATAAGAAAGTAGTTATAATTAAGACAAATGGGCAACCTTGTTGTTCAAGGTAAATTATTGCTGTAGAATAGTAATTTTGATGATATGATGGAATATGGTCGCTAGAAATTACATTTACCCATGTTTTGCGATAATAAAAACTTTCATTGATGTACAAGAAGTGACAAGAACATTTGTTGTCTATGGAGAAATGTGATAAAAAATATTGATAAACTTGCTAAGAAACTATTCAGCGGTGGTCGGAACATCCCATTAGGATTTAAGCATAAAAGAAGAAAAAGGTGTATAGGACCATTTTAACTATTCTGTGACACATTAATATTGGAATAAAAGTAATTGTTATAGATTTTTCTTATTAAAAGGTTGTTATTCAAATTATGAAGGATGTTTACATGTATTTTGTGAAATTAATTTAAAAAATTATGTAAATTCATTCAAAAAATGGATGTGTTACGTCAATACTTGGTATTAACATTAACTTCCTTTCACATGAATTAATGCGACTATTTTTATTAAAATTATCAAGCCTGCTATACATTTAAATAGTGTAAATATGAATTAAATTTTTAATATTTGGAGAATTTGCTGCATGTGTGCATGGCAATAACTTTTGCAACTCAATTTTCATATTTATGATATCTAGTATAGTTCTTTGAATCAGATAATCTATATACATTAGGGACAAAGTTTCATAAGTATATGTGTATGATATAGATGATTAATTGCACTCAACATCTCAATTTATATATGTTTAAAAAATTGAATAAAGAGATTTTTAATGTAACTTGATTTTAACTTGTATCTATTTAGATAGAAAACATTCTACATAAACAGACTATTATAAAAATTTGTTATTATGCAAGAGATTATTTTCAGTAAATAGTTTTCAATAGTTATTAATCATTATCACAAGCAATCCATCTATAATTTCTAGAATTGATTATAAGTTAACAAAGAGAGCTGATAGCAAGTTCATATAATATTATATTAGCTATACAGGAGGTATAATATTAAAACTGTATTTCGCAACAAAAAGGAGAGAGTTTACAAGTATTTTAGTCAATAAAATATATGAGGATTACATAAGGAGAAAATGTATCAAAGTATGCAACAAATAAAATTTTCAGGAGATGTAAGCACAGTCAGATTATGTCATGTTCAATACTTCAGATATTGATACAGTTTTGCATACAATCCAATCTGAAGCACAGCAGACCAAATTTTTACTTTAAAAATAATTCAAAGCATTAATCAAGACCAAAATCCAAAACTACATCTACTATTTATGGATTATAAACAAGTTTAAGATACAATAGAGAGGGCAGTTGTATGAGGCTTTAGGGTTTTTTGGTGACCCCAGGAAACTTACAAGAATGGTGAAACTGACTTTGAATAGAACTGAAATCAAAGTATCATCTGAAGGAAAGCAATCAGAAAGTTTTCAAGGAAAAAGAGAGCTGAAGCAGGGAGACCCTTTATCCACTTTTTAACCTTGAATTAGAGGTAATCAAAAGAAAAGTCTAAATCAGACACAAGATTTGATCTATCACCGGAAGCACAAATTTCAGCAAAAGCAGACGATATTGTGTTATTAGCCAGATCCCAGAGGGAATTGGAAAAAGGATTCAAAAAGATTTGGCATCAGGATCAATGGTGAAAGAAATAAATACATGGAAATGCACTGGCGAATGGTAGAATCAGGTAGAAAACAGACCTTTCAGGATGGAAAACGAGAAATATCATTTGGAAAAGTTGAGTCCTTCGGCTATTTAGGTGTGCCCCACCATAGATTAATTTAGTAAATAAAATATTTTGTGTAATATGGTAATTTTCTATAAAATAAGTACTGAGACATTATATATGCATAAGAGTTATTGAAGAATTATTTTATTTAAAATTTTTCAATTTGTACATGAATAAAAATTTATGAATAATGATTTTTTCGCTTTGTTAATCAGTTAATTTTGTTTATTGTTTTTTTTTTGGTGGAAGATGAAAACTCCAAAGAGCCTCACATCCAGAGTTGATGAGAATACTCCAGTTTTGTTTACTTGTAGCCTCTAGTGAATGAGAGTTTAGTTTACATTACCTTATTAATTTAGTAGCTTAGAAAGTCTTCTGAAAAATTTCCTAGATAACCCACAACTCTATATGAAAGTAAAAATATTGGTGTGAAGATAGTGTAGATGTTGTGTGAAAACATTTGTTTTAACTTAGTGTTAAATATACTAACCTAAAAAGACACGATAACAAATAACGAAGGAATCAGGACCTTGTCTTCGAGAAAGTTTATAAGCAGGAACAGCTCGTGTAATAGATACAAGTGTTTTGAGTAATGTACCCATACGATTATATATTGTATGCACTATTCTTGTAGTAGGATCACATTGCTCTGGTAACATACTCAAACACCAATTTTCTAAAACCATGCGATCCCCTTCTGAAGTGCGTAATGAAATTTCTACACACAGGGGTAACTTTGATGACAGAATTTCACCATTCAAAACTCTTTTTGTTTCTGCAAGAACATCTGGTAGATCACTAATATTCAAATTGAACTGGAACAAATAAAAATATTATGATGAGTAGAATAACATACCGGAGGGCGGATTTTCGAATATTACCCAGTCTGTGCCTGTTGTTTGGGGCCTACAGTTTGTTGATACTTTTTCTCCAAGTCGTGACTGTACTATAATTTGGGTACACTTGAGTGCCAAAAACTTTGTGAATTTATCTAATTCTCGTTTTTCTAAGATGCTCAACTTCATTGTTACAAATATTTTTCAGGTTTATTTATTACACAAGCACATTTCAATTGGAATCTTTATTAACACTTTACATGTCAATGCTTTTTTTGCCACAACATTTCTATCACTCCCACGTCAAATTCCGCACATAACATATAACGCGAAATAGAGAACAACAACGCCTTCTTTCTCACATATATGTACAAATTCGTACTATTCTAATTGACGTAATTTTATTTTGAAACTTCTCACAGATCATGCAATTAGCATTGAACCGAGACGACGGAGTTCATAGAACTTTGACTTCAGAGGGAGGTTACGATATTGTCATTTTTTAGGTCAATTTTGAAATTGTCATATTATTTTTACACAAGAAACTTCTTTATGTTTCAAATCAATATGTGAAAAAATGTGGAAAAACTTATAAGCAGTTACCTCGTTGATGTTTGATGCAATTTTCCACATATTTTGGTGCGATTATCTTATTTATAGGGGAGTTTTATATACGGTTGATTGATGTCAAGTACGAGTACGTTAGTCATGAATTTATCATAGTTTTGTGTTCCGTGTAAGTCTGCTAAAAATCGAAAGAGTTTTATAAATCTTTGATTGCAGACTTTTTTGTTTTCTGTGTCTTGTTACTTTATGACAAATATATTTTTAAAATAGAGGGTATTTTCGTTTCTATTATTGAATTATCAAGTGTTACATTAAATGGTAAATGTGGAGGTACCATGTCTAGTTCCCTTTCAAAGAATTACAAGGTGTATTCATCACTCACCCACTTTTATATGTATATAAAAATTGTCATTATAATTCAAAACAAAAGTATAGAGAATAATTCATGCAGTTCAAATTCATTTTTCTTATCTTCATAAACGAATTCAATTATTTTTCTTCTAATAAAGGTTACAGCTTGACACTTGATCACAGAACACAGTCGATTTAACAAATTTCACTTCCGCTGCCGCTACTTAGCCATATATGTAATACTCCTATATGGACAGTTCTTATGGGTAAAAACGTCTACTACTACTTCTTTTTTCTCAACAAAAGGAAAGTGGCACAACTTTTATTAGAAATAACATTGATCAGATGGGATTTTCGATTCGAGTACAGGAATTTAGTTTTTCGAAAACTGATTACAATTCAAATTAATAATCAATTTCTTGAAATGGATAGAAATCATTTCATTTTTTGTAACTTAATCAAAAATAATTTTCAACTATGATAAACTGGAAACGCTTCTTTTGGAGTTACTAAAAACAGCCAAACGAATATAGAATCTTTGATACTTCTGCAATAACGTTTTGATTCAACTGTATGGTCAACGTTGCCACAGGTGGTTCGAAAGCAACTTACTTCCTGTCTTCTCTTTATGAAATCTGACTCATTGTTTATGATTTCTCACTTTATACTTCCAGGGATTTGAGTTTGATTTTCTTCTAGGTATCGCCTATTGCAAATATATAACTAATTAGATATCTTCTATGTTTGCAAGGTTCGCACATACAAACCTTGGTCCGATGATGAGTTATATCTTAGAATCTCTTCCATAATCTAAGAATTATAAAGATAATATATCTACAATAAATTTAGTTTTTGTGCTCTTTTTTGGAATAACCTGACTCGTTCTTGTTACCAGCTCCACCTCTATATAAAACAAGCTGGTGGCAACACTGTGAATGGTCTAACATGAAGTTTTACACAAATGATCACAGATCACGTTTGTGGAAATTACGCAATATATTCAAAATTCAAACGTCAGAAATACCTTCAAGCCCAATAGCAATATGTCATAACAAGGAAATATATACGTAAGAGGTCAACAAAAATTGAACTCAAAATTCAAGGTCTACTTTTAATAATAAATGTTCTATTTCAAAGTATAATTAAATATAATACAAACTAGTAATAAAATGAAAAAAAGACAGTTTACATGTCTTATGTATTAAGTTTTGTTACCTCGATCGGGAGCAGATCAAAGTTTCCTTTAAACAGATTATGTTCCATTGTTATTAAACATATTCATGGACCTTGGAAAACTAATGAGGTAGATGTAGATATATCTAAAAAGTAAGTTTCAAATATAAATTATGCAATGATAACATGAAAAGAGTTATTGTAACCTAGAACTATCATAAGAAACATTAATAAACTCAACATTTTAATTAAGATTTTCAAGAAATGTGATGGCTTCTTCAAATACAAACCTTTTTAACGGGAAATTGGATAGATTTAAAGGAATCACTGTCGATTCACAAACTGAACAATGCAGTAATAGTCAAGAATTTTCTCAAAAATTACAAGGTAGGATATTTTCATATCTTCTCTTCAATTACCATATGTTTTACAATTTAAGGTTCTCTTTTAAATTGGAGAGAAAGTGGTCATAGAGGAATTTGGTTTAAAGTGCATCTAAATCAATCAGATTGGATTCCAGTGTTGGTCAAAGTTAGTATTATTTTTGTTCTAGTATTTGTATAGTTCATAGAATGTATGAAAACTTTGTGAAGTAATATGATTTATAAACTCAATTATATAAATTCAATGTAAATATCTGTGAATAATTTGAGTCCTTATCCCTTTTGTATGTTTAAAAACAAATAGATGTAAAATAATTAATATATTTATAATTTTAAATAACAATTTTGTATACTATTTTTTTTCAGTATACAGTATACATATTAATTGCTTTTAGAATGGATTTAAATTTCATCATGCCAAAGAAGAATATGTAATGATGGTGTTATGGTTATCTACAACTGAAACAAGTAATATTCCTAATTATGCCCATACCATGTTAGGTGTTGGTGCTGTTGTTAGTAATGACAATAACCAAGTACTAGTTGTCAAGGAAAAATATTATCCAGGGAATATGCCACACTATAAACTGCCAGGAGGATACGTGGAACCTGGTAGGATTTTTTTTAATTCAAATAAAAATACGAATTGGTATTCATCTCATTTTTAATGTTATTAATAAAAAATGATAGATTTTTTTATTTTGTAATATTGAATATTATCTTCAAGTCAAATTTAAAACAAATATACATTGCAAACATTTATCATTTATGATTGCTTCAGTAATATCCTCACTTTTTTAAACCATAAATTTGAAAGGTTTACTCAAATTTTAAGAGAAAAATTGGACAGTACTTGAGTTAAGGACAAAAATAATATTTTTTCAAATAAATTCAAGCTACTAATAATTTCACTTATACTGGAATTGTGGTTACTTACTTGATTTAAAATGACTGTTAATATTTCAAATTAATTCTTCATATTATTAGGGTTTTGGGAACATATATTAAGATGTTACTGGTATAACAATCTTTGATCAGCACTGGCATGGGATTGAGTGTTGTCTATTTGAGATAAGCAGGGTGCAGGTGGGGTAACACATTTAAAAAAAAATATGGAAAACTGAGTAATATGCCAACCTGTCTGTTAGTTTTTCTTGAAATATCATTCATATTCCGTTATTTATTTATTCTCTTTTATTATCACGTTCAAGTTAAAAAAAATTTATTTGTTGTCGAATTGCCATTCCATTTAAAAATTTCAATAAAACCTCAGTGTTTTACCAAAGGTGGAAATCAAAGTTAATTTTGGTAAATTTGTGGTGACACGTTTCTTATATTCGTTGTTCTACAATTGATAGATGGAGCTTAGCAGCAATGAAAAATTCAATCCAAAAACTTTTCATCAACCAGAAACTCAGTTTAGGGCTGTATTCATTCTGGTTTTTCCGTAGATTAGCTCCACTGCTTGTCTTTAATGTAAATAAGTCTGAGTTGTTTTCAGTTTCTAACTGCTTTATATATACTTTAACTGAATACCACTCTCTGAGGAAGAATCTCAAGCCAAGGAAGAGTGTTTAGTAGGAAAAGTTAAGCTTACAATTAGATTATTTTCCTTTTAATTACTCAACCCAGATGTATTAAACATAGATTTGCCCTTCAATAAATAAAAGAAGGGCTACATTTGAAACAGTGCAAATATTCAGAAGATAATGTATAAAACACTTTAGTATACTTATTGGTCCTAATAGAAACAACATTTAGAAAGGGGGACATATGTAACTAGTAAAAAGTTAGGATTGTGAATATTTTTTCCCATATTACTTTCAAATATTATAAATTATAATTATTATTTCAGGGGAAAATATTGTTGACGCTGCTATACGTGAAGTATATGAAGAGACGAATATCAGAGGTGAATTCCAGTCAGTTTTGACTCTTCGACATACCCACAAGGGCATGTTTGGTTGTTCAGATATTTATACAATAGTTCATTTGAAGGCACTTACTAATGAAATAAAAAAATGTGACCGAGAAATTGTTGAATCGAAGTGGATGGACATTTCAGAATATATGGTTCATCCTCATATTCACGAACTGAATAAATTTTTTCTTCAAAAATATTTAGATTATAACACAAAAGGAATTAAAATTGACTGTTTCCATGGTTATCATCCTGTAATCAACAAACCTTATACAATATATTCTGTAACTAGCAACAATCGAGATCAAGATAATGAAACCATTGCTGTATCGAAAGATTAAAAAATGTCATCTTGAAAAATAAACTGTGATTGTTTTAAAATTAGATTGATTTGTTCAAATTTATGAATATTTTATAACTGTTATTATTATTACAAATGAATTTGTTGAGAAATCGATACATAATAATATTGTTTCCATTTGTTTAAGGCTATTTTTAAATAAAATTTATTGCAGTTGAAATAATAATTGAAAAAAAAAATTAACAAAAACAAATCCCAAATGTCCAACTAACTAAAAAATCCGGTCCTGGTACTTTGAAGTGATAATTTGAGTCTTGAGGAAGAAAAATTTTACCAGAGCCATATCAGGAGATTACTGTTTTTTTTAGATGTATTCTTTTAGTGATAAATGATCATTTTCAGTTACCAATTACTAACTAGAGTAAAACAAAACTTTCACTATATCTACTCCGCTATGATGAAAAGGTGTCAGCATCAGGGATATTCCAAAATAGTAACATATCAAAAATCCAACATGTGCATCAAAACTTTGAGATTCACATACTCAACAAAATTTCAAAATTGGAGAGGGAAGTTAATGGTGTCTGTATTTTTCTAGTGCTCAGAGTTGAATCATGAGGTACTCAACTAGTAATTCTTTTAAATAGATGGTTATGACCTGGGGATTAACATGAAGTATAGAACATGTATATATTTATAGCTTTAAACTAAATTTAGGTATCAGAACGGGTATCAGGCGACTCCTACTAACCTAACACAGGAGTGGTGTTCATTACTGCTTTTTATAATATAATTTTAAACTTGAACATAGAAATACTAAAAGGAAAAATTATTTTTATTGAATAATAGTTTAAGTTCAAGGATTCATGGTTACTGCTGACCCTTTTGCAACAATTCATATTCATTCACACTCTTCCAATCTATAAATTGTTAATTTTCCTAATGTAATTTTGGCAACAGTTATTAGTATTTTGTAAAAATCTTTGTCGAACGTCTTGAACGTGAAGTTTTCAAATTACGAAAAAATACAAAACTGTTACTCTTATAGTATGTAATAATTATAATACAAAAATTATTCGAGCATTATATTAGTTACTTTCCTAATAATATTTTCAATTTCCTTTTGATCAATGAATCGTTTAGAGCTTTCTGTTGTAATTTTTTCTCTTGTTTAAACTCCTTCCATGCATTAGTTCGCTCTACACCATCAGGTCCATAAGTTTCCGTCGAAAATGTTTTCGTCAATTTCTAAAATCATATTTTTAGGAAAACAAAAACTCTGATGTTAAAATTTAAATAAAAAGTGGTATATATACAATGATTGCATAAAGTTAAAATTTTATTGAACAAAATCCTCAGTGTGACTGACAAACGGTGCCAACATGTAAGTACAAATTTTACAGCCCATGTAAAGGTTTATAATGCCTGCGTTCTACGTTAGTGAAACGGGAATTTCAGCAAGCGTGAAGGCCGCTTGACATGATGTAAGACATGAAAGAAATTGCATGCGATTCCTTGCAAGATTATTATGCATTATGTAAGTCTCTTACTATTGCATTATGGTTGCCACTAATCAAAATTCTAAAAGTGAAAGTAAACAATTTCCTAACCTCGAACACTGGCAATAATTATATCTGCCTCTGCCTTGCTTTTGGAGTTTGAATTAGACGAGAAAACATAAAAAAATTAGTTGAATATAGATGAAGAAACATTTAAAAAACTATAAAATTGAAACTTAGACTCTATAAAAATGGCACTTAATCGATAAAATTGCAAGTGCGAAATCTGGCTTGAAAAAATCATCTGAACATCATCTGCGCATGCTTTTGATCAAGAAATATTGCGCATTGCATTGCACGGTGTCTTCCATCATATCAAGCGGCCTCAAGTCAAATGAACAAGAAAAAAGTGGTCAGTGAATAACTGGCAATAATGATATCTGTTGCTGTCTAGCTTTTGGAGCCTGATGGACAGAATTGCAGTTTGCACCCAAAAAATGGCACCAAATCGATAATCGAGATTTTGAGAAATATTGCGTCTTTCATTACATTGCATGTTGTCTTGCATCATGTCATTCGGCCTTGAAAGTGGGCATTTCAGGTGTTAAGGGGAATATATATTCCCCTTAACACCTGAAATGCCCAGTGGTATATACCACTTATAATAATATGAAAGGTACATTTCGTATAAACAATAATCACAAAAAATTACCTGTATTCCTGAATATTTCCAATTTTTATACAGGTAATAGAGTAAATATCCAATCATTTGTACTACCATGACAGTCACTATGCCCCAACCAAATACTATGAAAATAATAAAAATTAGTTATGCCAATGGCAAACATTGAGTTATTAACCTAATTTAGAATGAAAAGCCATAAATAAAAAACCTGGGATTATGTTTCAATACATTCTCCTTCTATTTCACACTTTTCAGAACGTCAACTAAAGCTTCTATGCCACTATCAAAATTTGATGCATCTTTAAGAAATAAAATGTTCGAACATATCCTGTTTAATGTAATTGTCGCTGTTAAATCTTTTACCGATTAACTCCGCCTTCACCTTTGCAAACATAAAATAGTCGGACGATCAGATCAGGGCTATAAGGTTAATGTTCAATCTCTGTGAAGCCACGGGCGTGTATAGTAGCCTTGGAAAGCAAAGAATTGTGGATTGAAGCATTGTCATAAAGCAAGAGCGCAACTCTGCAGGTTTTGCCGCGGTATACATCAGTCTCTGAAGACCATAACTTAGTTATCGAAACACGCGTCAGACAGTATTATTGTGAGTGTTGGTGTGGTAGTAGTGAAATCAGTATATCACTAACGGTTCCAAAAATTGCAACTTATTTTTGATAATTTTTTGACACAACTGCGTTAGTAAGTCAGAATCATATGCCGCGATTACGGTTGGATTTGATTCCTCAAAGTAAATCAAAAGGATACCCTCGCAGTACAAACACATTGTAGCCATCATTTTTTTGGTACTTTTCGTGACCTTTTTTGAAAAGGGCTCTTCTTTCCGATGCTACTCCATAAAGTCTATTTTAGATATCGCATCATAGTAAAAGACCATAGTTTCATCACCCGGTACAATTGATCAGATTTTATTTTCTTGTTCCTCGAGGCAAAACTCTAAAAATCGCTTACAACATTCTACTCGACGTTGCTTTTCCACTGTGCTGAGAATTCGAGGTATCCACCTTGTATTAATTTTGGTCATATTTAAATGCTCACGTACGATCCTTAGAACACTTTTTTGGAAAGGCTCGTCTGTGCTGCAATTTCTTTTGTTTTTAGGCGCCGGTCACTTAGAACAATGTCTTCCATTAATTTGGTGTTTTCTGGTGTACTCACCGTTACAGGCCCTCCCACACGTGGGTCATCTTCTAATGATTCTCGTTCCCATCAAAACAACTTATTCCAATTTTTAATTGTTGAAAGTAATGGTCACACATCACCGTAAATAACCTTTATTCAATTTTTAATTGGTGTTGGAGTTAATCCTTGCTTAGTCAAAAATTTCGAGCTATATACATAAGTATTCGAGCTATAGGATAGTAAAATGGATCGCAGAAATAAGTTGAAGCTTTGTGTAAAGCTTGTTGAGACTTGTCACTCAAGCGTTCATAAAGATTTTTGCGAAGACACTCTATTTACTATATGACGCCAAGAACTCATGGACCGCAATACATACATCCGATACTCTTAAGCCTATCAATTTTCATACACTTAAGGTCGAAATACACTAGCAACACGCCACACCACGCCACCCCACGCCACGTGTAGAATATGTGTGCATATGTTTTTCAATTTAGTTCAATTGTTTGCGTACATACTGAGCGTATTGCTAGTGGGTTTCAAACTTTCCTTGTGAGTTTCGCATTCTTGTCCTTAAACAATCCGTACCATAAGATACACTTTTTCATTTCAACCTTCAAAGAGTACAACTACACATCATTGATGAAATATTTGAATTTATTGAAGTTATTAATTGAGCTGTTATTCAGTCATTCAGAGGTTTGTAAATAAACACTTGTGAGTAACTATCAGTTTTAATTAACTTCACCTTCATTAGAAGACAAATCGAAGTTAAGATGTATTCATAAATTAAAGCGCTAAAAAGCGCTTATTACTTAAAGTGTTTAAAACTTACGAAATAGTCAAAATTTTCATATTTAAGAAGTAAGTGTTGCATTTTATTAAGGTATATGTAGGTTATCTGCTAAAAAATATCTAAGATTTCAGTTTTACTTGAATAAATCTGCTTAAACAAGACAGTGAATTTAATTAAATTTGCCAATGAATAATCTTTCAGTAGGTGATCTAAGAATTTCTTAACCGCCTTCCATATATTTCATAATCTAATTCCGAGTAATTTTTTCTCTTTATTCTATGAATACTTACCTTTGAGTCCTATGGGTACAGGTAAACTATCAATACCATAAACTAGAGGTTCTAACGTAACCACAAAATAAACAAAAATTATGAGAAGCAAAATTGGTATAACTAGCCAAGTTATCCTCCAGTATAGCCCCGCTATTCTCTTCGTCATAAATTCCAAATCAATACATAGATTTTCTACACCTAGAAATTATTTAGGTCATATTTGCTGTTTGCAATATTTCGGCTCACCATAAAGATATAAAATCACGAAAATTTCACAGAGAGCTCCTGTGAATATGACGAAAGTTCCTCCAAAAAAATCGGCTAGGTCTAAAACATATTGTCCACCCTGTAATAGAAATAGAAATAATATCTAATTGACCCAAAATGATGTATAAAGATGAATACGATTTTCAACTTATGCTTCTGAATCGTCTTAATTTTAGGCCTCTTCCGTTTTAAAATAAGTTTTTTCATAATTTTTGAGAGACGATAAAAATTTTGACATTTCGATTACTTTCAGTCTTTATCAAAATATTTCAAGCGTCAATTTGAATATTGGATTTTGAAATCCATGAATTTAATGTTTTTAGAAGAAATAACATAACCGCCGAATTTTAACTGATTGTTCTATATTTATGCATATTTTTATATTGTATTTAACCACAATTTCAGTCCCGGACGTTCGAAACATAAGTATCCGAACGATTGGAACATATTAATGTTAATTTTGCCACATTTCCAATAAGAAAATGCTCTTCAGAGAAGTTGTAATTCAATCTTCGTCGAGTCATTAGCCAAAAAAGTAGTTGTTTAATTGATTTTAAAGTGATATTGTGGGATTGTGGCATTGAAACACCAATGATATGTATTCTCTTTTTAATATATATTCCAAGCTTTCGAATACTATATATCCACCATCAGGGAATTAATCGAGAAATTACGGTAATACAACAATATTAATTATCGAAATTTAGAAAATTGTTTTTTGAATCAGATGAACTTAATATTTCCTAGAAAATTTATAATACCGCAATTCTCGATTAATAAATTCCCTGATTATGGATACATAGTTTTTCGAAAGTCTGGAATATATACTTAGAAGAGTACATTTTCGTTCTTCATTGCCACAATTCCACAATAATCACGTTCATAAATTAGTTGGCGAAGACTTCGTTCCAATTCATATACGTGTCTATATTATTGGTTGACTATTTAAGTATTAATTTTCTACTTTCTTATTTTTTTATCAAAAATTTTTTGACACTACTGTATTTGTGAACATTGACGTTTGTTATTGTGAAACAAGTTGGAAATAGAAATTGACTAAGTTATTGATAGTGAACGTTAGAAAGAAGCAAGTTTGTACAAAAATGGAAATCACCTGTGAAGGCTTACGTTACATGATTTTTTATGATTTTAAAAAAGGCCTAAATCAACAACAATGCACAGAATTGCTTTGTGCAACTTTTGATAATGAAGTGCTCATGATAATGAAGAGAAGATTGTTAACAATTGGTTTGTAGAATTTTGTCATAGTCGTCCGTCAGTGATGATTGCTGAGAAGGTCTACCAAAGTCGGTTGTCATTCCGAGAAGCAAGGATGTTGTGCGCAACATGATTAAAGAACATCGTTATTTGACTTACAGACAGATAGAGACGGCTCTTGTGATATCGCAGACTCCAATACAATAGCTTTTGTATGAACATGAACAAAAAAAGTTGCATCATTCTTCATCAAGACAATATCTTCTCCTATAAAGCACGTCAAACAACTGAATGTTTGTGGGAAAAAACATCGAATTGATTTATCATTACCCTTATTCACCCGATTTATCACTTACTAACTTTTTCTCGTTCCCTAGTGTCAAGCAAAAGATGTGCGGACAGCAATTTTCATCACCACAAGAAGCTTTTGAAGACTTTCAACACCATGTTTCTAAGATACCCATTTACACAGAGGAAAGAATGTTTCTAGATTTAGTTTGAGCGTAGCAAAAATGGAACTTGTTCGCTTCTGTTCCACTTTTTGTGAGAACTTAAAAGTAAACCCTTGTACAACTGACTCTAAAGTATGGCACTTACTTTAGTTTTTCTGACTTCGGGCTCAATATCATTGATATATATAAAAAAAATACGCTCGAATTTCTAATGATGGAAAAATCTAGTTAGTTCATTCTCTTAATATGCCAATTATATAATATGTATGAACTTTTTTCAATTGAAAGTATTCAATGAAAACTGAATTTTAATTATACATTGAAAAAATGTCACTTTTGATTTCAATACTAGACATTTTTTCTAGATTAAATTAATTCTAAATTAATTTGGCTTGCGTCTCCTATTTTGATAAAGAAATTTCTGCTTAATACTTTTATTATGGTAGAAAAAGTTTATGTACATCAATTCATAGAAGAAATCTTGAACGAGTCTTGGTTCTTCTCCGTCATGACTGTGAAAAACGCTGCATTGAAATAATTTAATTAAAATTGCAATACTCACCGGTGTGGTATAGATAAGACCAACAAGAAAGAGGCAGAGAGCAGTACAACCTGATATCTTCCAATCTGCTAGATTTGGAAAGGCGTCTTTGAATAGGCTGTTCAAATTTACGTGCAAGGCTGCCAAACTTCCAATACCCAAAACGAAAAGCATGACGAAAAAAGCAATAGCAAACAACTAAAATAAATATGGTAATAAACATTAATATTGTTTAATAAAGAAATACATTGTATATGTTGGAAATCAATATCTATAAGGTTTGTCTAGACGTTATTATTTATAGGTGATAATATTTTTCTCCATGAATATTATTCAAAAATACACAGTGGTATTTGAAAAGCCATAAAATATAATTTGTTACAATGTTAATAGAACTATTATTGTTTTATTGTAACACTTTAGCTGGTCGTGTTGTCTTTTGTCTCAATTTATTGATTGTTTCTATCCTTAATTGGTAATCGATCTTAGAAAAAAATAGGTGAAATATCAATAACCAGCAAATGATTGTACAGGAACTAATAGATAGTGAATCTATACTAACTATAAAAGTCATTTTTACGTACCCAAGGTGCAAATGTGAACTTGGAGAGAGCATCTGGGTAAGATATGAAAGCTATACCGGCACCTCCACCAGGAGAAACCACTTCACTTGGAGAAATACCCAATTCAAGAGCTAGATTTCCCAGAATACCAAAAATAGTGATACCAGAAAATAAAGAAGTAAATGTATCCAGAGTTGTTACAATGAGAGCATCACTAAATAAAATCAGATGATTACATTATTCTATATGATTTATATGGAAATAGATTTGGTGATTATTCAAAACCGATCCGTCCTCATATTTCATAAGCAGTGGTAGATTCACCAACAGGCTGATTAGGATGTAGCCTTTTCGATTCACAAAATAAAAAAAAATCGTTCACATTTTTCATCAGGCTTCAAAAAACAAGGTAGCCGCAGATATAATTGACTGACCACTTATTTCCTATTTACTTTACTCATCTTTTTTAGGTTCATTTTAACCAATCATAAAATATTAAATGAAATTTGAAGTTAGAAATTAGTTTAGTTTACAAGAGATATGTATGGTGTATATGTATTTATTCATCCAGGCAATATTTAGATCTTAATCAAGAAATTGTATGCAATGTCTAGCACCATATTAAGCGCCCCCCTTTTGATAATAATTTCCTAGAATATTGCAACAGCGATCTGATATTATAATTGAAATTTAATTATTTTCACAAATTATTTAGTTATAATTTTTCATTGATAATAATAATATCGGTGGTCTAATTAGTAAATTATCAAATCAATCTCATAATTTTTTTTATCAATGCATAAAAATTAACAATTTTTTGCCGTTAAAATAATCAAGGATCTTCCACAAACCTCAGTTCTCAAATTATAAAGGAGAAATGTTATTGCTAAAGACAGTTTGTCATGGTGTAAGACAACGGCCTTAAAAAATGTTATTAAAAAAATAGGGTTTCGAGAATAAAATAGTTTTGGATAGTTTATACAGAACTTTTATTAAATTCTTTGATCAATATTTTTAGAGAAAAAAATTATTGAAAATTAAAAAATTTTCTAGGTAGGTTAAATATTTCAGTAAGGCCGCCATATTGCGTAATGTCATAGGGAAAAAATAAACTCTGAACAAAAATAAACAAACAAAAATAAATACTTCGAGCTATCGAAATTTAGAGGTTGTAGAAGTGGCAAAAGATAAATAGCCTAGAGGCGGAAAATCTGTAAATCCACCACTGCTCATAAGTAGCCAAATATGAAAAAACAAGACATCGTGAAGGAATATACTTTTTAACAATTGTCTTCATAATAAATTTCGTTTGAATCTATGATAAAGGATCGAGACTCAACTACGGTTTAAATATCAACAACAAGTATAAATAATTATTTGATAAGATGTTCAAAATAATCTTTATCAACATCAAGTCATGTCTGTCAAAAAGTAATTCCTTCAATACAGATAAATCGAGGATAAGTTTTTCATTTTCAAGTTTCCATTAGTATGCTTTTGTTAAGTAAGAAAAGGCGTAACTCTTTTATAAACATAATCTTCCATTATCGTGCCTCAAGTGTCAACGACTCTTCATATATTAGGTTGCTTATATTGAAGCCTGATGGCATACGTTGCGTTGTATATATGATGGTACCGTTTTTTGAGCAAACAAAAGAATTAACGGAATAAATTGGAAAAATTTTGGTACATGTATGTAGTTTCTTTAAAAGGCGCAAGCTAAAATTCACGGACCAACGTTTAGCTCTTTCTATTGTGGCATGCGAGAAATCAGACATAAAATAGGAATATTGTAATTTTAACAACTCTGAATCAGTAATGCACTTAGACCAATTGCGGAATAATACTTGGATGCATTTTCGGAATACTTATTTCCGAATGGCTTTCATCTGATCTGTTTTGGTCTTTTTAACATCAGAACTTGTGTTGCAACGTTTCTCTTTTAAAAAATTTATTTTTTGGTGGGACCCAGAGTCGCATGGAAGACTTTTGGCGGCCGAAAACAGGCAATTTGTGGCACAGAACGTTATCATGATGAAGAAGAAAGTCGTTTCCGGATATTGTCGTTTTAAGACTACCTTGTAATATTTGGGGTTTATAGTTGTTTCTGTTGGTACCCGGATCGTACTATGCTCCTACAATCGAAAACAAAAACAATAACCATATTAATGTTATTGGACTTTTGTTGAGGAATAGTTTGTTTCATTTTTACACATCTTTATCTGTTTTAAATACCTTCCTCGTCCTTAAATGACTCACAACCACTTTCAAAGAAGATTCAAAATTGTGAGAGCCTTAAATGAAAACCTATTTTAGTACCAGGTGTGGCGCAAACGTTGTAAAAATAATTAACAGATTTGATATTTCAAAATTTGAAGGTGAAATATGTGTTTTTAGTTGACAAATATATTAAGTATGTCAAATTGTGCTTCCAGTCTTCACTTCACATGAACAAAAATTGCACTTAACTAATGTGTCTCACCAGCGATATTAATTTTTTTTTCAATTCTGGCACATGTGTATTGTCGAAATACTTGTCTATAGAGAAAAAATTAATAACTTTTATTTGTACTCACCGATTTATGTTATGATTGAATTTATTATACGATGCAAGAGTAATTATGTTTCCAAATCCAATATTTAATGAAAAGAAACACTGAGTGACTGCTGCATACCAAACCTAGACCAATATAAAGTTATTCTATTAGATGCATTTTCAAACTTCTTTTACATCTGTGATTAAAAAGGCGGCAATCAATTGGTTTGTATTTTTTTAAGCCGATGAATATAAGAAGTTACGCGATCATATAACTTTACACCAGTTTTTCATCTTCACTCCAAAATGGTAACGACTTGCTCTTTCGAATTCTGCATGTTGTATTTGTTACCATTGGTGTTTAAGAGGCTAACAGTTGTTTGGCAAAAATAACTCCGGAATAGATGTATTACCCTCCTATTCAGTTTTACTGTTATACTGTGAATGAGACAACATCATTGTCATAGCTCAGGGAGATTCTTATTGCGTAAAACAGGATATTTCTTAGACAGTCTGAATATCTCCACGTCTGGTTTCAATTAAAACCCTTAGCATCTACTTCCCAAGAGTAAAAATCATCAAAATAATTAGAAATACCATAGTCTTAACCTGGAAGTTTTTTTATTCCACAACCATAAAGACTACATAGAACTTAAAGATGAGAACCATGGTTTGTCCAGTTTGTTCATTTCAAAATCGAAATATTCGGAATATTTTTTATGTTATAGTATAATAAGATGAGTTATTCTTATGTTTACTCTTTCTTCGCGACTCCTGGTTTAAAAGACAACATAAATTTATTGGAATTAACTTCTACTAAGTGAAACAGTATTAATACGTCAACTTATCCAGGTCCAGGTAAATTACTTCAGTATTGTGAACTAGCTGAGATCTCAGCTATTATGAATTGTAAAGGCGGATTCACACCAACGGGCACAGTCAGATCAGGTCACGGTCAGAGACAGTCATGTCAAGATCGCTGCGCGGTACGGTAGTGTCCGCCAGTGAGAACACTCTTATTGAGATCTCGAGGCAGCGATCTTGACTTGACTGTCTCTGACTGTGACCTGATCTGACTGTGCCCGTTGGTGTGAATCCGCTTGAAGGGTTCTGAGAGTGGGGATCACGTGTATATGCATGCAAAAGTGTGCAGAAGCCTAATCATGACTGGAAAAATGAAGTTTATTATAATTACGCCGATAAACTACTCAGATATGAAAAAATCACAAAAATAAGAGCACGTTTAGTAGCAGAGTAGTAGAACAGCAGAGCATACGAGAGCAAAGTAAAGTGGAAAACATAAACAGGTGGAATAGACACATTGACAGAATTAGTGTGGACAGATTTGCACGCATATTCATGTAAAAATAAACAGCTGAAGACCGAATAGACTATTAAAACAACGGATGAATGAAAATCTATAGTTTACAACAAAAACTGCAAATTAACAGGAATGTTCCTATTAGTAGAAGAAGAATTGTTATAGCACATTCTCGTTAGTCCAATAGAGTCACAAATACTCCAGACAATATTGTGTTCTAATTGTAGTTACTTACTTTAGCCTCCAGCAATTTTGAAAAATCAGTTTCTATAAAATATAACATTCCGTCTAATGCTCCAGGTAAAGTTACAGCTCTGACTAATAGGGTTAACATAATTACATAAGGAAAGATAGCCAAGAAGTAGGCAGCTTTACCCGAACTTCTCACACCTCTAGATGATATTAAAAATGTAATGAACCAGGATAATAATAGGAATAAAGTTAATTTCCAATCAGGGAAACCAATACCATCACTTATATCATCTTTTTGTTTTAGAATTTCTCTCCTAAAACAAAAACAAATTAAACAAACTTGAAAGTCTCACTAATATTTATCAAATTTTTTTTGTTGTAACATAAAATTGAATAGCATACCGTAATACAATCTAAAAACGAAAATGGCCAAAAAATAGCTGTAACACGTAAGGTTGTTCATTACGTTTAATATTTATTTTGTAAAATGACTTTACAACTTTTTAAACATTTCGTATCGACTGTACTTGTATAATTGATATTAAACTAATAAAACAAATGAAATATATTTATTTGTAATACATTTCCTTTTTCATCATGGCCGGATCCCATGGCCTTTAATAACGAATTTTGATTATTCTGATATTTTGGTGAAACCTTTCACTCTACTCGTCACTAACAGCTCCCAAATTTTCAGAAAAAAGATATGAACAGGAATGAAGAAAATGAATTTCAAATGACAATGGGCAACCAAGCGATTTATTATATAAAGGGTGTTTCTCATTCATGTGACAGTCTTTCCTGTATCAAAATTTATTCAGCACATCCCTTTACAAGATATCACCCTTAAAAGTTGGTGTTTAAAATTGAGTTGCTATTTTTTCTTCTAAAATTTCGGTAATGCTAGAAACTTGAAATTTAGTAATTTCCTTGCACTCGCAGAGGACTAACTAAGGGTATTTTTTTTTCACATATTACATCTTTACTGTTTTCCACTGAATTTATTGAAAAAATTATAAATTATGGTGTTTATTCTTTTTCTCTGCAGCTATTGGTTTTGGAAAAAAAATAAGAATAAAAAATATTTTCAAATAAAGAAGTTATTATTTTATTTCATTAAACTTCATTTTGAAAAAATTTTTTGATATGAAAATAAATGAGGGTTGCTAAATTAATCCTCCTTTAATGTAATACGAATATTGAAAAAATACCCGTGGTTAATCTTTTGCAAGTGTACGAAAATTATAGAATTTGAAATTTCTAGCTTTAAACTTCTAAGGCGCAATTGCCATTTTTATCGTTTCTTTGACTAGACGGAATATTTACTTTAAAACTTAAGGAATTGAAGAATAAATAACCGATACCACAAAATCTTTCTGCTTATGAATATAACCCAATGTGATATCGCTTCAAACATTTTACTAACTGGAAATAAAAGAGGATCTGAGAAACATGTTATTGAAAAGTGGCCAGTATTAGGACTTTTTGACCATTTTATTATTCGGAAGAAATTAGCTTTATAAAAATAATTTTTTGACCTGTGTTATTAATCAGAATTTGAAGCTACTAAAAAGCAGCTCATGTATAATTCGTGACATTTATGATCAATAATAACAAAGCTCATGTCAAAGCTCTTATCGGAAGTACAATTGTCTTGTAATTTGACGTAGTTTTATGTCCGTGTAAACATGAAAAACTGTAGCCTGGGAACTATCCAACAAATCCTTAACGGCACACTACAAGCTATAGCCTTTAAATCCCTACTCAAAACCAGGAAATAATTAAGTATTAGGTTTATTGTAGCACAGGCTTCTGTTAAAAGATGTGTTTGGTAGCTATGGTTTATTGACTGATACCCAGGTTATGCAACTGTTCATGAGATATGTATGATGTATGCAAAATTATGCAGACAACTTCTTTTCCAAAATTGTTATTGCATTGATTTTTAGCACATTGCTCCTTGTAACTATTTAAATTAATTCATTTTTAGCTAATTTTGTATAGGGTAATAATATCTTTTTACCGATAATATAATTCCGATGAGCTGATAGTGTTCCTTCCTGAATGATTTGATAATGTACTCTTATTATCGACGCATGTCAAATTTCGTTGTCTTAAATATTCATCCCAATCTGAAGAGCATGTTGCCCATGGGAAGTTACTTGTGAAGGAGTTGATCAAATAACATAATGTGATTGCCATCAGGATGCAATAGTATGAGGCAACACAAGTTGATCCTATGATATGAGTAATACCTATGCCTGAAAAGTATTAAAATAAATAGTTTATTTCCATTATTTGTAAAAATTTATCGATTTGTGAAGATTACCTTTAAGTACAGGTGACAGTTTGGAATACGTTTTAACTGGTCCTCTACTTGTGAACTGTCCTACAGTCATTTCCATATAGTACATGGGTCTTGCAATTACCGTCAAAACGATAATATACGGTATAAGAAAAGCTCCACCTCCATTCTCATTAGCTATAAATGGAAATCGCCAAACATTTCCAAGTCCTACGGACATTGCTATGCATGACATCAAGAATTCCAGCTCGTTACCCCATTGAGATCTTTCAGTTAATTTATTATCATCATCCTAAATAAATATAAAGATATATAGATAAATCGTTTGTGAAAATTAATGAATTATTTTTACCATGTAATTTTCAACTAATTAAAACATTCAATTCAGTTAAGTTACCTTGTATAATGTAGATTATATAATTAATAATAAAATTAGCAAACAGAAATTACAAATTGGTCATAGTCAAGGCGTATTGATAAGCGATACGGTTTAAGTATCTCGGTTTTCCCGTGTGTCTAGCAATGAGTGTTATGATAATAACCACTTTTTCAAGTTTCTTAATAAGTCAAAAAACGTCTTAAAATCGTAACGAATTGCTTCGGAATAACTTTCATTCCAGAAATGAGCGAAAAAATTCGATCTTGAACGTCTCTAAACAGTATAAAAATACAGAAATGCATTTAGAAGCACTTTTTGGACAGTTTGCGATACCTCGAATGAAGCTAGGCTTTCAGTATGGAGCACGCTAATGGCACCGATTATAAGGAGAGATCTGTGGAAATAATCTGGTATATTTCCGCGAAGCTTTTGAAGTCTCAATCGAAAACAGATTCATTTAAAGAAACAGACACGCACGCACAACCAAAAGAAAAATGCTTCAAGCACTTCTAGAGGAAAGAAAATACAATTCTACATTATTGATAGCTGGAGTGATCCATAATATTGTGAAAAAACTAGAGAAAAACTCACTGGATAGTTTAAAAAAAATCTACCAAAACATCTGCAGTCGAGCTCATGTGACGTGCAAATGAAGCAACCTTATGCCTAGTAGAATAGTCCAAGAATGGAGTTGACTTTTATGGCTAATTTACAGGCCTTTTTAATATAACATCACATTTTCCAAAACTGCACTGCACAGGGCGGACGAAACTCTACCGCTGCATTTAAATAAAACCACATAAGATGTTAATCTAAGAAACACTATATATGAAACGAATCGATTGTTTTCTACTTAAAATTTGGATTGGGAGGTATAACAGGTATAACAATTGTCTAGTAGATATTAACTAACTTTAGTAAATGAACATGTCGAGATGCGAAAACTACGAAACATACTTAGTATATTCAACATAAGAGGGCCTCATACGTCCCCGATCCAATTTTATTTTTCATTAAGGCTAACACATTTTCTCAACGACGAAGAAAGACTCTTCAACTTCATTATCCGAAGGAAATCGATTACCACGCAACTGTTTTTAAATTTTGGAACAGCAGGTAATCACTGGAGGCCAAATCTGGAAAGTATGGCGGATGCTCCAATAACTCGAAGCCTACCTAATTTATCACGGTTGTTGCAATGGCAGACCTGTGCCTAGGTGCGTTATTCTGATGCAAGACAGAACCATCGACCAACTCTCCTCGGCGTTTTTCTTTTATTGCCTCACGTACTTTTGAATCTCCATTGGAATGATGAGCACCTGTAACTGTGGATCCTAAAATTATTCTACTAACATTACGCCTAACCGTATTCCCAAAATACTGTTAGCACGACTTTTTCTGCTGAAAGCTGCATATTAAATGTTTTCGGTGGTGGTGAACATCATAGTGATTGCTCAATGACTCATGACTCATCCATTGTTACTAATCATAACGAAATATTTCTTTTCCTGCATCTATTAACATTTGTTGTACCCATCGTGCAGATAATTTGTTCTTGTTCAGTCCTGCAGTGAGTAAATTAGGTACCACATGGTAAGAAGGGTTAACGATTTTCAACTCTTCGCCTCATAAGCACACATGAATCTTGCAATACAAGATGGACTTTTTGTTTAAATTTGTGTGTGTTACCGATTGTAGCTGTATATGATACTGCAGATTACCTCAATGTATCCACCAATTCTTTGTGGATTTAAGATGAATAACTTTCCTCACAGCCATTGCCAAATAAACGATTTTATAGGCTATAAAATTCTTGTATATTTCTATGTTTATTCTGTAGAATGGTTGACTTTATCATTTGATGGGATTAACTTTTAGAAACAAGTCCTTGGTGGAGAATTACACTTGATGTCACACACTACCCTTATTTATCAAATTTTTTTATTCTTATTGGTTGTTTCAACAATATTTATGATTGGGTGAATGTAAATACATTTTTGAATCGTATCCTGGAAATAGTAGACGACTCTAATTTCTCAAAGTCTGAACAATTTAAAGCGCTATCAGTATATGTATCTAATTCTGCTCTCAAATGTGACACTTTAAGTCACTCCCTGAAATTATGAAACTTTTTTCATAAACTTCATATATCTATTATTTCAATTATTAATTTCATTTGAAGTTGTGATATTACATGCCAGGAGTTTGGCATACATGTTTTCTGAAATTCTTCTCTTATTTTCTAATGAACTCTCAACGTAGCCTTCAGCTGATATACTGTTGGATTTCCATCCTCCGTGCTGTTTTATTTTCAGAATGTCCGCTCCTGAGTCTGCCAGGAGACACGATGACGAGCGTCTGAAACAATATCCTTTAACATTAGGTACACCCAGGTACTGAGCAATCTTTGTTGGTAATTTTAATGGTATTCATGTCCACGGATTGTATGCCACATTTTCCATTATAATATCGCACAAAAAATCTGTTGTGTTTTACAGCAGGTGGTCTAATATTTCTATACTTTTGAGAGGCCAACAAGATTGACACCAGCAATATTTCCAGCAGTGACCACAAATTCGCGAATAACGAGTGGTTTGCTTTCTGAAATTGTAATTTTCAAAAAGGTGCCTTCATCAAATACGTCTTCTCGTAGGAATATCAGTTCAGCGTTTCTGAAGGTCCCGCAATCCCTAGTATCATTATGACCTAAGGAACAGATTTATTTATTAATAAATTATAAATATAACGTAAATTGAGTCGTACTTTTGCAAATAGAAATATTTCGTCTTTAGCCTCTTTTATAAATCCTTCTACATTCTCTTTCATCAAAATCACCAAGACAAAAGCATAGTGTATTTCTTGTTATCGACATTTTTGCGCACGATGAGTTAAGATCTCAACATTGAATATGTTGTCCACAAAGTCGACGCTTTTATTGTTTTATAAATTTTCAAAATAGGCAAGAGTACCTTTTCGTTTATGTTCTTTTTTGATAGATCAGGGCGTATTTAGTTTATTTTATTTATTCAGTTCTTGATTTTCAGGTATTCAGCTACCCATTGCAGCATTTACAGACTCTCTTACTTCATATGGAATGTCTGATTCGCTATCTGAAGACATTTCATTCAAGTAATTACTTCTGTCTTGTTTTGACTTATTCTGACAATTCTTTATTTGCTTCCATAGTGATAATACTTCTAACGCCATATGAGTCCACAACATTATTTTCATTGTAATTGAAGATTGCATTAAATATTATAAAAGTCTGGAATTAGATCAATCGTTGTACGTAAACACGTTATGCGATAATGTTAAACTCGCTGGCGCTCGTTTTGGCAAATACTACGCTTTTTAAACAATATCAGTCTTTTCATAACTAGTTACATAAATAACTACTTTTACACTATTTATGAAAAAAAAAGTGCTTCATGTGTTAATAGCATTGAAAAATATTTTAACATTATTTTATTACTCCTACATCTGAAAAAAAACACATATGATGTAAAGGGATTAAATAAAGTTTTACTCTTTACTAAATAAATATAAATAAACTGTTTATTGATTGTGATAAAATGAATACATAACATAATGATATATACGTATAATCCCTTTGCTAGATCCATAAATTAGAAAAATAAACTTTCCAGTTATGACAGATATGTTCCTTTGTTTATCAGAATGATGTTGAAAGTTGTTTTTCTCTCAATCCTCATCTACTGAAAATTGACAAAACTCTTTTAAACTCTCTGTTTTCAATTTTAGTACACTATACACTGTAACAGTGAACCGTAAGCTGAACTTCGCCCTATTTGATGAATATGTGAATGGCTGTTAATATTTCGATGCACTGAAACTGACATTTCCAAGTCGCTTAATAAGGAGTAGTGATACTTTACTGTGGGGTTGTTTGAATTGAGAATGAAATCAAGAAACAACAGGAAATAACAATAACAGTTACTGAAATCTTCATCAAAAAGATTCAATAATGTATCTACTGATACATCAAATATTTTGATTTTGCTACTTAGTTCTTTAAGTTTCTATTGAAAGAAATATAGAAAATTTACCAATTTTCTTCTTTAGTTGTCAAATCCATATTACTTTCTACTCATACTTTAACAATAAGAAGTAAACTAAATCAAAAAAATAAATTAGAAATGAACAGAAATCTCATCAAACGGTACACGGACGATACCAAAGCGGCAGACAGAATTGGAATAGAAGTGTACAGGCCCAGAACCAAATACTCTGAAAGCTTCAGTAGTACAACAAACATTTTTCAAGGAAAAATATATGCTTTCGAAAAAAGTATTCAGTTCAATTAGAAAAAGAATTATTACAACCAGGAGATAAGAATTTTGTCATGCAGTCATTAGGGATCTAAGTTTCAATGTCAAAAAATGGTTAGGGAATGTCTAGATGAGTTCAATGAGCTAGATAAAAAGAGCGGAGTTATTCTACAATGAGTTCCGGTACACATCGAAATGAAGGAAGAAGAAATAGCAAACAATAGGGAGGATGAAACCTTTATAAGACCTGAGATTTATTGAATCGTGCTCTATCTGCATTTCCTCAAAGTCTGCGAGACTACGAAGCTCCAGAGCACTAAATCTGGAGACGTATGAAATAGAAAATGAAGACATTTGATAGCTAGAATCAACCCATCTTCTCGAAAGGAGTGGGATTAACAGATCAGCTGGAAATAAAAAGCACCTTTCAAAGCAAAGAAAGAGATACAATAGATAATGTAAATGATAACTTAAGATATACATACGTCATCATATTTTTGAAATATACGAATAATAATGAATTCAAACCATTTGCTTAAAAATTTAACATGCTCCGATCTGGATCTACAATCTTTTCAATAGAAACATTTTTAGAATATATTCTATCTGAATATTTGACGCGCTCGAGTAAATTTCACTCCTTACAAATCCAATAGGATGTCATAACTAGCGAGCAAGTAAAGCAAAACGATGGTTCTTGAGGAATTTTTGATGCAACTCATTTTTGTACACACAACTTTATTAGCACTTATGATTATTTTTTTTATGATTTAGAGGCTTGTGGTTTACATCACTATCCTCGATAAGTGCAAGTCATGAAAATAAATAAAAAGTGGCTTAAAAGCCGCACGAATCTCAAAGTTTTTACCAAACACATGGATTATATTGTGAATAATTGCAGTCTTACTGGAAGAGCTCATAAAAACTGAGGAAGTAATCCGATGAATTCCGTACATAAGACCACAGTCAAAAAAGGAACCACCATAATTTAATTCAGACAATCACCTTATGAATTTTTTAGTTTGTACAGTGTCAATGGAATTCAATTGTACTTACTGTAGCTTTATTATCCATTTCTATAATTGTATCACCAAATTCGACACTGATCTGGTTGAATAGTGGTTGCAGATTAAAATGAATTTTATTGCTGTATAGTGGGGGGTAAATTAACGTTTATCTGCGTGTAATTACATGTCTAGATTAAAAAATTTACCTAATACCCTTAATACACATATTAAATATTTGGTAAGAACATATAATTTCGCTCATACTAAAAATTTAACATCTTATTAAACTAGATAAATAATCGTTTGAAATCTACGAGTTGAATTTATTTTTTTGCATTCAAGTAAACTGAATGAAGCAACACTTTATTTTATTATACAGTCTAATAAACAAATAGTATTTAAATCATTTTGTCACAGTACACGGAACATTTCAGCTGATGCAAACTCTGTACTACTTCACAATTTATTCGGAATGCACACCTTTCTATAGTGACGTAATTAACAAAATAATTACTACTTCTTTAAGAAAATTCCTAGAGGGGACTGTTGTATTTTGGACATAGTATACCTTGAAACGATTTAAATTTAAAACCAGTGCCTCCATCTAACAATCCATAAATTATTTAATTGGCAACTCTATTTAATCTTCATAGCTGTATTCTGCAGTGAATCGGCTGCGCTTTGTAGCAGTAATGCGAAAAAAGTGTCTTTAAAGTGAATATTTTGAGAATATTTGAATGAGATTTTTTTGCATTTTGAACATAACCTGTAAGCTATAAAATTAATTGATTGGACAAAGGTTGGTTTTTTTGCAGAGATTGTTATGTCACGAAGTAAGACTGGAAGAAGAGAGATCCAGTAAATCCTAGTACCTTAAAAGAGGCCTTAGATGTTGTTTGTAATAAATTTCTTAGCAGAATATATTAAAAAAATTGCTTTAATGCAATATGTCTTAACTAAGAAATGCGTAAGACATTATGAATTTTCTATGGACAATAAAAAGAAATGTTAAATGGGATGCAGAACAACTTGCTGGTCAGGAGTGGATGCGCGGATATCTTAAAAGGCATCAAAACACTATTAATTCGAAAATCCGAGGCACAAAGTCTGAACAGAACGACAATTTCTAATAGATTTAATGTACAACATTTTTTTGACAAGATAAAAGATATTCACAACCGATTTGGAACAATTAGTGCGAGCCGGATTTGAAATTTAGATGAGATGAGTTTAATAGTTGCACCATTTGGAGTTAAACGACAGGAAATATTTTCAAATCAAGACTTTATGGGTTCTTACGTAACGGATTGCGATTGGGTAAATAACGTACCACAGCCCTACCTTCCTACTACTGATAAACATGCACATCTTGACTTTCTTCTTCCTATTTATTTCGCCAGAAGAAGTATAGCTGTTTCCAAAAGCACTAGCCAAGAAAACACAAGGAAAGGGAGAAAGACCGGAAAAACAATGATAGCAACCGGCACCCTAGAGAAGGATGAAGAAATAAGAGCAAAAAAATAAAATTGGTAACAAAAGATCTGAATGTGGGAAAAAATTTAACTCCAAAAGTTTTGTCGTTCAAAGAAATTGAACCAAAAGCTGCAAAAAAATATCAGTTAGTGGAGACCTCTTCCGAAAGTGAAAATAGTGTTTCTTATGTGTCAATAGATGACGAAGATAGTGCAGATGATAAGTGCTATTTTTGCGGAAGTGTGAGTGTGAATTTTGTTTGAAAAAATAAGATTTTTATTATTTAGAAGAGATTTTTTATAAAAGAAAAAAATTTGTTTTGATGTAGAGTTTTTACAATTCTTAAGTTCTTAATAAACTCGTTTTTTAAATCGGTTATTTTCTTTACTGTGCGTTTTGAGGTACAAGAGAGTTGCTCTAAGGTACATATGTGATTTATTTAAATTTTTTCTGTGTGAAAATTTCTAAGAAAGGCTCCCCTATCTATAGAGAAGACGGTAAACTGATAATAGATGTAACAATAATTGTAGAATCAAATATAATTTTAAATAAATATGAATATAATGACACTGTTCCTCTAATGAAATTTGTGTTTGTTCCATTTATTTAAAAAGTGGTAGCTTCTTTTTTTCTCCTAGAGGACGCTAATTACAACGTACCAAACAGTTTTGAACATAAATTTTTTAGTCGTAATTTTGCTCGAAAAACTTACTTCAAAATTATTACTTTCCGTAACTGAACCATTATTTTGCGTCTTCATAATTATCTTTCTTGATACAGTAACGCTGCATGAATATACTAATAATAGCATTTCGAATATTACTATAGAATCATAAAGCTTATTTACTTTGAATGAATGGAGACATAAAGCTGTATTTGTAATTAATAAAACTGAATTCTTATGCTAAAAGGATTACGGTTCAAGTCATTGCTTTGTTTTAAATTCTAAAGCGATTTCTATAGAGAACTAAATATCATATAGTTTGTTGATTTTATGTATTAAACTTATAAAACTCGTCATGCATCTACAAATATTACATTTGTATCTACATTACGTTAAAAAGCTAGTACGAGGTCTGGCTATTAAATAACGGAACTGCGCGCCTAGAGGGTGCCCTAGACGGTTGGGGTAAAAAACGAGTAGTGCGTTGCGTATCCAGATATCTTGTCTATGCACATACCAAAACATGTTTCCGTTACTATTATTGTATTTGTGCAGTAGCGGTTTGAAAAGAACGAGTGTTTTTTCTCGTACCGAAAACCTTGTGTGACAAAAAACAGAAGCAACGTATCAATCTCAAATTTCGTTACATTGAAAAAAACTTCGACTGACTGCTATAAATTGTTGCAAGAGGCCTATGGGGACATTCTCTATCTCGTGCGCGTGTTTTTGTGTGGTGTAAGCGCTTCAGTGAAGGCCGAGAGAGCACTGAAGATGACCAACGTCCAGGTCGCCCTGTGACTGTTCACAACTTCGGAAACATTGACCAAAATCAACCAAATTGTGCGTGCAGACCGTTGAATGACAAAAGTCTGTGCAAAGTTGGTCCCCAAAAATCTGACTTCTGACCAAAAGCTCTTGCGTCAACGGGTCTGCTCAGATTTCCCAGATCTAACTACGTCTTCAAACTATAACGAGTTAATGTATATCAATAAGTGTAGGTATACAACGTGTGGCCAAAAATATGGTGATTATCTTATTGAAAAAAAAGTAAAACAGGTAACGTGAACATTTAATTTCCTACAAACTAGGTTCTGTCCTTATTTAGCAATCGACACATCCTAACGTTGAATACAATATTTTTGCAAGGCTTTCGGAATGGTTTTCATCTGTTTCATTTTGCACTTGATTTTCTTGAAAAGCCAAACATCACACTGTGCTAAATCTGTGTAGATCATCCCGATCTTATTTCTTATGTGTGTGGCGAATACACATTGAGAGGAAACGGAAAACCTATATGGGACTATATTGGACACAGTTGACTTAGTATTTCTTAAACTTTTTATTTAGACAATCTTTGTTGGTTATCTCAATAAATCGTCTTCATTTTAAATCCCCTCCTATTTTATTGTTTTGGCAGCTGAAGTTGGATTATCATTTTTTGTACACGTCGTTCCATATAGTATGAAAAAAATTGAACCAAAACAATTTCACCCACAAGTAGCCGCAGTAGCAGTCAATACACATTGACAGAAAACGGAGAAACCTATATGGGACGAAAAAAATGTATCTCGCCTATTTTGGCATCCGTTTGTGAAAGAAATCCATTCTTAAACATCCAGCCTCAAGTGCCTCAATATAGAGTCGCTCTCGTGTACGCAACCGCGAACATTTGGCTCAAAACCTTCACAAATGAATTAGTGGTGTGGTAGTTGGTATGGATAGCGTTCGTCTGGTAAATCATCATTAACTGCATTATGATATTATGTTTAGCCCCCCAAATGACCGGCTCATTTTCATGAAAACCGAGAAACTATAACCCAATATCATTCGTTTACTCCATTTCTATTGAAAAAACACAAACAGAATGTCTGTACGCTTCTGCTATATCTTTAAAATCTTGATAAGTCGCATGTCATTATTCAATTTCCTACAAAGTAGGTTGTATGCTTATTTAGCAATCGATTTATCCAATATTTTTGCAAGGCTTCCAGAATGGTTTTCATCTGTTTTATTCTGAAGTTGATTTTCTTCAAAAGCCAGACATCACATTGTGCTAAATTTGGTGAATAAGGTGAATGCTAAGAAACATGAAGAATTTTTGTGGCTGAAAATAATAATATTATATCATAATTAAGAGCGAGTAGTTGTTCACTTTTTAGATTTCTTTCTTCGCGTATCCTTTCGTTAATATTCTAGTACCCCCTCGTAGAATTAAAAATGTTTTCTTTGGAACAAAATCGTATCACAGTATAGTCTCAAAATTTAAGAAAACAATGTTTGACTTTGATTGACCGATATTTTAAGGACGAGGCGAATCGATGGTTATCACTGAGAGCTCTGAATTTTGATCTCTGAATTAATGTTAAAAGGAATATCAATGTTTTAAACTTATTTTTCTTTTATTTTTTTTTATAATTTCAATGTACTTTTATGTTTGAAATATTCTCTTCTTCAGTTTGAAGAAATGTATTAGGTATAACATATTAAACATGAGCTTATTGTTTGTTTATTTGCGATAAAAAACAATTTTAACAGTGTCGTATTTGTGGCATCTAAGAAATTATCTTAAGATGATGAATGTTTTATTTCTATGAACAGAATGACCTCTACCCAAGCTTTCTCAATAAAGTCCTTACGTGAATATTCAGGTAGTGTGTAATTATATAGACACGGATGTTTTTCAATCTCAGCAATTTTAACATTTCCGAATCTAGAGATATTATTTACCAATCGTGACGCTAGTGTAATAAAAATGTGTCCTCACTCTCAATGCCAATATGTCATTCGTCATCAATTTATGAATTCTCGCCATATACAGTTAGATTGTACTTTGCATTAAGGAGAATTTGTTTTAGAGCCAGGTAGGAAGCATAGTCCTAGACGAATAATCTTAACAGTTAAGTATTTTTTTCTGTAATTTTCCATTGAATATTTCAGGATAGACTTGCAGGCAGGTGATAGAGTGAAGTATAGATGTAAATTCCCAGATTGACTTTGATATGATTATCAAGGAGTATCAAGTTCGAGTGTTTATATCATAACATCTGGCAAATTACCTATAGAACCTTCGGAGTTTTCAAGTGAATTTTCAGATTCCATTGTTACATAGCTAATCAATAGTTTTGACAAAGAAAAATCGAGTTTTTCTTCTGGAACCAGCAATTTATTACCTAGGGAAATGCTTATATCAAGTTAATCGGAATACAATAGCCAAAATATCAAAATTGAAAAACAATAACAAGCAACAGTTAAAGACATTGCAGAAGATGTGTAAAATTGGAATATTTAAGTGTATACAAGAAAGTTTAGATAATGTAATGAAATAATTCATTCATTCACAATTGAAAAATATTTGTAGTTATCAAATTATTTTCAGTTGCCTTCAATTTCCACACTGAAAGGAATGTTGTCTAGGATACCTTTTGAAACTGGTATCAATGGTACTATCATGGAACAATTGAAGTAAATAATATAAGTGAACTTGACCGCCTTGTATTCATAGCAATTAAAATAGAAGAAAATTACTTGCTGCCGTATCTTTTATTTTTTTTTCAGGTTTGTATGGGGTGAATTGTACTCCAGAAGCAGTTTACTCTCTAGAGGGGAAACCGAATTTAATGGATGTTATTTGATGGAATCATGTGGGATGAAAATTTTCTGTTGTTTATTATAGAAGGTTGATTTATTTTACAATTTTATTTGTTTATGTCTACAGAGAGAATATTTATTTTTGTTTTTAAAAATTTTTATGTTCATTGCTCTTTAAAAGGCTGTATTATATGTAGGTAATTGGTTTATTTTCTTGTTTTGAATTATTTTTACTTTGAGACTTTTGTTTGTATAAAATATTTTTTTTAACTCCCAAAATTATAGTACTATATAATCGTAATGATATTATTTTACTCATTTATTTCTGGTTATTATTTATTTACTTATTAAATTCTTAAATTTTTTTGTTAAAAAAATCTGTATCTTGTTAGTTATTATAAAACTGATATTTTAATCATGTCTTCTGATTTTACTTGTTTCAGTTGAAATATATCTAAATATTATTTTGTAAAAAAACGTGTCCCGGTTTTAGGTATTTTTTATCGTGAATTCAGGGAACCACGAAATCGGAACTGGATGAAAATGGATAACATAGAATACAGTGAATATTGTAAATTTAAATTAACCGCGAAAATAGATTAGTTCTGCCATCTACCATCGAGGGCATCAGCATCGAAAATCCGACGTTTTGTTTCCATTCAATAACAACTAAGTTTGCATTTCTTCTTAGGGTATGTTCTGTGCAGTATAACTAGAGAAAATCATACCAAAAACGATCCTACGGACCAATCCGAATGTCTCTATTTGATAATATAACCTCGGTATGCTACAAAAACTGTACTTTTTAATGAGGTAGCGACTTTAGTCTCGTAACAACTTTAAAAGCATCACTTCATAGTTTTACTTTCATATTTATTCTTGTGGATAATTCAAACTGGGAAAAAATGAAACACTTGAGTTTAATATGCTTCTTATTTTCTATATATATATTTTGATAGAACTTACAATTTAAATCTTTTCGATAAATTTCTGTTACAAGAATACACAATCGTTTATACATATACGTCATAAAATATATATAAAATATTTTATAAACTAAAAAACTTGTGCAAGTTTACTACTATCACAATTTGCGTTTTGGAACTTATATTTCCCAAAAAACGACTGATATATCTTCATTTAATTTGTGTGGTCGAGTTATATTGATTTATAATGTTACCAAAGATCAGAAAATACTGTACATCTGTATTTATACTTTGATTTTAAATATTTAGAACATTTTTATATAAAAAACCGTATGTGCCACAGTTTATCTCGACTGTTATATATGAAATTGACACCTTTTGTAGCCTAAATCAATTACATTATTGTTTCAGTGTTGAAGATAAACTATGTATACATAAAAAATATCTAATTAATTTTCCTTGTTTCTTTATTCTGTGTTTCAAATATAACATTACAACCATATTTTCAATTATTGGTATCATTTAATTAACTATTCAACACAGGTCATGTATTTCCACTTATAGATGAATTATACAAAATCAGGATAAGATAATACTGAAAACTTTTGCACTTGTTCATTCATTATCTGAAAGTCATTGGTAATTTTTATGTAACATCTTAATTGGTACAAACAAATTTATATATCCAATAGTTTTTCTAGAAAGTTTTACCGCGGTAATTCTGCAACTGATTTTAAATGTTAAAATACGCGGATGGTAAAATTACCCAAAGGTTTACAGGTTAATTGACTTTAGTTATAATACTAGTCAAAAATAAAAGAATACATCTTCAACGGCCAAAATAATGATTTCCTTTCATTATTTTTATTAGGTTAACCCGATGTACTCGATCCCATGCTCTAAACTACTCATTATATTCTTGGAATTGCTTTCGACGATTGGACCCCGTTGACTTAGTATTTTAATTTCTTAAACTTTTTATTTAGACATTCTTGGTTGGTTATCTCAATAAATCGTCTTCATTTTAAATCCCCTACTATTTTATTGTTTTCGCAACTGAAGTTGGATTATCATTTTTTGTAAACGTCGTTCCATATAGTATGAAAAAAATTCAACCAAAACAATGTCACCCACAAGTAGCCGCAGCTGTGTAGTTGATTCCGAGATGATTTCTCATGTGTGTGGCGAATACACATTGACAGAAAACGGAGAAACCTATATGGGACGAAAAAAATGTATCTTGCCTATTTTGGCATCCGTTTGTGAAAGAAATCCATTCTTAAACATCCAGTTTAGAATAAGTGCCTCAATATAGAGTCGGTCTCGTGTACGCAACCGCGAACATTTGGCTCAAAACCTTCACAAATGAATTAGTGATGTGGTAGTCAATATGGATAGCGTTCGTCTGGTAAATCATCATTCATCATAATTAACTGCAAACAAAATTGAGGCCGGTACTAAAGAAGGTATGGGGTGTAAATTGAATAAGATTGATGATTTGGTGATTAACATAATAGGGAAAGATAGTTCCATTATGGAAAATCCGGAGCCTTAAACTTAAAAGGTAATGGGAGATGCATATAAGTAACCTTCATTTAATACCTGGTAATAAATAGAGAGCTTTTTTTATCTAAAACACAAGTTAAACAGTGAACAGCATAGGAAAAAAGAAGGACAAAGAAGAAAAAGAAAGGAAAAAGAAGTGGTTCACGACCGTCAAGTTGAAATTACGACATAAAAAGAAACAATAGAGTCAAATGGATAAATACTTATATAGATTCTAAAAGGAACCCCTTGGGAGGAAATCATCATTATTTAGCAGTTTTTCTTAGTTTTGGGAATATACAATAATATCGTTGGATGAAGTTCATATAATTTTATCCTATTCGGCAGTAGGTTTGAAGTAGATTTGATAACTTTCAATTGGAAACAACTGAACGATCTCATATAGTATTACACTGCCAAAATGATTTTTATAATACGCTCAGTTTCCATTTTTGTTTCTGTCAAGTTTATAAAGTCAAAAATACAGTTGACAAGACTAACCAATCTACAAAGTATAGTAGGATGATGGTTTGTCTTCTAAGACTTGTCATACACCACTTCGATCCGACTCCGGTCTGATATACGCTTCCGAGTTCTTTCTGATTTCCAGCTCGAGCTCGTTACATTTGCTACTCTAGTCCATATCGATTCAAAGGTTCTGGGCGCAAAAATTTCAGTAACTGCGATTCACTCATGATGGCACTTTGTTTAGAAGATGAAGATGAAGAAAACCAGAGACATTTTATGGAGAACAGAAGAAAACGCAGATTTTGGGTACATTCTTATTTTCTTTTATCATCCTGATTTATTATAGATATGTAATGTACTTCCTCTACTTTGTATGTAATAAGTGAGTATTATATTTTAATCTGTAGTGTACCTTTGACCTTTGATTTCTTCGTAACTTTTTTACAGATCATGTCTTTGTAGTCGGCGTGATTATATGCCTGGTCATATAGTACTGGATACAACTAACTTCTTTAAATACCTTCTTCTGGTTTTATATACGACATTATTGCCAATTTAGCAAAAAAACAAACACTGTAAAAACTCAAAAATATTATTACAGATTTCAACCGACAGGCCTCCTGCAGCAGTTAAACGAATAGACTTCAGGATCGGATGCATGATTCGAGTCGTGTGAGAGTGGGATCGGGGAGGTATGAGCTACGCTGTTCAAATTCTAGTATCATTTCCTAGATACTTGTCCTTCTGTATGATCGTAGCCGGATCGGAAGGATGCATGATAGGTGTGTCCTGGCCTTTACTGGGGCGGCCCGGTTTAGGTGTCCCCGTGTCCGGACATCTAAAATCTGAAAGCCAACTACCGACAGTATAATGCAGGCAAAGCTTCTACACATGAACGTTCTGGTCCGACATTAAACTGTCCCTTATATTTATGATAAATAGTAGTACAACACAGGTGATATGTCCGATAATGGATATTATACAAGAAGAATAAGGAAAGTCCGTTGTAGCAGGCTTAAAAAAATATTCCAAAAAGGCTTAAGACGATTTTTTAATTTAGTTAACAATCACGAAATGGAGGTGGTAAAAAATTTAGTTGTTTTTTTGTCCCAATAAGATGTTTTCTATTTCACATTTTATAATTTGTAGTTTAAACTAAAGAAATATGATGAACAATTTGAGAGAATATATATGAATTATATTTATTTGATAGTAGTAAATGGCTGGTTTTTATATAAAAATGTACCGTAATGAACCACTGAACAGGTAAAATAATTAAAAATATAGATTGTAGCGAATCAGCCAGTTCATAGACATATACATTAGGGTATATACAATTTACAGAGTTTCTACATTTTAGTGATGTTATAATACTAATGTAGGTACAGTCTTAATAACGCAACATTTTCTTACCACTTTCAATCATTGTTTGTTTTCTTTACTTTGAGCATACATGAAAAGAGTATCTAATACTCCTCAATACGGTAACTTGTCCACAATAAGTTTACTTAACAATTATTTTTATATATTAAACTTTATATGAAAACATGTATAATATATAATCTCTTTATAACCGTTTATAACATCTTATCACTTATAAGCTAATATAAAAATAAATTTTAGGAATAGATTATTATTTAATAAATAAATTTTAAGCGAAGAAGATGTACATTGTTTCCATGGTACTAAACATATCAAAGAACCTCAATTATTATAGTTTGTTGTATACGTACAAATATTTGGGTTTATTATAAACAAATATTATTCGACATGCCTTTTAAGTACGAATTAATTAGGCAGATTCTTTTCCACTGTATTTTCTCAAAAATAACAATAGAAATATAATAAATAAAAATGTTTAATTCTAAATTAAGATTGGTCAATTGTCATTTATTAAGACGATTTGACAATTATTTTCAAAAAACATTAACTGATTATGTTTTACATGTACCAATGAATATCGCTCGAAAATTTAGACATGAGGCGGGAAAAATGTATGTTTCAAAATTAGTGATTTTTTCATTTTCATTGTTCATTTAAAGAAAAAGAAGATTCTGAAGTTGTACTTTTTAGTCACTGGTTTAAAATCAAGTCACTAGAAGAATGGAAGCACGAAATATAGATGCAAGGGGTCGGAATGGTATTTGATATTTCACATTATTTATATACACTATGGAGGAATCATCTCGGCGTATCCAAAAGTGTGAAAGGAAGTAAATTAAGGTGGCGCTATAGTAGCAAGTGGAAGAAATTTAAAAAGAGCACTACAAACTATTAGAGTAGGATAGTAAATTAAATTTTTTTTTGAAAGTCATAACTATGTCAAAGAAACTATTAATAAAATTCGAAAATTGCACATAAAATATATGACTGCTAAATCCATATCATTTCCACTAGCGCTATTTTGGCGAGTTTTCGTATTATAATTTGCTGGTTGCAGGTGGACACTTTTCAACTAATACCCCATACAAGACGGTTCTCCTTACCTCTACCCTCCATAATGTACACAATAGAAGATTTAGATCATATTTTTCTTTTTTTCCATTTTCCATTCCATTCAGAAAGTACCAATGGTATTATTATTATTATTATTATTATTATTATTATTATTATTATTATTATTATTATTATTATTATTATTATTATTATTACACGTAAATTAGGACTAGCTCCCCTCGCTCGTCAACGTAAAATTAAATTAATTTATTTTGTTGGAATTATTTATTTATTATTTAAATATATTTATATATATTTAATGGGCGAAAGGCAAGTGAGAACTTGAGAAAAGTGGCTTCATTGAAAGCACCAAAAAAATAATATTAACCATTTCTAACTATATAAATGGATAAATTTTATATAATAAAATTAAATGATTAATACAATATAATATTTGAAAAATATTATTTTGATCCCTCCAGTGTGATATAGAAGTAATTAGTTTTATTTTTTTTTCTCTAAAAGAATGTTCAAATGCTTTGTAAATGGATCTCTACTGTGGAAAAAGAATTAAAAATTACCAGTTCCCTTTCTGAATTACATTATATTTATATAGTAGATTTATCGTGAATTTAAAGAAATATTTTTACTAGTAAATTTTCATAGAGGCTATTCCTAATATTTCTACATGGAAATGTTGAAAATAAACTATAAACTCAATTTCTTAAAAAAATTGTTTCGACGCTTGCTTAAGAATGCGTAGAACCGAGCTGAAGCCTCGGAGGATAGAGAAATCGTTTTCATTCTGTCTTCCTCAGTCGGAACAGCTTTCACTTATAGAAACTGTCCATATTACTTATATGTCTAATGGTACGTACAAAATAATAAATAAAATTATTTATATTGACTGTTTGTCCATATAGAAGTATTATATATATGGGAATCCCACATCCAATGTATGTTTTCTATCTTAAAGTTGGACGCCCTCTACGTTTCCTACCTGGAAGCTGTCATTCCAGTATTCGTTTTGCTTTAACATTATTTGGACGTGACTATATTATTACAATACTATTTAGTGGTTCTGTAGTTCTAATATGGCGGTGACTTGTGGCACCTTCTCATTTAATCCAATTCCACTGTTCTTATTCTATTTCTTATCGGCCATATCATATCGGTGATATTCTATATAATACTTTGAAATGTCCATTCAAATAATACGAATTAGATCAGTAAATTCACAAAGGCAGAATATTAGATGTTCCTTATGTCGCCCACCTTTGGACTTAATAACCACCCACCGCGTTTGTTCTCCATTTATAGAATATTGAACCCATCATATATTTATAAATATAATCTAAAATGCTTTGACATATTATTTGTATATATATTTGGCAAGTGGAAAGAAAAAGATTAAACTATAAGATAGTATCATATACTTAAGAATTTGAAAATAACATATAAAAAATCATATAATTTTATTCGATTCTATTTGTTTCAAAGTCATAGCTCAAAATTCATATCTTAACATTGTGTTAATAGTAGTGTTTTTTTAATAACTTCACCCACACAGAGCGCTAGTTGCTGTGACAAGCTCTACAAATCGTTTCGTTAATTTCACAAGATTCCAGTAGTTCCAATTTCTATTAAACGAATTAGAAGAACTACTAGAGGTTGTTCCTATAAACAATAGAATAGAATTGCTCGTCAGGTTTGTTTTTTCCAAGGCGTTGTATTGGTTGGAATGGTCCTATTAATTGGAATCCAAGATTTAGATCTTACACCTTTAGATTATTTTTTATGCATGTTTGATGGGCACTAATTCGAAGTTTTCGAATTACTACAGCCGATATTCAACAAGGCAGAGGTTAGGAGCAGGCGCTCTTGTTGACGACGCAGAAAATTTTTGAAGGCCAATGGATACATTTTTGATAATTTATTCAAAGAACAACAAATTTTTATGTATGATATTTTGTTTTACCTGAAATAAAATGAAAATTATATGAAAATATATGAATTGATTTACATTATTTATAGTTTGTTGTTTGGTCCATTCTTCTCCATCCACTCTGAATGTTGCCAAGAGGAAAACAAAACAATCAAATATGAATAATATCATGTGCTCAAAGAACACAAAATTTATTTGCTCTTCCTATTTGTTACGATCCCCTGAAGGCATTAGATATAATTGGTTCATGTAGAATGCAAGCTTTAACGGCGGACGCTATAGAAGTGAATTTATGAAAGCTTTGCTATAAGTATTTCAACGATGCTAGTAAAAGGTGATATTATAGTCAAAAGTTTCAGTTTTTAATAAGGTACGTGTGAATATTAAAATAATCATAAATCAATGTACCCATACAAGGATAAGAGAGTAGAGAAAAGAAATAAAATCAGCATTCAATATGAATAAGTTATGAAAGAATTCGACTCTCAACCATGAAGTACATATGGTAAAGGATTCTTTTGATTTTCGTTAATATTTACCCAAATACCTCAACAAACTAACTCGCAAATTCTTTTACTATAACCTCGTTTTTTTAATTGAAATTATAACTTAAGACATTCGTTTTAAATCGTTGATTGATAGAAGATATAAAAAAGATTCGGCGATAACAAACAATTCCAGAGATGTGTTCTGATGAATGTTTTGGTTTTCTTGTGTGAAACTATAAAGCTTCTCGCACACTGGTCACTTGTTTGTAGAAATAGTCCAATCCTGGGAAAGCTTGGGATAAATTAGTTACATTTATTCTTCTTCCAAGGCGTAATCGTCTTCTTAAAAGAGGATTTTCTAACAAAAACAAATCGTGAGCTGCCACTATGTGTACGGTACTAAATTTTCGTACGTTTAGTCACCTAAATGTGGAATCACTCCCAGATAACCATGTACGATATGTATTCGTATGTTTTCGCATAATAGGGCTTTTCATACGAACTTCAGAGGTCTTTTGTTGAATTTGGAAGAGGAATAATCTGATAAAGTGGTTCAAGGTTCTTTAGTATTTTTAGTATCACTAAGTGTACACACATGGAAATTTGAACTACCTATGTACAAAAACTATTTGACACTAACACATGGAAGCATAATAATCACAATTGCTTTAAACGTACCGTAAGAAAGCTTGTGCAGATGTTCGAATCATATTAAAATACACGAAATTCGATTAAGTACATTCTGTAACATGACAAAATTGACATAGTTGTTTCTATTCTATAAATATGCTAAATTGTAAATGATTCTATAAAAACTGATTAAATCAAAATTGACGTTTTCCTCTAAGGAATAATTCTATAATTATGTAAAAATAATTAGTAATGAGCAAATAGTTGCCTTATTTCTATTGGTTTGAGTTAGTTATGAGCAATATTTGTTAACTAATTTCCACGAAGGTATTCGAAATTGATTGTATTAGAATAGATGATAGAAAGTAACAAACACCAAAAGCTTACAACATATACAAATTGATTATTCGAAATAAATCAAAATAATCCAAAAACCACTATGGACAGTGGCATTAATGGCAAACAAACAAAACCCATACCAGTCAATAGCGATCTCAGAAAAGGAGACTCCATTAGCTCCAAGTTATTAAATATAATGGATAAAATCATAAAAAAGGGGCGGGTAGGCAAATGTTACTTAATGTGTGACAGAGAAAACAAAATCTTGTGCTATGCCGATGACTCGGAAGATTATTAAATATAATTAATCTCACAGGAAAACAGTATAATATGACTATCTCGACTGAAAGAACCATATGCATGAGAACATTAAAAGACCCCATTAGATGCAAATTAGAGCTAAAAGGTCAAATACTACAAGAGAATGAGACACATGTACCTTGGAATTGACATAACTAGTTATGGGAACGTAAAAGTCGAGGGAAGAGGACAAGTAGCTAGAGCAAATGAGGACGTGGGCTGTTTTCAGAACGTGTTCTCAAGCGAATGTCGGGAAAAACACTATTAGACCGAGAATTAGACCGTATATAATATTAACGAATGAGTATCACAAAGTAAAAAACAATGAAACCAACTTCCAAGTCTAATGAGAGACGATAGACTGGTGAAAATAGCAATAGATAAATCTCCTATTTGAAGATGGAGTAGAGGTCGACCACGGAAGAGGTGGACTGTTGATCTAGAACCAGAATGAGGAAAGAAATCAAAGAACGCACAGGCGTAGACCTATTATGGAAGAAAGAAAAAGAAGAATATTCTTTTAATTTACCCAGCACTGATTGTTTAAATACGACGACCACGTTACTTATAAATTTTTAAGTTTTTCAAAGATATTAATCTAGACAGATGCAGTATTAAATAATAATTGGAAAGTTTGATACTTTTCTGTCGACGATTATTCCCTGTTATAATTGTGGTCCTTTAATAGTCTCTAAGGGAAAATAATATTCTAATCTTTTGATAAAATATAGACTCTTCATCTTTATAAAAGACCTTTTTCATATCTGTACTTAAGCGGATTAATGATTCTATGTACACCACGAAAAATATTTAACAAAGAACATTTTTTTTGTGAATACTGTGTTCCAGTAAGTATTAGATTCTATATTGTAAAAGCTGATTTGTTAATTACGATCTTATAATAATTTGCTTATAAGAATTATATAAATCTTGCACTGTCCTCATTGATATTTCACTTTACGGATTCAATTTCAAGATTTTAATATTGTAGATCCAAATTAATTCAATCGCCGTTCATAAATCTTGATGCACTAGGATAATTCTTTAATTAATACGTCGAAATCGTTAATTTGAAGTGATTTAAGCTAATTTCTAGGATACCTGTTTTTGCTAATCTTATTTGTAAAGAATTATGCATTCAGTTTCACTAAATCAGTAGTATCTGTATTTTAAAATTACTTAGTACCCATTAATAATTAATAAATATATAATAAGTTATATAAAGTTTCATTTATGTAAAAATTCAAACTCCTGCTGGGAAAATACTTCGTCACCAATTCTTATCTTCAGGGTTACGTGAAACCAACAGAGAGGAAAATTTAATTCTTCATTCGCTTTTCTTTTATTAGAATATATGAAATAGAGTAACAATTGGTTACATAGATTTTGGGTGAAAGTTGTATATAATATTTGACATTTCTGTAGTTTTCTGTGATAAGTAGCTATGAAAATATTTTCCCACATTTATTTGCTAATGTATTTGGTTTTTAGTTCCATAGTTGACGCTATTATTTGGCAGTTTTGTAATACGTCATTCGGTAATAATTAAATGCAATTACTATAATCGTTATAGATTAAATATTATTTTTGTTATTTCTGTAAAACTATGAACAAATTAATTTTTTTATGTATGACAATTATCTTTTATAGTTTCTCGTTATTGTGGTAGCAACAGCTTATAAGTGCATACTCGAATATAGGGTAATCTTAAAGTATTATTCGATTCTTGATTAAAAATTTGGGTACAATTTATGTTTACTGAAAATCTATGCTATTTAAGTACACGTATGTAATTGTTATCCTTGAAATTTTGTTGTTATTCTGCCAGTTTCGTAATTATATGTGTCGAATACCTATGATATAATGGCAAAAATATTGGCGACAGAAATTTCGACGTCCACTTTTTTCCGTCAAAAAGCTTTGTGAAACCACACAAATAATATAGTCGGTGGAAATATTTTTCTCTACAACCAAGTTTAATCAATTCTTAGCAAGTTATCAAAGATATATGTGACCTGGTGTTGTAGTGCTGGAATACAAAGTGCTATTGACCAAATCAGATTGCTTCTTCGAATTTTTCAACTGTAATCTGATCACTCGTTTAAAGTATAGTACTAGATCAACTGTTTGACGAGGTTTCAGAATTTAAAGTTATATAACATCCCAATCCCACTATAAATTGTATAATATAATGTTTGAGACTATAAATGTTTGATGCTCAGTACATTAGAGAAGCTCAGATATGCATCTACCTCGACCAGTTACAAACTTTTGCGATGAAAGATCGATCGGAGCAAAGAGAGTTCCCACTAAAATTTCAATATATCCTCTATAGTGAACAAATATCACATCATTTGAATAACAAAACTGTCTTCACAAAAATGTCACCTCAAATGCCATCTTGGAAACGTCCTTGAAATAGCATAGAAGTCTTGGGACAGATTTTTGCAATTTTTTAGCTGTGTAAATTTACTTGCCATGTTTACCAATATTAAGTACATAGCTTCTTCATTCTGGCTCCGTTCCTCGCATTAAGACCTTGATAAGTTGCCACTCTTGCCAATTTGGTAATAATGGCATCTTTCTGAATTTAATTTAACCGAGGAGGCTTTAAATACACTTTTAATCAACTAAACTCAATTTAATTATTGAATTATCTGTCGCTGAAAATGACAGGTATGTTGAGTAGAAACTCTGATTTACGTAGTGTATGCTTTTCCAGATAACAGAAGTGTACATCAAGTTGTTTCAAAAGGAAAAGTGTTTCTTAATATATCACCACCAATACTATATTCATTAAAACTCGAGATAATTTTTTTTAGATAACCTATCATATCAAACTCTACAACGGCTTTATTTGAACTATTTCAAAAAATAACTTTCATCAACCTACTATTCGCTTCCAAAATCTTTCAGTAATTGAAGATAAACTTATAATCACCCCCAATTTTCTTTTTGTATTGTAATTTATATAATAATGATATGTTTATGTTGACAATTGTATATAGTTATAAACCTACTTCTTTAAAAATTGACCATAGAGATTGGAAACCACGGATTAAAACTGTTTATATATTTATTCTACGGATAATGAAATTTAGATAAGTTGTCCTCATGAAATCATTAGGTTTTGCCTTATTTCTGTTGAAATTTTTAATTTGTGACGTTGGGATCTATTGCATTGGGAAATAGGTTGGCCAGTTTAGTGACAACTTTTTTGCTTGTCAAATTTCTATCTATAAATACAGGTCAAATAATATTATAACTGATAATAGCCACATATCCTTTTAAGGATATTAATTATAAGTCTTTAACATCCAGTGACTAATATTATAGTTTTGCTCTTTTATCTCAACTGTTCATTGTTATTGATTCATAAGAAAAAAGGAGTGCATTTATAGCTACTCCATTTCTGTTTATTCATCATTTTTTTGTAGAATTCTATTCTACAATTTGGATCGTCTTTGCATATAGTGCCGTTTCTTTTAGAGGTTTAAAAGGCCCGTGTTCTTTAAATGATTGTGCATGAATATTGGGAGCAGAATTTTAGTGTTAGTCCAGTTTGTAATGCGTTAATAGTCTCACATATGTGTTTTTTAATTTGATTTCATGAATCGTATTGTAAATTGAAAATATAATTTACTACTCCTGTTATAAGCTACTGAGAGGGAATTAACTATTTGATGACGACTTGAAATGACGGTTATGTATTGAAATTAATAAACATATAAAATGAAAACGACTAGAGTAGTCTCCATGTAATTTGCAAGGTAGTTCACAAATTCAAACCTTCTGCACATGAATATTCTCTGTGATGAATATTAAGCTTTCTTACCCCTTACTTATTTTGTTAAACATTCTTAACCTTAGGTGAACATCGTAGTTTGATTCAAACAAAGCAATAAATTTATCGCACTCAATCAGGCAAATCCACAACCGGAATGTTTTTTCGCATTTTTTTCCTATCATTTAACGATTGTTTAATATATGATTATCTGAAGTGGCCTCTAAATTTTGTTGGTATATGTTGTTGTTATTAGGCTCCGTACTCGACGTGTCATCTAAACCATTATTTAAATCCATTTCACCTCCATCGCTTTCCATATCTTGGACGAATCTGGAAGTAATTAAGATTTAATACACATTGCAACAAGCTCCTTCTTATTTTGGGTAATAAAATAAATTTTTTATTGAAATCAGTGTTGGATTTATTGAAAAAAATAGAAATTAGATGAAGAAAATTAAAACTTGACATCTATAAATGAGAGATCAGATTACGTAAATCCAATAAACCATTGTTTTGCTTGAATGTTTCTTTCTAGTATATATGTGTGTAACCAAGGTCATTGGTTTGTCCAACACAACAAAAATACTAGATATGGTACAAAAATACAATGTTTTTATTACACACTGTTTGATAACTTGATATCAAAAAGCGTGACAGTTTGTACCTTTGTATAATTGTGTGATGATATAGTGGTAAGCACTGTATTCAATATTATGAACAGAGTAAAAAGGTAATATGAAACTTCATGTTTTAGCTCAAAAATAGATACTTCAATTTTCCAATGTTCCACTTTTGACATCTTTTTTATTTTTAAAAAGATACAGAGCTAATATTTTGATAAATCTGGCGAGGAAGGTGAAACCGGATAACTTACAAACTCGCGTATCAGAAGTGAATTGTAGAAGTCTTTCAATATCCCCTGTTTTATCGTTTCGTCCAATTCTTGCACATTTTTACCGGGTTTTGAAACCATTTGTAAACAGTATATAAAGTTACAAAGTATGGGTTGTTTCCATTCATCAAGTTAATGAGTTTTCAAGATAATTCAAATATTATAAAAAAAGTATCAAATTTGCTCCAAAACAACTTCTAGACAACAAATCAACTAATAATAATCTTCCATTTATTTATCATAAATTTCTGCAATAATTTTTCTCAAGTTTCAGATATATTCTTAAATAATCCTCTTAATATAAAGAAAATACAAAAAGTAACTTACGTATAATGTTTCTCTTCCCCTCGCATGTCACAAATGACGTTAGTTAACGCCATTATATAATTTTTTGCTAACGTTAAAGTTTCTATTTTTGATAGTTTTCGTTCCATTTTAATGTGTGGAATGACTTCTCTGAGTTGCTGTAAATAATAATAAGATTTGAATCAGTGGTTTTTGTATAAAGCTCCGCAATATTAGCACCTCATGTGCGAAATGTCGATTGGCCAATTATAATCTCTGAAAGGTCAGAAATTGCTCATAAAGGTCAGTTGGTTTTAGTAATTGGTCAGCGCTACAAAATTTTAACGGCCGTTGAGAAATTTTAGCCTCTAATTCGCAAAAAAAATAAATTCCACCTATGCGCTCTCGAGAAGCATTCGCTGATAATTAGTCAGCTTATATAAATATTTGGTCGGTTAAATTCTATATTAATAGTCTTATCATACTTGTGGTTTGCGAGCGGCTGCGGGACGGAGCGGGCGCGCAACGAAAGCGTCGCGAACACGCTGCAGTTGCGTCGCGAGGACGTAATGGACGCGTGGCAGAAATGCAACGTTTTCGTCGCGTGTTTGTAGCACAAAATACACTCGTTAACAAAATGTATATAAGGTGGTATGTACCAGGATTTAGGTAATTACTTTTCAGAAAAAACGTTGCGCGCCACATTCAAGTCGCTCGCAATCCGGTAGGATGATAAGGCCCTAAGAAAATTAAATAAGTTGTCATTATAGTGACGAGCATGCTTTGAAATTAGACATATAAATGCTATCAAATATAAAGTAGTGGAGAAACATATAGTATATATTTTTTAAACTACGTGAATGTCAAAGTGCATGTATAGAATTTGGGGAATGATAGTTGACTAATTTATTTACAATAATTTTATATAAATATACATATTTTAGATTAGAAATATTTTATTTACGTAAAAAATTACCATGAAAATTAATTTCTAAAATATATTTATCATAAAAGTTCTTCAAGTTTAGCTTTCTATTTATATTGTTAAACTCTAACTCTTTTAATAATTTTCAAATAAAAGAGAGAAAATTAAAACAAAATGATGCAGAAGTTTCTCGTATAGTTCAAATATTATGATGAAAATGCTCATTCATATGACAATTGGCGAAATAGAGGAAAGAAAAGAAACAAGAATTTCACAAAAGCCAATTGTAGAAGAGACTTTGAAGGATGAAATAATAACTCAGCTTCCAAATAAAAAAAATAGTCAAATATTGACCTGCAAATTGTCAGCATTTGAAAAGAATATTGAATTTTTAGTCAACAATAATACATTTGAGTATTTGTATTATTCTTTGAATGTATGAATCAATATAAACCATTTTTAAATATTAAGCGAATGAGGTGCTTAAATTTCTTAAAGTCCTTGTGAAACTTTAACCCTAAATAAAAATTTTTCTAACGCCGACCAATTAATAAGATCAACAGACCTTTTATGACCAATTTCTGACCTTTCAGATGTAATTGGTAAATTGAAATTCCCTACATAAGGTGCAAAAATCGAGTAGCTTTTGTATAAAGCGGTGGAATGTTTCTTATTTCACAAGGAGATCAGTAAAAGATATAGATATAGATATATAGATAGATATAAAAGATATATATATCGTCAACATTGCTAAATTATGTTGGCATTTATTTACGTTTGTTAATTACAAAAATAAAGGTGAGTACAAGACACTAATTTGAACAAATTATAACATGTTTTCAAATTATTGTAACTGTAATTTCCTCATTATAAGTGAGTAGAATTATTATTCATCCAGTTCATAGTGTAAAACTGAAAAAAATTAGGCCCCTATCGTTTTTTGTCATATAGGCAGATATTATGGTCGGTTCTCAAATATGAGAGAAGATAAGTGAAAATAGACATATCATAACTTAAAATAGAAAAAAAGGGCGTTCACCCAAAGAAATAACATAACCTTCACCCAATCTAAAGGTAAAGTTCTGCACATGCGAATGTATATTTCAAAATCATGTGTCACAAGTCATTTGTCAGCTGAGTTTTTGAACTAGAGTAACTAAACTTATTTGAAGTCATCCTGGTATACATGAAAAATTGGTTTATGTCGTTTAGTTAGGCGTATATAACCATTTTTCCTACTACCCCTTTCATTCATAGAGTGAATTTTGATTCGCCTTTTTTGTTTGACTCCTACTAATCCTAGTCCAGGATCTGTAATGTCCAATAGTACAAGAAACGCAAAGTCGACATATAGCTACTAAAAATTGGTCCAATCCCTGAAAATACCTTCCCCTTAAGCCTACCCACGAAGTAAAATTCAGTAATGGGATTAGTATATGCCCTTTCTTTTCCAAAAAAATGCAAAGAAATGAGCTCACATTTATAAAGCATTTTTTGTTTTAAACTACGCACTAGTGTTGGTTTGAGATGTTGAAAAAAAATCTGTCGGCGTGATAACATAGAAACCATGCGAGGAATGGGTTTTCAGATAACATAAAATAGAATGATAAAAGTTGGTTATCTTCTTCTTATGTTATGTTATCTTATTTTTATTCTTGTAAGAACAAAATTTAAATGTTTTAATTCTTTTAACAAACTCGAAGAGAATATAACAATTTTATTTGTATGGCTTATTACGAGAGCGATTGACGGAACAGATATTTTACAATGAAAAAGTTACTTCATTGTGAGAAGAGCAATTCATTTTTCATCATATCCTTTTAAATATACACATTAATTAGATGAAATCTCCTTTGTCAACTGTATCTTTGTTTCTGGGGTAAAACCCAAGTTTAATCTATTGTGGCATGTCGACGAGAAAATTCACTTGGAATACGTTTAAATATATCCAAAAATTGGTTTGGATTTTTAATAACACAGAGCTTCTGATTAGCATTAAGTAATAGCAGCAGCAACAATGCAGATTGTAGCTTTTTCATATATAATCTTCCATGCAAATCATTATATTATCGTTTTGGTTAAACTATTTACATTATTAGCTATTTCATAAAAGGACGCGGATTTCATGAAGCATTTCTGGAGTGTTACAGCATCATCCTTGTTCGTATTACCATTTTTAGAAGAACCATTTTCAATTCAATCTACGGAGCATTGTCAAGATAATTTTTACTCAAGGAGAAAAAAGAGAAAAGTAGTCTCAAGTTAAGCTGATAAGATCATAGTAAGAAATCATGGTAAAAGATGGATGCTCAAGGAAGAGTGCGCTACTTTGTAACTCCATAGGAAGCACATGAACAAAAAATCAAAATAAGCAGATGAAGAGAAAATCAAAATATGTGTTATGAAGAATAGTTTCGTTTTCGAGATATCGCACTTAAATATGGGAGAATATTTTTTTATTTCTTACTCTTTTATTTGAATGTGGTCTATTGGTTCTGATCCTAAGTAGATTCACGTTTATTAATTAAGAATATTAGTTTTATTATAAAAATTATTATCATTGTTGTGAAATATTACGTCATAACAGATATGAGATAACATTATGACTATTTTCCACATTTGACATTCTTCATTCCATAATTATAGAAAATAATGTTTCGCTCAATCGGTTTATTTGAGCTATTTTGACTACCGTCGTTGTAAAATCATTTAATTACCTTGTTTTGAAAAGGTGCACTGGGGAAAAGAATATAATAAAAAACTTGGTGAATCTTAGGAAGCTACTTCATTGAATTTCCATTTTTATGTACAAATACAGGAGTAATTGAAAAATGAATACATAATAAGCGAAAATAATTTTTTGAACGACCTCGCTGCTTATTGACAAGACAGAATAATTCCAAATATGATGAATAAATAAATGTTAAAGTATATTATTATTTACATAATATTTTAGTTGAGTAGCTGATTATATAATAATACACTCGAACGTATATTCAAACATTCCAATTTCCATGTTCAAAACCTTCAGCGATATAAATATAGTTACATGGCTGTTTAGAAATGAACACCTTAGTGACAACACTTTATTAATGCATTATGGAGTTCATAAGTGAATGAAATATGTTATTGTATCATATGCATTCAACTATCTCAATATTTTCACTGTAGCTTCTTCAACATAATCGACTTTTGTCCAGGTTCCCGTCTGCCAGTAGTGTGCTGTTTTAAACCAAGTGGTTTTTGGTTATATTCCCCTGAAGCTGCTCCATTTTAAATATGGTCGTCTATTTTAGCTTTCCACACATCTTGTACATCTCATTTCATGAAATAATTTCCTTGGTAAATGTCATTTATGCTCTATTAGATGAAACCTGTTCACTTCAATAATATCTACATACGCTTTTCAAAAGGATAACAAAATAGGTCAAAAATATTAAAGTATTCGCTAAGGTTGGAGTGTGAGTGGGCGATACTTTATCGACCCCATAGTAATATCAAGCATAGCTGTTATAATAGTGATACTGTTGTAGGGTCTATGTTGTTGGGTGCTCGTCATTCGATAGCAATAAGGGTAACGACAGACTCGGAGCAGCAAAACCACCGCTGCTCTCATCTTTGTTGGAGCTGAAAGGTGTATTACATCTCGCTCATAGACTTCGCTATCTGTCTGTCTCGCACTCATTGATTTCCTAATAATGATAGTCGTGGTGGCCTATTAGATCTACTATGCTGTAGGCATCATAGACGATTCGTAATGCCGTTGGAGGATAGATCAGAATTAAACTGCAGATTACGTCATCGGCGAACGCCCAGCATTCACACGTGTGAGGTTTAAAGATTTGAGCAAGCCTTATAAGTTCCCTAGGAGCGTTTATAGTTTTAACTGGGGCACCAAGAACACATATACAATTACTGAAAATTGATCACTTTTTTTGAAATTCCGTTTTTTAACACAACTGCTCTGTTTTAACGTGTTCAAAGAACTCCATTTTCTCAGTTAAGTTTGAATGTATGAGTAAAACTATCTAATAAATGTGAGTGTCTTGAGATAGTTAGATCATGTTTACGCGGGATTGATATTATCAGAAACAAGATTCGATAGTGTTGGAAAGCTGCCAAGATATAACAAAATTATATTATATCATTTTACTAAGAATATAAAAAATCGATAATTTAATGTATCTATTATCTTTTAAAAGATGAAATTTCTACTTTGAGACATTTGTTTTTCGATGATAGAAGACAAAACAGTATTTACAGCGTATATTGGAGTTGATCCCCGATAGTAGTAGTTGTTGTCGGCTTATTATTTGTATTTTTTAATATAAAAAATAGACAGATAGAAAATAACTGCCCATACCATCTGTAGCAAACTCTAGTTTTGCCTCTATTTTGTAATTTGTATTTCTTTTCATGCTGCTCTATTAGCTGATTGACATCAAAAATCTGATTAGGAACTGCTTCTAGAAAAACTTATATCGTTCATTAATTCCCAAAACCAAAGATTTAACAGTCATGAAGGCTTACAACGCTTTATAAATTTGCATTTGTCGAATTTGCCAACCTCCCTTCACTTTTATCGTGCGCTGAATTTATTTTTTCTCAAATATTCGGAGGTTAGGAGGTGTCTAACCTTCATTTTCAATTGGGCTTGATTACAAACAGCAAGTTCTAGGTATAATTATCGCACTACTGAACAGTACCTTTGCAGATACTATGAAGTGAAGAATTCTCAGTAGTATATTCGTCGGACATATTAGAACCAATCCTTTTCTTTGACTAACAAAGCAACGTCATTAAAACTATTACCATTGCAGCTATAGTCACTAATATGACGACAATAGTTCTTTCAATAATCCATACTTTGAATACAGCTCTTATCCATACGGAGAACATATCCCTATCCCTATTTGTTCAATTCCAGCTCTTTTCTAATCTTCAATATAAATTTCCTGTTTCTTCTCAAAAACTACACAAATTATAACTTTCTATTTAGAATTTCAACATTCTTTATAATTCACATTTGTCAACAATGTTAACTTCCTTTCCCGAAAGGGGAAAGCCAAGTTACAATAGGGAAAAGGGAATAACCTGTCTTTTTATAATATTTATTATCGAGAATTTGAATCGATGATTTGAATTTTCAATCATACTTACTTCAAACGCATCGTTTAGCGAATGCATCCTCATTCTCTCTCTTTCATTACTTTCCAGTCTTCTTAAATTTCTCTCTCTCGCACTGATGCACGTTTTCCGCCGTCGAATTGTGGTTCCACTTGAGGCACTGCCACTAGATGCGCTTCCTGAAAGACAGAAAGGAACTTAAATGTTAAACAAAAACCAACAATGAGTATCAAAATGCCACAAAGCAGATAATTCATCAAACAGTAAAAGCGTAATTAAAATTGTACAAACTTTTCCATACACATTTTCAGCACATACCTTCTATTCAATGAAGATATTTCACATGTTTATGCCTCTAGTCTATATAAACTGATATTTTATTTATTAACCCTATTGGATAGAAAGGGACGTAATATGCTGCCGTTAGTTGATGTTAGTTGAATTTTCATCGCTAGAAGTTCGGCCACTGGCGAATTGAACACGTTTTCTGCTTGAATGGATACAATGAAAAGTTTGCTCACAGATCTTAAACTAAGACAACAAAACTGGTCTATAGCTACAAAGTTGTCTGACAATACTATTGGAAAATATTTTCTCAATATCCATTGTGATAGGTGATGAGACTTGGATACGCCCGACACGAAAGAACCACAAAATTTGAATGAAAGCTATTCAAAACAAATGATTCCTATAATAACTTCTGGATCAATGTTTGTTTATAACTGATTGCTTTTGAGTGGAAGAAATCTAATACAAAATAATACCTCCATGTTTTCGTCTCTTTTTTTCAGTTGCTTCATCACTGCTTGATTCTGTGAGATCATCTCTTCCGTCATTTGGGTGCTTTCTGAGTTCCATGTCTTCAACTTCTACATCCTCATCTTCTTCATTCCATGACGCAGTCATTTCCAAAGATCGCATGGTCTTCTAGAAATCACTGAAACAAGGAAAAGATAGACTAAACTACGTGGTTTGTATTATTGAAAAGGTGGCAATATCGTAACTATTTTCAAGGACAGTAATAGATTTGGAAACCTTTAAAATATATCTGTTTTGGTATATATAATAATATTATAATGTCAAAAATACTTCAATAGCTTCTACATCAACTTCTACTACAACTTTTTATTCTCAATATATGAATATTATAAATTCTATAGTCTATTTTTATGTATGAGAGAGTAATAAAGTGATGAAGCGTTAGTAATTTTAGTTACTTCTATTTTTTGCAAAGCCTGTGGTTATAAGAGACCAAAGAAGCCAAAAAAACTTGTATTAGTCCACATACATTGATTTAGTTAGATTTGTGAGATATCAATTGATCATGATGGAATACTTGAAAAGGAATTTCCATGGGAAATTAATGGATATGAAAATATTTCGAATGAAATGAGCTTAGAAATAAACCGGGCGTACACGAAGTCGAAAGCTTTTTGATTATGTAGAGTGCAAAGCAGTCCCTAGTCATATTAATCAATTTTAATTTAGCGTATTGTGTTGGGAACCGATAAATTTCCTTTTACATTTTTTACTTTATCAAATATTTTGTCAATGTTTGAAAAACATAAAGTCATATTTGAATGGTGCTAACTAGGATATAGAACATAATATACTATGGCTCAAGGTCAATTAGTTGGATTTCCCAGTGTGTGTGATGTAAAGGCCGCGTATTGTATGTAGGTTGCAAAAAACAGTTATTCCCGTGAAATGAAATGCAGCTCGTACAATTTTGACAATTTTTTGCAATAACAGCGTCAATAATACGATAGTAAAAACTATAATAAGAGTAATATTACCTCAAATAGCATCTTTAACTTTTCTTCTCAGTTATTTTGTAGAATTTTGCAAGAGAAAACTTATTTGTTAACTATCTCTATCAAAGGTTCGATTTCATATATGTTACTTAGTATTAAATCATTGAACTTGATAAGAAACAATAAATCTTGGGGTGATAAGTAATTGCACACAATTGTCCCTACAAAATAAGAAAAATGTAGATTTGCACTCTGCATTTGTTAAATCTTCACTTTATGTTCAATTTCTATAAAGAAATATCAACGCCCTTGGCATTTGGTATATTTCAAGTAATTCAAGTGATGTAATTGCATCTAATATCTACAAATCTGAAGAGATATGCTTTTGAAATGGAAATGCTTCGATACTTTCCGTAGTTTTTGATAACAATGAAAAATAACTTGTCATATTTATACGTTTGAAAGAGCTGTGTATCATTTAATTGTATAAATCTTATTTAAAAATCGCGATGGTTCATTATCAAAGGTTTCTCAAAATCAAGATTATTACAGTCATGACTATTATTTTTCTGGTATTCCAGTTTTGATATGGGATTATGTAGTTTTCTCAAAGTAGATTGTATACATCAATTGCGGCTTGATTTATTTTCTGTGCTTCACTTTAAACGTTTGAAATATTTGTATGTATTGTATTTTCAATGCGATTTTATTCGATATTACAGTGAGTTAGTTCAATTCCTTCTATTTATAACATCAAAACAAGTTACTAACACTGTTTTTTGAGCTTTTAACCTAAAAAATCCCAAAATCTAAGCATTGCGAGCCAATTTTGACTTTGTACCAGGGCCCGAAGAAATCCAGAGTTTCTAGCCTACAATCCCAGGGCTTCGATAAAGAAGAGTCCGCCGAGAGAAAATAGAGACACAAAAAAAGCTCTCAAATTTTTATGAGTATAAAAAAACTTTTTTTTTGAGATTATTATGACGTTTCACCTTCACCTATTCACGTATTCGTTATTCACATAAATCAGACAATCAGAAGCTTGGAATGTTCCGTTAGTCAACACTTGATTTCAAATAATTCTCGTTTTCGAAAAGAATATACTTGGTTCCACAATAATTTTTTTTATTGAAAAACTTCTGTGAAAAATTTGTTCTTTCATTTAGAAAATTATTTGGAGGGGGCTCCACTATTACTTCTTCAGAGATCTAAATCCGTCCCTGCCTTGACCCAGAGTTTAGGTAAGAAAATATTCAACATAAAAAATATGTTGCTAGGTGAATTGAAATGTAGACTTAAAATGTTATTCATATTTGAATTCTCTAAACAATTCACCATTCAATTTATTAACAGCGAATTTTTAAGGAATCCTTTCAAATATTGATTAGAAGTATCCTTCATACTTCTGAGTGATTAATTTGTCCCGCGTTTATGTTAATAATTCACGCTTCTTTTGTTTACCCAATATATTTTTAAATCAATCCCTACTTTGTTGATCAACATGACTTGGATCAATTTAGAAATCGAATATTTTTTCATTTAGGTACTTTTTACTAGCATTGTTGTTTAATCTATTACGATTTCGAATTTCATGATATTTTTTCATATTATTCGTGATAATGTTGTCTAGAAGGATTCCTTATTTATTCCGTCTAATATAGTATAGTAGCTAGCTAGTAGAATAATAAACTGTTCAAAATTTAACCATATTGATTGAATTTTATTTAAAAAACTAGAACAAAAATAAATAATGGTGTTTCTTTAAAAAGTATATATTTTTAAATGTAGAATTCCGACAACGAATCATAATATATTATGCTTTATCTCAGAATACTGATTATTACGTAAAATACTAATATATATTATTGAAACAATTTAATATAATTTGATAAAAATCAACAGCTAATATTTTATGTGACCCATATTGGCACATCACAGCTGCACATCTTTTTTGCTTGCTTTCAATCAAGTTGCCCAATTAATTTTGTCCAATCTCTACCCAACGCAACCGGAACTCGTTGAGGTGTATCATTATCGCCTATAAACATGAATTAGTGCCTATAGCGGAATGAAATTGTAGCAATATGTTGGCCAGCCACCGCTTGATTCCTATTTATCGGTCCTGTGATGTTTTCATTAAATATAATCAACTCAGTAGGTCATTAAAATGTTCCTGCCCACACCATAATTTCTTAGATAGGCCGTCTACTGTCTGAAAACAATCAATAGACACATTTATTACGCCAATGATGGTGTTCCAATGTCCAATCTAATCTTTATTCTCAGCGTAGGTGTTAATGGCATTCTCATTAAAAGTCGCTTAGATCTGAAATTAGCATCAATTTTGAAACTGATATAAGCACTAAAAAGTCTTCTTTCAAGGATTCTGTAGGTATACATTTTTACGACCCCCTGGTAACGATCATTAATGGCGGGTTATACTCTGAGTCCACCAATTCTCCTTCTTTGGACAACATATCCAGTTGCCTGAAACCCATCAAGCATTCTCTTAATAACACTTTGGGACGCTTTTAGTCGATTTGCAACATCCGCTTCGAGTAATTCAATATTTCGAGAAGTAGCATTTTAGCATTATTAAAATTAACAAATCTCTTCAAAAAACGTATAGAAATGCAAATTGGGAATTTAAATTGCATATCGGAGATTCAAAGATTCAAACAAAAACGAAAAAAAGGAACAACAGGTGTATGTATTGTGCGAATCATTTACTTGTTATTTCAATATTATTTTTTATGTTTATGGAATATTTGTTGATCCCAAACATTATAGAATCAAGAACAATTTAAGTTAGTTTGATTAATCATACATAAATTTCTCGATATACGAACTTTAAAAATCATTATGATTTATTATATTAGTTCGTTCGACCTCAATGCATAAGTTAACTTGACATTTTAATGATACCGAATCAGCTGGATTATTGTAATACCGATTCAACATAACTCTCATGAGAGAGTAGGTAATTATCAAAATTGAATTTATGATAATGATCAAGAACGTTAATGCTTTATGGCTCGCACATTTTAGAGATGTATTCCATTACAATTTCTAATTTTTTTCTACCATGAATTAGCAAGTTTTAATAAACATTCGATCTACTTTTATGTTGCTCAAAAAGTTGGCCATGTTCCAATTTAAAAAATGTTGATCCAATATAAATTAAATTTTTATTTTGAAGGTAAAAGAATAATAGACGTAGGAATTAACAAAATGGAAGGAAAAAGAATAAAGTACCTATTAGCTGCTAGAACAGACTATATTATCATTCAAAATCGTTTTCAAGAAGAGACTAAAAATAAACATTCCTAATGAAGAAGAATGGAATGAGAAATCCATCTTAGAAGGAAAATAAATCTCAATCTTCACTGATGGCTCGATAATGAAAATTGGATCAGGAATGGTGTGTATTCAAAAAAATTGAATATGCAGAAGTAGTACACTACTAGATATTGGGAGTCTTAGAAAGAATAGAAAAATGGCGTGAAAAACAACAAAATCAAAGTGGGAATGAGCTGTCGCACTCTTCTGGATTTGTGCCACTAAAGTAAGTTTCTGCTGGAAGTGGAAGGAAACTGTGAAGCAAACAGTGGAACTAGGAGAAGAGATGCTGAAAAAACAGTTGCGGTGCTAGAACTGATGGAATTGTTAATAAATGTTATTGACATAGGAATCAGTTCCAATCATATATGGTATAACAGAAGTGATTGAATGATCTCCAGAGCGAAAATAAAAAAGATAAGAAGATTCATGAAACACATTGGAGAAACTACTTGATGTTAGCTATTTAGATATACTGTTTTCTTTTTCTTTTCATTTATGAGAGTACAGTTGACCTAAGTACAATTCTGTTGAATAAATATTTTTTCTGATCACTGGTTAACAATATTTTTGTTGTGAATTTTTTACTGGGCTTCAATCGAGATCGAATTATACCAGGAAATTGGTTCTCGAATACGAATATGACCTATAGCGAAATTATAGGTATAGATGTTAAATTATTTATCGTCATTGCATACAATATTTCAATATAAGTAAACAAATAAATAGTGGTAATAATTTTTTCCATAATTGTATAGTTATTACAGGAATTTTATGTTGTTATTATCAATATTATTATCTTAATATTTCTCGCTGTCACGATTTTCAAAATCAAACAATCACTTCAATTTTTAAGTACTTTAAAATGTTTTTTTTGCAGAATGGTTTTCAGACGCATTAAGAACATGTAATAAGTATGAGATTATCAGTTTCCAAATGTGTATTCCGCTCTTCTACACACACAGATATAAAAATATTTCATTAATAAATACTGTGAAAATACTATTTAAAGCAACGTGTTAAAACCTGAGAAAGTGCCTCGCAGTTGTGTCGCACAAAGTTTTATGTACAACTTTCAAACACTCGAAATTTAAATAAAAAATTACGATTTCCACTAAAGCAACTAACTCTATTAAAATAAAGATAAACTGTTTATATCAGATATGACGTTTCTATAGGGGGAGAACTTATGCAGAGATTCAATCTGTCTTTTTATCCGCATAATATTCACAGCTTAAGCTGCATAAAAACAAAATAGTAACATATACAAAATAATTTTTGGTTCGTGACTCTTTCGTTTTCCGATTTCAATTTTTGACAACTAATTACTGTAAAAACTGGAGATTGGAGATGGTATCTCGAGACCTCATTCAAAAGGCTACTACATATCATGTCTTACGAAGCCATTAGAATGAAATTTCATTCTGATCTATTGTACATATGTTCAAACATATATAATATGAAAGTTGGAATCAATTTCGATGTTATAATCTTGAATTATTAACTTTCAAGCTTATTCAAATATTGGAATGCTTAATCAAAATCATTGAATTTACTACCATGAATTTTTTGTTATTGTTAATCAACGTTGATAAGTTCATCCAAAACGGTGCAACAAGATTGATATGAAAATTAGGAAAACCACAATTGAAAATTTAAAAAAAATTGGGGAAAATATTATTTGAAGTATTATTACATAAACGATTTCTACAATCTGATGATAAATAAGTACGTTAAATTTGACTCTCCTTGTTTTCGTGTAGTTGAGTCATTGCAAGAGCATTTGTTTCAATTATTTCTGTTTTTATTTTACTGCCTTAGAATATGTACTTTCTCAGTTTTATATTGTTTTATTGTTCATGTGTTGTTGCTGCTTCAATTATACCTTATTCCAGTTTCTAATTTGCCTATGAACCGCATTTATGCAGCATAGTTTTGATTGGCTACTTTTTGATACAGTGTTTTTAAATTCATGCGACAAAATTCGGGAGTTGATTGCTCGTATAAAATTGAGATGGATCTTGCCTCTACCAAAAATTCCTCAGCCCACCCCTTTCCGAGATATCACCCTTGAAAGGTAGTGACTAAAAGTAGTGAAAAAAATCGTGGTTATTTTTTCGATATTCCTGTAAAATAACACGGGGAGGAGGGGGGGTAAATTAACAGCCCTTATTTTACCACATATCAAAATTTTTGTTTACGATAAAGCTTTATGAAATAAAATTATAACTTAAAATACTTATGTTATTCAAAAATATTTTTAATTCTTAATTTTTTGTCCCAAAACCAAAAAAGGCAAAAAATAAATACTATAATTTAAACATTGAATTGAGTGAAAAAAGTAAAATATAAAAATAATTCATAATAAATGCTGGAAATAACCACCTCTAGCCAAAATTCATGAACGTAGTCTACGTGTCATGGATTGCCGTACACCTTCAAAGATTTGAGGTGTATTTCTGATGGTGTCACACGCTTTTTGAATACAATTCTTCAAATCGTGGATATCAAATATAGGTTTAGAGAAAACTGGTGTAAGAAATTCTATACAATACCAATCCATACGTTTATTAAAAAAACATTTTAAAAATGATATTCTATAATATCATGGGGGTTCTCGTCTGCCCATTGGTGATTTCTGTGAAAATTTATGATAGATACCCTTAAAAATATGTTGGATAGAGGTTGTTAATGATAGATACCCTTAAAAATATGTTGGATAGAGGTTGTTAGTTCCAGCATTTAATAGATCGTATTATATTTTACATCTTTACTGTTTTCCACTCAATTTAGTAAAAAAATTAAAAATTATGGTGTTTATTTTTTATCTCTGCTGCTATTGATTTTGGGTAAAATACTAGAGAATAAAAAATATTTTCAAATAAAACGAGGATCTTAAATTATAATTTTTTATAATAAAACTTCATCTCAAAAAAAGTTTTGATACGAAATAAAATAAATGATGCTAAATTCACCCTTCTATAATGTAACAGAAATATTGAAAAAATACTCGTGGTTAGTCCTTTTAGAATTGTAGAAATTTAGAAATTTTAGAAAATAAATAAAAATCAATTCCAGTCACAATCTTTTAATGTTGATATCTCGGAAAGCAGTTGGTTGAGAAAATTTTGTTATAGGAAAGACCCATCTTAATTTCATTCGAGCAATAACCTCTTAAATGTTTTCGCTTGAATTAAGGAATACCCTGTATATCGGTTTCATTTACTTTCGGCTTCTTTTCGTCTTGCAGTTGCTCTTTCAGTTAATTTCATGATATTTTCAAAATCTTTTAATAAGTTGAGTAATCTGTTAAAAGCTCCCAAAAAGATTCATACTTTTTAATTCCAAATCTGCGCCAAATAGAAATTTTATGCATCAAAAATCACTTCAAAGTAAATTCACATTGCCAACAATGTAATCATTGTTCAATAAGCGAAAATACCAAAATTATTTAGAGCTGAAGGTCACGTTTATTATTATTAAATTCAAAGTAAAAACCCACAATAATCAATATCAGGAAGTACCGCAAACCATTATCACTGTTTTTGAATGTGGTGGAGTCAAGGAATCAATATATACGTTTATTGATCTACACTCTGTGGACATTTATATACAAAAATTGTATCTATTTTAACTAGATAGTAATATATAAGTATAGGGAATGTATAAGATAATGTATTCAATGACAATATGAATTTATTTAAATTCATGATCTATTTTTATAAATAACGTGTTTTTGACGTCACCAACTTTATTCCAGTCTTTACAAAATATCACATGAGATTGATAACTCAAATATATGAATTAATAGATTCCCTAGTATATGAATGTCAAAAGCAATAATCAAGTCAAATCATTCACAGTGACATAAGAAAAGTTCTCAACTTTTTCAAATTGGTTAGGTCATTTTTTATGAATATAAAAAGAATTCTATATTTGACTCTGTTTCACGGTTTCATGAATTTATATAATTAAATGTTATTTTGCTATTTATTTGTTTATTAATGCGCTGTTATTTTTATACGATTTTTATGACTCCTAATCTATTCCCTATACCATAAGATGTCTGTTCTATGTGAACGTTATTACAATTATCTCACAAGCATTCTCATATTTTGTTTTTTTTGGATGAAATATTTTGATAATGTATTATGTCCTTCATGAATCATTCATAATCAATTTCATATTCACTGAAATAATTTTATAATAATAGAATAATTATATAAAAATAAGGATAACAAATATTATAAGCAATTATCAAACAAAACTAAATCCAAACACCTATCCTTGCGATATCTTAAGGGCTCACACAGTAGCTATCAAAATTCCTGTCGACTAAAATCTAGAACACGAAATAAAAACAAATGTATATAGGAGGTTTTTTCTAATAATTATGATGTTGTTTAATTTGGACAGACATCTCAATATTAAAAAAAAGTTTAAGAAGTCATCACTAAATGCATGATCAAAGCATGAGCTAGTAAAAGTTCATGAATCATGGAAATAAAATTGAATACAGGCATTATACTTTTTGGAAAATATTTATATATATGAAAATGAGAAATCTAGCAATGATGTAAGAGACATTTTGACTATGAATGCATTGAATTGCTAATTGCTCCTTTTAGGTGCAATCAAATTTAATTGTACCAATCAAGAACAAAACATTTTTATCCAGAGTGTCATTTTGTATTTTTGAATTCGCTATGAACAAAAGAATGTATTTAAGCAGACATTGAAATATAAAATGAAAAATCACTTTTTAAAAATAATATTGTTCAAGTGACCGCCTTAATTTCTCGAACCTGTCCCTATCTAATTGCCGTATGTATTTTCAAAACAATACGGGTCAATTATACCGTTTATATGTATTTCGTCCCAATAGAAAATGTTATTGAAGGTGCCAAAATGCTCAAATAATGGATTGACGGAGATTTTGTTTCAAATTATAACATTTCCATCCAATTCTTATACTAATGACGTAGTTTTAAGTTCAACTTAAATATTTAACACAAAGTTGTTTGTTGTGAGTATCGCCAAAGGATCTGAGCACTTGCGCGTAGACCACCTAGGATTGTTCCGCATATAGATATTTACTTGCACCATGGTCGCTTCGTTTCTGCTCCGTGGACGCTTGGTAACTCTGATTAATGTTGTATAGTACCCTTACCCTTTGATATGGATTTTTACTTTTAAGGTACTAATTTATACATAAACTAGATACTCTTTTTTACTAAGAACATTGATGGTAAAATGCTTCGTTACATACATTAGCAGATTTTCAATTGTTCCTATTATTATGATCTAAAAGAACCATTCGAAAAATGTATGCAGAATTCAAACAATTTGTAAAACATTAACGAGCTCGAGATCAAGAACCCGTTCTTCATTAGCGAACTTATTATACGAAATATAATTAGTTCTGCTTCTGTATACTTATTTCAAGATACGGAGAATTCCAAATCTTAGAAATCTGACGTTAAAATTGTTTAATTGGTATATTCAGTGGATCGAATCAAGTACTTTGGTAAGTTTGAATAGGAGTGTATATAAAATACAAATAAGTGGTTTACCTTACAGAGAAATAATGTAAATAATAGGAAATTTCTTGTGGCTAGCTACAAGTGATAAACGTGATAAATGCAGAATTATTGTCATAGATTACAAACTACTTGGACAAATTTGTAATCATCATGGGAGGAGACATCGAAAAATAATTTAGGTTGCCGAAATTCACATGGATGAAATAACAACTTCTCTGTAAACAAATTGTATTCGTATCTCACAAAAATGATACATTCAATCATAATGAATTGACACCATCTTATGACTTGACATACTACATATAGGAATGTTATTAAGTGCTATCCGGAATACAAAAGAGTGTAAAATAAATCTCCTTTCATTATCCATTTTGATCGATGATGTAGCTTTATAAAAAACTTTTGTAAAAAAGATCTAATCTGAACAAGAACGTAGTAAAAAGTTTTTTCTAGATGTTAATTATAAATCAACGAACAAGTCATCAGATTTGCTCACGATAGGTAATAAAAATTTATGAGGAATATGTAAAAGTTCAGCGTAAGTTAATTACATAAAAATCGATATGAATAATTGAGTTATGGATCAGGTTTTTGGTATTTTATTTTGATCGTAGGATATTTTCAATAACAATTTCACAGTCCTTTCAATTAAGCAATGAGAAAAGATTATCAGGAAGGCCAAAACGTAGATGAAACGTTTACACTTTGGAGACGATGGGAATTTTGTACTACAGAAGTAGTGAATTGTAAATACGTCGAGTAAAATTTGAGCACTGACCCCCACAAGAGGGTCAAATCAGCGGTTTAAAATTTTAGTTGGAATATATTGTTTTCTAGAATATTGGAAAGGACCTCAAAATATCTTTTCATGCCTCTTATTAAGCGAGGAAATAAGTAATATCCACATGATGCAAAGTAAGAAGAGTAAGGTGCTTGAAGCAGCGTAGCCATGCCATTTTTGATTAAAAATTGTTGAACAGAGATGGCTGAGCAATTTCGTCAATTATCAACAATTATGGGCTTCCATAACAAGGTTTGACATCATGTAGCCATTTTTAAATTATGCAAACTACTCGTACCCTTTATTTTTTTCCATAACGTCATCCTTTTAAATTGTTTTCTATATTGAAATAGTTTCCGTGGGATTTTTAACGATTATAAAATAAAATTTCACATCTTTACGTTGTTCACTCGAATGAAAGAAACATTCAAATGTTTCAGAGCTCAACAACCATCGAAACAAAATCAGCTCCACAATTGTAGAGACAAGCTGAAGTCGTTCGTGACATTCGTACTTAATACACTGTTAACTGCTACCAATACATCAAAACTGACAATTATATTGTTTAACGCGCGTTTCAATAACCAAGCTATCATCTTCAGAGTCTGATGGACAGTAGATATCTAAAAACTATGTCAGGAAGTACTTGTACATACAATGAATAATTTGTTGAAGATTACTTTATTGTTCTTATTGACGATAATTATTAATTGAATAATACTTATTTATAAGTATTATTTATACATATATACGTATTATACAACATAATTACATAATCTTTGTAAAAAATAGTATGCAAAATAAGGGGCGCTGGAAAATAACGAAGATGAAATTGTTAGCTGCGTTCCAGAAAATATGTTGCTTACAAATATACGGCGTCTTCCCCCTTGTAAAGAAAAATCACCTTTACCTGGTCAGCATCTTTCAGCGCCACTGATTTTGTAGAGAGAAAGTTGCGTTTAGAAATGAGTAAGTATTAATTGAGCATCTTTTGTACATCTCAATCTAGAAAGCCTTTTATGTGCGTAGCTCTCAGGCTATATTCAACACGTCTCTGAGTAGAGAAATAGGTACAGTCGTTTATGTATTCAGATATTTACATTCTCATCTCATCTTTTATGCAGAAAATATTTTCTTTAGAAAAAAATGAATTTCTTATCTGATAATTTCCAATAAATATTCAACAGCTATGGTGGCTTACATAGGAAAACAACAGACAATTCATTTGATTTTTTTCACGATGTCGAAATCAGAATGTCGAACACAATGAGGCAACTTTCTTTATTATTTATAAGTGAATGCTCGGCTTCAGAATCGATATGAAAAAAGTACCTATCTAAACCGTTCGATGATTATTCATAGTACTAAGAGTATTGCATAACCGGAGAAAAGGTTAATACTTTTATGATATAAAATATAATAGCTATAAATAGTAATCAATGCATTGAATATACAATAATTTTGGGACCAATATTTATGTGGTTATTCAATCCAGTTTCATATTGAACTAAATAATTTTTGCTCATTCAATAACTCACCTGATTCACTGATTTTTTTCATATTATACTTCAGAGACGGTATAGAAGTAAAACGATCTATCTAAATATTATTTTCTCTGCTGCTAAAAAATGTTTTGAATCAAAATTTGAGAAAAATCCTGTGATTCATGAGATAAGAGATTTTCTCTTGAGGTACGTAATGACAAGAACCTCGTACCTTAAATGAAAGTTAAGCTAGCGTCCGTGGAAAGTGGAATGAATGTGGATGATCTAGGGACAATCCAACAAATCAACCTGATTGTCATAAAAATAAGCGAACTAAATGAAAATGTACATTATCTTTATTGAAAAGTGGACTGAACAGCGTCCGAATATGAGACAGAGTATTTTCACCACTTGATACAATACAAATTGGTCATTCTTTTACTTGCCAAATCCGTTTTGACGGTTTGTTGTCTTTATACAGGTTACGAAACCATGTAAGCTATTGTTTTTCAAATATTCTAATTACATGCTTTTCTATTGAATAATGAACAAAAAAATAACAAAAAGAAATAAAAAAATACAATAAAAAAATATAGAAAAAAATCACAACATATCTCCAAACCTGAAAAGAACGGTTTTCTTTCTTTTCTTTCTTCTTTCTTCGAACCCGGTTGGGTTGTTCATATTCTTTTTTTAGCCTGAAGCAGTAAAATCACAAACAAATCACCACAACCCCAACTCTACACTATTTCTAATTTCCTCATTCCACTTAAAATATATCCAACGGAGCTCTCTCTTTCTCCAATTATTCTAATGACTTCAAGTCTTCTATTTGTTTCGTTTCTTATTCAATATTTTTTGGTGATAGGTACTTCATTTCTGCTGCTTGACTTTTTCAGTTTTCAAGTACCCAGCTTTCACTACCATTGATGAAATAAGTCGAAATATTTATTTAGACACGAGCATTTTGGCGTTTTTTGTTATTTCATATAAATTTTAGTTGTCGAGAAGATGTTTTTATTCACATCTGTTTCTTGATTTTTATCGCTCTGTGTGACGGGCCTAAATATTTGGAACTCTTCTCTTGTTCCAACTGTATTCTATTCCATCACCAACACATCACCACGTCACCAACATATAATTCGGATAGTGTACTTAGAAAAATGAGGATCTTGTTTTTCATTCTACCACCTTTTAATCTTTGTACGGCCATAATAATTGCCGAATTACAATCTCAATTTATCATTATTGATAATGATCCCGGTCCTAGTTCAGCTTATTTCTTCAGTCAGTCGATCACTTCTGTGCCTAAAAATGAGAGGTAAGACAAACTATGGGCGGTAACTAGCTTCCCATACTTTGCAAATCATTGGTCCGCAAAACCAAAAATAAACTAAAAAAATAACAAAAATAACCCCAAAATCTGTAGAGAACCGTTTTTTGGACTGGAGCTTTCCTTTTTTCTTCTTTCTTCAAACCCGGTTGGGTCAATTTCTTTTTTCACCCTGAAGCAATGCAATCACAAAAAAATCATCACAACATCAACTTTGCAGTGGAGCATCTTTTGTATTAGGGCCAATTCCGATGAATCCTCTTCAGTATAAACAATTTCTTCCTTCCACTCAAAATATATCTAACGAATCTTGTTTTTCATTCTATCACTTTTTCATCTTTCTACGGCCATAATACATGCCGAAATACAATCTCAATTCATCATTATTGATAATGATCCCGGTTCCAGCTCAGCCGTTTTTTCACCTAGTCACTCGATCAACTCGGTGCTTAGAAATGAGAGAAACTAGCTTCCCATACCTTGCAAACCATTGGTATAAGATGATGGTCTTGAAATGGTGTCGTTCTTCATGTACGGTCTTTTTGATTTCATACCTTACAACAACTATTCTGCTACTTATTTAAAGACTAAACATCGTCGCGTAAATCCACTCTACGCCTCCTGTCAAACTTGCTGAGCTATTGAAATTTTATCATCTTTTCATTTAGACATGAACAAATTTAAGCAACTATCCACTTTGTATTATAAATACCAATTGAAGCTAAAATCACGATTATCATGTACTTATTTTTTTTAAATGTTAAAACCATTTCCATTTTGGTTGGAATATTGAGTAGAAGAAATATGCCAAGAATTTTTTTCATTAATACTGGATGTTGTTTAGGCCTTTCTTTGGCCAAATATTAAATTTGTTACTTGATTAAGTATTATTATTTATTATTCGAAAGAATAAACTCAATAAATTATTAACGGTTTCGCATTCTGTTTATGAAAATTTGAAATTCCAGTTCTGGTCTATTATCAAAAGAGTTTTTTAAACACCAAGTTCGTTTATTTAGTGTTTTACGTTTTTACAAAGTTCGTACCTTGAGTTTAATTGTTGTTTAACGAGACGTGTCTATATAAGCAGAATGGAACGTGCTGTCTGACTGAAAAAGTAACAGATATTTTCATAATTAGTGAAAGTGGAATCAATTTATATGCAGTAGACTGCATGCAATATGTCCTGACCACTAGTACCGAAGATTTATTCAAGAGTTTTATAAATAAAATGAATTATGACAAGAATAAAAATATAGTTATCTAAAATTAGTGATAAATTTAGTTCAAACTTTATTTTCAAGCCAATCAAAGTATTATTCACAAGATGGTTAGAAATTCTAACGTAGAGCATAAGTTTTGTTTCCACGTAACATATTTTTTGAACATTGTATCCGATTTTCATATTATATAGAAAACAAAAAATTATGAGTTTCAAACAAAAATTTACAAACATACTTCAATTCATTTGAAACAATGGAAACAATGGGAATTTTGAAAAAAGCTTTGTTTATTAGAAGTTTAAAATTGTTATATAACTATTGTTATAGTTTTTCCAATATCAATTGCAGAAGACAATATTTATAAATGAAAAATAATGTTTACTCCCCGTATTAAATTCGGTAAACATCTAACAAACCGTCAGTCCACGGGGACTTATCATCTCAACTGTTTATTAATGAAAACATCGAATCGTAAACATAAATATATTTGTATTGGCCGATATGTACACAATTTCTTCGAAATATTCCTGCCTGACATTGGCGTCGCTTGGTGAGATTTATTTAATTCACAAATTTCTTTACCAATAGGCCATGGGCGAATGAAGATAATGAAATTACACAGTGTAGTGAGAGCAAAGACAGGTATGAATTTAATAATAAAGATTTGGATATACAAATATAGCAAGTCATTTTAAATATATTCGAATGTTTAAAAAAGAAAAATATTCATCAATCTGATAGTGCAATCATAATAAGAATTGCTGAATTAACTAGAGTAAATAATTTTTCCATTTATCGAGTAGTCATGAAAGAGGTTGCTGTGGATCTTTCACAGAATTGAAAAACGTAAAAAAATCTGAAATCAGTTGACAAAGCTACTCAAGATTTTATACTTAGGTCTATCTAAGAATTTAAATCGATACGGAATTAAGTATGTAAAAAAAAGAGTCAGTTATATTAGTCTGTCAAAATTGATATTACCCCGTAATATTTTTCACAAAAAAAGTTATTATAAAGCTTTAAACTGAAAGGACAAATAGTAAAGCGTAATTTAAGAACCACTCTGTTTGAATGAAATAAATTACACTGAGTTTAAAAAAGTATTTCCGTGGTTCCAGATAATGTCTAGGTAATAAAAAAGTCAAGGTTGTGTTATTTCTTATAAATATCTATGTGCATTAATATTTAAAAAACATCTTTACTTGTCTATTCTTGCAATTACAATTAACAACATGGCATCATTGGAATCACAATTACGTAACATTATTTGCATTTGGTTCCAATATAATCGTTACCAAGAAAATGAACCGTTAAACTATATCCGTTCCGTATAATGGTAGTTATAGAGTTACATATATCAGATCGTGATATTGTTTTTCAATAAGTAAAAAACCGCAAAAAATCGACGAAACCACAAGCTTTCTCCTTGCTCTCAATCAACCAGCAAAGTAAACAGTGGCAGCCGATTTATTTTATGAAATCAATTTATGGTGAAATTTCGACAGTTTGTATGAGATATTTACTCATAGTTACATTTTAATTACTAACGATGCATTCAAAAAGAGTTTTAATCAATAAGAAAGAATTAAAAGATAAAGATATCAATGCAATTATTTACACAACAATTTATATTTTATTTCTAGATAAACATTTTTCGTTATGTACTGATTATGATTGATTAGTGGGAGGTTAAATAAGATATAACATAATTTATGGCTCGAATTTTCTCTAATTACCATCTGAAATTCTATTACCACTGAATAATTTTTGTAAAAGCGGTATAACATTGAGGTAACATGTAACGCCTCGGTTAATGTCTCATCTTTCAAGATTTGTGACTATACGAGGGTTCCTTCTTAAGTTTTGAGATAGAAAAATAAAAACAAATATATATAATTGGACATGGCTCTCAACATACTCTCCATTAAAATTAATACACTTTTGCGTGGGTTTAAACCAATGGTCGAAGCATTGGGTGCCAAACAAGGACTATACGGCGAATCACCTTTAAATTCGATGTTTTGACTGTTTGGAAACGTTTTTGTTTGAACTGATGTGTGAGAGCTCCATTGTCATGGTGGAGAATGATTCGTCTTCTGCGATTGATTTTCCTAATTTTCTGGCAAACAAATGCTGGTATACTATTCAAAATTGACCATTCTACTCTGCTATAATGATACGGTGGCGATATGTCCAGATAAAACAGGCGATCATATGATTTGAAGTGCTCTGTGCCCGATTTTTGTTGGATTTGGCTCATCTGGATAGTCTTATACAGTAGATTGTTGTCTAGTTTCGGGTTCATTGCGTCAATCGAGACGATCTTTTTTGAGCGATTGTCAAATTATGCGGTATCCAACACGAACAGATATTTTTGGCAGCCAAATGTTCATGCACTATGGAACGTATGCGATTGAACTAATGCTCAAGTATGCCTCAATCTCACGCTATGTAACATGACGATCTTGCAGTATAAGTTTACGCACAGAATCGATGTTTTATCGCACAACAACCGATTTTGGACGTCATCGATTGAAAACCAGCAACATTCGGTGGCTTGAGAGAACCATCTCAACCGCCACAATCTAGAGCGTCGTACGAAGTTTATAATGGTCCGTGTGCACACGAAATCAGTGCACTTATAGCTTGTGAAATCAATAATAAACCATGAATTTTACTAAAATGACAACATTGGTGCGTAATATCTAAAGAAAATACATTTTTCTTCTTAGTCTTCAAAAGAAAAAAATAATAATTGAAATTGTTGGCCGTACGAGTCTATCTCTAAACCAGATTGGTTGTGCGGATGTCAGTAATAGTATTTAGTGTCTTCTTTGTTCATTATTTGGACAAATTCGGGCGTTAGACATTTAAAACGAATACAAACTTTTTAAAAGTATATTGGACGAAAATAGGTAAACTACTTTGGCAATGTTATCTATGATTCAAGAGATTCCAAATTTCAATGAAATATTTATTGATGGAAACATTTTTATGTATTCATCAGCAGAGTAAGTTATTAAATTTAATTTTTTTAAGATCCTTAGACCCTAGAGTAATTAACCACTCGCTACAGTTCTAGTATTGGTGAGCAAATTGTCAGTGTCAATATCATATTTTGATAAAGACTTAAAGAAAAGTCGAAACGTCAAAATTATAAAAAAAACCAATTTTAAAACAAAAGAAACCTAAAATCAAGAACATTTAGATGCATTAATTTATCAAAAGGTCTAAGAAATAAGAAATTGAAAAAATTTATCGATTACTTAACATTTCTTACATTACTATGTGTAAAAAATTGGAAACCAATTATTATTTAATATTTATGAAAGTACGGAACTATTCGAAAGATTTATTTAATATATCTGCGCGGCCACTGCCTAACACAGAGGGAAGTAAGCAAGGCATATTTTGCTGTACAAAATGAAAAGTCGATGTTACGTAAGTCTGTTGCAGCAGGTCCTGGTCTCATATTGTGAAAGTTATACATAATTTTGTTCTAGTTGAATATATCTTTCACTTAGAAAGTAAATACTAACAGTGGAACAAATATCAGACGATAAAATCAGTGGTAACTCGTCTCAGTTCTCAAGAATGGAATTATAATTAACGTTTCTTCTTTTAATCAACATTCAGAATTGTTTATGTGACAATTTTTATTTAATTACTACTTGAGAACTACTCATCAAATGTTTTTATTAGTTAAAATGGAAATTCAAGACACTTATATTGTTGTAAATATATTTAATCATTATCTGATACTTAGGATGAAAATAATCTTGACTATAATAGTACATCGATTGAAACGAATAGGTGTGTTGCAAAAATTGGTAAAAAAATATTTCCATTGGTGTACTTAGAATTGGTGAACGAAGAAATCTATCGCAATTTTAATGATTGCTTGATATGTACTAAAAACTGCTATAGAAATCAGGACAAATATCCATGATGATGTATTTCATCACTGAACCTTGATAGTCTTCAAGTATATTTGAAAGATGGTCTTGATATAGGTCTCTTCCAATTATTAATAGCATAACATAACATAACATAACATCAGTACTTGTCAAAATATAGTTTGACATTGGAATATTATCAATCAATAGATTACCTACCACATGAGTATCGGAGAAAAATTTGTTTTTCATACTCAAAGTTTTTTATTCTCAGTTACATTGAAAGTTATAATATGGAATTTAAAGTTTTAATCAAATTGTGTATAAGAATTCTCTTTTTTGGTATTTGGCTTTGTTTCAATGTAAACAGCATCACAAAGTTAGCACATAAAATTACTTGTGTATATTTCAGTATCGTTAAGAGTTTATTGAATAATTATGCCGAGAAAAATCATCACTACATACTTAAAAGAGCAAAACTAGTATTTCTGGATGTCTTTGTTTTCAATTTGAATTAGAGATTATGAACGAAACGATGTAACATTGTTCTGGACAGATACAGAGTTTAATGGGTCAACGAATTAAATCCCTCTCCAAATTGTGAACTCCGATTTCGATAAAAGCGCCATGTTCTACGAAGAAGATATGATGCAATGTGACATAAGTTAGAAAAGTGGTTTTTTCGTTCTTTGTCGAATCCATCGAAATTATCAAATACAAAAACTAATGAGTTGTTTGACAACAAATGACAAAAATTTACTATTGGTTTTTTTAAACAAGATATATGGAACAATTGCAATGCGCAAAATATTAGGCACATTGAGAGCGGCAAAATTTGACATTACAAATCGATGGTTATTGATTAATTGAACATATTATTGTAGAAACTTCTATGAAATTCAGTACTACTACGCAGCAGTAGATGTAACATATAGCCTTTCAAGAATTGCAGAATAAAAATTATTCGAAAAGAATATAATTTCGTGATTATTTGAAATGTAATTTGTATTAAGATAAATTGACCTTAAATTATCACCACATTTAATTCAACTTACTCTGTTAGTTTATTTGGTTTGATGAAATTTCCTCAAACTTTCAATGAACTTATTGACTTGAAATGCTGTGTACTTCCTCATCTTTGGTGGTAATATATGATACAATAAAAATTGGTAGAAAAATCCAATTTCACTTGAAATAGAATATTCTATTTTGTATATCTGTTATTCTATAATAGTATTCTTAATTGAATTAGTCTGCTTTCAGGTACTTTGTGATTTTATTTTGTAAATTATTTTGTAAAATTAATCATTTATATGAGCCCTCAGACAAGTGAAATCAAATCAAATCTAAATTACATTCGATAATTCAATGGTTCGTGAATGCGGCTTACAATTCTATAGTTAGTAGATCTAATCTCATTAGAGACAGAAATAAATTTGATTTCAACATGAACATAGTAACTTTACCATAAAGTATGAGCGTTTGATGTATAAATACAGTCAGTTCGGGAATAGTGGGATAAAAGTTGAAACGCCCATACTTTATGGTATAACTAACTATTCATTTACTCTTTAATTTTTAATAATTACAATCACTCTCTTATTATTTTTTCTTACAACTACTTATCGATCATTTCAACTTAATCAATGTTCATATTATACCATTTTTTCGGATAATTATTATAAAAAAGTATTTCCTCTAAATTTCTGTACATATAACGTATTACTCAATACGCCGTGTGACCATCTGACTGACTGACTGATTTTTTGCCGACAGTCGTTTATTCATCAATCTCCTTCTTTTGTCCCAAAATAGACTTCAATTTGAACAATTGCTTTTTCATTTAAGCTGAATTTCTTACCGGTTAGAATTTTTTTTTGAAATCAGTGAATAGCCAGTAATCACTGGAGGCCAGGTTTGAACAATAAGGTGGATGAGGAAGCAAATGGTTCAATTTAACCATCGTTGCCATCGATTTGTGAATCGGTACATTGTCTTGGTGAAATAGTGTTTTTTTCTTCGACATATGAGGCCGTTTTTCCTCAATTTTTGCATTCAAACGATTCAATAACTCTATGTAGTATTCGCTATCGATTTTTTCTCTTTTTTAGAGATACTTGATCAACAATTATGCACATCCCTCAATACTGAAGCCATAACCTTCTCAGCTGACTGTTGTGCCTTTTGAAGCAACAGACGTGGTTCACCGGCTGCAGTCCACTCAGATGATGATCATTTTTATTCCGGAGGGAAGTTATGGATCCATGTTTCATACATTGTCACATATACACGTAAGAAATCTGATTTATTACATGTAAACATGGCCAAACACTGCTCTGAATGTTTTTGGTCGACTGTGAGTGAAAGCGGTTACCCAATTTGAAAAAGCTTTCTCCTGGTCAAATAATCATACATAATTGTAAATACACTGCCTTCTGGTATTTTTACAGCCTCAGATATCTCACGCAATTTCAATTTGTGATTAGATATTACCAATTTGTGGACTGTTTTTGACGTTTTCTGGAATAACCACCTCAATTGGACGACTAGAACGTTCCCCATAATCCATGTATGTACGACCACGTCTAAATTTAGCAAACTGAAAACAAATGGATCTTCCCGATGGAGCAGAGTCCGGATATCATTTTTGAAGCCATTTCTTAGCTTGTACAGTATTTTTGTCATCAAGAAGCAATGATAAATTAATACAAATCCATTGTTATAAAAGTATCTTCACTTAAATGACTGTCACTTTTTTCTGACTAATCGAAATATCATGAAATTTTATACATAGTCTCTTAAAAGTTGGTACTTCATAAAGGTCATATGGATTTGACAATGGCCTCATCTGTGTATCAGTATAACTTCGTTATTCTCATCGTCTATTATTCAGAATATTTTGTAGCTTCGGCGCATTTGTAAGAAATTTTCAATGTTTTTAGCCAATGAATGATTTTGGTCACATATTTTGTAAATCCCTGTAATATAATATGTATTATATATAAATATATTTTATATTCAGTTTCTTTAAAAGTGTTTAAATGGGTTTTTATAAAACTTAATTGCTGTTAAAACGCTATCTCATATCATATCGTATTTTTTGCTCGTGTTTTAATAGCATTCGTTATATTAATGTTCATGCGATAATTGCAAATTTCACTTGTCTTGATATATACTATACAGTATAATGAACAAAACCTTTATATGTATTGTTCTCATCATCCTTTTAGCGAGTTTAATTAAGCTTTTATTCATACTATACAATAAATGTATTCAGAAAGGTTGCTGGCCGAAAATAATAATTTCTCCTGATTGAACCCGCTATTTTAATACTAGACAATTTTGTAGTATTTTTCTCATATATATAATTTATAATTGACTGAAATAGTCTATTTCTTTACTTATCTAATTATTTTTCTTATCTTCATCCTGATTTATCTTGATAATATTGATTCACCCTATTGTCCCGATTATCTCAAATATAAAGATCATCCTGAATGAAGTTTTTATCTTAAGTATTATTATTATCTCAATTAATCTTACTATTATTATACATAACAAATAATTATTTAGGAGCTTGACAAATGGATCATAAAATTAGAATTATAACTTGATTTGAATATTTAATACAGTTATCGTGCTCTTATCGGTAAATAAATAATGCTTTTAATAATCATTCAGTTGATTAAAACCTGCTTCCAAAGTCATATGAACTTTGCATAGACCATTCGGACGTTAACTTGAAATTTGGAGTGTGATTTGGTTCCAAGGCAACAAATTAAGATGGGAAGAAGGTTGTTCAAACAAAGATAAGACATATTAACTAAATTAACTTCCATTGTAGGGTCGGATAATAGTTTTCTCAATCACAACGATGTTCAAAAGTTATGGAATCTCATATTAAACAAAGCAAAATGAACATTTGGGTTCATTTAAGTACTTTGAAAAGGGAAGCCGATAAAATTTTTTTAATAATTCTATTGAACAAAATCAGTTTCAAAGATAAATTGTTTGTATCAATTGGACTGAGAATAATAGAATTCAATATCTGATCAAACTTCTACAGATATAAGTGAAATTTCTCATCAAAAGGAAAGTAATCCAATTATTTAACATTTTTTATCTCCTAAGCAAATTGGATCTTTAATACCTATTTGAGTTTGTAATAATAACACGGATCTGATCTTTCTAGTTTTCTTTCTATAAAATAGCGAATATTTACTTTTTAAAAAACGAGTCAATGTCTCAAAAAAGGCTAACCATCTGTCAAAGATAAACCTCAAATAAATATTTGTCCGAAATATATATGTATCCGAAAAAAAAATTAAACTAGGTGACAAAACAATGCATAAAGAGTAAAGATTAATCAATACAATTTTTTCTACTAGAATTGATATTTCTTTAGTTATTACCTACCACAACGTGTGACAAAAAGTATCTTAACATGGATTCTGAACAACGCAAAAGTATTTTTGTTGAAAAAAAGGGCCCAAGAAACTTTTTCTGGTGTTAATGTGCACAAGTAGTAAGATAGATTCAATGTGGAAATTACTCAATAAAAGAGGAGGATCGGTCGAAGATATGCAAAAAGGGGACAAACTTGTTTGTTTAAATAAGGGATTGAATATTCGAGAGCTTAGTGAAGATCTTAGACTAAAGTTCACTATTAAGTAATTTAACAAATAAGCTTCGATACATTTGACCTATGAATAAAAAGCGTGTACCAATAATGTAAAGTGTAGGGCTATAACCCAGAAACAATTGTTTTTTTTTCGAATGAGTGCATAATGTCAGAGTATATTCCAAGGAAAAAAAACTGTAAACTCCGAATAAGTAATTGAACGATGTACGAGAAAAAAAATATTCAACAATCATTTTTATGAATTCAAAGGTGTATCATATATCAAAATATATGATTCCTACTTTTCACCCCTAAAAATTATAAAATATAGTCTGCCGTTACCCAAATGAGACATTTTTGTCGTTATCAACATCAAAATGGCTGGCAATTGCAAAGAAAGGGTTATAACCATTGAGTAGTCTCGACGTTATTAAGTCTCATCAGAGTGGTATAACAAACTTGTGTTCGAGTTGAACAACTGAACTCAAGACAACGTCAAAGAGCGCAGCTATAGCGCAGATAATAGATTTCATTTCGATAAAATAAGAAGTGTGTCAAATATATCAAAATATATGATTCCTACTACTGACCAGTGGTTCGTAGTTGGAAGTGAAGTTGGTGCAAGATAGCGTTCGCTGGGAATGTTTAACTACATAAACCAAATACTTGGCTCTTTAACGTTGTCTTCAGCTTGGGTCTCATTTATAAGTCTTTTTCATCTGGTGCTACACAGCTACACCCTCACAACTACAGATCATTGATCATTTTTTTTATTTGATAAATTTTTTTGTAACAAGAGACAATTCTCCTCATAATTAACATAAGTAAGACATAAATTGTGGATCTAATCTGTGGTAAGTTGCTTGCTTGCTGCTCCATCTCGTTATAGTTTTGGGTCAAAAGAAATTATTCTACTGATGTTCAAAACATGTCGCACATGGTCAAAATTGGATGAATTCGAATTTCTTGAAGTTCATCAATAATTCTGAGATGTGTTTCTATTACTTTTGGTAAACTATTGCCCAACTATTAATTGAATATACAGGAAATGTTTTAATGGGTTTCAGTCAGATTCTTGAAATTGTGTTTTTTAATCTACAATTATGTATGTTTTTTTACAAGGAGTTTATCTCGAATAAAAAATTATCTAATAAGAAGTTTAATTAGAGTGAAAGTTGGAACCTAAATATTAGAAATTGATTGTCATTCATATTTGAAATTCTTGTTAAATTAATTTGAGCATATTTTTTGTTGACTGATATTCTCACTACAAATTTAAAAAAAACTGATACGACGACCTTTTACTTTAACAGTAGCTTTTTAAAAACATGACAAGCTCTCATTAGGTATGACATCAAGGGTACTACCGCAATTTAACGGAAAAAATGAGTTAATTTTGGACAAGAATTTCATTCACAATGCCAATTGGCCACTCCTAGTAGATCGAATCAAGTCGAGCAGAAAATTTTAGTGACGAAACCAAAAAAGGTAATAATAACAAGATCACGATTGTAAGTAATAAAAATTAACTGTGAACATATGATTTGCTTGTTTACTCACAATAATTCCTGCTGGTTTTGAATTGTTTCAATTACAGAATCAACCTTTTTATATTAATACTAAATTTTTTTATATTATTGTCTTGATTCGTTAGTCAAGTCGCTTTTTAAATTGAATAATTTCGTTAGCAGTAGAAACAGAACTAGATGAATTATTCTATCCAAACTACCGGTAATAACTATGCCATTGCATATAATTCAATTGCGTATTCTAAATAAAAATTACCAGTCTGTTTCGTTATTGTCGTTATTGATGTTTGCCGAAGCATCTAGCCAAAGTTCCTCGAACGAATCAGTACCGTCAATAGGCTGTACAAGAGCTCCATGCTTGCACTAAAAAAATCCAAAATGTTTTGATTGTTGTTCACTAAAAACTAACTTCAAATTTAATAACGACCCGAGAATATACGAATTTATTGCAGAACTTGTATTTTCGATAGAAATGAGAAACCTTCTTTGTGTGCTATTATTGCTTATTATGAAATTCTTTTCCTTTTTCTGAAGCAGGAGTACAGGATTCTATGTTTTTTTTTCAAATCTAAATTGTGTTACGAGATTGTGGATCTATTCAAAGACAACGAGGCAAAGTGATTTCCATGGTCAAAGAAAGATGTTAGTTTGTAGACAAGTAAATTTCATATAAAATTCTGATAGTCAAATATGACAAAATTACCACTCTCATAAAGATAAAGTGCGAATCTAGATAACAAATAATTTCAAAAAGTATTGTTATCTTGATATTTAACTAATTTTTGATGATGGTTTCTATAACAAACCCATTGAAACTAATAAAAATAATAAATATAAATTAGAAACCTCTATGGGAACGTTTGTTGGAGGTAAATGTTAAACAGTTTTGAAAGGGTTATGTGAATGATTGAAGTACAATATGGAAGTTCACCCCAATTCTCATGAATTTTCTATGAATTAACAGGGGATGTGCAGCCTATCATTCTTCAGATATACGAGGTCTAGCTATTAAATAACGAGACTGATTACTAAAAAGGGTTTTATTATAAAAATATATTCTACAATCGAATTCTCCCCTTCAATATACTCCCCTTCCTTCCTTCCCATGCGTTTTTCCATTGATCGAAGCAGTGCTGAAAATCTTCTTTGGTGAGCGCCTTCAGGAGCTCTGCAGTTTTTTGCTTTACCGCTTCCATTGGCTGAAATCGGGTCCCTTTCACAGCAGATCTATTTCTAAACTATCAAAAAAATCTGAACAGACCCGTTAACGCAAGAGATTTTGGTCAGTAGACAGATTTTTTGGCATCAACTTCGCACAGACTTTTGTCATGTGTAATTCCTCGTGTACAATTTTTCTGACCGTTTCTTTATCGGAGTTAACAGCTTCAGCAATCATCAGGATGCACTCACAATTTGGTTGATTTTGGTCACTGTTTTCGGAGTTGAAACAGTCACAGCATGACGTGGACGCTGGTCATCTTCAGTGCTCTCTCGGCCCTCACTAAAGCGCTTACACTACTCAAAGACACGCATACGAGATAAAGAATTGTCCCCATAGGCCTCTCGCAACAATTTATAGTACTCAGTCGGAGTTTTTTTCAATTTAACGAGAAATTTGAGATTGATACGTTGCTCCTGTTTTTCGTCACACATGGTTTTCTACACGAGAAAAAAACACGTTCTTTCCAAATCGCTACTGCACAAATACTATAATAGTGACGTGCATAGGCAAGATATCTAGATACCCAACGCATTACTCGTTTTCTACTCCACCCGTCTAGTGCGCCTTCTCGGCGTGCAGTCTCGTTATTTAATAGCCAGACCTCGTATTATACATTCACAATCCAAACTTATCAGTATCTATTAGCTAAATAGCGTGCATTAAGCACATATACTTCACTATTTTTACTAATATTTGTTACTAATACGTATAAACTTGCCTACTTTTGTTAATAATTGCCTTAGATAATGTTACGGGGACATGGTGGTTCACACTTTTAAAAGCGATAACTTTCTAGAATATATCGTTTGTTTTTATAGCGGACTGCATAAGTTTATATATATTTTTCATAATATTGATGGCGGATTCGAGAATATGCACTTTCTTTCAAAAATTGCTAGTAATTAGATCAATTTACTTTGTAACAGTTATATTGAGCTCTACTGAATGTATCCGAGGAGACAACACTGAATTTTCTAAGGATACGCCGTTTAAAGAAATGAGTACTCTTAGGAATAGATTGATTTAAGATCTGTCCCTCTCGAAAGATCCAAAGTCATGAGCTACTATTCCATTACATTTTGTCAACTTAGAATATCTATCACGGGTCATTTCCATACAATATTTCACTACATAGCCTAGTGTAGAGTTCACTTAGATCATAGGAAAGTAACTATACAAGGTCCAACAAATGATAAATTTGAAATAAAATACGTCATTAAAGTATTATTTCCAAAGAACTGAAGATATTTTCATCAAATTTCGATAAATGAAACAACTTAGATAACTACAGAATATGTTTTTTCAAGAGGCAAACGACAATGGTAGAGAAAAACATGTGATCGATAAATGTTTAGTATTTCAATTCGGAGAGACACCTTGTCTTTTCTCATCAAAATCGTCTAATCTGAATTGAATGAAATGAGATTAACCGAGATAGATATGTACGAGTAGTGTATTGAAAATTTTTTTTGAATTATCTGAATATAAAGATCTTCATATGTGCTTGAAAATTAAATATAACTCAAAAATATATACTCCTATAAGAGTGCACAACTTGAATTAACCTATCTAATACGAAGTAGATAAATTATATTGAGTATGGAATAGAATATGCATGCGGTATTTAACGTTAGGAACGCAGAACGCAGTCATAACTGAAAAGGAAACAGAATTAATCTTTAATACAAGGAAATTCTAACACCGAAAAATGGTAATACAAAGATTCCCTGCTCAAACGCTGTGTCATTGGAGCTTCCAATAAGTTATTTCCAGTTGAGTTGTAGTTACATAAATATGGATCTCGGCTAGTGTTAATTGTTAGCTATTATTTATTTCTTGTAGGCAGAAGAGAGCAGTGAAGCGGAAACTCATCGAAGAATGCGTCGAGTGTATGGAGACACTTCTATGAGTGATGGCGTTGTTCGTGAATGGTGCCGAAAATTTAAACTATATATGTATGACATGTCTGAAATGTAGCAAGGATCCCAAGAATAGATGCATACAAATTTCTAACGAAAACCACAAAATTCACACGAATCATAAAGAGCCGTGAGCCTGTTTTTTGGGACCATGGGTTTATTCAGTCTAGAACAACAATTAATGCAGATTCATATTGTGACACTTAGCGAGACATACGGACAGCTAATGAAAACAAACAAAAATTCGTACTAAATTCTGGAATTGTTTTGTTCCACGAAAATTTCCGTTCCCAAAGCGTTCGTGCAACCCAGCGACCCTTCAGCTGTTAATTTTTCCATGATATTTATTAAGATGAATAATAGATTATAGTTATTTGATAATTGATTATCAACGATTCCCCACCTCACACGGATTTTGCACTAAAGTTTAATTATAATAAGCTATTTTCATGCTTAAGTACAACCATCAATTACACTTACAAAAAATAATAGTGGAGTCTCATTTAAGAGTAATAAATAATTTTTACCATAGACGAATGAAACAACCCGTTAGCCATTATTTATGTTGAGTACGCTTTTCAGCATGGAGTAGACAGTTCATTTCTCCATGTCTTTTTCAAAACAAAATTTATAATAATTAGGTATTTACTTGATTTCAAAATATTCATTAATCAAAATGGTGCGTTAGCTTTCGGTCAATAGTTTTGTACAGAGTTACCTTGATTTGGTTCGTAAATAATTTTAAGTACCAATATTTCTATAATTATTATAGTGAGTAATTAAAATAGTGATTTATCATAACTTAAAATAAAATATATAGAAATTGATGTGTGAAATAATTATCCCACAACAATATTTAATTATTTCAAGTTATTGATTCAACTCAATTGTCAAATATAGCTGACATTTTATAAAAATAAAATAATTCTTTTAATTTTTTACAATTCATACGTATTGTGTAGAAAAAATATCTTTCAATAAAACTTATAGAAATAATATACTATTTTGTACTGACGTTTTTGATCAACAATTTCCATGTATGCATCTGATTAGATTATATTAATAACTCACCCAACTATATTTCAAATTAATTGTGGTCACCATAAAAAATATATATATTAACTGAGAGCACTTCTCTGTTGGATAATAACAAAAAAATTATTTCTCGTATTCATGTGAACGGAATTACGTGGTTACCTAATTTCAACGGTACTGTCCATCCACTCATCACTGTTTATAAGTTGTCTGTTTCAACAACACTATTATCTACATAGTGTTAGTGTAAATATAAAACCCATTGATGTAATATTACCAAGTAATCACGGTAACCACGAAATTTGTTATTGACGATACACAGCGTATTATTTGCCTGCACTCATGAACTCGTACCAGAATAATTTTATCTACATAGGATTAAAAAAAGATCTAGATATTGTAAGATAGAATATTCAATGAAATGTGAATAGGGAGAAATACCATTGTTGCAAGCGGCAGTTTACAATTCGCTGAAATTTGTGAATTATTTTTAAAACGCATAGGTTAATCTCAACAAGCCTATTCAGATAAGATAATTCCAAAAATATTTCGGTTTCAGATAAAATGAATGAATTAAACCGAATTTATTACCACATTAATATTTTATATTGAAATTTCACTTAAATGAATAAAATTGTAAGTCGGATTTAGATTCTGATTTAACTCTATAATTTAGCCAATGTACCCTGCCCCTATGGTAAGGACAATTTAAAGGTTAAATTACAGATTATAGATTATAGATTATAGATTATAGATTATAGATTACAGATTATAGATTACAGATTATATTAACCTTTCTGTCCTTTCTAGGATATCCTCTCAAATTCTCTGGTAAAAATCACAGTTGAACAATATGTGGTTAACTTCTCTCCTATGTATCTTGGACATTAACCATTGAACATTAATCGGATGATCAACTTCAGCTGATTGATTTCGAGTTGGATCAGACTTTCTCTGAGTACTTTAGATGATTCTCTGAAGGGTTTTGGTATGTTACATGTCGGTAGTTTCCAGTCACATTTTCATAAATCTGTCTTCAACTCTCTATAAGACCTTTGAGGAAATTTATCTGACTTTACGTTTTCTTTCATACCAAATGTGTCCACGGACTCATACAAGTAAGGCAAAGTTATTAATTGACTGTTTCTCAAGTTTGACTGACTGACAAGTTTCTCATCTTCATAAAATTTATGAACGGGGACCTTAAGGTAAACCATTTATAAACTGAATCAATATATATATATATATATATATATATATATATATATATATATATATATATATATATATATATATATATATGGATATACGAGTGATTCAACCAGAAAATTTTGAAATAAAAGAGAGTAAATAGTGGTATCAAGTTTTAAGTATTGTGGTATCTGACGGCGTCAGTCATAACTTGATTTGTGAAAACTGGTGGTTCCATCTAATCGTTAACCATTGAACTATGTTCTACACGTTTCTTGGAGAAGAATTTGGTCATTTATAGACACTAGAAGGTTCTACCATATTCGCACCAAGGCATAACCTTTCAGTGTAGGGGTAGGTGAATATTGAAGTCACGTGGCGAGCAATAAAAGAAAACCAGCGCGGTATAGTGTGACATATTTTTCGAAGTCATAGTTAAGAAATTATTGATAGTGTTGTAATTGATGTGATACTTTTGGTTCTAACAATTTTATTGATGAACCTTCACCCGAAAAACGTTATAGGAGTTAACTCAACTTCAAAAATTGGGTTCTGAGATAGCAAATCTAACTTAAAAGAGCAAGATGTTCGATAGAGATGAATTTAGGGTTAACGTGGAAAAAGGGCATTAGGATGGTTTGGACATATTTACAGAAGAAGAACTTAGAAAAATGACAAGGTGGAAACCAGGTATAGATAGAGCGAGAAAGAAAAAAGGTAATACTGAATAATTTTACAAAAAAACCTACATTTTTGAATAGGAGTTTAACTTTTAATTTAGTTTTACATTTGAAAGATCTAGCATGAAAAAATTGTGGAAGAGTTGAAAATAATTAGAATCTACAACAAATTAACTTCTTCGAAAAATTTTTGGGAATATGATAATGTGTAAAAAAACTCTCAAATAAAAAATGTAGATGGAAAATATATACAGTTTGTTGGATATGATGTTGGAGGCTTATTTTTTGGAACTAGAATCCATAAGAAGTCGTCATTAGTATGTTCAAAGTATTCAATGATTAGACTACTCAAAAATGTGAAAACAAAATTGGAAAGATTACACCACCAATAAAGTTGCGATTTTTGGGAGTACAGATGTTTATTCAATGGCCTATATTGTTGTATTCGTAATGTCAGGAGCAACAGAAACATTAACAATGGAAGAATGATATAAACAGGAGACTTGTAGTTACCGTAAAATATATTAAATATTATCTAATTGTTTCACAACAGCAAAGGATCGTTGTCTGTTTTATGAATATCGCAAAAGAAAATGTATCGATCAAGTTAGCTTAATAAGGTACCTTAGACAGTGACTTTAATATTAAAACTGTTAAATCATATACGAGCTATTCATTTTGAAGATAGATGTACTTTAAATCTAAGGTAGACTTGATGACACTAGAGAAACGGTTAGAAATCATCAATAGTCGCTGAATTATATGGAATTAAATCGGTAGCACAAACGATAGGAAGAGTTACTCTCATTTTTTTCCCAAGGAACAGAGGTGAAATTTCATACATTTTCCGGTCACATAATAAAAGTTGGGTTTTTGTCGTTTTACGGTATATTTTTTTCTCTTCCACATATATTGATTGAGGAATTTGACCTCTTGTTATATAACAAGAAAAACATTGTCAATTCCAATCAACGGATTTGGCAGCATTGTCTCCTAATATTAATTAAAATGTTTTTTTATAGTTCCTCCCATTACTATTTTCCGCTTCTTTACACAGAACACATTACGCAACCAGAGTATTGAATTTAACGAGGTTTTTAGATCTTTAACTTCCATTGTCTATTAACTCAGCGTAGTAAGCTAATTACTATTATGTTAGAAAGGAAAAAATATAATTTTATAAAACATATCGAGTAAGTCGAACAGTATTTTATTGATCATTTCCGGGCTATTGTCGGTTAAAAAATTTCCACAATAGCTATAGCAGCCATCTTCAATGTATTAACGCGCATAGTTTTGGCGAGCTTAGGCCCAGTCCACGATGCGATTTTTCTCCGCGTGAATTTTATTCTCCTACGATTTATATTCCGTCGCCGGAGTGGCTTTTGATTCACCTGATACTACGGCGGCGACGTAACAGACGCATCAAAAGATGTCATGAACATTAGATTCATCCATTTACATAAAAATACAGTTTTTCAGATATTACAGAATGAGTACTACATAATTCGATAATTTACTACGACTATCTGGTCCGGCTATTACCTATCAAGATACAAATTAGAGAAAAGCAATTTTAGCTGAAGAAAGTCTTTCCATAACTATAAGTTTGTCCATATAGTAGTCAGTCTCACAACTTTATAGGTACTAGAGAAAAAATTCGCTCGGAAATAAATCCGCACCACATTGCGTTCAATTAGTATCAAGTTACAGATTTTTTTCCGCGCGAATTATTTACCGCTAGTGCGGCTACTCCTATAGTTAGTTGGTTAGGTTAGTTGGTTATATTGTTACAGAATAGAGATAAAAAATTCGCGCGGTGAAAACTTGCAGTGTGGACTGGGCCTTATTGATAGAATAAGTCTTGACGTAGCTACTAGTTCTATATTATAAATTATTTCTTTTATTTTTTTCGGAGAAATTTTTTGGACTCTTCTTAATATACGTCTGTTGATAGTGAAACAATTTTCATTAGTGAAATGAGTTTCAACAGTACATTTACTGGTTTTTTTTTATACAAGTACAGTCCTTTGAAACATTCATCTTAAATTTAATGTTTCAATATTGAAATTAATCAATAATTCTTACATTTCATGTTTACCTTTACTTGAATTATTATTACGGCCGTCATCATAATTTTCAGTTTATATAATTCAACCCAATACTCCTGACCTCTCTTGCTTTATTTAAACTTTACCTTTGGGTGGAAGGCAATAATTTGGGACTGTAATTTATCTGCCAATTCAGAAACGATTGTTATGGACTTGAGAGAATATTTATGATTTTGATATTTTAGTATAGACATATCGAAATAAATCATTTTGACACTTCTATTGAAAGTTCTATTGAAATTCATTTCGAATATGAAAAAATTGTTCAAATATAGATAACGACTATTTTTGATATGTAATTGTTGTTACTTACATGTACTTGCAGTCATTACTTTTAGTTCTCTTATTATTTCTTACTTTATTATTTACTTGTATTTGCGCAGCGATTTATCTAGATTGTTACGACATCAGTTTGTTTCGAACAAATTTCTGTCACTTTTTTAACGATGCGATTTGTAACTGTTCGTAGTTTAAATTGGTATGGTCGAGCGAGAAGTTTGGTGTTTTCCGTCGTCATCTCTGCAACTTTAACGGTATAGAAGTGGAGCGATCAGATGATTTGGTTAGGCAAAAATAGTTATTATTGGATCCGAAGGATGAAGATCATTTCTTAACACAGTTGTTTATAGGGTAATTGATAGAGATATATGCAGAAACCAATGTGTATTGTTTTTTTGCCAGCTTGCTATTAAGAGAACTCTACTACCATTGTGTAACCCTGCTAATGCGGCAGAGACTTGATAATAACTAAATGTCCAATGCACTTCTGCAGTTTTTCAACAAATCGTAGATTGTTGAAATAACAAATGCAAAGAGGAGTGCTCGTTGCACTTCAATGTGATATAAACGCACATTTCCCTTAATTAATTTAGAGATTTTGGTTTGAAATATATTGACGACTTGAAAGATTAGAAAGATTTAAATTGATCACGCTAAATAATAATTGAAATCAATCATTTAATCAGAAACATTGAATAATTAAACTTTTTGAATCTTGTGTTAGCAATGCCTGTATAATAATTGATGACTGGGAAAAATCTTTTGAATGGTCTTCATCTACTTCATTGTGTCCTTATGAATATAAATAACGGTGATAAAAAGCACAGACATTGAAGTTAAATGGTGCTAGATCTAGTGACCAAGGCGGATATTGACGGACTAGATTCTAGCACCAAAACTCGGGAATAAATATTTGTGGCACAGCGCGGCGCTTTGTCGTGATGAATAAGGAAAATGCTGGTCCATATCCCGTCTTACTTTCTCAGCACATAGTTCTCTTTGAAATTGTTTTTGAGGATGACCGTTTCTTGTCTCAATCTGACTAAAATTAAATTATAAATCGCTTATATTAGTTCCAAACAGTCGGCATAAGTCGTCATCATATTGATCATAGATCATAGATCATTCTTTTGCAATTTTAATCAAGCCTTAACATTGTTTAAGATACATGTTTCATGAATAAGGAATAAGAAGCCTGTTAGCTTATATTCGGAGGTTCTTTCTTAGCACATAGTTTCGCATACCTCCTAGTATCTTCTAGACTTTCCGACCATTTTTCGTACTTAACGGACTAATTGTAATTATATTAAGTTATAATTCGCTTAAATACTAATTCTAAAAAGTCGTCATCATAATGAGTATAGAGAGTTTTCATTATTTCTTGATATTTTTTCAACTTTGTTGCAATTTGAATCAAGTCTTAATGTTGTTCAATGTTTTATGATGAGCCGAAGCTGGTTCAAGGTTGCTGCTCAACACATAAGGATATGAGTTGAAATTGAACATTTTTGTTGCTTTAATAGAAACTTCGAAACAATAAATCTCACAAGGAAATTTGAATAATCCACAGTCAATGTCAAATAATTGAAAATATTCCTATCTTTTCCTGCTGTATTTGCAGAATATTATAAAAAAAACTTTGAACTATGTGGCAATTTTGAATCGTAGTGAGGTAATCTAAAAGTAGAAAAGTCTTCTCCTTCCTAGGATATTGCCTATACTTCCCCTAAGAAGAGAGATGAAAAGCTTCATTTTAACACGAGCGAAAACAAATGATTGTAAACATTTATAAAAATGAAATGCAAAAGAAGGTGACAAGTTTGTTGATGATGTTATTTCCAAAACGGCAAATTTTTCGGAAATCTACGGTATCCACCGAGTTGTTAGTGAGCTGATAATTTCGACCCAAAAAAGTATCTATGATGAAAAAAAATTAACAATTCAACTGATGATTTCGCCATTAGAAGAATTTCGCCCAATTTTTTCCTGCAGTGGATAAAGTTTTATGAGTAGTTAACGAAGATAGGACTTGCCGAATTTTAAATGATCAACATTTTATAATTTATTGAAAGAAATGGGATTTGAAAACAAAAAAAGAGGAAGGAATAAATTATTATTAGAAAAAGCAGAAATAATTGTGTGAGGGTAAGAATACATTAGAAAAATTAAGAAATTTTGTGAAGAAAAATTTACTACCTAGATGAAACATGGGTAAACGGTAGACATATTAAGGATAACGATTAGGTGGACTTGATAACATAATCCCAAGGCAACCATTCTTGGTGTTAGCAATAAGGTGCTATATATAATCATTGGAAAAAGTATGACGCTTACATTGTATATTTTTGCAATAATAATTGTTTATAAATATTCATAATTCATATTATTAATGTGCTGTATGGAACCGCAACTATTTCTAAGTGCGAAGTGCGGTCCTGTTACTTGCACGGCTTTGGCGTTTTCAACCCTGATATGCGTGAATATATTTTGGTTTACTATTTTCTTCCGATAAATAGACTAGTACTTTCTAGGATAAGAATATATAACTGACAATAATCAAATGGATACTTCCATAGATAAAATTGAAATAGAAACGATCTATTCAACATATTTTGTTTCTTATGACATATTTTATATTTGTAGTTATTAGTACGGAAATATGTGATTTATTATCAATACACACACATAAAACTGCCTAAAAATTGTTATCTACGTTGAACAAGCTTCTACGAAATTATTATATTCATTGTATACAGTTATATCGTACGGTGCTGGCTGACAGTACAACAGCAAACACATAACCATAAAGCAATGAAGCGAGAGAATGTTGAACTACTAATTATCTTTTTTTTTTTTTCAAAATGTATTAATCTGGAATAAGTAACTGTAAATAACGATGGCGACGGAATAAGAAGTATAATTGTGAGAGAATTTTCAAGGTTGCTTTTATATGTAGCTAATTTCAATTTCTTTCTATCTAAAGGTCAGCTTGAGTAAAAATGTGTATTTTTCAAACCAAGCTAAGTAGTATTATCCGATAACCAGAGACGTAACCTTTTAGAATAACTTTCTTCATAATCATGCAACAAAGTTAAAGATATTTCAATTATAACACTTTTATATTATACAGTGCTTTTCAGATAAAAGTATCCACCTTTAATAACTTTTGTAATACTGGTATTTAGAAAAAATCCAAAAACACGTCAATTTATGCTGGAAGGGGCAAGCATTATGGCTTATTTAAACTTACTGGAAAAGCCACCCCCTCACCCCTAGCCGCATCCCCTCTATTCTTTTAAATTACTTTTCATATTTTTTATGTAAAATTTGGATACTCCTCTTTGAGTTGATTTCAAAAATGTATAATACTTGTAGGTTAAAGTGGTGAGTTTATGATATAAACAATTTTTCTTTTAAGAGCACAAATTTTACTTATTATTTACTTTCACCTTATTTGCCTGTACTAAAATGGGTTGTATAACAGTTCAAACTCTTTAATCTTTTTAACTGTGCTATTTATTCTAGTTAAAAAATCCAAACAACAAAAAACTCTACTTTTTATTAAAGTTTGACATTGTCAACTAGAATTTGTAGTCACTATTGATAGTGTAATTTGATACATTATTTATTTTGTTTCTCTGAAATGGTTTACTCTGCAAGAAAGAATTGAAATTGTAGGTTTATACTACCAAAATAATAATTGTGCAAGAGCTGCTGCTAGAATATTTAACGAATTACATGACGGAAGACATGCAACTCATAAGTATGTAATTCAACTGATGGAGAAATTTACCACAACAGGGTCTGTTTGCAATAAAGTGCATAAGCGAGAGGGACTCGTAAATACCGAAGCAATCCAAGTGGCAATTTTAGGGCAAGTCAGCTTAGAGGCTCAACAACCCCAATCGTTGTCAACAATAAGTAGAGCGATCGGTGTTTCATCTTCTACAGTTTTCCGAGTTCTACATAAATTCAAGTACCACCCATACAAAGTTAAGTTGGTGCACGAGTTGAATGAAGATGATTTTGATCGTCGTCTAGAGTTTTGCGAATCAATGACGCAAATTATCAATAAGAATCCACAATTGTTAAACAATATTTGCTTTTCTGATGAATGCTCATGGTCATTAAATGGCTTAGTAAGTAGGCATAATTGTAGATATTGGGCTGAAAGTGATCTACATATTATGCGTGAATTCCATACACAACATCCCCAAAAGTTAAACGTTTGGTGTGGTATCCTAGGTGACCACATTGTCGGACCTTTCTTCATCAACGGAAATTTAAATGGTGAATCATATCTTGAGTTACTCAGGGAAGGGGTTGACCCACGTATTACAACAATAATAGAAAATGATGATAACCTTTCCGAAGATTTACTGGTATTTCAACAAGACGGAGCTCCCCCACACTATGCTATGCCTGTTCGACAATTTTTAAACGAAACATTCCCCGCTCGTTGGATAGGTAGTAGGGGGCAGATGATGGAGTGGCCACCTAGGTCACCGGATTTAACACCCCTAGACTTCTTTTTAGGGGGGAATTTAAAAACAAAAGTTTATGCTACCCAACCAGAATCTCCGGATGATTTACGAGAGAGGATAGAAAATGAATGTCGACAATTAAATCCAGCCGTATTAAGCAATGTCAGAGAGGCATTTCAAAATAGATTATACCATTGTATGGAAGTGAATGGTACTCATTTTGAACACTTATTGTAACTTCATAATAAATAGCACAGTTAAAAAGATTAAAGAGTTTGAACTGTTGTACAACCCATTTTAGTACAGGCAAATAAGGTGAAAGTAAATAATAAGTAAAATTTGTGCTCTTAAAAGAAAAATTGTTTATATCATAAACTAACCACTTTAACCTACAAGTATTATACATTTTTGAAATCAGCTCAAAGAGGAGTATCCAAATTTTACATAAAAAATATGAAAAGTAATTTAAAAAAATAAATTGGATGCTGCTAGGGGTGAGGGGGCGGCTTTTCCAGTAAGTTTAAATAAGCCATAATGCTTTCCCCTTCCAACATAAATTGACGTGTTTTTGGATTTTTTCTAAATACCAGTATTACAAAAGTTATTAAAGGTGGATACTTTTATCTGAAAAGCACTGTATATTAATGATGCTTACATAGCTTATTACAATGTGCTCAGCTGATATACAGTGATTCATTATAATCTGTATAACAGTCTTCAATTCAATTAAAATAGAATTTGGGTCTCATATATCTTCATGTTGATGATAGTTAATATTAAGTAATATACCGGGTGAAATAAATAAAACTAAGGTTTTGAAATGATTAAAATAATTTTAAATTCCTTAACAACTATATTTTAAAAATTAAAGTAGAAAAAATTTAATCCAAAAACTGAATACCAACGGTCTGCAATTTAGTCATATAATAATTCGATTGAAGTGAAAAATCATTTCTGTACTAGGTTTCAAAATCTTTAGAGGTTGGTTCTAATAACTCTTCATGTTGATGATAGTTAACATATAACTAAGGCTTTGAAATGATTTTAAATTCTGTAAGATCTATATTTAAACAAAATGGAATAGACGGAATTCTGAGAAAATAAATTATGTGAAATGCTCAGAGGAATCTTCATTTGCACTCCATCTAGAGGGCAATAAGTAGGACAGAATATCCAAATTGGAAATTTGCAAATAGTGCAGCATTCACTCGTAGTTTTGCTACGAACTGAACATTAATTAGGAACTGGTAATCTTAAGACGTTTCTTCCGCCATCTCCTACTGGACATCTTGAAGGACGAACATCTAGAATAACAGGAATAATAAGACAAATTGTCATACATTTTTCTAGATCGGCGTTGAATTTGCTGGGATGATAAAATTGCTCGGAGAGTTCAAAAAAAAGTTCTTTTCTCTGGGATTTGTTTCGAACTTGTTATCCAGGATTATTCGACACATATACTCTGTAATAATTCAGTGTTACAAGACCCAACTTGAAATGAAAACATTTAGTAGTCCATTTTGTTGTCTGTCTGCCGGGTGCGTAAACGATGAGTCATTCGGTCAATAATATCGCTTCCTTAGTAGCATGTGAATAAAACATTTCGAGTTTAAATTTTGATCTGTGATTATTATCAGATACTGCGTTATCATGATGTTATGTTGATGTTAACAAAAATGGTTATATTCTCTTGGTAATTTAATTTACTAGGATGGTCCTGGAAGCACTTGGTCTTTCGTTATCAACAGTAAAATCATCTTGAAAAACAGAAAACTATCAATGCCGAGTATTACGAGGACTTATTACAACGTTTGAGCGAAGAAATCAAGCAAAAACGGCCACATTTGGCTAAGAATAAAGTGTTGTTTCATCAAGACAATGCACCAATTCACACATCCGTTATTGCAATGGTCAACATTGATGAAAATTTAACTTGATACCTCACGCACCCTATTCGCCAGATTTAGCCCTATCGGATTATTTTCTATTCTGGCTCGGTGGTCAAAGACGTTTCAATAATGAAGAGGTGATGTCGGCAATTAATGGTTATTTTGAGGAGCTAGACGATTCTTACTCGTATTATAAAAAGAGTATCAACCTCATTGAAAATTGCTGGGAAAAGAGAAGGAGATTACGTTAAAGATAAATTGATACATATCTTTATTTTTAGGATTTACAAATACCTTCGTGATTCCTCTTCTTTTTTTTCTTATAGTATGAATATATGTAATACTTAGTTTTAACAATTCATCTATTAGAGTCTGTTAGGGTTTTTATAATATGTATTCAGAAAATCTAAGTTGTCTAAGGGTAGATACAGATCTTGTCTGAGTTCGTTCACATCTAGCATTTGCTTTCAGATGTCCAGTTGCCAGGTCTCTAGGGAGAAGCCACGAATTGATATTTTATTTGACTTTTCTCTGAAGATCATCCGCTCCATCAAGACACTATTCCTATTTGCTTCATAGTTTAGGTCATATTGCTCAAAATTAGAATGTAACTTCCAACTAAAGAAGGTATACCAGATTTCAAGATTTAAGGTGAAAATATGCAATAATTAAATTTGCTTTGTAGTTTTTAATTATAATACATATGGATACAAAAAAATCTATTTCTGTAAATTGGGCATTATTAAGGGATGTATAAGAATTTTAAGGTATGAATATTATTCTTGGGCACTTTCATTTTTGAAGCATACTGTGTATATTTCAATTTATAAATCCATTCGTATTGAAATAGAAGAAATTTTGCGCAAAATGTTTGCCGTGAGACATTTTTCTGAGAGCAATAAAACAGTATGTTAAGGTTATATCTACAAACCCAATTAGTCTACAGTCTAGACTTCTTCAGTAAATCAGGTTATTCCATTAAACGACTAAAGTTTCCTTTTACGTCGAGATTAAACGACTGCATATAATACAACTGATGAAAAATTCTTTGTTTTCACTAACGTTGGTTTGGTTTTAGAATTAATGAATAATTTCCAACATAAGTATTAGTTGTAGAAAAAGTTCATTAGAGTCTGAATGAAACGGATGTAAAATCTTTTTACGATGATTGTTAACGAAGTGGCAACAAATTGTGATTCTAATGTTCTTAAAAACTAATGAATAGTAAAATCTGATATTGATATCATGAAATTCTACATTTTTAATGTGCAAGAAGTTTCAAAATATGGTATAAATATATTAATAAGGAAATATTATTAATTAATATTATATAAAAATGTTCTCTACTTCTTGGTGAATAGAAAACAATATTATTATGTAACTTCATAGTTTTATTTCATTAGAGTATCTTGTTTATCAAAGCACAAGTACGTGATAGTAATACAACAAGATTTTAGACTTCTAAGTAAATGGTGATAAAAACAAGCATTTGTCTTAAACATTATAATCCCTTCAAGTTTCCAATCACTCTCTTAAAATGAATTCTCAAACTGACAATTTGCTTCATTTTCCTTCTCTGTCTACCATTACACATAAGACTATTTACAGTACAAGATAAATGATGGAATCAGGCTTTATAAATTCTGACTATGAAAGTGATTGAATCATCGCTTTTGAAGGTTTCTTAGTTTTTCAATATTTCGACGGATATTTTACATGATTATATTTATTTCAAGAAACATTGAATTATTTTTTATAAAATATTTATCCAATGTTATGAAGCGTAACGACCAAATCTGAATTAATAAAACAACAATATTTATTTCTTCTCGTCATATAATATTTTCCAAAATAGAAACTACTTCCGAGCAAAGTGGAATAGTTTTTGCGGGACTATAAATTTGCAAAAACACTTTTATTTCTTGTAGGTACATTCTGTGCAAATAGAAACTACTAAATTATGACTACTTAAGTTCGAGTTTAGGTCGTTTCATATCGATTTAATTTGCCCATATTTGTGTTTAAGTGATTCACGTTCACATGAAATAATTATAATTTTTTCTCAATAAGTTCCTACAGAATTGTTAAGACCGTGGTTTCTTAATTTGTATGGGTGGATATTTTCTGTCAGATGTTACAGAGAAATAATTTGATACGGGTTGTGATTAACAAATACGGTGAATAAATACATTAGGGCTTTTCGAGAACTATGATTCTGGCTGGTACATCTATTAGCTAATTGCAAAATCCAACCTCTAAAACCTTTACCATTCAGTTTCGTTTGTTAATTTATATCTTGTTAGTATTTTTGTGTTTCAGGACCTTAAGTCAGTTTTGTACCAGGTTTAAATTGTTTTAATAATTATTATAAAGTTATCAGTGATTCACCACCACGCATATACTTGGTAACAATTTTCTTATTCCCATGAGCTGTTTTACGTAGAAAACCTAAACTCGGGTGAAAACTATGGAGAGTGGAGAGAAGTGCCACATTTGCATCAGGGTAAATTTTCATATGTTATTTACGCTCTAGATAAGTTTTCACACTTTTGTACAACAAAATTCTGAATTGGGTTCTCCAAATATTGATCTGCCTGCGTGCTCAATCAGATTATTATCCGGCGCTTCTTCTGTACAATTTTATCTTAGCATATTCGCTTCTTACGAACCTTTCTGTACCTTTCTTATACGCTTTGGTCAAGCGTTATCCTCCTAAAAAATAAAACGCGTCCCAAGTTATTTATCGTATATTAAACAGTTGTTCTGATTACATTGGGTGGTTATTTACTGTCAATGTCTGTGGTAAATCTAGCCTGAAGACTGTACGAAATATTTTGCTAAAAATTTCTGTTCTTATTTAAATCAAATACACCTCCATTTCATGTGATTTGAAGCCGTTATTAAGCTTGTTGTATAGTGAATCAGGGTACTCTTAAAGGTTTTTAAGATCTTAAAATTGTTGTAACAAGTCTTTAAAGAAATGCATTTTCTCTAATAAAGTTCCATAAGGTCGTTTTAATTGTACTTTGAAGGCGAGACCAGTTATGTTGGAGTTGCACTGGCCAAATTTACTACGTAGATATCTTTTTTTGCATTTGATACTCTTGGACACACACTATCCTCTATTTACAGGAAGCTATTGTATTATTCTAATAACAAATGCTGTGGTTTACCGTGCGAGATTCTGTAATGTCACCAGAAAAGAAATTCTTTACCGTCTTTGTAAAAGGATGAAGAAAGTTCTATATTTGAAGATGAGTGAGTTTTTCAATGCAAATCTTCTCACCTGGTTTATTATGATATTAAGGCAGTTTATAAATTGAATAAATCAATTGGATGATATGAACACTTTTCAAAGACAAATAAACTATATTTTAATTCGGATTTGAAACTAAAAATGCTCAAATTTAAACAGTATTAAAGTTATTATTCCCACGGTAAACACTTTTGAATACATTGCTTAATAAATTCAGCTGCAGGGATAGCTTTGAAGAACCATTTTTCAAATTTTTCCTCGATGTTGATATAAATAAACTTATTGAGTACATTTTGTATCTAGCTGTATAGTTTCTAATGGATATACCTCGACATTTGGGAATATCAAAGATTATCAGATAAGAGTTTTCACGAACCACAAATTTTGAGATAATTATTTTCTCAATTAGAATTAGAGGACATTTTGAAATCACTTACTATTTTTGCACAAATTATTCTCACCTGAAACAAAAAAGATTATAAATGTTATGGTGAATTTCATTTGAACAGACTGTCATTGACGAAATGATTGAATATTTTCACAATGGCTTCATTATTCAGAACTTTGCATATGTGTTTTTTTATGAAATTAATCAATCTTTCAAAGAATACACACAACTGTTTATATAATTTTCATCATTCTCATCTCTTCGTTTGTATATTCATTCTTTTAGTGTTTCTAGTTTATATATATGGATTCTAGAGCATGCAATATTACATATTACTCCATATTAAATTGGGATAAATTATTATTTTTATCTTGTAATATGAAGTATATGTATATCCTCAAAACATTTGAACTTAAATAAACAAATTCTTTAAAGTATGAACTTCTGATTTTCTTTAAGAAATTCATTATTCATTGGAAAGCTTACAATTTTGGGTAATAAGTAACACTGGGATACATTGGAATAAGAATTTGAATTTTCGCATTAGCGAAAAATGCTTTTAAATATGCCTTGTACGGGGATCACTTCACTTTTATTAGATCTGTATAAAATTGAAACATGAATGAAATTTTAAGAACCAAATATGGACTTTTCAGAAAAAAGAAATAACAGAATTAAGATGAACAATATTTAGTGCTAAATACAGTATTGCCGCACATGGCGGTACGGAAGAAACAATGTCCATCATTTTTTTGTAAAAATTGTAGTGCAATTAATATTGGATACAAATGAGCCTCGTATGTTTAATATTCCTAAACAAATAGTGAAAATTTCTCTTCATTTTCTTCTAATCGTTTGATACTACCACATTGAGCTTTATGGTTCCTTTTTATCCAGTGGTATATCTCATAGTTTCCCTTCCTAATATTTACCTCTTTCTTCTATTAGCTATTATAAAAGTAATCTTTTATATGAAACTATCCTCAATTAATTATTATCTATCTACCTATCTTTTAACTAATATGTATGCAGCGGTGATGCTGAATTTTTATATTTGTGGTGAAATTAAAAGAAAAATAAATATATAAGGGAGACAATCAACAAACAAAACTGTAATATTTATAACAAATTATTCAATATAGTAATTGAGGACTAGTAAAGGTAAAATAAATAAACTACATGTAAGATATATTACAAAGTTTCTATAAGATGATACTTATAAGAATAATTGGAAAATGATGATTTATTCATCACGAAATGGAATTTAATTATATCCGATACTGCCTTGAACCTGTTATCGAATGGGGTCTCTGCTACATGTTTTTTTTCACTCCTACAAAATGACAAAACGGAGGAAAAAAATTACCGGTTCTGATCTTAACCTTGCTAAAATACTTTCTCATAAATGTATAAGAATTGCAGTCAATTCAAGTGATTAATTCTGAAGAATATAAAATAAATGTTCTTGAATAGGTGGCACATAATAACATAAGAATCTCCACTGGTTCTCAAGAGATTTTTCGATCTTTGGATTGTACTGTTATAAAGCTGGATGTTTAAGTATTGTCATCTTTCTGTTAATTGCTGTTTTTGTGGAAATGAACACCATATACAGCAAGTATTATGTAACAACATCTGAATCTGAAAAAAGTGGATACTTCCAAATCAGGTAAAGATGTTATGAAGGAAAAAAATTGGAGTTCTATGTCGTAAATCTTATATTCCATATTCAAAACAGTGAGTTCCAATGGAACGTTTTTTGCACTAACGAGTTGAAATTAATCAAAAATCAACATGATAGGTGATCTACAGCCTACACTGGTGTCTCGTTATAAATTATTCAAAAACATTCTGTAGTTTTTCAAAAGTAAGCCCAAACAAGTTTTATCAGATCTGTTCGATGCTTTTATTTCAATATTCAAATAGACTTTAAATAGACTTGGTTGAAATACTAGCATGGAAACATTCGAAAGATCTTCAGGTAATTTGCTGGAGTCGTTTCCTATGATGCCATAAGGGATATGATAGAGAGTTCGAAAGACCTCATTGCAAGGGGGTGGATTTATTTACATAGTAGACAGCACAGGATGACTATGTTTTTATTTTATTTATTTTATTAAAGTAGGGAGAAATAAGAGATGAATTTTAAAAATTGTTGCATAGAAATCACTTGAATATAATTGAAGAAAACTTTGAAATAAATAAAGCGTTATGATATGAACTATGAGAGAAATATATCGAATTATTTAATTGAAAACGAAGTAAAAAAAGGTGACAAAATTTGAACTTCCCCTGAAAAATACTATTTCTGGCTAGCAACGTTGATAACCTGACTGGGAGCATTTCTGAAAATCTTTTTTTTGGAATGACTTCATCTGGTTTGTCCTGGTTCAATGATAGGAAATGTATGGTGAATTTGGAGAGCTATCGCGACTTGTGGCACGATGCGATTTTAAAATAAAGAGGACAGCGGTTAGATTATTTTTCAAGTTTCTTTCTTTGCACATCGTTTCGTAACATTCCAATCAAGTCCTGAATTAACTCATTTGAATTTTCAAATAGACCGTGTTTTACTATAAATAATGCAAGCACAATTTCATTCTAATGACAACGAAAACAGACTCAAACTTATTACGGCTTGTTCAGCAACATAAGGATATGAGACTGGTTGTGATAGATATAAGCATCAGTAATTCTTCCTATAACAATTTGTGTTAAATGTAATAAGTAATTCATATTAATCACAATTATAAATTTTTAGTTTATAAGCAATCGATTTACTACGTGAAGGGAGAGAAAGAGTTTTCCGGCATTTGGGGAAAAACGAGGAAACATAGTAGTAGTGTATTTTAGCGTCGACCATATATATATAAATTTTCAGAGGTTTTCAAATGAAGATATATGAAAAATTTAGTTATCCTTACCAATAGATAGACTTAACGGGAAACGTTAGTTTTTAAAGTCTACACTTGATAATCGATGTGATATTATGAGAATAGATATTTACAGCTGGGTTGCCAGACGTTCCGGATTTCAAGGGCCAGTCCCGTATTCCTCGTACGGCGTCTTGGGACAAAGTGAAACGGGCCGCTGTTTCTCCCGTATTTTACTTTCACGATTGACAAAATTAAAAAAATTAAATTAAAAGTTATATAAAATGTATACCACAATGTAAAGTTATATTTCTATAACATTATTTTGTTATTTTCAATTATAAAGAAAAGAAAATGAGTAAAAGCTATTTTAATACACTTTCATTACTGTCCTTATTATCGTACTTAAAGCAAATCATTATTTTTAATAATCAAGTTGATTTAAGCCAAACTTTCATTTATTGTAATTGAAAAATTAATATAAATTATATTAATACTAAGGTCCAGATAATACGATTTACAAAAAATACTTTTTAAAGGTTATTTTTTTAACCTTTTGTTTCTTCATTTCTATGAATATTTTCCCGCTCTTGCTTTTCAGGAGGGGGGGGGGTATTGTCCCGTGTTTAGCAGCCAAGGATCTGGTTACCCTGATGTACAGTCCAATGTATGTATACGTTTTCCATTTTTTTTAAGTAATATAATTGTTTACTTAGCAAAAACTTAATAAAGAAACATTATATATAAACAAGTTTAGTTGAAAAAAGTTTGAGAAACAGTTTGTAGGTAATATCTAAATAAACTCTGCCAAAGACTAATTACAATAATAATAGCAATAGAAAGAGTATTATTGGAAGATAATAACATAAAACATATGGAATAATTTATAAATGTTTTGAGCATTTGGATATTCCCAATAACATTCCATATAATATGAAAGGTTGAAACACTATAGTCAATTTGATATTGAAAAACGTTTGGAACGCGTATTTCAAACGAGATATACATGTTATTTCATTTAATAAATCTTCTATTGTTTTTTTAATAACGTGGAGTAGATTCCGATTGGATGGAAGTGATCAAATAATTGACTATTTGTTCATCTCAAACAAATATTGCAATATCAATTTTATTTGTAGGATCACTACAATCGAAAAATCTAAAACAAACTGCTTCCAGTTAACTAGCAGCTTATTAAATTTTATATTTCTTTATAGTCTTCAAATATGAAATCGATACAAGCTTGAAGATGAATGATCAATATTGATAAACAAATTATTTTGTTTTCGTCAAAATGACATTCAAATTTAATGATATATATTTAAAAATAACATGGTAACAGCGAACTGCAAAATTACTTCCGGAACCTATTCAGTCGATAAATGTGACAAAAAAATGATTCAAATAGATATGTAGCTTGAAATATTGCCGCAATATATACTGGTGTTAGGAACATCCGCATTCGTATCTACAGAAATTGAATTACGTTGATGATATCTGGAAAACCCCAGTACTTTACCGGATTAAATCATGTTATATTTGTGTTATTCTTTATTAATCAACTTTTGTCTTGATTTATCAATAGTTTTGTTGTTATTACTAGTACTAAAGACCACTTATCAGGCAGACATTTTTTGTTTTCCTAATTGTCAGCAACATGAGTGAAGATAATATCTAGTACTAGATTATATTCTTTCAATCATATTAAAAAGTGGAATCAATTAAATAAAATGTGCCAAAAAAATTTTGGAATAAATTGGAACCGTTGGGTTATTCATGCTGAACACACTATTTCCACTACCATTACACCAATTACACTGTTTGTCGCGCATTTCGATAACCAAGTTATTGGTCGTGTTCAGTATAAATTTCTTATTAGTCATATTATTAACATCGAAAATTGTGATATCGAGATATTAAGAAACAAAATGGGGTAGAGCTTGCAGTTAGTACTTCTGTGTATAATTTTCTCCAAGTTTAAAGTATAGCTTTACAAGAATGTAAGAGCTGGATAAGATGATTGATCTAAAGAGGACGGTTGTCACAATTATTGATGACTTAGATTTTCATTTATTGTAATTGAAAAATTAATATAAATTATATTAATACTAAGGTCCAGATAATACGATTTACAAAAAATACTTTTTAAAGGTTATTTTTTTAACCTTTTGTTTCTTCATTTCTATGAATATTTTCCCGCTCTTGCTTTTCAGGAGGGGGGGGGGTATTGTCCCGTGTTTAGCAGCCAAGGATCTGGTTACCCTGATGTACAGTCCAATGTATGTATACGTTTTCCATTTTTTTTAAGTAATATAATTGTTTACTTAGCAAAAACTTAATAAAGAAACATTATATATAAACAAGTTTAGTTGAAAAAAGTTTGAGAAACAGTTTGTAGGTAATATCTAAATAAACTCTGCCAAAGACTAATTACAATAATAATAGCAATAGAAAGAGTATTATTGGAAGATAATAACATAAAACATATGGAATAATTTATAAATGTTTTGAGCATTTGGATATTCCCAATAACATTCCATATAATATGAAAGGTTGAAACACTATAGTCAATTTGATATTGAAAAACGTTTGGAACGCGTATTTCAAACGAGATATACATGTTATTTCATTTAATAAATCTTCTATTGTTTTTTTAATAACGTGGAGTAGATTCCGATTGGATGGAAGTGATCAAATAATTGACTATTTGTTCATCTCAAACAAATATTGCAATATCAATTTTATTTGTAGGATCACTACAATCGAAAAATCTAAAACAAACTGCTTCCAGTTAACTAGCAGCTTATTAAATTTTATATTTCTTTATAGTCTTCAAATATGAAATCGATACAAGCTTGAAGATGAATGATCAATATTGATAAACAAATTATTTTGTTTTCGTCAAAATGACATTCAAATTTAATGATATATATTTAAAAATAACATGGTAACAGCGAACTGCAAAATTACTTCCGGAACCTATTCAGTCGATAAATGTGACAAAAAAATGATTCAAATAGATATGTAGCTTGAAATATTGCCGCAATATATACTGGTGTTAGGAACATCCGCATTCGTATCTACAGAAATTGAATTACGTTGATGATATCTGGAAAACCCCAGTACTTTACCGGATTAAATCATGTTATATTTGTGTTATTCTTTATTAATCAACTTTTGTCTTGATTTATCAATAGTTTTGTTGTTATTACTAGTACTAAAGACCACTTATCAGGAAGACATTTTTTGTTTTCCTAATTGTCAGCAACATGAGTGAAGATAATATCTAGTACTAGATTATATTCTTTCAATCATATTAAAAAGTGGAATCAATTAAATAAAATGTGCCAAAAAAATTTTGGAATAAATTGGAACCGTTGGGTTATTCATGCTGAACACACTATTTCCACTACCATTACACCAATTACACTGTTTGTCGCGCATTTCGATAACCAAGTTATTGGTCGTGTTCAGTATAAATTTCTTATTAGTCATATTATTAACATCGAAAATTGTGATATCGAGAAATTAAGAAACAAAATGGGGTAGAGCTTGCAGTTAGTACTTCTGTGTATAATTTTCTCCAAGTTTAAAGTATAGCTTTACAAGAATGTAAGAGCTGGATAAGATGATTGATCTAAAGAGGACGGTTGTCACAATTATTGATGACTTAGATTATGGCCTTCACATCAATATCAAAAAGACTAAACCCATGATTGTCCCCAAAACATCCAACAATCCTGCAATGGTGGGATCATCGAAAATGTCAAGAAATTTAAATATCTGGGGTGTAACAAAAGATATAGACCCAGATACAGAAATAAAATCACGCATCGAGCAAGCAAGAAATGTCTTTCTAAACATGAGACAATTGTTTACATCCCGAGCACTTGACCTTAAAATCCGGTACCGGAGAGTGAATTGCTATGTATGTATAGCTGGATAGCTTATATCAGTAACGAAGAAGTAATGCAAAGAATAGACACCGAAAGGGAACTTATAGAATTAATAAAAACTCAGACTTTTGCAACTTCTGATCGAACGGAAAATGGAGGGAAAACGTGGTCCTGGCAGACGACAGGCTTTGTGGCTGAAGAATATTCGCGAGTGGATCGGTTTAGACGCTGATAAGAAGGGCCAGAAACAGAAATGACTTTGCTGGGGTTATTGCCAACCTTCGTTAGAAGAGGGTACCCAAAGAAGAAGAACATTATGACCGTGAAGGAGGTACCGTTATTTACACAGCCCCCAATCAAAATTTTGATTTAATAAAAAATATGTTGGATAGGTCGTCGAAACACTGCCGAGGAATAATATTTCCGTAAATCGATATTTCATTATAGCTTTGTTATTTTAATTTATATAATCGTAATAAAAATGCGGGTTGGTTCAATAATCTAATTTGTGACTATTATGTGTGTGAAGGCTTGTTTTTATTCACGTACATGAATATTATTTAGTTCCTCTGTAGTTTCCAGAATGATCTATAACATTTTTCAAGCAGCTCCGTAACGGAACGGAATTTTTGAAATAAAAATGTTCCAATAATTTTAATTTTGAAATGAAATACGAATTACATTCTATGTAATCAGGTATCTGTCTATTAATATAATAGATGCAACTCGATTATTTAGAATTAAGGACTCTATAAATTTGGTTATTTCTTCCCTCTTTTGATCTGATCATACACAGGGTGTTTCTAAATTCATGCGACAAAGCACAGGAGGTGATTTCTCGTATTAACTTAAGATGGGTCTTTCCTATGTTATCACCCTTAAAAGGTGGTGACTAAATTGAGTTTTTCTCTCAAAGAACTAACCAAGGATATCTTCGAATATTCCTGTTATATTATACGAGGATTAAATAAGCAAACCTTACTTTATTTTACATCAAAACACTTTTTTCAGAGATAAAGTTTTATGAAATGAAATTATAACTTAAAGTCCTTGTTAGAATATTTTTAATTTTAACTTTTTTCCAAAACCTGCAGCTGAGAAAAAGATATATACCATCATTTATGATTTGAAGCAGTAAAGTTTAATATGAATCATAATAAATAAATACTGCAAATACCCATTTCTAACCAAAATTGTATATGAACGTATCCTACGTGTCATGGATTGCCGTACACGTTCAAAAATTCTTCAAATTGTTGAAATCAACTATGTGTGTCGTGTAGACTAATTATTTGAAGCTACTAATTTCCTTCTCGAATAATGTAGCAAAAATTCTCATAGTTAGTCCTTTGCGATTGTACGAAAATACAGAAATTGAAATTATAAATCCTAGAATTATTTGGATAATATTTCAACACTTTTTCAATAAATATCACTCAACAACAAAGAACTCTCTTATGGATTTTTTAAAATAAATCACTCACGTTGTCTTAATTTTTTGTATCATTATCTAAATTGAATCAATTAGGGTCTTCCCAAAGTCTTTATAACACATTTTGACAGAATTTTAAGTGTTTCCACTTCTGATCTACTGTGACGAGATATGCTGATAATAATTAATATATCCTATGCTGGTCCGTTTCAATATTCGATGCGTCCCTGAACAACTTATTTTAATTTTACGTAATACATCATTTAACTCATTCTCCAGATTACTCAAAACAATGTTCATGCAGTTGTGCAGTTGTAATAGAATAAAATAACGTACAATTCTTAATATTTATCAACATTTGATTGTATTAATATTACCCAATACAGCATTATGTCGAGTTTTTCATTTTCTTTTCCTAGAGTTTGTTTCTTTCTCTTATAACGTTTCGAGACTCCCACAAGTTTGTAAATATCTAAAAGACGAACTTATATTATAAAACTGTTTACAGATAATGAAACTTTCTATAATTTATATATAATAATAATTTGTATTAAAAATCACTAACATTAATAAATATTAGTATTAAAATGGAAGTAGTTTTTAGAGTAGAAGGCATTTTCCAGTAAGTTTGCCTCCAAATTATTGCGAAATGCAGGAAAAGATGTTATAGATTTGATTTCAAATAGCTAATTATTGCACATTTTTTTGCATTGTAAAGTATTGAGCCCCTAACTAATTCTAAAGGTGGAGTAGGGAGATAAAGGTCGTGCTCCGCGTTCCTAAGTGGATAGCTGTGCAATGATTTTTTAAAAATTGTAACGTCGAACGGATTCAAAAATTAATAAGAGTCAACATTTTGAATCTTCCCGGCAATGAGCCCTGATGTTTAGTCTGAGTTAATAACCAACAGCTCTCTTCTCTAGTCTGAAGATTCGCTCAATTGAATCGCATATTACCTACGTACCCCAGAAGGGAAGGGCACATCGGAGATGCGACTCAATAAGGGCATAATAAACTGTTATAGAGATGGTACATATTTTACTTTGCAGGTCTTTTATTTTTATTGTACTTCACATATAGTGAAAATCCACAGCTTCTGTATAATGTGTAATAAGTAATTTGATTGAATGCCATACGTGTGTCATATATGCAATTTATCCCAGCCAACCGTTTGATGAGTGTGTCAGGTGGTCCTCAAAGTTTGGAACTTGGTAGAGATTTTTGAAAATAATTCATATAATTTTTGTAATTCTAATTTTATTTTAAAATTGTGAAAAACTGTTGTTCTCAAAATAGTACATATGCATATATATGCGAGACGTTAGGAAAACGAAAAAATATAAAATTATGTAGGATGTCTCATTTGAAAACGTATAAAGGGTAATCAGTATATGAAGTGTAACCCAGTATATAATCATATATAATTTTGAAAAATATAACTCCTGATTCTTATTTATTATTATTATTTTATCATAAATTGTTGTAACTGTATGATGTTCGTTCCTTGACCTTTCCATCCATTCCTAGGTCGAGAGAGTGAAATATTCCTTCTCCACGAGCTTCTGTTGTTGACAGCTTGTTATAACCAGATAACAATTTGACGGCGTACCAAAGTTGGGTAAAACGACTTCATCTAGGAACACAACGTCCATACGCCTACGAAAAGATCCATATTTGCACTAAAATAGAAAATGTTTTGTCGTCACAACGTCTGTTGCAGACTTTTAAAATAATAGCTTTGTTGGCAGGAAACAGTATGTAATTTCAGAAATTTTTGAAAAATAATGCGATTTTCTGTTTTTAAAACCGTAAAATATTCCAAGATCATTGATCATTGATGAGTGATTTGTACTAACAATATCTGTAGAAGTTGTGCTGAAATATTGGAAAATATCTCTAAATTAACAGTTTGTGCGTAACAGCTGTCTAATATCTATTTGTAAAATAAAGTCATTGAGCAAATACAGAAAAAAACAAATCCTACAAATTTAAATACACCATTACAAATAAGTTTGAGGTCAGTAAGAAATCTGCACTATGAGTGGCTTCAATTGCACTAATGATTATTTGGTTACGAATTGACTTCAATGCCACGCCCGAAGTTCTACCACTGCTAATTAAATCGAATTTAGCTTTAATTTATATTGTTCTAGGTACTTAAAAAAGAGTTGTACTGTCAAGTGTCTGATATTTTATTGTCAAATCACTCAAAGTTCCCTAACATTCATTTCATCAGTTTCTTTAATCACAAATTGATTCAACTTTTCAAAAAACTGGTTTCCTTCAATATCTTCATTAAAGTTAACGAACACAATTATTTCGGAAAAGGTGATAGGTTCCATAATTCTGACGCTTATATCAGTCGTTGAAGGAGTATAAGTGTCGATGGGTATATTCTCTGAAGATTCTGGTTACATTGATTTATTTAATGTTATGATTATCCTTTAAATGAGCATAGGAATTCAATAATAATGTACCACAGATAGTGCTTATTGTTTATTTATTTTTTCGTCTACAACTCTCCAAATTTTCTGTCATTGTGAAGGTACAATTTTCAATGTTCAATGTTCAATGTGTATCAGACATCAGGACATCAAAGATATTGTGTTTTGACATAATCTCAGAAAACCAATTGGTCCACCCAACCAAATTTACACCAACTGAAGCATATTGGTATCATTAATAGAGATTGTCATCATCAGTGATCTTTGACTTGCAGAGTTACAAGGAAACAGAATAGAGATATTAAAAGTGATGAAGTTATTAAAATCTGCATTGAAGCTCAATAATTGTAGCGATAGGTATTCATTTACTGTTCAATTATATATTAGTAAAATTAGCATAGTAAACTGTGGTTATCAATTTTCATTCAACATATCATGTTTAATGAACATGAGTAATTATTAATTCTTATATTAATAATATTAATCGGCAATTTTTATATTGGAAATAAAACGTATATTAGTGTATGAATGAAAATAATTTGTCTTACGACAGAAATTATAAATTTAATTGTGTCAGCTAATTATCGATAATTTGTCGATAATTTTGTTGCTACATGATTTGTATAAGCATATTGAATGTTTCATAACGATATGTATAATATATGTAAAATATGTATTTTTCTTATTTAGAGAGAAATAGATACATAATAAAATAAAAAAAAACATTTTTGAATTTAAAAAACGTTTCTCCGGCTGTAGTTGGTTCTGATTAAGAATTTGTGGATCTCGATAAAAACGACTGAATAAAACTTAAAGTGTTGGATTTATGCGATACGAACATTTGAATCAGTGAAACAGTTGCATACTAGTAAATAGACACGTGAGCTTCACATCGATTCATTCTAGCTTCCGTCAGCTATTTTCACATTGATTACTTTTTTGACAATGAAATATCACTTATCTGGTTAGGGCTACTTGAAATAGGACAACAAGTAATGCTGGACGCAATATATTTTAACCAGGGCGTTAACTCATGCAAATGAAATTTTCATTGCTTGCAAGTTGTAATTCCAAGGAGAAACCTTTTCATTCAACAATCAACAAAGACAGAACAGTTGATTCATTGGGGCACTTTTGTATAACTCACTTTTTGGTTTTTTATAACAAATCTTGTCTTTGTTTTGTGATTTTTTTGCTGGTATTTATTTGTATGTTTTCCAGATGTTTACTCTTTAGTATTACCAAGAGTGGATATATTACCCTACAGAAAGCAAGTTGCTGAGAATGGAATGGTTATTTTTACTTATTGGGGGCAATGAAAACAGCATGACAATAAATATTGATTATATGAAAAATTTTCAGCCTGCTCAAAATTCTATGTGCTGTTGATATCTCTCTTATATGAATTGGTGAATCATTTTCAAATTAATAATTGTGAATATTTTAGCAAACAGATGCTATCTAATGAGTTAAAGTCCCTCCGGAAAATGTCACAATAAATGCTAACATCTTAGATCTGTATGATTCTAACATTTTACATATGTAAATAATTGGGCGTAGAGGTCTAAAATCAAATGTATTATTTTATTGTACTGCACATTAGGATTAAAAGTTTACTTTTCAAATCTTCCGGTCATTCTATACCAAATCTTTTGTACAATTTTTCGCCAGTTTTTCGAAGCTACGATATAAATGCATTAATCGTACAGCAATACAAATACAAAAGTGTTCAGCAAATTAAAATAAATAAATTTCTTATAATCCGTTCCTGGCAAACCATTCGTTAAATAGATAGGAATATATCTCCCTTTTGAAATTCAGCATTTTCTCGATTGATTCCGTAGAGAATATTTGTTCAAATGATCCAATTCTGAAGCTTCCAGAATATGAGAAGTTTTCCTATCTTTTTTCCTGGTAAATAAGGGGCACAAAGAAAAGAATCCACAGTTCTATGAACATTTTGTTGGCCACAAGTACAGCAACGTTTTAACTATTTTTCAACATAGTCACCATCAGATTTGCGATACTTGTATCGTGGGTTTACCTTTCGTATCTTCAGGTTGTAGAACCACCTGTGGATAGAGCCTCAGGAAACAAGCAACACAATATCTGTGAAAAATAGCTGCTCATGGCTTGCTGCGCGTCACGCGTCAGCGCACAAGCTCAAAAAATAATTATTGATGAGAAAGGGTCGCCCACTTCACTCTCCATCACGGGTACGTTAAATTCCTTAGGAAAATGCACCATCTGCTTCTTCATGAAGCATAGACCTGACAATGAATTTCGGTTGACATATTGACCGAACCTCGCAGACAGCGGGAGAAGTGAAGCTGACAAAAAAATTAATCTTTAAATTAGTTCAAAAAGGTTTATAGATTCATGGAATAATAAGGCAACAAAACTAATTTTGTAGTAAGTCAGGAAGTCTTGTTTGTATTCATATATAGTTACTGGTTATAATAGCATCATTATAATAACATTAAACCGCAGAACTGATCAATATTTTACGTTCTTTTCCACTCATATCAATATTTTAGCATATTGAATCATTTGTTTTGTAGGGAACAAATCTGGAATATAATCGAATATATTTCTCCGGGATTTGGCTACTTTGGATCTCATTAAGATTTTTTTACACGTTTAAGCTGTGAATACTACTCTGTATTCTTTGGATAATTTTGCTACTTATATTTTTAATTAAGCTACTTTAAGCTTAGAGATGAATAATATTTAGCGAGCAGAGAATTTGAATTTAAAGCCACCCACACTCTGTTGTAGAAGGATTTCGAATTAATTAAAAGTTTTTAGACAGGGAGTTGCCTCATGTCGGTTAATATTTTTTAATCTCCAGTAAAATTGATAAACCCTGTAGATCACTGTGCAGATATAACAGTCTTATTGGTGTAAAACCAACACAGTGTTTACTCTACTTCGTTTGATAGTGAAGAACAGTATACCTAGTAGACAGTAGGTAAACACATGTAAGTTTGATTTAAAACATGGTCGTGGAGATCTGTCGAGGTGTTTGCAACCTTTGAATTGACCGCTCAATGCATGGGATCCAGTTTATTTTCCCTATTTTCATAGATAAACACAGCATGGATTTATCTTGATGAATGTATTTCTGAAAAATTGTGTAAAAATTGAGTGTGTAAATTCAAGAATAACAACTGGAACGCTTGTTATTACTGAGTACATTTTATTTTAACATATTTTCCGAATTAATTTTTGTTTGTAACTACATGATAATCGGTGTTTGTTGTGATAGCAATATTAGGATTTTGTAACAAAATTCAACATTCGTTGATAAATAATTGCAACCGTTCGTGAAATTCCTAAAAAATATCACGCTAATTTCAAAAATGATACAATTACTATAATTAATATAATAATTTGGTTGGCTAAGGGTGATAAAAGGTTATCAATAATAATCAGAAGTTATCTCTATATCGGATCAAGACGAATTCGAATATTGACTAACTTTAAACGATTATAAATAATATATTTATAAAAAATTGAAACTCACTAAAACTATAGTGAATTAGCAATTCAGTTTAGTTCAATTAGGGCTCGTTCGCCCGACGTTCAACCATCACTGATACGTACTTGATCCACATAGGCACTCACGGAGACAGAGTACTATACATTTTAAAAAAGCTGAATAGATAATTGGAAAATAGAATTTACAGAAGCCTAGACCTCTAAATGGAGAAATTGAATAAGAAAAAGTGTGTATAAGAAATTGGGGTGGACATTGAAGGAAAACAAGTTGACCAAAATCCACTACAATTAATACCCTTGGTATTTGAAATTGTGAAATGATTAAATTGATAGCGGTAGATCGTGTGTGAAAATTGGAGCATTCCTGAGCTCTGATCCAATTTGTTATCTGATCATTCTTATGCCTTTCTTATTTTTGCATTCTTCTTTTCAGTTTGACTATGAATAAATGTTTCTCCAGCTCATAAGAATCAAGTTTCGTTACAATTTACCATTAACTCTATCGGAATCAGCTTCACATGATACACACTTAAACGGCTCTTGTGTCTTTGCTGAGTTGTTTCAATGCATTACTTCCAGGAAAAGGCTATTTAGGTAAGCAACAAAGCATAGAGCTCAAAGACTTCAATTGAATATCACCTACTTTAAATATATCGGAAATTTTAGACATAATGGATTGTTGTCACTTCTTCAATGGACCTGTAGCCTCACCTTTTCATGGGTTGATCACAATTTCATAGAATCTAGAAACACTTAGAATTTAATGATATGAAAAAACCCGGAAAACGAACACCCTTTATAGTTCATAATAGGATAGTGGGCGGTCAAGGACCGCTAAGGACATACGCCTCACGTACCACCCTCGAAGTTATCAAAGGCTGATGTCCTTGGAAAAGTCTTTGGCTTCAGCAATTTGACGTCACTAGGTAAGCTGTAAAGCTTGCTCAAGTGACTGTTGGGCACTCATAGATGACGTGGTCTTCAGTTTTTTCCTCCTTAATGCCCCAGCTGGTCATATTGATGACCAATCATATCGGTAATATGGAACATCTTAAGTTTCTTCGACAGAATGTATCGATCAGTGAAAGGAGATCTCCTAAGCGATTCTATCAATTGTATTTTTTCCCCCGGCTGAAAATATCAAAAAACTGATCTGAGGAGACACGAAGATGATTTCTTTTTCAAGATAAGGGTAATAATATGGTTAATCCCTTTTTATTTTATACATTTGTCATTCCATATCACTATCCACTTTTACCATATTAATACTTATTGATTAGATATTGAATGAGAACGCTGAGCAGTGCTTCAACATTTCGATTAATTTGTGCTATTGTGAAAACGATGCCATAATTATGTTTATAGTTGCTATTGAAAACAAATTCACAAAACTTTGAACTAGCTAATAAAGAAAGAATAGAAGTAAACTGCTATCTTTATTTATTCCATTTATTCGAAATAGTTTGTTTTATACAAACGTTAAAATATTTGAGGACAAACTTGTCGATATATTGACCCAGATATTATCCTTGGACTTGAATATACATAAATCATATCGAAAACGTTTGAGTAATCCAAAGAATGTTGATTATAAATATAATGGGCAACACCTAAACAAAGTGAATTAGTAAACAAAATAAAAAACAATCATCAATTAAAGGACAACGTTCGTGAGGCTACTAGAATTCTACGTGCAAACCAACTATAAATAATCGTTTCTCAAAGGCTATACGACATAAACATAGAAAATGGTACGTTTTGTTGAGAAGTCTCATCATTTAGTAATAAACACAACATTTCAACAATGATTGTTTTTCGTTATTTAATCATGTTCTCTAAGGTTAACGTATTCAAGCGATATTACCTGAATATTCAGAAGACAATAAAAGCTTCATTGTAGACTACATACAGAGGAAAATTAATCAGAATAAACTTAATCCAATAAACAAGGAATGTTGCATCAAAATTCAATATTTGGTTTATGTATTTACAAAAAGTTTACTATCATCCGGGCTTTCCGGAAACCATGATAGGGATAATCTGATTATGATCTGAATGTTTGGAAATTAATCCGGATCACGTTTACTGACGTTAGGAAACTAAACAAAGTGAACAGATTACAGCCATATGATACAATCGTTCCTACTTTCGAATACCAGTGGGTGGATGTAATCAAGGGACGCGTTGTTTCGTTTGTATTTGTTTTCTTCAACCTTGAAAGTTATCAATTTCCCGTATATGTTTGTCTATTATTAATATTTATTAGTAGCATAGATGCTGTGGCTATACGTTTTTGTACTTTTGCGCTTTCATAGATGACCGATAACTTGTTATCACAATCACACTCATATAGATTCAGAATCGCAGAAGATGCTGTTACCGTGAATGACATGGTAGATGGAGGAGCTCGTTCTCACAAGAAGATTCAATCGAGTATTTTATGTCTAATAAGCTTGATACAGTAAAAAAGAGTCTAGATTATCTTGGTACAAATAATTTTTTGTAAGAACAGACATCTATTGATTCTAGATATTTCGACAGAAACCATGCATTAAGAAACCGATGACTACAACTATAAACTTGTTATCACTGGAAATGGAATGAAATATGATGAAACAAAAAACGAAACATCTACATTGATGTATTTTTTTTTTAATTTAAAAAATATTGCTAATAATATCACGGCACTAGTGCCCAGTGAAGTAATCAGTTAGGAAACTAAACAAAGTGAACAGATTACAGCCATATGATACAATCGTTCCTACTTTCGAATACCAGTGGGTGGATGTAATCAAGGGACGCGTTGTTTCGTTTGTATTTGTTTTCTTCAACCTTGAAAGTTATCAATTTCCCGTATATGTTTGTCTATTATTAATATTTATTAGTAGCATAGATGCTGTGGCTATACGTTTTTGTACTTTTGCGCTTTCATAGATGACCGATAACTTGTTATCACAATCACACTCATATAGATTCAGAATCGCAGAAGATGCTGTTACCGTGAATGACATGGTAGATGGAGGAGCTCGTTCTCACAAGAAGATTCAATCGAGTATTTTATGTCTAATAAGCTTGATACAGTAAAAAAGAGTCTAGATTATCTTGGTACAAATAATTTTTTGTAAGAACAGATATCTATTGATTCTAGATATTTCGACAGAAACCATGCATTAAGAAACCGATGACTACAACTATAAACTTGTTATCACTGGAAATGGAATGAAATATGATGAAACAAAAAACGAAACATCTACATTGATGTATTTTTTTTTTAATTTAAAAAATATTGCTAATAATATCACGGCACTAGTGCCCAGTGAAGTAATCAGTTGATAGCTGATCTATCTGGCTGAGAAGTACGGTTTCCAAAAAGCTTTATTAGTTCAAAGATTTATGTTACAATATGCAAACAATACAAACTTTATTAACAATCAACAAAACAGACATTTGTCAGAAATTAATTTGATCATGCTTCAACTACTTAAATCCTAATTTGAAAACGAGATCAATAAATAGATCTAGGCTTAGGAAATTGCTGATATAAAAAATACCAGTACGTGTATTTTTTTTATTCTGTGATAATTTTTCTACTATTAACACAAAAATATTGAATTTGAGAAATAATTAATGGAGATTCCAATGTTTACAGTGAATTTATAAATATGATAGACCAATCAGTAATATTGGTGCCGTTATGATCTTTTGACAGTTTCCTGTTAACACTATAGAACTTCTGAGTTTTATAAATAATTATCCGATGGGGGCAAATTAATGTTTGTAAGGTACACGCATCAATACTTTCTGGTGGTTTTTCTTAATCGTTCGCATGCTTCTATCGCATTGTTTTAGTGGATGAGCTTACTAAAGTTTTGACTAGCTCATGATAAATAAACCTATCAAACACTAAGCATCACCCTCTTTCGCGTCAATACATGCATAGAAACTGTTTGTGAATCTTCTACGGTCATCAATCACAATATCTTCCGCTCTGATTTTTTATACGTGATCGTAATATTTGTCTCAAAAATATTCATGTTAAATTTTATTGAGGATACACAAATGGAAACCAGGTCCAAAATATTTTTCGACTTAATTAATGTGGGACCTAAGAAACGAAGTTGTTTTGGTATTTCATTTTTCATGGTTTTATGGTATCACGGTCTATGTTCATTTTATAGCAAGATAAAATATATCGATCGTCCAGCTATTTCCTATGGCTGGCCGACAGTGAGAGATTCATCTTTAATACCGAAATTAAGCAAATTAATTTCAACAGTAACGTTGATGTGATCACTTTACACAGTAATTTGTAAATTATTTTGTATGACTAAAATTATTTTCCCTATCATCTATTTTTATTCTCAAACATTTAGATATTAGAATGAGAGAGAGAATGAGAATCCTAAATTTCTTGCAATGACACCGTCGTAGATGAATACATTAAATAAATTGTTCGCTGCTATAAGAAGTAGAAATCGATTTGAAAGTCAAACATGTGATGTTATTGATAAAGTTGAAATATCTAAAATATTCCTTTTGTTGCAAAATGAAATATATAAACAATATGCATAGTTCTCAAGCAACTAACCAGGATGTTAAGAAATAATTCCGCTTTTACTATTATTGGAATTTGTACAATATATTTAGCCTTATATAGAAACCATTATATATATCTCTCTTTCTTTTAATGCATTAGTTTCACATTCCGATATGTTAATAGCATCTAATGCTATGCAAATTAATAGCATCTAAAAAATCACATCTATTATTATATAAGACTTCTATTTCTGACTACTACGATGAGAAGATGAATTCTGCTCACTTCAAGTCAACGGAAGATGTTCAATTGTACACTATAACCATGAATCTGTATTCAGAAAAAGTTTTTGTTACATTTTTGTGATATTTGATAACACTTGCTTACATAACAAGGAGAAACAGAATAATGTTAATTGGTTTTTTATACTAGTTAATGAAATTTCTAGAATGAAAATTTAATGTTACCGCGACGAATCTTATATTGGAAGATTGACAGAATCTATGAAGTTTCATTTTACCAGCTTCATGTATACAACTAAATTCTATTTAAATTTTGTTTTCCTACATCCATCTCTTCAGTTATCTTTTGAAATACTCAGTATTCGTGCAGCGTGCATAGGTATATCTTCGTCTTGAGCCCATTCTTTATTTAGATTAATATTAATCAATATTTCTATCAACGTCAATTTGAATTTTGAAACCTATGAATTTTAAAAAAAAATTTTACATGAATACGATTCAAAACCACCGAAAATCTTAATTAATTATTTCCCAGACGATGAATACATAAATATTCGAAAGCTCAGAAAATATATTAAAGTTAGTCCACTTTGGTGTTTCATTGCCACGTTCCCAATAGGAAACCGCTCATAATATAGCTTTTGACATGTTTATGTTTCTAAATGTTCTTGATTTTAGGTGTCTTCTGTTTCAAAATTCATTTAAGTCTTTATAAAAATATTTTGATAAAGAAAAACGAAACGAAAAAAGAGAAACTGATAAATTTCAGTACTAAATATTTAAAAATTACTACAATTATAGAAGTGAATCCTGTATTTGTTGAGAAAACAGATCTCCTTAGTTGATTATTAAAAGTCTAAATTAAAATAGTTTCGTAAACAAATGATTCAATTGTACATTGTTAAAATTTGTATTCGCTTTTGAAACAAATCACAAAAATAATTTAATAATATAATGACACTGACTTACAAAAATGGTGAAAACCGTTATTCTATATTTCGTATTCAATTCACGAAAACTGCATTCTTTCGATTTTATAGTACGGGATATTCTTATACTCACAGACATGTGTCTATGCCCATTACAGTTATACGTAGTAAATTGGAATTTTTACACACAAGTACACAAAACTAGAATTATATCTGATATTTTACGTACAATACAATAAATTTTTGGGAAATTTATAATATGATTAATCTGAAAACCACTTTCGATATAATTAACTAATTTCATTTTTCTCGCTAACACTACTTTTTATTCACATGAAATTTGAGCGTCATCATTTAGTTTCTTTCTACATCATTTTTATAATTGCAATTTTTACAATGGAAACAAAAGATATTGCTTCGTGGAATGGAAGTTCAACGAAAACACCGAATGTGCTACATACTTCAGGTTGAATTGAGAATATAATTAGCATAAGAGTGCTTAGAGAAGCGAAGGAGAAATAATTTGGCTTATTCTGGTCGTTCAACAACATCTTCAATTGAACTTGAAATCACTCTTGTGGAGGATATGACCACTGCAAATTTTTGTTTACAACATAAATGAAAGATTAACTTTTCATTCTTTCCAATTAGAAAATTAAAAATATCACTTCCTAACTTGTTAACAATTACTTGTTTATTTGATTTTAACTATCATCATATTAAAAATCAATTTTTTATAATGAAACATTATGAACCAAAATTACATTGACTAATGGATTCTTATCGACTTTGGTAATGAGAACACAATTGACAATATTATGGAATATTTAATTTAATGGATATCCATGGGTGTCACATAATCTAACTTTTAATTTCTACTTAAGTTTGATTTTTGCACAAGAGTACAAATAACACAAGTTTAGTGCAATAGTTGATCAATAATATTAGCTTCTCATGACTTGTATTTTCAACAGATAACCTCTCTTCTGCAGGTTATTTTCACTTGTATATCCTCTAATTATATTCAAATATGATATTAACTAAACTTCTTGAAAATTTTCTCAATTGACAATCACATCTCTGTATTTAAACCAGGATTACACCACTTTCCAGATATAATAATCTCCTCAAAAATTCAAGAAAGAAGCAAGTTGCATTATTTAAAGACAATTTCCAGTTTTCAACCACGCACCTTGAACATAAATTGATTTCCCTTGTCTTTGTTTCCTTACTGAATTATGTATTATTCGAATTTCTAAAATTGTGTGAAGCAAATCGCCATCTTCTCTCTTCTCAAACCTGTGTCTCAATATATCCTTACTACAACATTGGACACTTTCTGTTACTGGCATGGGATGTATACCAATTATTTAGTTTAGTATTTAGTTTTAAAACTTTTAGTTTTGGATGCTACATAACCTAAAACCACGATTTCTAAAACTATAGAAGGACTCTTTAGCAATAGAAATATAGGCTGACGCATTTCCAAGTACAAGTAAATTTTGTACAAGCTCTAGACATATAAATAGGCTGTGGGAACACTATGTTGTCTGTAGTCTTCACAGAAAATAACCCAAACACACTATCAACAACATTTAGTGCATTTTAGAAATGGCAAAAAAAGTTTTTGTGTATCGTTTTATAATTGAATGACATGATTGACACACCATGATTCTGAATGACAAGATTCTAAGGAGAGGTGCGAAACAAGTTTCGGGATTCAAAGAGAATTAAAAAATCTAGCAAGAATATAGTATCATCAGATTTTTGCGATACAGAGTTTTACTGGAATGGATTAGCTGGATCTGAGGATCCGTTGAAGAAGACCCGATTTTGGTTACTCTTGTATCCCAATAAATCATGCACAGAAAAAGATTCGCATCGAACGATGAGGTTACAGCAGCACACTCTCTAAAATTGTGTTTTCTCCTATTGAAACCTTATTACTAGGTATGATCACCAGAATTGCAAAAAATTATATACAATTGAAAAAATTGTTCAATTTCAAATATGGAAAACTACTATGACTTTTGGATACTTATAAAAAATAAGTTGCTCTGCTTAATTATAGTTTTGTTTAGTCAGTCAGGGGCGATCATGGGAGAAGAAGTGTAAGAATTCGTTAATAATTAGTTTGAAACGGAAGTCGTCACATATTCATAATATTTGCTTCGAAATATCTCAATGTGATGTTTTCCGTTCCTAATAATTTGATTAATTTATTCTACAAATGGCTGTAGGCTAAAACAGCGTGAAGCAACATGTCGATTGAAAGGTCAACGAATTACTCGAAACGGTAGGCAACTATTGAAGAATCGATTTTTTAAATATTTGTTTACAACGAAAACTGTGTTTTCATGTATATTTTGTTTTATTTAAGCAACCAAGGACAAACTCAGATAATTTCATTACTAAAAATACTTTAAATAAAAAAAATGGTATGAAACTTATCTTTCAAATAATTTCCGGGATCCCATAGAATCTCTCACTTTTAAAATGTGTACGTGTATATACTTTCATCTATCATATATTTTTATCATGTTTCCAAAAATATTTACTCTCAACGAGTAAATATATTGAAGAATTTCTCTCTTTTCCATAAAATTTAGCGAAAATAATCTGTTTTTTCCACATTTAATGAATAATAATTTGTTTACAACATTCATTATAATACAAAAATTGCGCGTTAATCTTAGTTATTAATTTTTCATTACATAATTTAGTTTCAATCTTCTTTTATCCATAAATAAGAATAACTAGAATATGATGTTTTATTTTTGTCAATTCAAGACATGAAAAGTACCAATATTCCGTAGAGCTGCATCTATATTCTTCGTTCTCCGCCTAATGTACATTGTATACCACCAACAGTAACATAAAGATGATTGGCATACAAGAAAGAGATCAGATTATGAAAATTTAACTTCAATCTTCATATAAATAGAAGCATTAATTTCACGAAAATAATGAAAATCGATGGATTGTGAACGTATTATTGTCTCCATATCCTTATCAATAAATCACACATCCAAAGCTTCATGTGCATTTCATGAAAATCAAAGCTTCAAGATATATTTACATCAGAGAGAATTAGAATGACAAATATCATTGAAAATAAAACAGGTTATTTTGTTTATTAACTATCCTACTCTCAAAGGTATATTTATTCTTAGTCTAAGCAAACTAAATTGATGCAATACATGGTCTATTCCTAATTGAAGAGGGACGTAAAAGCATAGTATTAGTACTCAATACTTTTAAAAACTAGGCGATATCCTACAATCGAACTTCTGCGGGAACTGTAATTTTTGTCGATAGATTTGTATCAACTGTATCAAAGTCCAAATTGGATATAAACGTGAAATGTCTAACCTACAGGATAAATTATTATTATAGAAAAAATGATAATACCAAATCATGTGCAGACGACATATTTGTCATGGCAAGAAATAACAGCTCTAGAAGAATTGACAAGAGGATAAACCAAAAAAAGACAAAATAGATAGGACCAAGATAAAAATAGGAAAGTACAGGTTTGTAAAAGAGTTTCAAATACTTAGGCAATATTATAAATGAATAAGATAACAGATCAAAAAAGATGAAGGACCACATAAATTCAGGAATTCATTTATCATTTTAGAAAAGAAAAACCTGGAAAAGAAAATATTGAAAATAATGTAGATGAGAATAAATATTGAAAATTAGGGAATGAGGAACTAAAAGAGATGATGTAATGACAAAACTAGTTAAATTCATAAAACTTCAGATATGTTGAGATAGTATGGATAAGACGGTAGCTCAATTTATTAATGGAAAGAATAAAAGATTAGAGACTAATGGAAGGTAGGCCAAGAAGACGATTCCATGGAAGATTAAGAAGAAGAATAACGGCTGAAAGCTACAAATCTGCTTAGAAAGATGACGATGGGACTATAAGAAGCCATGCGAACTACGAAGTATCGTAAGGAGCGGCCAAATTCTCCTGGAATGTATCCGCCTTATATATTTATGCTAGATATGAATCTCAACCTTGTATGAATAAAATTATTCTCGTTTGTTGGTATTTTCGTTTGTGAATAAATGATATACATACATTGGAGTAAATGAACCATAAATGTCGTTTCTTATGAAATATTTCATTTGTAACTAATATCAACGATTTTATAAATCTCATCATCTAATAATGAAAAATGTGTATCTCTGATTCGTTCCAAACTAAAATAAATTTAGTTTGTAATTTTTTGTCATAGAATTATCGGTTTTGTACCACTCTACCATCCAGTAGATAACGCCAGATATAATAATTCTCAAATCCAAATTGTTTTAATACTAAGATTACTATATAAGCTCCAGATACGTCATCATTATCATTATTTTTCGAGAAATATCTCCAATTTGTGAACTAGATTGTCCCAATTTTTGTCGACATATCTCATTCGGCTTTGATTAAGTTCACTTTAACTTACATTGAATGAGTTATGCGTGTTGTTTATCTCTATTCTCGTAAATTATATTGTGGTTCATCAGAATAACATACATTAGACACTTAGTACAGTGATTAACCAATCTAATTACATGAAATACTAACAAGTACTTAATAAAAAACAAGAGTGTTTTGAAGGAAATTTGATTGACGATTAGAACAATTATAAATGCAAATTAATTTTATTTTACTTATAGTTTTACATTGGAGTATATATAAATTTGAGAATTTAAAAATTCAGTCTACACTTACCTGAAAAGAATACATCCGTAACTTATATGACACTATTAAAAATTATAACTATAAAACCAACAATTCAGTTTAAATTCTTGACCTAAGATTGATATTATCCGTTAGTTAATGTTCGGTCGTTCGCGGCCTCGAGTTACCTGAGTCTTCGCGAGATACCAGTGAAACTGAATTAACTAAATTACAAATAAGCTTTCCCGTTAACCGGTGAATGGTGATGTAAAAATCTAGGTCGAGTCTATCGCAGTTTGGCAGCCGGGTATACCGTGAGGTTCCCCTCGCGGCCCCCTCCAGTAAGTCCTTCTGAAAGGTTCATTATCAATTTTTAGTTTTATTCAATTTTTAATTTTTTTAGCACCTCCAAAAAATGTTAACTGTGCTTTCGATGGATACTATGTACGGTGGCTTTTTTTCTATAAATCAGGCTTAAAAATTGCTTTTTATAAAATTGATCAAAATCGAAGTGTGATTTTTTTCATTTATATTGGTTATTGGCACAAATAAATCAATTTGAAATTGATTGTGCTACGAAATTGTTAGGAACGGACTAGCCATACGCTGTAAAAATATGAACAAGTGGAAACTAGTATATTTGATACAAACTTGTGTAGTCTTTTTAGAGAACGTTGAATTTTTTCTATTCTTAATTAATTTCTTTGCAGTTTGACCCTTCTAATTTGATTATTTGAAATCAATTAAATTTTTTGAGTCTCTTGTAATGATTAATGGTCAACGAAGGCTCAGCTAGTCTTTAAAGTTCTTATTTTTTTTCCATGAAAAATCATAAAAATATTGGAACCCCGTCTAGCCCTCCAGAGTGCTTGCATTGCTCTTCCAAACCTCAAACACTCCAAAAATTCAACTTAATTGTACCAAACAATTGACATCTCATCAATCGCAGTATTTTCAATATTTTCAAAAATATCTAAGGTGTTTGTGTTGTATTGGCAGGTGTTATCGACTCCATCTATGACATTTAATCCTACAAAAACCATCCAGGAACAGTTTCCACTTAATTCCGGGCCTCCTTCAACTCAATTTACTTCAATTTGTTTCACGTTTACTGCACCATCAGTTTATTTATTTTGACCTTACACTCATATAGAGTAATTTCCTTCCCAGCGAAAAAAAGTAAGAATACCTTCTATTAGGATAAAGTCAACCAGAGGTGATTATCAATTCCTTCAAGCTGGGAATTAAATTTTTCAAAAATTGATTACAATTTATGCATTTTTACTTCAATTCTGTTTCTTTTAGAATCAGAATTGTTTTTGATTCTTGTAAAATGATCAAAAACTGAAAACGCTTTTCTATATTTTTCGAATCATTGTGAGCATTGTGGGAATATACCATGATTTTTTTGACGTAGATCAGTTTTGATGTTTCGTCACTTTCTCGATCAAAGTAATAGTTCATATAATTTTACGTATACTCTGAAGTTTTTCACACAAATACAATTTTTAGTTGGTTTGTTAGTAGATCTGTTTATAGCAATGGATTAAGAGGTCTTGGATCCAAACATCTTCAAAAAAATTTTGTGAGATGAGAATGAAAATATTCATTACGCAGTGGGGGGTGGAATTTTGACATAAAGGCAACCAAAATTTCATTTAAGTTTTATTATCAGCGAGAGTCAAAATGAAATATTTCTTGATCATTCTGTAAATTTTCTTTAAATGTTCGTTTGATTCTATCTGATGCGTGAGGTACTATTTTTCTTCTGCTGGACCATAATGTCGATAATATCAGTTACTAATACTTCATTAGTTTAGTTTCTTCGTAAAATAATTAACCGAGCTACCCTGTTATTGGTGATAATTCAGTCTAAAAAGACTGAAAGGGATTCATCGTTTTGAATAAGTTATTTGCGATCCTATTGAATTGCTTATTGAGACGCGAAAGAAAATCTGCAAGAGACTTTGACGAAAAAAGAATGAATTTATTTTATATCCATGATTAGTCAATGTGTTCAGGAAGTTGCGTGTAGAAACACGATGTTATTGAAATGAGATAAAAATAATTCAATACCTCCTAAAAAATCGATGTTATTTATGAAAGGAATTTTATTCACTGTAAACTGAAATAAGGCCATATAATTATATTTTACAATCCGTAGATAATTATGATATGGTTATATTTATAAGAACTTAATTTACATCAACAACTACAGCTCATTATCATAAACGAGGTGTGGTTAAAAAATATATGAATTATTTTTTCAAAAATAGAGTAAACTAATATAAAATTTGAATTTATATCCCTCAAACTACTTCTCCCGGTGCCATGTACCTATCCCAACGTTGAATGTATGCTGAATACAATATTCAGGGTACCACCATACCAACTCTGTTTGACGCGTTGACTGGAGATAAACTGAATAATAACTCTCTCTGAAGAGGATAACTTAGTTATCGAAACGCGTGTCATATTATAATTGTGTTTATGTAGTGGTAGCTGAAATAGTTTGGTATTAAAATCACCAAAGGCCCAGGAATTCTAACTTAGTTGAATCTTTGACAAGAAGCAAAAACTCCTGAAACAGAAGCAAGTATTATGCTTTGAACATGCTAATATAATCCACAAAAACTTTCCTCAGTTTCTTTGAGAATAATTAGTATATGAAAACATTAGGTTTTTAGTTAGCTAGTGAATATACTGGAAGTATATTCTTTACTCATCCATAAAAAGCTGTAGTTTTTATATTTTGTCAACATCACTGGAATAGAGATTGTCAAATTATTTGAAAAAACCTTTTTCGTGGTAGTTGATCACATACATTCTAAATAGGGATTGCTATTGTCCATTTTACTCTTTCTTAGTCACTTTTCCCTCTTTCATAATGTTAACAAAAGTTGAAATAATTCTGTTTTACTCAGTTACCCGGAGTAATCTGCTAATATCTCCTTCAAAAGCTGCTTTCCTTTTATTAACGTATTGTTTAGATTTATTTACTACTTTCTTGTTCTTTATTCAAGTTATGGGTTTCTATTGGCTTTATTTTTTGAACACTTTCTTCTAGTTGGCTACGTTAATCGATCTTCTTACTCTCAGATGAGACTAGTTTTGCTTGCACATCATACTCTTCATCGGCTAGATCGTTAAAATCGGTCGGTTCAACATATATAGTTTCGGTATTGAGATACTCTTCATTTTAAGAGCTTCTTATAATGTTAAACCTCGTCTGTGAAGAAAAAAATCGAAAGAAAAAAAAAAGAAACTTTTCATTAGAATTTAGTAATATAATTGTTTTTAGGGCAGAAGGAAAATACTATTTTAAATAGACGAGAAGTTGGCGCAATATCTTTATCGATGGCTAAATAAAACTATTTTATATGAATTCGTGAAACATATATCAACCCAGGTTTGATATGGGTTATGGATATAACTGTGATTGATCGGTCTTTTTAGGGGAACTGAAACTCTGTTTTTCTATTGTTAAATTGATTTGTCTTAGAATCATCGCAATAGAAACCAATTTCACTTACAGTAACAACTATCATCTGCATGAAGACAACCTTTCATTTTTATGTAAATTGAAATACGATTTTTTGGCATCAATCTTTGATATTTTTTGTATTATTTGTGACCGAAAAACGTCATAATCGTTCTTCGTTCTCAATGACTGTCCACTTATAAAACTCTTCAATATTATTACGTAATACCATGGTCATATTTCAACATTTCGAGATCCTATTTGATACTTTCTACATAGTATTGTGTTACTAGTAGCAAACTGTCAACCGAAACTGGTAAAAACTTTTCACTACTTATCTCCATATATAAGCGCATGAAGATTCTAGTTGAAATAGATACATCTTAATTGTTACTATAAAAATTCATCTCCTATATCTTTGATCACACCCCGTACATTTATTAATGATAAATTAAATCAAACTTCTAATTTAGTTGTCGGATACTTGTAAACTTAAGAATTAATTTTGTTGTTACGATATGTGAAATGTAATTGGTACTTTTCACTTCTACATGGCTATTTACCACAGCTCTCATTACCAATAAAATAAAAATGAAGTATGTGAAATTCAGACCTAATAGAGATTACAATATTTACACACCTACTATCAATTAATTACATTATCCAAGATACGGCAATTCTAGCGAGTGGATTAAGAGTTATGTAAGAAACAAGATCTCTGAGAATAGTTGTGAACGACATTAATAAAAAAAAATCTTATCTGTATGCTGTATACAAGAAATTAGCACAAGAAGTGATCTTTCGATAATTGAATGCGAATTTTCAATGTTTAAATTACAGATTTATTCATTACAAGTTTTTTTGAAACAGCGTGAGTTCAGTTTTTACAAGATGGATCCACGAGTCAACAATGATTACTAATATTTGAGAGAAATCTTTCTCTTGTCTATACTACGTTGATAGATAACTGCCAACCGCGGATCCAGGGGGGGTCATGACTCCCTGCCTAAACCCTGATTAATTAACTTAGTTTTTTGTTTCTTATAAAAGGGCGTAAGTAGAAATATGCAAAAGTACGTACGTACGTACGTATATATGATTCAAAGTCAATGAGGAATTGAGGTTTAAAGTAAAAATTGCGTAAAATTCGTCATTATGCTGTCAAAAATAACGTAATTTACTTATATTTTGTGGGTAAAAGGCTTAAAATGCCATGTCTTTGGGGGAGGACTCATCCTAATACTAATGACCCTCCCTTTGTCAAGACCCATCCTTGATCACTGCAAATATCTTTTCCAATTTGCTTTTATGCATCTGATTTATTTTTTAATGCCCATCTTGCAGAAAAACTCACATTATGAATAGATTATAATTGTTTTCGTTTATGAATGGATCAGAAGAACAAGTAAAGGGATCAGAATAGTACCCTCAATATCTTTTTTTCGATAGCTGAAAAATAAATTTGTAACAATAAAAATAAGATCAGCCCTTCATATCAGTTTTTAAGGGGGGAAATAGTGTAAGAGGGCTAGAAAGACTTAGTAGAAATATTGAAAAATATGTTTCATTTCAGCTCTTTCTATTTTTATAAAGGTTGCTACTTCAGTTTTGAGAAAGACAAATAAAAACAAATATTCGTAATTGGATATGGTTGTATTGTTTTCCAAAATATTCTCCATTAAGAACAATACACTTTGGAATGCGTTTGAAACATTTTTGCTATTCCGATTGTGGTACCTATACCAATATATAATTTGAACGCATCAACCGCTTCTTCAGGTATAGAAAAACGTTGACAATGGAATTTATTTTTGATTTGCTAGAAGAAAATATTAAGTGCCTGTTCTAAAACGCTTTTTTTGATGTGTGAGACTTCCGTTGTCGTGGTGGAGATAATTCGTCTCCTGGTATTGGTTTCCCTGATTTATTCGAACACTTCTGGCAAACGAATGCTGGTGTACCATTCAGAATTGACCATTCTACATCGACCTAATGAAATGGTGGCGATATGACTAGTTATTCCGAAAAAGTAGGCAACCATTTGTTTCAAAATGCTTCATGCACAAACTTCTTCTGTAGAATTTGGCTCGTCTGCGATTGAATTTTTTCAGCATTTCTTTGTACAAATTGACACGAGATTTTTTTTGAAATTATACGGTATCCAACGCGAAATCTTTTTGACAGACTTATTTTCATACAATATTAGATATTTGCGATTTAATCCCATTTTTTTACCAAGATGATTGTTTCAAGTATCTGTGAACAACTCAAATAGGCCTCGTATGACAACACGGTCTGGGTACGTTCATTATTAAAAATGCCAAACTTTATGCTAGCAATTGACATATTCACATTAGTATTGTCATATCTCAAAACTTCGTATAAGCCATTAATGTAACCCTCATTTAGATCCCAAGTACCCCACGGGTATAACCGAGCGGTCACGCTACGAGCTCAAAATAACTTGAGTTCCTTGACTTCGTTTTTATTGGTACGCGTTTTATTTCCAGTTTTCAGTTATTTTTTTCTTAGTATCACCTACTGTTTGAACCTCAAATCGAAAAACTCTCATTTTTTTGCGAAAAAACTATTGTAAGAAATCATGCTGGTTTGTTTTGACTCCAATGGAAAATGCAAGCTTCATTTTTTATAGCATTTAGGTTCATAGCTATAAATCAAAATAAATGTCATTTTAAGTTTTAATATATTATACTCTCCATATTGTAAAAAAATTTGTACAATTAGTTATAATATTTCAAAATGGTTAGCAGTTAATATTTGCAGATGGTCATAATTTGTATCATAGTGAATATTGAATCATATTCAAAGTTCTATATTGTTGGTTATTCATCTTTAAGTAGTTAGGAGTCAAAATGAGTGACTTTTGGATATCTGAGCGACATCTAAGCTCTGTTTTTAGATCTAACTACGCGCATTTTTCGAAAAGTGACAAGTCATTTGCCATAATTATGAAAGCAGATCTTCTAATTTATTCACGTCGAGCATGATATATCATACAGTGAGATGGACATCGTAACTCCAGTGTGGATTTTTATTTCACTGCATATTGTATGAATTTACACTGTTTCTTGTCATCATTTATTTCAAACTGAAGAATTCCAGTCAGGAAATTATTGAATTTCATTAGTGAAATTTGTTAGAAAACCGACAAATAAGAATTAATGATAATTAATTAATAAGAATTAATACCTTGCACAATTTTAGGACACAAATTTTTTTCTTTGATATTTAAGCGTGTTTGAGTACCATTTTACTGCTTTGTTATGTTTTCAATTTCCTAGAGACAAGTTCATAACAAAGCCGTGGGCATTTTGTTAAGTAAAACGCAAAATAACTGTCAGCGAAAGTAAACATGAACTATAAAACAAATGGTAAATGATAACTCGAATATTTTACAATTAACCATATCCTATAAAAAGTGTTTCTTCTTTCAATGATATCTGAAATAAAATACATCAAGGCGATATTCTGAGCTCGAACTAAAATGTCTGTATCCGGTTGACGAAAGTGTATAAAAAATCATAGAAATTCATATTAAGTGGTCAATATTGAATTAGACTGGTTTATTTTTATATTAAATTTAATCTCGTAAAAAATTAATTTCACTGGGTGACATTGACTCAGCGAATATTTAATAGAGGCCACAACGTTTGTAGTACAGTTAATTTAAAATGAGAAATATAACAAACAAAACTAATGAGATTTCTCGAATAATATGATCATTGTTAATATGGGTTTCATATAACATAGTCAAAAACCGGAAAATATTGGGAGTAATTAAGAGATATACCCAAGATACTTTATCACATTTGTTGGTATAATAATAAAGAATATAGTTGTATTAGAATAACAAAAAAATCCCTTACAATTTTAATTGAATATTTACCTATTCATATGATAATTTAAATTGAATAACATTGAAAGCGGAAAAATCAGCAGAAGAAGCTGATACTACGTCATGGGATGAATTTGGGAAACAGATGCAACCGGCAATGCAAAAATGTAATTTCACATACTGAGATCAATCAGTAGAGGGGAAAAATCCAAGAAGCAATTCAAAAATTACAAACTGAAATAATATAACTGTAGAAATCGCAATATTAGACAGAATGATAGAACACATCCAAGAGCTAGAAACAGTTGATATATAAATGCGGGAAGAGAGAAATAACAAAAAAGAAGAAAATATGGCGACTTAACATAAACCAGCACAATACGAGAAAAGTCAGAAGCAGAATTTGAGAAGATAGATAAAAAAAAACTATAAATAGGGAAAGCACCGGAAATAGATGAAATTAGATTAGAACATAAGGGTATGGAATTATACCAAAGAATATTAGTAGTAAACTGAGATACTCAAATCATTCCAGAAGAGTGAAAAATAGCAATATTAGCACCAACCACAGAAAACGATTGCAAAAATTATGCAAGTATATCGCTACTTGTAATATAATTTAAGATGGACTTAGACAAGGGGAAGACAACAATTAAACGATATACAGGTTGGATATTCACTTTGTATAATAGAAGAAATAACAGACACAGACAATAGAATTGACGTTCAAGTATTTGATTTAGGAAAAGTATTTGACAGTATAAACAGAGAAAAAATATGGAAAATTATTGGGAATGGTAAACTTAGTTAACAATTGATAAATATAGTTGAAAATATATATAAGAAAATAGAAAATGTTGGTAGCGAGAAATATACAAGTAGATTTATAACTGACAGAAGAGTGAGAAAAGGAAGCGTTTTAAGCCTTTTATTGTTCCTATTGATCATAAACGAAATAGCTGCAGAAAGCAGCAAAGAAGGAAGGAAAACACACATAGGTGGTATTCTGTGGGTAACATTGCAGGATGCTTTATTAAAACAATTATTTATTGACCAGTATACATTTAAAAATAGAATGTCGACACTTACTAAGGTAAAATCCAATTGAACTTTTCCAGCACTTCTGTTTATAATTTACTTTAGTTATTCCAAAAAATCTCTGTAAGAAATGCTCTTCAACAAACCGTTCCCATTTTATTGAAAATATCAATAAATAACATCATTAGTCTCCATATGTTCTGTATATGTTCTTCAGACAGTTTTCTTCATTTAAGCACCCAAATATATGAATAACTGAACTTTTTTATGGGAATTGTAGTTACATACGATGATGTTTTATATCAATGTATTTTTCCAGGTGGATGAGTCTATTGTAGCCTTTTCTTGTTTATCTAAATGTGATTTAGATTTTTCTACTATTTTTTGGAGACCGTATGTATTTCATTTCCTTTTTCGCTCACTTAAAATTCATACTCTTTCAATCCGTTTTAACCTCGATTTTTCAACTAGTTTATTGTCTTCTCCTTGCTTCATTCTCTGATTTTTCTTAATGTATCTTCTTCTAAATAACGTTTGATCTAGTCAAAAACACAAAACTTTTTCAATGTCCTATTTCAATGACTGAGAGCACATAATGTATACTATCATGATATGCGCCTATTGTTAAATCAGACATCCTTACAAAAGAAATAGAAAAAAACGGGTTCTTATCATCCATGTTGTTCAATTTCAAATCAGAAAACATATTTCGCGATGATTTATATGGCAGTACAGAGTAAAGATGGGTACTCAGATGATACTGCCATCTTCGCAGCAAATATGCAAATGACAGGACATTCAGCAAATGAATATCCACTCTCACTAATAGAAACCTAACAGTTAACACCCGGTAAAGAACATCTGAGACATGGACGCTTAAAGCTGACATCATGAACAAAATAGAAGCGTTCCAGATGAGAGAATCATGTAGATGCCGTGAACTGTGAAGGTACTCAGACAGCTGAATAAGAATCATGAACCCCTGAATATCATAAAAACAAAAAAGGTCGGTTATTTCGGGCATATAATGAGAGGTACCAAATATCACATCCCTCGCCTGATCATTCAGGAAAAATTTGAGGGCAGAAAATGAGTAGATAGGTCACAAAAAGCTATAGTGACTACGAAATATTAGAAATTGGACCGGACTAGGAGTAAAACAACTATTTCGAGTAGCGACAGATAAAGACCAATTTAACCGAGTTATCATAGAGGTAGGTCACGGTTGAGGACAGACACGGCAGGAATCTTGTCCACATCTTCTGTCCGTAATATTACTTTGTCTTCCATATTGCTTTTGCTGACATTTTAACCATTCCTTTTTCTTCTCGTTTCTTGCGTTGTGTATTTTTCTCTCGCATAGCCTTAATTTATTTTTGGTATAATCGTTCACCTCCATCTTTTATTTTGTTTCTTCACCTATCGATTGATATTCAAATATCAAAGTAATATTGATACCATTGATACCATGAGTATTATATACGTTGTATCATTCTGACAAAATTTCTCTAATATGATATATGCGGTCGATTGAATCGCATTTATTCAGAATATGGATATTATTTGTGTTCTCCATATTCTATATCATTGTTCTAATCATTCATTTCCTTGAAACTGCTTCTTTCTGTCAATTTAACTTGACTGTAATTTGCCACAATATCGATTGAATCTGATTCAAATTTTAGATAAATTTATCCTCAAAAACGCTGAGAATTCAACAAATCATTCAAAGTAAATCCTAATAATTATGATAAGTATAGTGGATTTAAGGGTGGTTCATATTTGAGGCTGAATTCGCTTAAAACTGGTTAGTTTATGCAACCGGAATAAATCCGGGATCAAAGAATTGGCGTCAGATTGTGAAAGAGGTAGTTGCATTAATCTATAGAATTAGTGGGGTATGGAATCCATTATTGATATCACCTTCGTTTCACGTTTCGTGTATTCTGTTTTTAATTTAGTTATGTTAGACCCGATATTTATCGAGGTTTAATTTGAATCATCAAGTATAGTTCTGACGTCGTCGATACGGTTTGTTATAAGTTCAAGGTCCTTTGTAATCAAATTCAATTTTTGAGAAGTTTTTGTTTGTTCTAATGTAATGAATTAATTGAATGTGAATAATAATCGCACTTTACTCCGATGCAGAACATGCACAAGGTGTACTCGTAGAATTAGAATTGATGCAAGCTTTAGCAAAAGAGGCAAGACTGAAAGTTAGATTACAGGAGTTGGTTTCTGCTTTGGAACAGGTTACAAAAAACGCTGAAGCAAGATTCTTAGAAGGAAGAGAGATAGTACAAGACTTAAATCAAAGTCGAATCTGGTACTTCATTAAGAGTATAATTTTTTTTGATAATTCCTATTATAAATATTTTCATGAAAATTGTGAAAATTGATTTGTACTATTCATAAGCTGTTTATTGTCTTTCGATTGATTATACAACGCGACCAAAAAATAAGGGATAAAAATATTATTAGCAATAAAAAGTAAATTAAAAAAAAAAAACTAAGATAGAGTTATTTTTGATAACCCGTTTGATAAATATACCGATTATACCTTAAGTTTGACTATCTTATGCTCTGCAGTGTTTAGTTATTCACAAAATATAACAGATATAAAATTAAGTTTTGTGAAACAACTTGTTGCAAAAGTTAAATAGATAATATGAATAAAAATACCCCGTATAGTGAGGCGAAACAATAAAACTATTCGTGTTCTGCCTTCAAGTGATATATGGAAAACCTTCAATAGTAGCCATGGATTTAGACTGTTTTATATCATCGTAGATTATCAGTAGCCCAATGAATAAATCAACCTTAAAATGCCAAAGTATATGCGATATAGTCTAACAAATATCAGAGTTCATGCTCTTTGAAAAACGAGATTTTATTTGCTATTCAACAATCGCATCGAAAGAATGGTTTTGTCACGTCCTACGAAATATTTACAGAAATTGCGGCTGAATGTCATTTATACATTCATAGTAACTAAAGAGGTTGTAAAAACATATTATTAATTATGAAGCTTGGTGTATGTATTTTCTAAGCTTTTCATGTAGTTTCACACATACTACGCCTTTTTGATTGGAGAAGTTAGATTTTTTTACACAAATTTCTAGTGTACTTCTAAGATAAAAGATCCTCATAACTCAGCACTTATCAATGTTAAAATTCTGCACTTGTAGGTTGTTTGTGATAAGTAGTTGTCGATAGAAAAATATGGAAAAAGATTTTTTACTTTTATATCAGTACACTTTCTAAGATGAATGAAACAAAAATAAAACGATTTTCACCAAAGCAACCCAAGAGTATTTAATCAACTAATTTCAATAAATTTCGCACATCTAGGGTATGTTTGTCTAGTTTACATTTTGTTTTCAAGTAGTTTTTATTATAATATCATGAAATATTCATAAACTTAGATTGTTAAGAATAAAAATGGTATTTTAAATTTTTTTTTATTTTTGGAACCATATGGTTTCGATTCCTTGTATTTAAATAAAAAAAATTACTTTTGTATGATAATTAAGCTTAACAAAACGCACAAGTTCATAATAATTCAGTTACTCAAACACCTCTTCATTAATGGGAAATCCATGACCACCATGAGGTAGCATGGTGGTCAAGCAAACTTTAATTCATTAATTTTTAATTACAACGGATGTGTAATCTGGCGCATTGTCTTGATGGAACAAGTCTAGCCAAACGTTGCAATGAGTTCGCATAATACTCTCCGCTGATAGTTTTTTCTATTTCAAAATAGTCAATAAAAATTATCCCACGCGTATTCCAAAAATCGACGCCATAGTCTTGCCTGGAGATGGATCCGGTTCTCACTTATCAGTCCATTTTTTGACCCACGTTCCAGCCATGGTTATGAGTCGGCGCAAAAATTCGGTTTCATTTCTGTGGAACATTGCCAAACACTCGATGGAAATATCCTCACGACGCTGTTTTTATTCCATTGTGAGTAAACGCGGCACCCATATTGCGCACAGCTTTCTCAAGTCCAAATTTTTAGTAGTCATGCAATATACTGCACTTTTTGAAATGTCTACCATGTCTGCTAGCTCTTGCACTTTCCGTCGACGATCATCCAGTACCGCTTTGAGGATTTTCTTCAACATTTCTGGAGTCGTTACCTCATTTGGACGACCACTGCGATGCTGGTCTTTGCATTGTCGTACCGCGTCGTTTAAATTCTGCTACCGAATATTTTACTGTTAACGAAGAAGCAGTCTCACCCAGAGTAGAATATAATTGAGCTTTTATATTGGTTGGGCTAAGGCCTTCTAAATAAAAGTATTGTATCACATAACGATGACCAATTTTCTCATGTTTAAAAATTCACTAAAAAGGTTCACTATTGATGGCTGATGAAGACGTAGCGTCTTCAACTTGAAACATATTCTATATAGATCAATTACTTTATAATACAGTGGTATTTTACAAGTAACTACCGCTATCTCTAGGTCATCATCATCATCCTTTTTTTTAATTTGATAAAGTGAATTATATTGAATGAAAATCATTAATCATATCAGAATAATCAAAACACAGTCGTATTTATTATATCACGAAGCAATATATTCTCCATACCAACTGCATCCCTACATTGGGATAAGCAAACATAACCTAGAAATGCAAAATGTGCCTATGTTTTAAGCACTTCTAAATCATTCGATTTCATTGGAAAATAATAAATTAACAGATTTGGACACCATAACAATGGTGAATATTGAGAAAATTAAAGGACAAAAAGACAAAGTTGATGAATTGAACTAAGTAACTGAAGTTGTATGGAAGAACTCAGAACTTTTACCAAAAATTCAGGAGTTTACGCATTAGATGGAAAACTGATGATTATGTTATGAAGAAGTTAGTTATCATTGGTTTGTACTCGATAACCTAACAATCCAATAATCTACCATTGGAATGGGGTTAATAAGATATCAAACTCGATACAACTATTATAAACTCATTATTTGAGTCTGAGCTGGATAACCGCTCGAATATTGATATGGTGTTATTACACCATTTCAAAGAAATACTAAAATCTTAAATCATTACAAAAGTTTCCTCTCCTTCTTCGAAAATTTAAAATATCACTTCGTGATACATATTTTCAGATAATAAAATTTTGAATTTTGGGTATCTTGGTGTTTTTAAATGAAATCCAATTGTGGTCACCAAAAATTGCTCATTAAATCCAAAATAATCATTGATGTTCAATGAATCATTGGAAATTTGAATCTGAAGAGCCCCTTGTTGTGTTCGTCTAATTAAAATTGTATTGTGAGAATCTACAACGACGAAGAACATTTATTTATATTTCCAAATAAATTATTATGATTGTGGACTGTACACTCCACAGACAAACGAATTCATAATTAACAAGAATCTCAATACATTCATACAATTTGTTCCTGTTATCCATCTTCTTTAAATTATGAAATTAATTGATTCTTAAAGTTTAATCAACGAGCACTTGTCTTGTACTATTTCATATTTCTAATAGAATTACAACCTTAATATAATTAAAAAAAATCTATTATCACTGAGTTCAGGTATCCTTGGGCCAGCCTGAGACTGCTTTCTTTACGGGCGTTGCCTATTTTTTAAATCGCAGTTAGATAGATACACATTTGCATTGTACAGTGTGAACTAGTTTGTTGTATGACGCAAGGTAAAATTTTTTATTAATTATGTTTGTTATAGAACACTCTACTTATAGATTGGTATCTATAAAAAACAATACAGCAATAAACACGGTCGTGTGGTAAGAATATATTAAATGCATATTGTACTTGATTCGAATGATTCCAAATTGGATGATGTAATTTTTAGAATATTATTTATTTCCATTTGTCACTATACTTTTAAGAAAAAGATTTGACTTATGTTCAAAGTACTTACCACCTTCACATTTTGAAATGTTCTCAAAAAATTGATGAGATACTTCATCTCCCTCATTTCAGGTAAAAAATTCTGCTGTGTAAATATTAACAGACTCAAGAACTGCACCACATTTTGTGGTTTTAGTGGTGGGTATTAAAAATTTGAAACCAGTGTTTAAATTTGGTCTAAATTTTCAACAAACCAAGAAGATTAAACAAGACTCTAAGAAAAAGGTAAAAGAACGCCTTATGTATATAAGGAAAAAAGAAACTAGTAAGCTTGTTGAGAATATGACTCCACGAAAATACCGAAATGCAAAGAAGTGGAAAGGGCATTGCACCAAGTATAGTAATAAGAAAAAAGGTTAGCAACTGTTACCAACAATTTAATTAAAAAATGCATATACAACAAGAAATTTTAATTACAATTTCAATTCTTAAAAAAATTTATTTTGATAAAGACTTAAAGAAAAGTAAAAATTTATCTTTCTTTTAAAAATTTTGAAACACAGAAGAGACCTGAAATCAAGAACATTTAGAAGCATTAATATATCAACAAAAGGTTTTGTATGTATTTATGTTCTATCAGCTGTTCTGATAAAGTGAAAGTGTATTTACTCTTTCTGAAACAACATCAAGATTTGCCTCAATCTATTGATAGGTGCATTATGAATTTAGTTCAATTATATGCCCAGCTCTGTCTTTTTACAAAATTAACTGAAGAGAAGGGCCTACCAGCACACATCTCATCACCAAGTGACATTCGGCCTCTTTTAAATTCCCTATACCACTTTAACACATTTGCTTGTGAAGGATTCTCATCATCAAATGTGCGTTCTAATCGTTCATTTGAACCGTCATACTAAATCATAATGCGCATGTTTTCTTGAAAAATTAATATTTTATCACAGTCCTCTAGTTTCTTGGTATCTTAAAATATATAAGAGTGAATTCTATAACTTCAATTATTTTGATCAAGCACATCCCTTGATTCCAAGAAAAGCCGCAGTCTCTCGCTTGTTATTTTGTCGAATTCATTTTCTATATCTGCTTCGGCTAGGATCTTCTCTTCAAATGTACTCAAAGGGTTAATATGGTTTCTGTGTTATATGTTTCATAGAAAATTTGTACGCTATTTTCAGTTCTAATTCGACTTTAAGCCTCGTGGAATATATTTCCGTGATCAAATTTCTATATTTTTGTTATTTCTCATAAATTTTAATGTGTTATCAAGGAGCGATATTCCTCTATAATTATTGCGCTCTCTCATATCTCCTTTATTCTCATATAGCAGTACTACTGAAAATTTTTCCAATATTCCGATGCTTCTTTTCTTCTCATGTTTTGTGTAGGTATGAAACATTAATTCTCCTTCGTTTTGTCTCTATATTTTCATTATCGACTGTTATTTCCTCACAATCTAATTCTCTTTCATTTTTTAACTTTTGGAGTGATTCATCCCATCCATGTTTGCATTTTGATATCTTTTATTTCTTTTGATTATAGGATGCTGCAAAATAAATTCCAATATTCTCCACTGATTCCTTGCATTTCTTTCGCCATCTCCCTCTGTGCTTCTTCCCTGTTGTTCACTGCTTTTTTTGACTTTTTCATTTTTCTTTGTTCTCTTTGCTCTGATATATATTTCTTCCACGGCGTATTTACGTTTGTCACAATATCTATCATTATATTTTCAATGTCATTCACTTGATTTATAAACTTTCTTTCCCCATATTTTGTTGTTATTCTATGTTTGTATATACAGAGAGATTTTCTTTGTATTTGTAGTACTTATTGTGCGTTGTTATGTTTTTTCCTTTAGTAACTACTTTGCTTTTCACCTTTGATACAACCAAATAGTGACCACTACCACTAGTTATCACTTAATCACAAAACTTGGTTCTATCATCTTTGTACCGTATATTTCAAGCTAAATTTTTGCAATATTCTGTGAAAATCAATCTACTGCTTCAGTACTTACAGTAAGTGAATAAAACAACAACACTTCCACATTTTCTTATTATTATTGTTTTCATTACAATATTCAATTAAATAATCAATTTGTGGTGTAGTTTTGAAAACAATCTCCGTAAATATTCGCACACATCCAATCACTTGATGTGCTTTCTTGTTTGAATATTTCTATTCCACAAATCATAACTAGCTATATTACTGCCGAGAGACGGCAGCTATTTAGTAATTGGATCTTTCTCAACTGCGCGTTGAGTTTCAATTGCCGCTTCAAATTTCTCTTCGTGATAATTTTCTATGATGGAAATATCAGTGGAATTGAGAAATATTTATACTCTCTACATTTCCGGAAATGATGGCTTAGCATCATGCAAATTCAAATTATTTAGACTTCATTTTCATTAAAAACACAACTCTTCAATAAAACTTCAGATAATACTTTTCAGCATCAAGAATAATTCCTACCAAACAGATAATCAATGTGAGACTTGAAATTACCAAAATATAGATGATTACGTAACTGTCGATACTGTTGATATTATCATTTATACATTCGAAATAAAATATCACTATGTAAATGATCCACAATGTCACAATTACTTTAACTTGGTCTCTCAGGTTACAGATGTATCAAATAGACTGGCTCAGGTGAGTCGCCCGCGTCCTACCGGGGTAACTTAATCTACGTAAATTCATTAAAGTGTTATTCTATTCTCTACTACTACTAGTGTTTATTATACTACTCAGTAATCCTACTATCGTTCTGTCCCATGTTTGGTTTGTCCTTTACGGTTAATTATCCTATTTTATTGTTTTGCAATGATATTTCTTTTGTCACGTATTTTTCATTCTCTTTCCAAATGTATTCTTATTTCTACATTCCTACTTTCATCTATCTTAGTTGTTCTAAAAACTCTTATTGAATACTTCATTTTAGAATAGAATTTAATATTCATAGAAATATATATGAAGTTTCAGGTCGACACTGAAAGTTTGAAATTCATAATAAATCGCAGATCAGAGTAATTTTATGAGAAATATCGCTAGTAAAAAGACATTCAATATGGCAATATGGTAATATACTCCATGTAATATATTCTAAACGTTAGAGAATTTTCATAAATTTTTTGTTAATTTTTTTTTTATCAACAAATCCAATAGCATCATTGGTGTAGTAAACGAAAATTGTGACATTTAATTTAGTTATCCTTATATTTTGTACGAACATCTACAGTAAATAGTGTATCTTATGAATAATATCAGGTCGTACGCAACAAGTGGTCAATCATCGCTTTAATTATGAAAATGATGTTGATTAAGAGAAGTTGGGCGATGGTTTAAGGCCTCAAAAGCGTTACAAAATGTAGTAAATAATCCTAACAAAAATTCGTTAAATTCAAACCCTTATATACCGTAGATTTGATTTTATAGACAAAAGCAGAAACAAATTCAAATGATTCATCATATCATTGTATTAATCTTGTGATGTGAGCTCCAATAAAAAAGAATAATTATATAGAGGATGTTTCAGAAATATTGTCGCTTTCGAATGTTCACTTTGCTTATCATCAAAAGAAAGCCTTAAGTATGGCTCATTGTATTTTATAGTTTCAACCCAATGTGCAGCAAGCTCTTTGAGACATTGTTAAAACCATTTCTAGATGTAGAATTGCATTTTAAAAATCTCATTTGGATGCAGAATTATTACCATTCAAGGTTTTCTTCACAGCTTCGTGTAAATAATTGACGGTGCAAGGTCCGGAATATGCTGGATGGTCTAGGAGTATAATACCACCAAGTTATTAGATCTTATTCCGCGTAAATTTTGCAGTGTGTGGCTTAATATTGTTTTCTTGTAAGAGAACCCTCTTTCGGTTAACTAAACCTGGATATTCCTCCGATAAAACATCTTACATTAGCATCATCTGTCCACAATGTACCTCGACATGGATAAGACTTCACATTCCAACAAACACACAACATACCAGTCAAATCGAACTCACTTTGCGACAGGCTCTGGTAATTGTTCTTTGTCAAATCAGTACTTTTTCGTGTTTTTGTTATGTAAATAAATTCATTTTGCATCATGACATTACTTATGAGACACCCTTTATATAACGGTCAACAGGAAATTTACATGACTGTTGGTCTACATTTGCATTGTTTATTCTAATATTCATAATCATGTCTACAAATTTGCAAAATTATTCTCGTATACTTATATATCTTTTGTTTCGTGCTTTATATATCTCTTCCTCTCATATTTTTAATAATTTCTATAATTTCTCAGAACTAAATGCATGGATACACATGTAGCACCAAATTATGAAATTTGATCGGTCATAAGTTTTCCCAGATGCTCATGGATTCAACCACAACAAACCTCAAATATAATTGTTTTAATCTTGTGGTTGTTCTTTTGACAGGTCGCTGCCCCACAATCTCCAGTGGAATTAGAATTTATTTTATTTATAACTTATGTTACATTCAGTTCAATTTCTTTGCATATTGCATACAAATATTTAACAGTAAGATGGTTAAAACTTATTCTAACTTTGCTGAACTTTAACTAAAAATTCAGTAAATGTGCATTTCTAGTGTTATATTTATATCACATGTCAAGAAGTCTAGATAGGGGATAGATCAGGAGTGCTAAAAAGATAACAGCAATGTCCATTTTCTGCAAACACAATGTAACAGGTTTCTTCGTATGCCATCTTATTGAGACTTACTCGTAAATATCCCTTCTGACTGTTGAATTTCATCAATGAATCGCAACTTTGTCATGTGAAAGTCATGTAAAATATTTTTCTATACATTAGCATTGATAATTATCAATTAAAAACAGCAACCCTTGCTTAGATACGCAGATTTAGACCATTATATATACCTTCCATTTTAGATTTTTCATATCAGATATCTGAACCATATTAAGTTTGAACCCGCCTCTTTTGTTTATAAAAATCAGTTTCTGTATGTCTTTGTGAAAAGGGGTCTTTTATCCTATAATTCATATTCTCCTCTTCAACTCTCCTTAAACAAAGTTTTTATAAATTGGTTCAACAATTGCTTGGGTACAATCATCGTCAATAATTATCGAATAAGAGCCTGCTAATCTTGTTTTACACTTATAAAAATTACAATTGAAGCGCGCCCATGTCTTTATCAAAATTCCCAATATTGTAATTTCTTCAAAAATAATATTTCTCATAGTTTTTTGGGAAATACATGAGTTTTGATCAATTTTATATCCATAAAATTCATTTTTACATGTATTGCATGTGATAAAAGTGATAATATTTTCTTCGACGGCAGAAGACTATATAAAACTAATAAAATAATATGATTTTCAGCACATGCCATCCATTGCTTGTAAATAGAAAAATTTAGACTAGAAGCACTTTCACACACTTCCTGCAGTTGTGCAAGTTTTTTGTTTTATACATGTGACTTTCCAATTCCCCAGAGGAAATAATATAATGGTGTGTCAAATCGCATGAATGAAGTGATGTTTACAGGTCCGTTTAGTGAAATAATTCATTGATCAAATGTTTTTTACTGTAAGCAAATCTTTAACTTGAACTAAGTGTCTATTGGCACCCTCCACGGAAAAATCCGTGACACTAATTTCCACCATAGAGACACGGACATTTTTAAAGAAATTAGCTTTATCCGTGTCTCTAATTTCAGCCATGAATGTTACTACAATAATAAGCTTCAACTCACGGATGAATACTGTACATGGATAAATACCATCCACGCACAAATATCATCCTCGGATAAATACCACCTACAGATGAAATCTTCTGATATATATGTCATTTCTAATCCCAATATATTTTTTCATTAATTTTGAACGAATTATACAAAAAATGTATTAATCAATACTTTGGTTTTAAGAATAACCTTAGTAATTATGAATTGATGATAGTGCTATGTATAGAGCATTAGTTCAACACGATTGACTAATATCCGGTGCAATTGGATACGAATGATTAGATTAGGTTAGGTTAGGTTGAGTTTGGTTAGGTTAGGTTAGGTTAAGTTAGGTTGGGTTAGGTTAGGTTAGGTTGGTTTAGTTTTAAAATTTCCGTGTTTCTCAGATTAAAATTAAACCACGGTTTTTTCCGTGGAGGGTGGTGATTTTGGATCTTATGGTAAGATTTAAAGACACGGAAAAAAGCTTCATTCTGATGCATTTCTATAAAACTTTCCGGGTCTTTAAGGTTAAAATGATAGCCACGGATTTTTCCGTAGAGGGTGGCGATTTCGGATCACGCGGAAAGACTAAGAGCCGCGGAAATTTCCGTGGATGGTGCTAATAACACCAACTTCAAACCAAAACACAAAATTTGGTTATTATGTCTTTACGAGTATATCAGGTATCATTTACTGTTACGTTTTGATCATCATTGTTATTTCTTCGCCCATTCTGTTGACAAGCTGAATTTTATATTCACGCAAATCCAGATCTTTGCACAGTATTCATCATAACGTCCTTGGACACAAGTTCACTCATTCAGCACTTTTGGATCAGCGCAGTACACAGAGCAACAGCATGTTGTGTGCGTGCCGAACGAAATTTTATGGAATGCTCTGGAAAAATTTCATTATATGCATCGTAATATCGGTGTAATGCACGATAAGTCTAACGATCTGTCTCTTATGTCTTTTTATTAATGACAAATTAGGACCAACCAACTTAAAAAAAAACAACAGTGTTACCAAATTTAATTTCTCTGAGACAATAATCTCAAATTTTTAAATAAAATACTGAAATCAACTCTTATTCACATTTTGTTATAAATTTATTTTGGTCTTCTCAACATGTATCGGAACTCGTATAGTGTAGCAATAATATTGTGAGTGACCCTTTTTTACTTCTCTTTTCTGTTTGTTGCCAAATTTCTCAATATATCTTTTTTATTGTGCATAGTTTGAGATATAATGAGTGAGTATAAATTCATAAGTGATTTAATGATGTTATATTTTTTTGAAAATATTTTTTGCCAATTATTTCTTTAATAAGTAAAAGTTGGACTTTTTACCCAATTTAAGAAGGTATTTAAATCATATTTAAAACTGTAATAAAGAAACAATCAGCGTAAGTGACCGGACAGGTTTTTTATGTCCAATTTATCGTTTCTTTAAGGCCGGAGAGAAAGAAAAGCAAACTTGAAACTTGTATTTTAATTATTATCACAGTTAATGATTATTGTTTTAAGTTTACTGGATGATTTTTAGTAACATGGCAGATTTTGTAATTGCTAAACTTGATCCACTTTATTTTTATTGAGATGCATATTAAAAACAACTTTTAGCGAGCTTCTAAAATACAAGTTTGAGACGAAAAAGGATCAATTTATCAGGAGAATTATATTGAAAACAAGTTGAAGTATTTTTTTATTATTTCCTATGAAAATTGAAAGTACAAGTAGTTAGGTTTGCTTTATAACATGTGGAAACAACAAATAAGAACTGTGTCAGATAGCAATAAGCAAAGTTACGAACAAAAACTTCTTTCATCAGTTAAAAACTTCGCATACTAAGGTCAAAAACAAAAATATTGTTCTTATACAAAAATTGCTATATAAAAGATGAGATTGAAAACGGCGTAAAGAATATGAATTATTTAGTCAAACTTGAGACAATAGGTTTGCTCTAACCGTTTTAATTATCAAGAATCGATTCAGAAACTGCTTCTTCTTTTTTGTGTACACGTCCAGATGATGGACAAGTTTCTAAACCAACGATTTTAAAGCTATTGTTTACAAAATACCAATACCATAAAATGGTTCCACCTTCTCTAATTCTGTAAAATTGGAAATATAATTTATATACTGGATATAACTGCTGTTTTCGTGATCCAATTCCAGCTCTACCATATACTAAAATTGTCCTCCAGAAACTGTTCGCAAACGCTCACAAATAACGAGAAGATAGGAAGTATTCAGATCGCTTGGAACACCCATTTAGTGGATACTGCTTCGATGAAGTTGTAACAAAATTAATAGCGAATATCTAAACTAAATGATGGTTATCATAGGAAATAAGCATATTCCAAATGATCTACGTATAAATAAGATAAATATGTTGATCCACTGATCATCAAGAAATTACTCGTATTGTTCGCCTCATATCAGTGAATTAGAAGTTTCTTATAGACCCCGTTATATATTATTTCCAGTTTTTAGTACGTAAATGACTGTCAAATATTTTTTCGTGTAATTGCACGCGAAGTCAGCATTCAGCGTTCTCAGTACAGTCCGCGAAATATAATTTGCTATGGATAACGATCGCGAAACCAAACGTCACTTCCAAATTTTACATTTCTAAAATACTACAAAGACAAAGATTATTTTTGATTGAATACAAACAAATACATAAGTATTCATATTATTTAGAATGAATATTAACATTAATTGTACAGTTTGTATTATTACTTATATTTACAAATATTTACGTTGAAGCAACTACACCTAGAGTTTCTGAATAATGGTTATTCCCTACACAACAACTGTCAAAAATGGACGTTCGTCTATTAAGAAACGGTTTTTGTCCACAGGACCCGACGTTATTCAAGTTTACAAACCATCCTGAAATAACGAGATGGAACGTTTTTAAGGCAGTTGTTCAGTTTTCGATAAAAGTAGAAACATTGAATACATCAGATGTTCGGAATTTTTCTCTAAATTCTAAAATGTTCTCAAAATACCGCGTCCCAATACAATGGTTCTCTTTCTCTAAAATTGAAAATAAAATTTATAGAATGAATACAACTGTTATTTATGTTATCTAATTCCAGTTTAAAATCATGTATTCAAATTGTCTTTTTAAAACCGTTCGTAAATGGACACAAAATGATGTAGAACGCAGTCACTCCTCTTGGAAGAACTTTTTAGTAGATACTACACATGGGAGTAACTGTTAAAAAACCAAACTTATATGGACCGGTCCATCTAAGTAATAATTATCATAGCAAACAAACTTCAAATAACATATCCCAAATATTTCAGAAACAAAATGAGTTTACGTAAGTACTTGGGTAGATATGTGCAAAAATTTTTAGATAAATGTATTAAAATTGTGATCTTCAAAGAATTATTGTACACCTCACATAAGTAAATTGAAAAAACCCTTTCGATCTATGATACGAGGTCTGGATATTGAATAACGAGACTGGTTACGAAAAAGGGGTTTTATTATAAAAATTATTTTACATTCGAATCCTCCCTTTCAATACACTCTACTCCCCTTTCCATACGTTTTTTCCATTGATCGAAACAGTACTGAAAGTCTTCTTTGGTGACGGCCTTTAGTAACTCTGCCATTTTTTGCTTTACCCGATCTATTAACTCAAATCGGGTCCTTTTTAAAGCAGATCTTTTTCTAACCTTTTTAACCTTTCAAGGAAATCTGAACAGACCCGTTGACGTACAAGCTTTTGATCAGGAGTCAGATTTTTTGGCACCAGCATCGCACAGACTTTTGTCATGAGTAATTCCTCGTATAAAATTTTTTTAACCGTTTCTTTATCGGCGTTTACAGCCTCGACAATCACCCGGATGCTCATTCGACGATCTGCACGCACAATTAGGTTGATTTTGGTCATTGTTTTTGTAGTTGACACAGTTACAGGGTGACCTGGGGGGCTGGTCATCTTCAGTGCTTTTTCGGTCATCACTAAATCGCTTACACTACTCAAAAACGCGCGCACGAGATAGAGAATTGTCCCCATAGGTCACTTGCAACAATTTATAGCAGTCAGTCGGAGTTTTTTTTTCAATTTAACGAGAAATACGTTGCTCCTGGTTTTCGTCGCACATAGTTTTCGGCACGAGAAAAAAACACGTTTGTTTCAAACCGTTACTGCACAAATACTATAATAGAGACGTAAACGTGTTTTGGGACGTGCATAAACAAGATATCTAGATACTCAAAGCACTACTCTAGGCGCGCAGTCTCGTTATTTAATAGCCAGACCTCATATACTACTTCGTACACTACTATCAGTTCCTTGAACGTGAATGACTGTCAAGTACTTTTTTTGTTGATGTACAAAAAATTCCTTTCTCCTTCTCATAAATCATTTGAATGTTTGAAAAAATATTATAATTTAGACGATAAAATGTCTCACAAAAATGTGCAAAAAGTCATTATATTTACTGGATTCGGTTCACGTATCCAAAATTGAGAGAAATCTATTCTGAATATACAGTAAAAGTTAATCATACATCCAATTTCTTAAAAAAATTATCTTCTCGTTGTGAATTTGAATCTTGTATCAACCCGACGAATAATTATTACGTGTCATTAGAGTCTTTAGAGTTTTCCGCTTGCAGTAATAATTATATTGTCCTAGAGTAATTATAACTCTGCGATTTATACATATCTAGTTCGTAATAGGAATTTTTATTTAGAAAGGCCTTGTGCCGCGATTCTAGATCCGTATATTTATTATAGGTAATCATTATATTGCTGTCACGCTTAAATTGGAGTACTTACGAAGAGATTTTCGATTTTTTTCGATGAATTGCATAAGAAGTGAGGAATTCCATGTTTGATCTTATTAAAAATTATTTGTAAACAATATTGGAATATAGCTACTTCTTTTATCTCTGATAATACTTTGATTTTAGAAAACATAGTTGTCATTAATTGCAGGACTAAACAAGCAGATTACTGGCTAATGCCACGACGAATATTAGAATCATTTACCGTCAGAAGAAGTACTCCGCATAAACTCACATTTTTTAGTAGTGAGTCACTTTAATCAGAGCATGAGCCGAGTCGTCTAAGGGAGGATAGAGACCCTTGCAAGCTCTTCATTTCCAACCCTCCTATTTCTTCAACTCAGCTCCTTATATCGTTAGTAGAGCACTGGACGTCTCTCCTAGCAGCAACTTAATAGTTACGAAAACATCAAGAAAGCGTTGCCTTATTGGGAGAAAACATTATTTTAACCTGGCTCACCGAATATACTTCGAAAGAATGCGGCATATATATTGTTAACATTTTTCTTTTCCTGTATCCAAAGTAGGTTATTAATTTCAATTTATATTAGTTGCACATTTTTTTTGTCTAATTTCCTTGTCTTTTTTTATTTTACTTATTTCAATCGCCATTGTACACAACACACTTTTGACAAAATCCATTAAGCTCCTGGAAACTGTCAGAAAACACCTCTTTTAGATGGTGCGTAGAAAAGATGGAATCCGATCCCACGTTGTGATAAAGTGTCCAACGGCTTCCATCCGTTTAGCTTCCTGATCGTCTGATATCATGGGTGGCACAGATCTTCCTCTTAATAAAATATTGTAGAGTCAGTCATCGATCTCTTCGCTGTCCGCTGGCAACCTTAGGCTCTGGCTAGCTTACTGCGAAGACAATTGTGGTTCACAAAAAAATTATTCATCAAAGTACTTTAATTTCGGGCCCAATCTGAAAATATAGGCCTACTTCAAGAAAAAACTGTATTTTGATGTAATAAAATAAATGTAGTAAAGAGAGTAAATACAATAAATACCAACAAAAAGTATTATTGAAATAAAAAAAAACTACGAAAAAAATTAAGAGTAGTCTCAAAGGAAAAACTTGCATAGTTCTAGACAAAGACAAATAAAATAATAATAATAAAAAAACTTCAGTCAGAACGAGTGTGTAAAAAAGGTTAGTTTATATAATACAATTCGGAATATGTGAAAAGTATTTTATTGTGAAAGATTTAATCTTTTTATTTTAAATAATATATAAAATTAACTTGGTAATGTCTATGGCAACGGCGGCATCCAGCGATGAAAGAAAAAGAAGATCATTTCCTGCAACTGATGTTTTTATGGCGGCGGAAAAGAAGTATCGAAATTCAAAAAATTCCTATAGTTGTTCCTGGTCTATTCTATTTAAAAAAATTTCTTCGAACAACGCCACAATGCCCACTCACTCTCATAACCTTCTTCTATGGAAAAATGTCAATTCCACTACCCTCAATAATCATTTCGCTTGATCTTTCCTCTAACTATTATACAGGGTTGCCTAAAATTAGGACCAAAAATATATCTAATGAACTTCTACTTGAATTCCAAGTTGCCAAACAACGAAAACGGAGAGTAACAATGTTTCCTTGCCGTCACTAAAACGTTTGAACCAGAACTTGCTCCCTTGAAACTTGAAAGTATCTCACATTGACTATGTTCGACAGCCCGTAGCGGGTTTTCCCTTATATTTTCCCCTATAGTAAATATTTTATTCGCAAAATATGGATGAATGGATATGTAGAAGGTACTTGAAGTCTATCTTTATGCCTCGTATCTTTTGGAATCAAAGAAGAAGAGTCAACGAGTCCATTTCCTCGTGGAGTGAGTAGTCTAACTCTAAATAAAAGGTAATGATTGGATTTTCTGCCAAAAATCGAGAGGAATTAACAAAATTGATAATTGGATCATTTAATTTTTATCATTTTTACAATTTACACACTTTTAAGGAAAAAAAATAACATGTTAAGTTCGAAGAAGATATTTTTGTCTCATGTCTATTTGCCAGGCTTGCACAATATACTTTTTTGATCTAATTATTTAATAAGTTGTCAGTTAACTATTAGTCCAATGCTTTTTCAAGTATATAGCTCCTTGTGATATCATAGCCTAATTATATGTTTATGTGAATGTTTCTAGGAAGACTAAACTTTAAACAGGTTTTTGCAGATTTATGAAACTGGAGTTCTTCTTTATATTTATCACTTACATAACATACTTCATACAAAAATACAATTCATAATAACCATCGAATAATGTTCTATTGGAGATGTTTTTAGATACGCATTGTATCGAATGAAATAGTACGTTTCTAATTAACCTTGTATAACAGTTGTTTATAAAACAATTACCATTCTTCATAGCAAAACGTTGCGTTAGCTGACATATCTTCGAATTTCTATAGAATGAATAATTGGACGCATTTATGCAGAAACGCACCAACCCACATTTTGTAAGTGTATAAACAAAATTGTTGCTTTTCAAAAAGTAGACTAGTCAGTCAGTTACCTTGATTGATTGTGACCTTAGGGCACAATGGAATGTTCGTTCTTACTCAAGTTATTTCTTTAAGACTATTTTGGACAAGAAAAAAATTCTAAAAAAAAGAAATGTATAATTATTATACCGTCTGAATGTTGAATGTTGGAATTCATCGACCTAATTTTTATCATACTAAAGTTAAAACTATAATAACGAAATTATAAAAAACAAGGTGATTTATAACGTACAAGTGCTATTCAGAGAGGAAGATTTTTAATTAAAAAAATGAAGTAGAAGAGAAAAATATATTATTTGCATCTAAAGGGCGACCCAAAAACTGTCCAACTGAAACGATATTAACTTGTTAATAGAAGTAGAAAGGTTTATAAAAAACTAGTCATAAAAATATTGGCTATGTTATCAAATATACTATCACTAAATCTTCGCGCGATTTCTCTGGTAATTATGAAATGTAATTATAATTATCTAACCATGGTCAAATACCATAGCATAATATTTCTGAAATTTGAAATTGGAAATATTAATACAATATATAATTGATACAATAATATAATAATCACAAGCGTACTTAGCGGCGCCAAACAAAACATTTACTTTGAGAATAAATCTCGTATTAAGTTTTTTTTAGTGGGGTTTTGTTGAAATATAACTGAGACACAAACATATTTCGAAATAAAATATTTCTGCAAAATTAGCGCTAAATTGAAGAGCTGGTGTCAAAGGTTATTTTATATATGTATTGGTAAGAGCTAAGACCTTGGATAGACATCCTAAATTCTTATTAATAAAACACTGAATCTGTTAGATGATGAATATTCGATTCTTATATAATATTCAACGGGAATAGTTGTAAAATCGCCTTTTTTTTCAAAATATACATGAACTTTCAATAAAATTGTTATTTATAACCATCACTCAAGTCGTATGATTAAGAAAGACACATTTTTTTGCTAAAAATCGATTTTATTCAACAATGTTATCCTTCAAGAGCAATACTTCTCGATGCCGTGCTTGTAGAAGGATTTTTATTTTGCTTCAAAATAGGATTCATTCTCAACGATTGCTTCTTCATTTGAGCTCAATTTCTTACCGACAAGCATTTTTTTGCTAAAAATCGATTTTATTCAACAATGTTATTCCTTCAAGAGCAATACTTCTCGATGCCGTGCTTGTAGAAGGATTTTTCTTTTGCATCAAAATAAGCTTCATTTGAGATTTTTTTTGAGATCAGCGAATAGCTAGTAGTAGTTGGGGACCAGATCTGGACTATACGGTGGATGAAGAAGCAATTCGAAGTGTAATTCGTTCAATTTAATTATCTTTGCCATTGACTTGTGAATCAGTGCATTGTCTTGGTGAAACAGTGGTTTTTCTTCGGTATTGAGGCCGTTTTTCCTTAATTCTTGCATTCAAACGATCCAACAACCCTATGAAGTATTCGCTATTGATTATCTCTTCCTTTTGGAAATAGTCGATTTGTGAACAATAATCAATGCGCATCCCACAATACTTAAACCATAACCTTCTCAGGTGACAGTTGTGCCACTGGACGCTTTGGACGTGGCTAACCGACTGCAGTCCACCCAATTGACACCCAAATTCGACTTATCATGTTTAAATTCAGCAAACCAATAACAAATGGTTCTTTTCAATGGAGCGGTGCCCGGATAACATTTTTGCAGCCATAACTGAGCTTGTACATTATTTTTTTATCAAGAAGCAATGATAAATTATCTCGTGAAATTGTTTTGAAAATAATAAAAGAAGGATTACATCAATGATTGTCACTTTTTTCTGACTAATCGAAATGTCATGAAATTTTACATATAGTCCCCCCTGGAAGATGGTACTTCATAAACCCATCAAAACACGTAATAATTTTTCTTTGAAAAAAATAAAATATTAATATAATATAAAATAAATGAAAATGAATGTTTAAACAATATTTGTTTCTCTTCATACGTCAAATGTAAGGGCTTAAATTGAAACTTAAAAGTGTTCTTTTTTTAATCAAAATAGAATATTAGAAACAAAAATTCATTTATTTTAAATAATTGTTTTAAGAATTAAATGAAATAAATTGAAGAATATAATAATAATAACAAGACACTTTTATTCAAAGATATTTTGATCAACCCTTTTTTCATTCTTAATGGCTTCTGAAACCGACTCTGCTACGATAGAATTGGGAAGAGTACACACATCTAGGTTAAACATATTATTTTCTGATAGAGGTTGATTAGATTCGATGATGTAATTTTGGAGAGCTATGTTTATTATTGACTTTCAATTTTATCTTTTTTCCGTAATGTATATCTACCTCAGTTGGAACGGATTATTTTATCGATAAAACATATTAAACTTTTATGGAAAATAATAACGTCAAGTATATTAATTCTCATTCAGTGTGTTAGAAATAATAACATGAATATGCATAAAATTAAATATGAAGAGTAGATATTTTAATTGATTTGTAACTGAAAATAAATAAGAATGTAATTCCATCCAGCATATATTTTCACATATTGTTTTTCTATAATTTAGTATATGTGTGTGATATTTACAAGCTTCTAGCTTCTGCTATTTAAGCAGTTGACCGCTTGTTACAGTTCGCTGACCCCTGCAGAATCGCGGAGTCCTAGTGTCAGATGCATTTTTTTGTATTTATCGATTTGTAATTAATATTCGACATAGTAAATTTTATTATTAAGAAGTGTAGTAATTACTGTTCCAATCCAATAGCTCTTAAGAAATGACTTCAGAGGTTGTGAACTTCAATTGGCGCAGTCAGCAGGATATAAACCTTTCTTCCCTTACAAAGTGTTATCAATGGACTTATAATTTGCACATTGATATCATTGTTCTATAGAATTACATACTTCTAGTTTTATTCGCACATATTTTTGATAATTAACAACAATTTGTCATTATTATTGGAAACGGTGAATCTTGTTCTTGTTGTGAATCAGGGGGAGTGACTTATATGTGATAACCATTGATTTGTATAGTCAGTAGGATATGAACCTAACCATGAGACGATAACTTGGTTATCGAAACGCGCGTCAGACAGTGATTGTGAGTGTTGGTGTAGTGGTGGTGTGAACAATGTATGCAGTATGTCAAGTTATAGTTGCATTTATTATCAATATACAAGATCAATTTGTTATTTATATAGTATATAGAGATTTTTGTTAATAAAAAGTATATTAGTAGTTGTTTCTTTTACTCCGTAACTCTTCCCGTTTTTTTCCACGATGTTTTCCCCAACATAAATCAAAAGATGGCTAGAAATGTTATAATATTACTTTGTTACACCAAGGCATCAGTCACCTTAAAGTGGCCGACCCAGAAATAGGGGAAAAATATTCACAGCAGCAGCGCAAAACTCCCCAAAAAATAATACTACACAGAAAGCCTTTAGTATCTCATGATACTTTTGAACAATAACATGTTTGCGTTGGATACCAAAAATAGTGACAACAAAAATTGGGCTGGACCCTCATTCACACACTTTAGTTTGGAGAACTTTTGTGATTAAGGGGATATAGCAAGGTTATGTTGACCAGCGAACTTCCTAGCTATAGGTGTGTTACAGAATGTCTGGGACCTCTTCTTTTCTAAAATCTAAGATATAGGGCTTAGGAAGTATGAGAAAGAGATCATTTAATAAAAAACATTACAAATCGCTTATGTGCCATTGAAGGATTGATATTAACAATTTTTATGTTTTTTTACCTCAGATAATGTTTGAATTGAATTTCATGTTATTAATTTCGTAGTGAAGGAATGATATATTTTGCCACAACCATTTTAACTAAATTATTTATGTATTTATAGACGCCATCTGTGTATATAATATACAACCATTAAAATTTTCACAAGTCCATATTTATTCTGTTCCATCATATTTTTTTTCCTATTTTTTGTACGTTTTAACGTGAAAGTATAGTATGTATGTACGTATAATAATTATATTCTGACCTTATTTCAATATGAGGTGTGATACACCTCTTCTGCTTTGGTTGCCACCAATGTCCGCTATTTTCTGAAACAAAGGGTACCATATTAGATTACACTGCTAGTCTCCTTCAACAGATGATATACGAAATAGGATATAATTGTAACATTCAATAAGATTAACATCTGTTTTTTGCAAGGTATTTAGGACTAAAAACTTCTAAGATAATATTTTCGATTACAAAAAAAGTATCAATAACAAATTAATGGTTCTGGATCTGCAGCCTTATTATACTAAATTCACATATTACTAAGAAGTATGAAAATTTCACACACATTATTGTTAGTACTTTTACCAAAATTAATGAAGGTTTTTTTCACAATCTGTATTAACGCAATCCTAAAATTTGTATCACTGTAATAAAATTCGAAAGAACTGGAAAATATTGAAAGAATGTCAAATATTTGTACTGTATAATAAAAAAAGGTTATTTATGATCACTGCACAGGAGTCATAAGTAGAAACTAACAAAAAAATTATACTTAGATCAATGATTTCCTGAATGAATTAAGTCTGGTTTCTCATGCTTGTGAAAACCACTTCAATTTCTGAATCGACTTTGTTAGTTAGCACAACCAAGTGGTATTATTCTTACAACTTTTTGTATGTAAGAAATGTATGCAGATATTCTCTTGCAAAATTTTTAATTTGTACAGCCCTTTCTATCTTTCAAAATCAATATGCCATTGGTCGTATATTATTTTTTTTAATGTAAATTATCCAGAAAAGCATACTTGCAATCATAATTCAAAGAACTCCAAAGATTTTCGTGTGATTCCACCCCATTCCCAAAATCTATATTGCACGATGGATTAGTATGCCCAGATTTTCTGTCTTCAAAGTTTTATTTGATACTATTAACATACTTGCACCCATCATTCGGAGTTGTGCAGTTTTTAGGTAGATACCGTGACAAGTATCATTTACATGCTGCAGCTACATGCAGCCGCTGTCTACATTATGCTTAGAAGTAGGATCACCTTATATCAAGATATAAATCTTGAGAATCGAGCATTAATGAAACGAATATTAGAAGGTTTTTAGTATAAAAGAGCGAAAACTTTCTCTAGCGCAGATATCAACTAAAGCATCTAATAATAAATACCAATCTACAAAGGTAAAATATTAAGTAAATATTTTACTTAGTTATTTCATTAGATTCTGTAATTTATTTTTGCTATTAGTTTTAATAAAAATATTTAGTAATCGTGGATAAAGTATAGTATTATACTTGCAAATAATGAGTTATTAAGTCTATTGGCACGAGCGCTAGCAAGTGGAATAAGACACCTTCATTATACACTCGTGAATAATATATTACAAAATACTTTTCATGGTTAATGTGAAATTTCACATCGCTATTAATAGAATATCACCTCAAAAACTATGCATGAACAAATTTCTCACAGAAACATCAATATATCAACAACTTCTTGCCAACATTTTACACTTTCCAGCCTTTAATTTTCAAATCCATTTATGATTAATGGATAGAAGATATTGAAGATAATTCATTCGATTGAATATTCCCTCAATTCAAATGAAACTGTTTAGTTTGGTAGGATTGAGATATCATTTGGTTAGTTTATTTGGAATCTGTTACTACTCAGATTTTTCACGAACCTAAATTAGCAAAATATAAAACAACATTCATCTTGTATAGACTTAATATTAAAAAAATACTTCGTTAACACGGCAAAAGTTAACTAAATGTATGTAACAGCGAACTGTAATGACGTGGTTTCTCGTTAATATGATAACACTATCATTTTTATGGATATATGCACATATTAATTACACAAAAATAATTTCATATATACGCTGTTCGTCCCGTAGGAACAATATTTTTCATTCGTTACTCATATAGAAAATCAATAGCAATAAACAGAGTCTCCAGGAACTATTATGAGTGTCTAGAGCTTGGTTTATACATCTAAATTAAAATTAACATTAAACGAAACTTTCTCGTTGGTAATTTTCTGGTTTATGCAGTAAATCATGGACATTTGTAAATTACTAGTAACCGAATAGAAATTCTCTGTATGGATCCTTTGTATCATACAAATGTGGAAAGACTGTCTATCAGTGTTTCATCGTCTAAAGGACATTGTTGAGTTTCATTGCTTTTCCCTATTTTTTTGATATCAGTTTTAAAAATAAAACACCACGGAGGAAATCGGTGCAATAACGCGAATTATACTCGTATTTTCATAACCAACGAACAAGGATGTTGTGAACAAAACATTACCACCAATACAGACGTATTTTGTGCACATAACCTCACAAAATTTAAGAATTAAACGTGTAATTTTAATTTCAAATTACTGTTAATTAATTACATTCAAAAGTTCTTTCTAATAGATCTATAGCCGTTGGAGTCGTCAGATCGATGATTTTTTTGATCTTATCGTAAAAAAATCCTCTTTCTACAAACTTCAAATTTGGTACTTGTACAAACTATTAAGGATAAATTGTTCGTCATTAGTTTTTTTGACGAATTTTTTAGAGGTAGATTCGAAAACTGAGATTTTTACCAAAAAAAAAAACCAAAATTTCTTGTTTTCTGACAAAATGAGATGAAAATGCGACATTAATTCAACTGCTTTTTAAAGGTTATTCAATTCTTGAAAACATTCAGGGATTTTTTTCAGTTTAATCACATGTTTCTCAAGTCCCGCATTACCAACGTAATGATTTTGACTAGCTCCTAATGGTTATTTGTTCCCAAAACGATGCGTAGAAGTATTGAAATAGGCACAGATTTTTTCTTTGTTTATAATAAAATATTTATCCTTTCAGTTTTATTTGTTTAGATAGAGGAATTTGAGATATTCATGGAAAACCATCTAAACAGGACGTGTTAAAGGGGCTAGCTATCTATGAAGCAAATGTTGGATATAGGTTGAACGCATATCTAGTTTACGTAGTTCACATTTGTCAGGATTTAAGGGCACTAGCATCTTTGAAGCAAATCTAGTTTACATTTGACAGAATTTCCTGAAGATCCTGTATTTGGAAGAAGTATGAATTTATATTTATATACTCACCAGTTTTTGCCAAGCAATCATTATTTCAATTAACTGTTTGATTAAATATCGGAAAAGTATTATTCCGGTTACCAAAGTTTCTAACTATATTATTCTCGATATAGACCAGCGTAAATTTAGGAGTTTACAAATATATAAATCGATAACTTTTGGACAAAATTACAAACGGAGCAGAAATTTTTATACTGAAGAAAATTATATGAAAGATGTTTCTATATCTATATTTGATCAGTGTGCGTGGAAGTTACAAAACAAAAAAACGTTTTTGTGATCTCTGTAGCTTTATGCCGGTTTTATATTTTGCAAATACAGTGGGAAGTTCAAATATCGAGGAAAATCATGATAAAGGAATAAAATGAATACATTTCAAAAACATTTTCTGAGAGATTCAATCAGGTATGATATCAATATATAGGGTAAAAAATATGCTACTTCGACAAATGCAATATAATATATACTTTTTTCATAGAGTCGATTCATTATCAAAACGGAGGTTGCTAATATTTATTGTATTATGCGGAATATTACAAAGTTACAAAGCTCATGATTTTTCATTTATTTGTAGGATATCTTGGACGATGGAAAAATCACTAAATCACATATCTTCATTGATTTCTCATCAACTATATTTTAATGAGGGTATTTCTAGAATATTATACACCTCATCATCTCCTCATAAGTTTCTGAATTTCATTGTTATAGAAAAAGCTCTGATAAGTGGGTTGCTACTTAAGTTTTGAGATAGAGAAACAAATATTTATAATTGGATATGACTCAACATAATAAGTAACAATGTAAATGATGATAATTGTTTTGGTTTATGAATGGATCAGAAGAAAAGTGAAGGCACCAGCATATATCAATATCGTTTTTGTGTCTCGAAAGTGAATTTAGCATTCTCATATAGCTCAGGGTTAATACGTCACATTGCACATCCCTTATAATAGCTGTTAATTGAATATGTGTTGTCCATTTAACTGTAATGATACAAATAAGTTTAAAGAGATTTCGGACCTACATATTGGGTTTTAAGGGGAAAATAGTGTAAGAGATATTTCATAACATTTAGTTAAACCATTGAAAAATATGTTTTAACTGCAAATTTCAGCTGATTCTATTGTCACGAGGGTTGCTACTAAAGTTTTGAGATAAACAAATAAAAACAAAAATATAATTTGATATAATTTATTATTTTTCAAAATATTCTCCATTAACATCAATAATCTTTTGTATGCGTTTGATTCAATTGTCGAAGTATTTTTTTCATTGAGGTAACTCCAAAACATGTGATTTGAACACATCAACCGTTTAGTGCAACGTCGTCCTCGCAGAAGAAATAATCACATGCCAAACAAGGACTGTTCGGTGGAAGACTGATTCATCTTCTGGCAAACAAATGCTTATGTACCATTCAGAATTGACCGTTCTATGCTGCTCTAATGGAATGGTCCGATATATCTAGCTAGAAATAATAAACGACCATTTTCTGCTAAGTGGTTCATATGTGAACAATTTTTGTAGGATTTGACTCGTCTTCAAAGACGTATTGTTTAGCTTCGGGTTGATATGCATAGATCTATGAGTCGCTGCCTGTCACGCCGTATTATCCAACGCGAACAAATATTTTTGTCAGTCAAATTTTTAACCAATATTGATTGAAACTAATTGAAACATTCTTCCTCTAGCGAAGTGCGACCACGATTGAATGTTTCAAATATCTTTAAACAATTGAAATAGCATTCTTATGATAACACTTTCTTAGTATGTTCACGTGTCAAGTTTTATTATGGGAGTGTCACATTTGACATATTCACATCAGTGCTGCCATACCCCAAAATTTTAGTAGCACCTCTCTTATCTCTAAATTTCTTCAATATGCTCTCTAATTTCTTGACTTAACTGTTAATTTCACTCAACTCTTCACAAATATTCCTCAACACAAAATTTAATCTTGAATTTACCAGGCGTATATTATTTTAACCCTAGTATACCATTGGTATACTGAGTCGAATTGAACAACAAGCGTATATATAAAATGTTGCTATAAATTCAATTGAAAAAATCTCCAATTTTTTATCTGGTCGAGGGTTACCTCAATAACCTTCATAATGTATTGATAAACTGTTATCAGTTTTTGATAGTAATAATAGCCGCTCAAAACACTGAATGATAAATTCCTTATTGAAATATACGAGTAGAAAGATATATTCTTCGATTTAGTAAAACAAAATATTTTCATAACTCAACTATGAAATATATGAAAAATATGAGATTGTATCCGATATGCGATTCTTATCATCCTCATCTGTTGTTTGGTTAACTATCTTAGTCCTCCCATCAATTCACATGTGCTCAAGGTTGAATTTCCAGGTAAACCTTCCTGATAACGTTCTATCCTGATTATGAGAAACACAATTGACTGAACCTATGCCGTAACATTGTTCTATCCTATTTAGCTCTTGCCAATGCCACACAGACCCGAGTTCGAAGCGCTTGAAAATTCCAGATAATTTGAAATTTCTCCATTACCATATTCGTCCCAGTAATCATCAAGCGGCATTCTGCCAACGTTAGAGTAACGCTGGGTACGAATAGCGAGGCTTTTGTGTGACAATCCGCGGCTGTTATGCATTCTAATTGGAGTATTCAGTTTTTTAGTTATGTTTCTGAGTAGAAGGTAGACATTTCAGTGTTTTGTTGCTTTAAAGTGTTAAAATTTAACAGATAGGTAGTCATGGGAAATTATTAGAAAATATTGACGAATAATAAGGTAAAACATAGAATTCCGACGACGATTGGGAAGAACATAACATAAAAGTACAAGTACAAGATATACTCGACATCGAATGAAATAAATGGGTTATATTCCGTGTTACCTTGGTATAGTTAAAAATGTACTTCTCCCTCGTCCTCATTACTAATGGAGAATTTGCTATTTCATCTTTTTCCATCGGAAATGATTGTGAGATATTTAATGTTTGATAGAAATATGACTCTAAACTGAAGATTATAGAACAAATTGTTCGTCATAGTAACCGATATATTGTCAACAACACAAATACGTTTTCAATTAAAAAGTATCTAAAGGCGCTCCAACCCCAGGATCATATGCTCATCATCATATACTTTTTTTTTTATTACCATCCCTTTGGATCTTTCGATCAAAGCCACATGTGGCAAGTTTGTTAAGTTTTGATAACATCATGACATAGGTTTCCCATATCCCAAAAACAAGCTGCTACTTCTGTCTGTACCATGATGATTGTATTGATGGAGCCAATAACCAAAAATAGATCCACTAGAATAGCATCAAAGATGGCGTAGGCACGATAGACAACAAAGGTGCATTCAACGACTGTACCAGAAGTACTAGCAACATAGTGGATATACTGGTTCTTATCCAATCGCCTCAGTTGAATATTGCAGTAATATGGTGCTGTTTCATTTGCAGCATACATGGAAAACAAATTCCATGTCGTAAATCTTATCCATAATCTCGGATTACCAGTTAATATGTCATGTAGCATGAGACTAACATATCAGTAATATATAGGGTATCCTGGAGGCAATTTACATAGCAAGCTACATTCCTGAGGAGTCATAGGGCTTCAAAGTATGGCCCAAAATTTCTAAAAATATGAATTTCTTTGCCACTTCTATAACTTGAAAATACCTAATTGGGCTTGCAGTATGAGACTGTTGAGGGCACAGAGTATTGGTAAGTATAAGGCTATCGAACTATCCTGGTGGTTTTATTAGAGGAAACTTAACCTTGAAATTTCACAAATATTTTTTAGCTCTCAGTGGAATAACTAAAGACGTGTTTTCAAGAAAGTGACAAACTAGACGAGAGATGTATTTGCATTCATTTATCAAATTTGACAATTTCTTATTCAATTCTTCTAGTTATTAAATCGATAAAGCCAACCCAAAAATTAATCTCTAACTCACGTTGAAAATGTCAACGAATTATTACATAAGGTTATTCATCTGAATACTCATCATAGAGCATATTTGTAACACTCTTACGAGTAAAGCAAGACTTATCAGTAACGACAATTTTGGACGTTGGAAAGTGAATATCCTGACGTTAAATAAATCGACAGAAATTCATTTGCTGGACTAAGTCTTGAAGTAAAAACGCTTGCACTTTTAAAGCGTGATATGTATCTGGTATAACGACTTGTCTACATTCCTTCTTCCCTTTGTTTTTAGTTCATGAATTTTATGTTTTTAAAGTATTTTAAAGTTTCTCCATAATTTAACATAAATATATACCAATAGTTTTTGTGTTTTTTATAAAAGAATATACCAAATAATTAACCTACGGCTACAAGGCCTCTTCTGGACTTTCAATTCGACGGCAGTATCAAAAATCAAAACGAAATGAAAATTATATAGATGTTATGGCTGTGATAACATCTATATACTCATATTATATGGCAATAGTAATAAATTATTTCAATTTACATCATTTGATCTAAATAATGAATTAAAATTATTGCCGGAAAATATATTTACTATAGTAAAGTTATTATGACATGTACCACCTTGGATTCATTTAGAAAATATAATTTTGTAGCAAACCATTTTTTTAAATTTGAAACATTATTTTAGTGAGTAAAACATTGCGTAAAACTTTATGTTTATATTTGTCGATAAAGTAGAGCATATGGAAGCAAGCATACCTATACTTCAATTTAAAAACACGTAAAACTTTTACGTCCGAAATTAAATGTACAATATTTCGAAATGAAAAATGTGATGAAGTAACAGATACAGCATGTCAACGATCAGATTATGTAAATGTAATTAAAAGTTAGTATCAAGGGTTGTGATTGGACGTAGTTCTACAGAGACTTATCTACTCACACCTTCCAAAAAATGTTTAATAAGGTGATGGAATACGAATGGATCTTTCCGTAATAATGGAAAGTTGACTTATGTTTCAATACAACTGAATCCAACTAATTTCAACGAAAATACGAGATGCGAAAAGTTTGTTAATCACTAATTTACAATGAACGTAGCTTCTGCAAATGCTACAAAGAGCAGTCATATTTTACGTTGAATTTATAAACAATTACAAGCAACTTTTTTCCTGCAAGAGCTTTCTCCTTAGTATAGACTAAATATTGAGTATATATTTCGTGGTGGAGGAAGGTGCGAGGCAAGGCGACCGTCTATCTTCATAACATAAACAATTACAAGCAACATTTTTCCTGCAAGAGCTTTCTCCTTAGTATAGACTAAATATTGAGTATATATTTCGTGGTGGAGGAAGGTGCGAGGCAAGGCGACCGTCTATCTTCATAACTGGAATGTACTTTTAGAAGTCTACTTAGAGAATTCTATGACCAATAAAATATAATAGGCACCTCAAAAGGACACTCATTGAAATGAATGACAAATGTATAGGTGACATGATGAGAAATATAGAAATCCAAAAACATAATCTATCAATTCTATATCAAAATAATCTTTCCATCAAGCCATTTTGAGTAGAGAAAATAACGGGAGTTAATAAATTGTAACGTAGTTGCGTAAATTTTTCTGTAACAAGAGCGGACGAATCGGCAGGTGCATTTTCGTCATAAAATAAAACTCTTTCTACAACAAACGATTATGTTTTTTCTTTAGTAAGGTATTAAAACGTGTCAGCAGTATTGCCATTCTCTTTTCTCCTAAATAATCGATAGAGATTACAATTAAGGAATTTTAAGCCACTGCGGCCACGACCTTATTAGACGAAAAAAATATTTTTCTTTCTTAAAGCGCGCTTCTTGCTGGAGTACAATGGTATACAAAAGACCTACCCTGATATATCGACGGAAAAACTCCCTTGCATCACGTTTGAGGATATCCAAACTTCGTTTGAATTTTGAATGTTTGTGAACTTTTGATTAATATTAAGTAATCGCAGCACCTATCTTGCATAGAGCTTTGTTATATGTAACCTATGCATAATATTTCATGCCCGTTCGGTTGAAATATTCACTTAGTTATCTCACCACGTTTTTGAAATAGTTGAAGTAACATTCAACATCATCCGTCTTCATTTGGATACTTTTAAAAGCACTTACAAATTATTCTATGGAACGCAGCACTCTCACTATAATATTTACGTAACTCTTCTTCGCTTCTCCAATAGTTTTTTAACGCGAAAATAATCTTTAATTTTCACACAATCACACATTTTTTTTCTTCACTCAACAACGTAAGCAGTTTTCTTCATGTTAGTATTGGAACTAGTCTATTTATCAGATTCATACAAAATTTTAACAGATTGTATCAGAAATATGGCGGAGAGTAACTCCCTATAACAAAATTTGTATTCTGTTCCTAACTTTCTATATTTCACCATTTTGTTATATTTCACACTTTGGTTTCCACATCTTCATTTCGGTCTTACTCTCGATGTATTTTCTATTGGTTTCAACTTTATGATTTTTTAATAGGAGCAAGTCATGCAATAAAGATATTGATAGCGCAAAATATGCCTTGTAGAATATTATATAAAAACTCTCAAATAAAATAGAAGAGAGTTTTTTTATGTATTATATTATAACTGGACAAGCAATTCGTGATAAGAACGAAAACAAATAATATACCAAAGGCCAGTAACCAATTTCAGGTGGTCTTTTCAAAAGTCTGGCAGCCCTGTGTGGCCGGGGTAGATTGCTCTAAAATTTTAGGTTGAGTAATAAGATTTATTTTTGTTAAAGTATCAGTCATAAGATTTTAGGAAATTACTTTCGACAGTATTTAGTTTTGACGTGGATTTGAAATGATCTTGTTGGAACATAACTTTCGAAAGATTATTCTGTACTTTTGACGCAGATAATCTCTTGATCATGGTCAAGGATACTGTAGGAAAATATTAAAACGCGTAATATTCTGTATCTGTAACACACTTGCTATCAGAATAAATATTTTATACTAAAGTATTGCAAAAAAAAATTCAGTAAAACTGAACTGTACTGCAAAAATGTTCGTAAACGACTACTGAGATGTTGAATCGTATGCAACACTTCAAACCGTTAGAAGAAATCCCTACTTTTTATTCATATCCGTGTTGGGACCTTCGAAATGTAAAGTAAGAAATATAAAAGTGCGTCACAGGTACGGGTAACAGCAATAGACCTGCTACGAATTGTCACTCCTAAAAGAAAAGAATACCTAGAATATTATGCGTTTTAATATTTCCCCACAGTATCCTTGACAGTGACCTAGAAAATATCTGCGTCAAACAATATTAAGAAAAATCTTTTGCATTAAGTAACATTTTAAATCTACGTCTAATGAAGTCCACAGATGTCCAATAAGCGCACTCATTCTAATATGGACACCTGCGGGTTTTTGTCTTACTTGCACTCGCAAGGACACGTCTTCGCTCTGGAAGACTGACAGACTGGTGATGGAATTTCGTTCTGGCATTGTATAGTTTATTGTTTATTTATTTTATTTATTCTGTTCAAATTTGAAGACTCACGAAATGACAAAAATTGATTTTTTTTATAAATATTTATATCGTAACAATTAGGAGAGATGTAAAGGCTCTGGAAAAAATTCCATGAAGTCAAAATACTGTCGAAAGTAATTTTCTGAAATTTTATGACTGATACTTTAACTAAAATACATCTCATTTCTCATCCTCCTTAAAATTTTAGGGTAGTCCACCCCAGCTACACAGGTCTGCCAGTAGTCGCTTTTCATTTTCAGTAGGTATAGAGGATTTACTGTAGAAAGTTTCGTGACTTTTGAAGTGACCACCCGAAATTAGTCACTGGCTCTTCCTCTATAATTATTATCATACTCAAATGCCATATAAACATAAATTTGTAACTATAGTCCTATACGCAAATCAAAGTCATTGTATCAACTCACCAAACACTTTTCTCAGTGTAAATGAATAAATACTCTATATCTTATCTCATTCGATATAAATTCGAAATTTTCACGCAGGGATAGTTATCAGTAAAAATTATTATCAATTATCTATTGTTCGTCTATTCTCCGACTACAAGATAATTGGGTTACATTGAAAACAATATTTTCCGTAATTTAACACTAAAATGTCACAGTCATGTGGAAGATGTTTTGTGCGTTAATTGGAATCACATATTCATACAAACATTCTCAAATATGGTTAAGGTAACTGAGTTACTATATTACTGATTATTTTGGAATAATATACAGGGTGTTTCTATAGTCGACCGACAACGCTCTACCAAAGAAATATCTCTATAAACGATTCATTTTGATATGCATTGAATGATTCCTGCCTCAGATGGAATTCTAGCTATCAGATCTTATTCAGATTCGATTATTGTTTCGTACACTTCATATAGCCCCATATAAAAAAATCGATAGGATTTAAGCCAGGTGATCTAGGAGGCCAACAATTGGGTCCACCCCGACCAATCCATTTTTCTCTAGAACGTCTGTTTAAGTACTTTCTTTCCGATGCCGCTTCAGCAAAATGAACAAATGCCCTATCGTGTTGAAGAGGGAATATTGAATAATACTATTGAAAGCCCATCTTTAAGTACTAAAACTGTAGGTCGCGCTTTAAGAGTGGACCATTCTACTGTATGGAAAGTTTTGAATGAACAAGTGTTACATCCATACAAATTGGCTAGTGTTCAATCATTAGAATCTAGAGATTTTCAGGTGTGTATGGAATGTTCAAACTGGAAGTCACAAAAGTGTCGTGACAATCGAAATTTTCCAAAATATGTTTTGTATACCGACGAGGCTAGATTTACTAGAGAAGGAATTTTCAGCTCTAGAAATGGTCACGTTTGGGAGGAAGAAAATCCGCATTTTGTTCGTGAAATGAGATTTCAGCATAAATATTCGGTTAATGTGTGGGTGGGTAATTAAATGGAGCAATTTATACGCGCTTTCTGGAAGAAATGTTGAATTAATTGTTGGAGAATGTACCGTTAAATATTAAACAACACATGTGGTATCTGTTCATTTTGCTGCATCGGAAAGAAATTACTAAAACAGACGTTTTAGAGAAAAATAGATTGGTTGGGGATTCAATTGTTGGTCTCCAAGCTCACCTGACATAAATCCTAGCGATTTTTTTATGGGGCTATATGAAGTCTTTAGTGTACGAAGCAATAATCGAATCTGAACAAGATCTAATAGCTAGAATTCCAGCTGCTGCGTCTGAAATCATTCAATCCCATCCTGATTTATTCTCAAAGACACGTACAAATCGGTGTAATAAGTGTATTGAAGTAAGCGACCAACAGTTCGAACAACTACTGTAACTTTGTTATTGTTGTTTAAATTTAATTTGTGCTATTATTATTTTTATTTTCATTGCGAATTTTCTTATTATTGTAATACATTTTTGTTTGAAATTGAGATTATGAATAATTTTTTTTATTTTGAACTACTTACGCTTAATTATTATTCGAAATGAATAATTAATTAATTTGTAAATAACTACATTTTAGCTCCATAAAAGGTTATTAGTTTTTTAACTAAAAATAATCAGGCAATTTGGAACAATTAAAAAAAGAATTTGCTCCAGTGGCGTAAAAAATAGGGGGATAAAAGTGATAACTAGCCCAGACAGCGCATTACTGGTTAAATGTTTCCAAAGATTGTTTATGTCAAAATATCACTTTATTAAGGATTATATTCGTTACCAAATTTGAAAAAAAATTGAAAGGCGTTCTTGATTCATGGCAAATTTTTGATTTAAAATTTTGAGCACCCTATATCTCAGTAACTATGCCCTGTAAGGATTCGTATTCCTATATCACAATGAATCATTTATTGAGATATCTCTGTGGTAGAGCGTTGTCGATCGAATATAGAAACACCCAGAATACTAGAAATACAAAGGAAGTATCATGACTTTGATAATTCTGGCACAATAATAGTAGATATTTTGTTAATAATTGGTTAATTATTTCCATAGCTCGGATATGAATTCTGACTGCATTTGTGATTAAATATTTTCGTATCCAAATTTCTATTACCAAAGCATTCCAAAGAGAAACTTTCCATAATATGACATAACTGCAATTGTACCATTAAAAAGGCCAATATAATGCTGAGACATATTTGTATTTTTATCTTCTAGTTCAATTTTATTTGATCTTCATAAAAAATTGACAGAAGAATGATACTTACTTTTCTTCAGAAAACAACATTTGACGTGACATTATTTCATATGAACTTGAGATTAACTCAAACTATAATATTGCGAAGTTCAACAATTAAATTTTACATGGCTGCCTTGAGGTAAGCAATTAAATCTTTACGGTCACTCGCACTTTTTATACCTGGAAATAACATAGTTGTGCCTGGCATGAACTTCTTAGGATTCTCTAGGAACTGATCTATTTTTGCTTCTGACCATACGCCAATTTCTTTATTCGCTTTTGAAAATTTGAATCCTGGTTTTTGTCCTCCTTCTTTTCCAATGAAACCATGTAAATTTGGCCCATTCTTATGTTTTCCACCTTCTTCTAGGGTATGACACATTGCACATCTTTGTATAAACAGCTTTTTGCCATTTTCTACTGACATTTCAATTCACAAAAAATTTTGAGGGATTGGATACCAAGAGATTTGTTTACTGTTTATTAAACTAATTTTGGATAGACATGACAAATAATTTTTTGACAAATAGTAATTGTCTTATAGACGTTTACAAATCATCCATGAGAAATTCCATTTTTCATATATTGGTGCGAGAAGGTAATAAATTTGCCAAATTGAAATATGTACATTTATTTGTAATTGAAAGAATATTGTTGTTATGGAGTAGAGTCGGGACAGTAGTTAGTGGAATTTTGTGCTGCTTTTTTCAGTTAGCATCAAGGAGTAAGCAAAGGCGCAGCGTGCGTTTACTGTTGACACATATCTTCCTAATGGTTGCTCAACGATCGCCACGTAATCTTTTCAATATATTCTTCAATGACAAGTCTCGTTTCCATATTATTTCGTTTATTATTGTAGCACTTTTGTTTTATATTCACTATCAATATCCAAAAGAGCTTCATTGATCGGTTTACCAGATAAACTGGTTCTATTTAAGTAGCAGAACGCAATTTCCACTGTTTCACTACCTTCCAGAAGAAAGTATAATTTGAATGAATTTGTGATGATATTCGCTAACCTCAAATACTACTTTCTAGCTGGTAATATAGAAACTACACGCTATAGAAAGCTCCGTGAACGTAAACTTCACGTGTTGTACTTCATATTTTTTTATATGGAAATCTCATTAAGGACAGACTTCTCTGAGAGGACGGCACAATAGACTTTGAGGTTTAAGTGAAATAAGAATATTAAATCATTTTCCACGAAGAACGTTCTGCCGATTGCGTTTTTGAACATAATGATATCTCTAAAACTTCATAATTGGAAGGGACCCTTCAGTACTACATCCTTGTGTGGGTCTTGTCTTCCTCAACAATGCATTTTGTCAGTTTGTAATGGGCATAGTTCAGATATTATCTATGAAATTGTCCATTCGTTTCAATTTTGGCCTCATTTTTCTCTTCGTGTTGTGCACACAAACATTCAGAACTTTTTTTGAACATTAGGAAGTCTACCATACGGTGAATGTCAAGACCATTGGTTTCTTCGAGCTTTAATAGAACGAACAATGTCTTAGGTTTGTAGAATGTCGCTTATCTCAGAATAAATATCGGATTATCCATTCATATTTCACGTTACATTTTCCTGGTGACTTTTCTATCCAATCTTCTTAATCTTTTTTTGGCATAATCGCTGCTATTTGTTTCACGAAAATAAACACTTTTAGCACCAACTCACTCTCAATTGCCAACCATCAGTCGGTTATTTCGAGTTGTAGTCACGGACGATATAGCACAAAATTTTTTGTGAAACACGATGTGTGTCCAAGAAAATGAAATATCTAACGACTGAGAAAATGTTGGACCTTCTGATGAGATGCAACAATATTGAAACCGATGAGTGGATTACACCTTTCCTCCTTGCAGTTGCGAGCCATAATAGTTTAAGATATCTATAAATGGATTGTTCGGGATCGCATTCTACGGAGAAGATGTTATTCAATATTAGTCACTGAATAATATATATTTCAATACATTGGATGCACCGAAACGAATGTATTAGTAATTTTTTCAATGATTACTCGCAACTTATTCTCTAATTTCCTCAGAAACTGAAAGTTCTCGCTTGAGGATTCTATTTTCGCATTATTCCAAGAGAAAACTTATCAGTAACCTAATAATATTCTGTCTGCTAGTCACTGGAGCGAATGATAAAAGGTCTTTTACTGTAGAAGAGCAAATATAAAAGAAAAATGGGTAGGAAGGGCGTTTGATGGGAAATGTACTACCCAAATAAACAGTATGTCAACTTCATGATATTACTTAAATAGAATTTGTGACAAGGTGTATTTGGAACATAAAACTTGTTGATAAAATCATGCTGGGGTATAGAAAGTGATATATACTATTTACGTAATTTGTTCAGCCATTCAATTTAAAGAGAGAGAAAGAAATGCTTTATTGTCTACAAATTGTTATAATTTGTAGACAAAAGCTTGTAAAAACTAAAAAACAATATAAAATTTCAATATACAGAAGAAACCCACAATGAGTAACAAAATTATTTGTTTACTATTACAAGAAAATATCAATACAGATTCGTAATATACTGAAGTGAGACCCAATATCCAATCTGGCCTCAATAATCTTCAGCGTTCATGATAGGCAAATTTTTTAATCTGTGCTGAAATCGACACAACTATAGCAAACTTGAATCAGTGTTATTTGCAATTATATATAGATATATTTGGGTCATATCTTGTGATGTAAACCAGGTGTTGAAGACTCATGAGTTAACTATATTTTGTAACAGTTATTTTAATTTCCGTATCACTTATAATGATACCTTCGATTCGAAGGAACTAAATGAAAATAATATTTCTCGTACCAAAACATTTGTCCATTAATTTTTAAGCTCTTCTAGAATAAACCAAAAAACAAATAACTCTTAACACATTTGTAACAAACATTTTAGTTTACCAAATAAAAAAATAGATGAAGATCGTTAAATTCATGAAATAGTAACAAGTCTATGTGAACAGACTGATAATTCCATTCATGACTAGTTTCACTTAAATTGATCTAATTATCAACAAATCATTCAAGTTAATTAATTTTTTTTATATTGCAACACTCAACAAATGGCAATCCATATGTTGAGCTTGAAGATAGTGTGTGAATTTGAGATTTTCTGATATAGCATATATATTTACAACAATTTCTAACGGAAGCTTTCAATTCAATTTGATATCAACTTGTCTGAAAGTATGGAAAAAGATTTGTTACTAAGAAGTCAGTCCATCAGTTTATTGAAACAATGTGTAACAACTTGAAAGATTTTCATATCATGTTTCAACACTCAACAAAATTCAAATCGGAGCAAATCTAGTGTTCCATATGGCAAATGTCAAAGTTGTTTTTTTGACTCAATCAAATGCAGTTCTAGCTGAATTAAGAACTTGTGACCACAAGTAGCAAAATCTTTTTTTGGAAAGGAACATAGTTTTTCATAAACTAACCAATAGTTGACTATCACAATTATCACCGTATACTTTTATTGTATCATAGAATAATAGTTATGAAATTTTGAATTCAAGTGTGGTACACTGCGATAGAATTAAAAATAGAGGTTAGTTTCTACAACCAAACAAGCAAACTTAAATACATAGTTTTGTTTTTCAAAGTTTCAAAATAGTTTGTGTGCATAAAACATAGTTAACTACTCCAATATGAGTAGTTATTTTGTGAATTTAGAGGCAGGCATCCTGGAAGTTGCGATTAGATTCCAACAAAAGATAGACCTTAGAACAATATACTCTAGTTCAGTTTTAGTAATTCAGACTCAAATAAAAATTATTCATTATTTATTATTGACCAAAACTAAACATGCCGAAAGTATATAGAACTGTTGGTGGTTTTAAGTACTTCAAGGTATAATTGATCAGTAACTGTGGAAGTCGAAAAGTTGTGGACTACTTTTTTATTTTTTTCTCACGAAATTTCATTTAAGCTCAACCAAATCTATTCCTATCTATTTCTAATGTAAATAAATTTTTTTAGGTAAAATGCAATCAAAGTAGGAGAAAGCACTCTTTCACTCACCATTTACTTTTACCAGTAAGTTCAGAAGTTCAAGAAGAGTGCAACTTTCGAAATAGTGAAATCGGCATGTCTGAAAACCCTGGAGGAGTTCAACGAAGACTGCCTGAACTTATCAAACTCGGAATACTTTTCTAAAATTGAGAGTCTCTACTCAAGAGTAGAAACCTCCTAGAAAAGTTCCTTTTGTTGCCAACTTTGAATGCTGTAGGATATCAAGGAAAACTGTGCAACCTGCCTAAAAAATTCACTAGGTATGGTACAACGAAATGTTTTTATCTAAATTTAACTAATCTCTTACGACGTCTATAGTAGATACATGCTCCACATGTAATAATTCGGTGAATAGAAGCTACTACAGAAGCAATGACACCAAAAATGAATGTACAAGGAATATTGTGTTATTTCCTTCAATATGTAGTAGAAGAGGTACAGTTTGCGATCAACAAACTCAGAAATGTACTATAAACAACATATTTTATTTCAGCTGATGAATTTTGAAGAAGGTGGTTTTTGGAAACTAGAGCCTGTTATTTTACTTACTTAATTAAGGAGCTTGGCAGCTACGGGGAGGAAAAGCTTATTTTTTGGCTGGACAAAAGAAAAATCAGTTCATGATTGCCATTTATATCACTGTGTTAAACAATAGTATTGATGAAAGTTCTCATAAATTTAACATAAAAGTAAACACTTTCCTTAGTATCGAAAGGGTATACTTTGATACAAATTATAAAACTGTCGCCTTAAAAAAATAAAAAAACTTATCGGCGATGTAGTTTTTTAGTATTTTGGAAAGCAAAGAGTCGGTATTGGAAAAATGCTTTCATATGTCTAAGGGAAAATTCAAGAAAAAATGAGTACCGCATGTCAAGCTTTTGCTATAAAAAACAATGCTCAAAAATTTGGACCTACTACGTTTTAACTTGAAAGCTTGTTGGCATTTACAAATCTTTTCTAATAAGGCTGTTATCATAAGAAATGAAAACGTTCCTTACAACATTATTTTTTACCTCTACTGAAATTTGGCACTCGCATTATATAAATGCACGCTTCCCATATATATAACAAAAACAAAGTGAAGATATATAATCAACACTAGATTTCGTGACGAAAATGATGGAGTTTCAAAACAATATGTTTAACGATGATAAATCATCTTATTGTTAGTGAAAATAGAAAGATCAACATCCATTCATCAATCGAAGGATGATGCAATTGAATAAAAAATAGTAAAACTTTTCTCAAAGTACAAATATGGAACAGATGAGTGGAAATATAATTTATAGATATTTATAGAATCGTAATTGTATGAATGAATATCCACCTCTACACTATACGGTTATACCATGTTTATTTTGTCGGGCACTAAAAAGTTGTTGAACTAATTTTTATAGTCGTTAATTATTATGAAACAATCCGCCCGGTTCTTTGAAAATTCAATGAGATAGGCACTTTGCCAGGTGCTCTTTGTCTTAAATTAATTGGTTTCAGTAGCGTATCAATTTATTTAAACCTTATTTATGTATAATACTCTCTAGGGAATTATTCGCACCAGTGCGTGTGTTACGACAGTAAAATAGTTATTTCGTTATTGATGCTAATGTAATTCGTCTCAATTCTCAGGTAAAAGATGAGGATAGAAGAATACTTCAGAATATTTAACTGTAGTTCTGTAAAGGAAAATAATATGGTAACACGGGAGTAATTTAACTGTTTACGTATCATTTTCTATTGTAGATTTTCCAAATCAACTCCGTTTCTCACCACTATTTAGTGATAACCAGCAGTTGTAAAAGCAGTTGATTATTCATCTTGTTTAGATTTTGTTCCATTGTTCCAACCATCCATGTAATATTTTAGTTAGTGTACGCACTAGAAAAGTAAATTTTTATCGAAATGTACCGAATGAAACCTCCTCGGACTATTATCTTTAAATCTCACTTTCACATCATATGCTTGTACAGATTCCATTGAAATACCTAAAAATTCCGTGTTAAGATTTTTTCGCATTGATGGCGATATTTAAACCAATTTCACATAATCACTTTTCATCGGTAACAGATAATAAGAAAAAACTGTGAAATTTTTAAAATGACATTCTCAATAGAAGCAATTACAAATATGTGAGTAATGAAAGAAAAAGTTCAGTATTTTTATTATCATATTCATAACATTGAAAATGAGAAATGCTAGAAAAAGTGCTCATTAGGTTTTTATAAAACTACTTTCAAGCCACTACGACTTTAAAACGAATACAGTTAGCGGCTATGCGGTCTCCAAGGTTGTATATTTAATTTATGAGACTATAAAAATACTAGAATTATGTAAAAATTATTGAAAATATGAACTTTTACATTGTATTTTGAATAAAGTATAATCGTTGGTAATAGCTCACATACAAATTGTCGATTATCTCTCTCTATAACGTATAATATATATTAAGTGACAAATGTGAAAACCTCTATAAGAAGCCTCAAAACTATATATTGTACAAACAATATTCAGTCTTACCTATTTATATCAATTAATTTTTGTGGTTAAAGTGAGCTTTTCCAATGAGAGCATATTATAAACAAAAAATACATTCAAGTGATTGATTGTTTTAAGTTTGAAATGGATTTGATATGTTTCTCTTAAAATTTGAATAAAAATTATATCGCGAGGTTGCGGATTGACTAACAAAGTGAGGAAAAGAAGGTAATAGAGAAACTGATCATTGTATGGTATGAGATTAACATTAAGTTCAAAACTAGTACCAAGAAGCTCAAAAAATATAGAAATAGGTATATGACAACAATATAGTAACTTTGAAGAATGTTTACTAATAGTATTATTGATTTAAAAGTGGAAATGAGACGACCAATGTATCCGTTAGATAAAGATCATGATAATACGCTCTACCACAAGTTACTTGTGATCCGCAAGGTTTTGTCCGTATCGTGATCAAATTTTGTATTATCTAACTGCTGACGCTTGTCTCTAATAGAAAAGAAATAAAAAGAAGAAGCTTTAGCACATGATAGTCACGACAGAACAGTTGGAAGTTATTAAGAAGCCTGGAATACGTGCATTTCTATTGAAGTACAATACTATGATGGAGATAACTACAAGGGGTAGTCGCATCTCAACTCAATTTCAATTCCATCAAGCTCGACGGGCAAATCATTTAGTAGGATACAGAGGTGAAATATCTGGGACTCAAACTAAATAGTAAACTTCTCTGGAACAAACACGAAAAGGAGATAATCACTAAATCCACAAAAGCCCTGATGGTGTGCAGAAACTACGCAAGGAGGAAATGGGGTTGTTACCCAGAAATCTCACTACTAGATTTATTCTGAATACAAGGAACAATCTCTGAAAAGATACAAAAATTGCATAACCAGCGCCAAGAAATCATGCCCAACAGCTACACTTGAAGTGATTTTTAATCTCTCACCTACCCATATAGTACTGCAAAGCAGGAAATACATCACATAGAATGTTCAGAGATGAAATCACCAAAGAAGAGCCATCCCTAAATAATAATATTAATTTATAATACATACACCATACAAGATATGAACAGAAATGTCTTTAAAAGTTATTTGCACGGATCTGAAGCAGCAGAGAGAACTGGAATAGGAGAGTATGAGCTCAGAACCAAACTCTGAAAGCTTGGGCAACACACCAAGCTTTTTTTAAGCAGAAATTGCATTGCAATTGAAAAATCTTTCCAAATCAACATAGAGAGAAACTATCGCAAACTGGAGATCCTCATTCTGTCCGATAGCCAAGCAGCCATTAAAGCTTTGAGCTCCAACATAATAAAATCCACATACGTTTGGGATGGCCTAGAAAACCGGAGTAAAGGGAAATGTAATAGCTGATAACCTCGCTGAAGCGGGGGCAGACAAGCCCTTCAAGGCACCAAAACCCTTCTGTGGGGTAAGCTACAGAACAATAGAGATATCATTGGAAAAAAAGGTAGATAAAACCAATTATTGGGAGAACCTACAGGAAGTGAGACAGGCAAAGACTCTTTTGGGAAATGATAGCCTGAGAAGATCTGCTGAATGGTTCAACCTAAGTGAATACTGACATGTATCCTATCGAGCCACTGTCACCTCAATAGACACCTGAAGACCTTAGACTTAGCAGATACTGCAATCTAGAGCACAACACCTGGGAGTGTATGAAATTGAGGACAAAAATCTCTGGCAGACTTTCTAAAAAGAGTAAGATATTAACAAGTTCCTCAGTATCGCACTATGGAAGGGAAAAATAATAGATCCCTTGAGCTGCAATGTATATGATATCTCAAAATTTACATACTTATAATACTTAGTATTAGAACAATTATCAAATATCTGTCATAACTGATCTGTATTTTTGCAAATCCGGCTTCTCTTTATCCTCTCAAATTTAATATTACTCAGTGATAGTGAAGCTTTGGAGTCAATTACTTTTCATTAAATTATTGATGATGGTATGTTACACATAACTATATTAAGAAGTCCTGTCACAATAAGATAAACGAGTCCTAATGAGTATTAAGATTTTTTTCTGCTTCACGCAATATTTAATTCAAATGTTTTAACATGATCTGGAAAAATATGATATTCATGTACAAAATCAATTATTTGAAGTGGTTATAGTGATTTGGAAAAAACTGTATCAATATACTTCTCACAATCCAATGTAGAAAGTAACTACACTGAATTTAAAAAGCTGATAGGTGCATATTTAGAGCACTTAATTCATCATTCCATTTGTAAACTAATCTGAGATACATCATTTTCACTTCACAGTTGACAAACTTTCAGAATAAGAACAAAATTTGTAAAGAATTCAAATGAAAAATAAATATAAACAGAAATAGTGAAATATTTCCACGCCTCTGATCAATTTAGTTATTTCTTTTAGAACAGCCAAGACCTGATAGGATTGGATTTATTGCGCAAGAAGAAGTCGGTCACTTAATTGATCAAGAATGAGATCAATTAATCGTAAAGTTCGCTAGTGAGTGCTGCATAGCTCGCTTTTTCATCACAATATTATCATCAATATAAAAACTGCCAACGGTCAAATAAACTGGCAATCATTTCACAACGTTAATGTCTCTCTTTTTTTGCCAATGCAATCGGACCGGAACATACAAGGAGAATTCATTTGTAATTTCCATATCTTGTCTCATCGTCAACTTTTTTATTTATATCAGAAATGTTTCGCTACTTTAGGATTAACAGAGGTATAAATTAGGAAAAGGCTAGTTTTGAATGAATCTTGGGCATTTCTCTTCATATTTTCGATTTCTGTTAACTCATCTCATAAAATAATCTGGTCGACTCTTGAAACTAGTTTTTAGATTCGAATAGTTTTGGATTTGTATAGAATTTATAGAAGACTCGATGAATTGTATATTTATACTATATTTTTCTCATATTTTTTTAACGTAATCTTTTCATAAATGCAGTAGTATCACTGTGTTTGACAACCCGAAAAATGTGTTTATACAAAAACAAACTTATTCTTAAGTTTACTTATATTAATCTACTTTTTATTTTTGAGAATCGGTTTTGCATATAAATAAGCATCATATTTTTTAAATAATCAAATATTTACTAGAATCTTTTAGAATGTCAACAAATAATGCATTGTTATAGAGAGATTAGGCCATGGGAGCGTGTGAATAACAAGGATATTAAAAATGAAAAATTGGAGAAAAATATGCAGTAGATAAATATTAACTTTATTTTCATTATTATTCCAAATGATTGTAATAGTTTCATTTTTCTTACTCCGCTATTCATATGTCATTGGTATGATTATAATAGTTAGCCAAAAAAAAACAGAGAAATCAGCATTTGGAAAGAGTTAAGAGTCTCATTCGAACGTTATATGATTGTTCTAAAAATCGTTATTTGAATAAAATAGACGTTTTTATCGGAACAATTGTTTACTAAATTGAACTAGTTTTATGAAGTTTTTAAACGCCAATATAAGATCTTAAAACAAGCATTGAGACTGATTATTCTCTATCTTTTGGTGTTGTAATAATCCATTTTCAGATAAAATTCAACGTGGGACACAAACCGAATTGAAGAATAAACTATCTACTTAGAATCAATATTTACGCTCGGAAGTTTCTAAATTCTTGCGATAAAATTCAAGAGGTGATTGCTTGTGAGAAAGTATGAGAGTTTCTTATAACAATTTTTTTTCAACCTAAGATATCACTTTTAAAAAGTGGTGACTTAAACTCTGTTTTAATTCTTTTTCTCTTAGATTTGAGTAAATTTAGGAACTTGAAATTCTGTAATTTTCGTGCAGCACTAACTATTTTTCCAAAATTTTTGTTATATTAGAGGTAAAATTATCAGCCTTATTTTATTTGAAAATATTTTTCATCAGAGGAAAAAAAACATAAACACTATAATTTATATATTTTTTTGAAAATTTAGTTAACAGTAGATGTAGAATGTAATAAGATTAATAATAAATGCAGGAAATATAAAAATATTGTTGAAAAAATACCCGTGGCTAGTCCTTTGAGAGTACACTGAACTTAGGAAATTTCAAGTTTCTTGGTTCACTGAAATTTTAGAAAAAGACTCAATGTTACTCAACACCTTTTAATGATAATATCTCGGAAAGAGGTGGACTAAGGAAATTTTGGGAAAGATCCATCTTAATTTCATACGAGCAATTACATCCTGAATTTTGTCGCAGAAATTTAGAAGTACCCTGTATTTCTAATAAAAAATTAGATTGAATTGACCATATTTTACATAAATTATAAATTGTTTACATCTACAACTATAGTAGAAGAGGTTACATATATGTAATTATTTCTATTATAAAATAAAAACCAAATTATTCCTATATTTAAATTTTGAAAAATAATAAACTCTTGATTTTTTATGTCCTTCCTTTTGGTCTATTGCATCGATTCTTCCTAGTTATGCTCTTCTTTTACTTTTTCGATACTTTAAAACCGATCTTACAGCCCAAACTTCAACTCTTAAATGTAACTTTTCATTTAAATTTTTTCTCTTATAAAGTACCATCTTCCCAGATTGTTTTCTATTTTATCATTTAAATATATTTGTCACAATAATTTTATTCTAGAATAACTTTCCTAAGGAACTAATTTCTTCATATTTTATAAATAAAATCCCAACGACTATCCTCAACATTTCTTTTCATATATATATACTCATATGAACTCTCGATTTATAAATTCTTATCAACTGGAAAATTTAATCTTTTAAGTAAATCCCGTTTCATAATTACAACATAGTTCTTCTAAACTTCCTTCATTCATATTTTCTACTTGAATATATTTCTATTGACAAATATCCTAGATAGTAATCTGACGGTGCTAACTCCGGACTAAATGATGTAAGAATGAATGTGGTAAGATATTTCTCCGATAAAACCTCACAAATTCGCATCAGCTCTCTACTACCTTAACATTGATAGCTCGACCATCTGAATGATTTCGAAGTACATTAAACCTTCTTTATTCCACCAGGCATACAACAATACTTTCCGTTCGAAGCGACTTCTCTTTGCGACGGGTTCTGATAATTGTCCTTTTTCTAACAACTGATTTTTCCATTTATCATAGCAAATAACAATGCGTCTAATAAAACGATCATCTTTCTGCATGACAAAGAGCATGACGCACCTCCGCTCGACGTTTCGCTTGAATCTCGTTTAATTCATGTGACACTACGGGAAAAATTTTGTAGATCTTCCTAGTACTAGAGGCGGTTTTTAACCTTTGAAATCTTCACTATTTAAACAATGAAACTAACGCTGTACCGGTCGTTCATCCATTATGCCTACCCCTTAAATTTCACATACTACGTACTGCGTCGTCAATAAAGAAAGTGAAAATTAGAATACGAAACTAGTCTCAACTTATGACATGTTTAAAATGAAATGTGGCAATTTCCAAACATGAAAGCAGACTACTTATGAGACACGCTCTCTATTAGGCATGTAAATAATTCACTCAACCAAAATCTAAAACACTAAAAAATAAAAGAAGTAAATATATGTGAGGTTCATTGCAATGACGCTGTTCACATAGGACAGACATCTCAATATTCAGATAACATACTCGTATTTAAAGATCAACAGTATGATGAGATTATTAAAAAAACTTACTTTCAATTATAAAAACTTGAAAATTTTTGGAAACAAGAATTTTGGAAATGGTTCACATAATAGAAACGAGATTGCTTATAATAATAAAAAAGAACATCTGAAAAAATTGTAAATTTATTTTATGAACTTGATTGTAAATATGAAGACTTTGATTTCAATTCTGCTGCTTTTTTTGTGCTATGACATATTGGAACAGAAAAATTTTAATATAGTAAAAATGATTTCGAAATTAGAGTTCTCTATGTATATTAATTGACCAAGAAAAAATAATTTAATGAATTTATTTTGGAACAGCGTGGTCAGTAATGTTTGGTACGAATGTATGGTACTTATCACATTAGTACTCAACACATTTGTGCGCTAGAGCCTCACTATATTGATTGATGTATAAGTTGTTTTGTCAATATACGAGGTCTATTGAATAACGAGACTGCGCGCCTAGAGGGCGCCCTAGATGGGTGAGGTAAAAAACATATCTTATCTATACACGTCCCAAAACACGTTTCCGTCACTATTATAGAATTTGTGCAGTAGCGGTTTGAAACCAACGTGTTTTTTTCTCGTGCCGAAAATCATGTGTGACGAAAAACAGAAGCAACGTATTTCTCGTTAAACTGAAAAAAACTTCCACTGAGTGCTATAAATTGATGCAAGAGGCCTATGGGGACAATTCTCTGTCCATTGCACGTGTTTTAACCAGAACAAATATTATATCGATCCTAATAGTTTGGCTACTTTGTGACCACATTTAGAGCAGGTTATGATGATAATGTTAATTGGAAAAGGGAATATATTGAATATTTTTCGATTGACATAATCACGTGTAGTCTCGTTTTGAGTGGTGTAAGCGCTTTAGTGAGGACAGAGAGGACAAATCAAAATTCAAGTCGATGATGAACCTTTTTTTTCGACATTAACGGTATCGTGATGACTGAATGGGTTTCAGAGGGTCAACATTTGTCAGTTTTGGTAACACTGCGAGAAGGAGTTCGTAAAAATAGGCCCGATTTTGCACCAGGACAACGCACCTGCCTATGACGCGCTATCTGTGAAGCAGTATTAAGCCAGTAAGCGCACTCTAGTGCTCGAAAACCCGCCGTACTCACCAGAATTGGCACCGTGCGACTTTTTTTTTGTTTCCGAAGATAAAATCTGAAGACCAGATTTGAGTCGATGGAAGCGGTAAACCAAAAGACGGCAGAACTCCTAAAGGCACTCACTAAAGAAGACTTCTAATACTGATTCGATCAATGGAAAAAACGTATGGAAAGGTGGCAAGGAGAGGGGAGCATTCGAATGTAGAATAATTTTTATAGTAAAACCCTTTTTCGTAACCAGTCTTATTATTTAACGGCCAGACCTCGTAACATTAAAATCCAGTATATTTAGGTCGAAACATCAAGGGTACTCTCTATTAAAGAGCCAATAACAATTAAATTCATCTAAAATCAAGAAGATGTATAATATGTTCCCAGATGATCAATATTAAGTTCTTATTAATTGAAAAATTATGTGAAAACAGGTTTGAATCAAGTTCAAGGATATAACCTTATCATATAAAATATCACGATATCCATACGTTAAAATTAAATATAGAATTGTTAATTGAAATCGATATATTATTATATTAATTACGTTACAGAACAAAATGATAAAAATATTATCCGACACGTTGTTTTGGAATGATTAAAAAACTCTATTTCATGAATATTTTACAATATACAAGAATTAATACGATTCAAAACCACCGAAAATCTCAATTAATTATTTTAAGTAAAATTTTATTCTTGTTATACATTTATACATATTTTTTATATCGTATTTGACCATAATTTCAGTCCCAAACGATGAATACATAAGTATTCGAAAGCTCGGAAACTATATTGAAGTTACTCCACTTGGTGTTTCATTGCCACGTTATGAAATGAAAGAATCATTATGAAATATTTCATAACTAAAGAACAGAAAAACAAACCAATATATCAATAATTTTTTTGTAACTATATTAGAGACCTAACTAGTACTAAATAATTTACTAATGATTTTGTTTTATTTTTTTTTCTGAGACGTTATAAAAGTTAATTGAGTTGTTATTATAACAATTCAAATACATGTATGTTTTGTTTTTTTAGCACATGTGTGAAAAAAGCTACTTAGGTAAAAATGAGTGTGCAAATTATCATTTTCATAGGTGGTAGTAGGAAAAATTTTATTTAAGTAACTTCAGATTAACCTCACCTAACCTATGGAATCTAACTTCAACCATAACGACCTAACTTATAAAATTTAATTTATTATATAATCTAACCAATGAAAATTCGAAACGATTTCTATAACAACCATAATTATTTGAATATTGATTTATTAAATCAATGAACTTGATATTTTTTAAAATAAAAAACACAATTTAAAACCGCCGGAGATCTTAACTAATCATTGTAAGTGAATTTTATTATTTTTATATTTTTATACATCTTTTTATATTGTACTAGACCATGATTTCAGTCCCACACAATGAATATATAAGTATTCGAAATGTATTAGAGTTTGTAGGACAGTCAATTTAGAATGTTATTTATTTTTTATATTTCTATTCATTATGTTACTATTCAAATAAAAAATAAGGGTATGAGAATAAAGACATAACATCAGCCGCAATCATTGTTTTCTGATGTTGGTTTCCGTATATCTGAAATATTCATAGTTGTTTTTATACGAGATATAATAAGCAATCAAACTAAGTAACATGAAAAAATTACAGAATCAAACCTCTTTAGAGCTCATTATAAAACAACCTCATAGCGAATATTGTCTGCTTCACAACTAGGTGCCAAACGTGTTCTCTTGTGTCGAGGTCGGCAACCCAAGCCGTGGCAGAAATTCTAACCTCATGAAGGTATTACTGTACAATTTCTGCAATGTATACTGTAATATTATTATGCATAATTGCTGTATGCCGTCCCCTCTCTATTCGAATTATCACCGACTAGCTTTCAAATAGATTCCACTCTCGTGGCCTTCAGTATACTCTATTATCTTGTCATAAGAAGAAGAAGAAAGAATATCTGGATTCTTTTGTAAACAAAAAACTTTTCCAATCTTCCAATTTCAAACAATAGCAGAAAACTACTTCTCAACTTTTACTTCTAAGGTACTATGAAAGGAGATGTTGCATTCTGTTGAAGTTATGCATCAAATAATATAATGATATATTTCTTGCTTTTAAATGTAAAATAATGTTCGTACGATAAGAAAATATTGTATTCATTAAATGTTCATCACACATTGAAAAACACGCTGAACATTTACAGCCAGTAGGCCGGCCTCCACCAGTAGTCGGCAACGAACGACTTATTGCGAAATAATTTGATCGGCAGTTTGTAAGTCTAGCTAACATCTTTTATAGCTATGCAACCCGAATGCCAAATTACAGATTCACGGTATGAAACTTCAGTCCTTTTAATTCCTGTGAAATATAAGCTTGTTTATATGCTGAAACTTGTTTTCGAAATCAGCCCAAAATTGTGCTATTGACAATGCAAAGGTAAGTAAAATTTTACTTGCCCAAATTATATGTGCTCGAATGTATTCTGGTTGTGAATTGAATATTTGAATATCATATTATTTGGTCAGAATTGCATATTTTTGCAAGCTAACCTCAAAACGAAGGGGTCCAGTTACTGTCGAGAACTTTTACTAGACTAGTGGATGGTCGGCCAGGGCGGCCAACGAAAACATAGATGCATAAGGGCATGTAAGTGCACCTAAAACGCACAGAACTGGCAGTGCACACTTATGAAGATGCCATGCATTAGAAGTTTTACAGCAATTTATGCTCTTTATCCAGACCTAAAGTAATATTTTTTTTAGTTTAATTCTACAAATATTGTAAAATCAAAATCACAATTTGGTTTCGTTATTTAAAGTGTAAGTAAAGTGAGTAAATTATTTTTTTTATTTTACCTACCTTGTAACATTTGAAAATAAATGAATTGGGTAAGTACGGGTCTAACGCATATTGATGCTTAATCAGGGCCGACAATTGGTACTGGCATTTCCGACTACTAATATATGAGCAAAAATGCTATTTTTCAAAAAAATAGAAAATAGTAGAAGTCCATTCATTTTTGGGTTGTTTAAATCTCCCTCAAGTAAAAGCTAGATGCGTCCGTTAGACGCTCCTCGTGGAAGAATACATAACCTAACTCTCTGTAGTATCATGTTATTAAAACGCACATCCAAAGATTCTTTAAAAAAAGGCCGACTACAAGCGGCAAAACAACCCTATGTGGTTGCAGAATATGTTGTTCAATTTATCACTCACCAGTTTGTCGCACCCTGTATATATGTTATTCACTCCACTCAAGATTTTATTTTAAACCATTCAGACGATACTTCATATTAATTGTATTCAAAAAAGAATATTCGTGCGTAATCAACATTTCAGTGAGGCCACACGGTAATCAATAAAAGTACTTCATGTTTTCTGATAAGGAAATCCACAGATAAGGAATAAAAACCAGTGAAATTGATTTGTTAGGACACAAAAATTGTTTGGATTTCATTCACCAAAAATGGATAAACAAATTAGAACAAAACAAAAGTCAACATGACCATGAAGGGGTATAAAAACTGATCCTGATTGGATCGATTATAATGTAACATTTCCGTTATTTTTAATCCGTTGAGATAAGGATGTGCCAACTCGGGACGGGGATATTTAAGGTAAACGAAAAGGTAGTTTGAGTACATAATACACTTCATGATGAATTTATCAATAGTATTACCCGGAATTTATTATCAAATCCACTCTGTAAAGTTGGAAAACTAAAAAATTACAACCTTGGCTTTCTTAAATTTACATTTTAATATTAGTTATGTACTAGAAAATGTATCATAGAGAAATTAATTTTTAAAATTTGCGTAAGCCTTAATTTGTAAAATTTCATATAACATAATAATGCTTGCTCGCAATCGGTTGAAATTCCACCCCCAATATTGCCCCCACCCTAAAGTTAGGTTAGATTGGATTAGGTTGCATAATCTTCCATCACGAGTTGTCTAATCTTCATGAAAACCACAATCACGAGTTGGCACATTCTCACAAAAGTTTTTTTTGGCGGGTATTGAAATTATGATTTAACACACGCCCGTTTACAAATATTATTTTCCTTTGGACTAACAGTATGACTTTATAGAAACGTTTTTATACTGTTTTTGTTCGAAAAATTGATGAGAGGCTAATACCTTATCGACATCTTTTATTTTCCCTCTATCTCATGCATAATAATCAATTTTTTATCACCAGTTAACACTTATTTATATTTTCCTGATTTCCAAATTCACGAAACTGCTTTCTTATGCAACTAAGTGTCCCAAAGAGAGCAAGTGATCTCATACATGAACAATTTGTTATTAACTGAGTTCAAAAATAGAAGAAACAGCTTTTCTTCATTTCATACTTAGTGATTTTAGAGTGGTTTAGCCAGAACAAATATTATATCGATCCTAATAGTTTGACTACATCGAGACCACATTTAGAGCAGGTTAATGATGATAATATTAATTAGAATAGGGAATATATTGAATATTTTTCGATTGACATAATCAGAATGATAATTTTGGTATTATTTCCAATAAGCGCATTAAGCAACAAAATATATCAATGTATTAATTTTTATCTATAGTCCACATATAGTGAGATAACTGATTTAGACTTCTTATAGTATACATACAATGAAAAAGTTTTGGTTCCAGTTTAATGACAATGTTTAAAGAAATACAAACATCGTAACGTACGTACGATTTAAAGAATGCCTTTTCGCATCTATATCAAGTTCTATTCCAAATTAATTCATATATTGAATAGGAAAGATAATTGAAGACTATACATGAATTGTGAAGCAGGAGGATAAACCCCATGTATGTCTCGTTATGAATACGCTGACATAATTTATGTTTCTAATTAGTGAAAAACAGAATAAAATTCCATATAAATAGTAAAACATTAATTAGTAATAATAAATTTAGATCTCATTATCTAATTATAGAATTAGAGGGAATAAAATAAAAACATGGTATATTCAACTAAGATTATAAAAAAAAAAAACAAAACAATTGTACCCGTGTTTGAAATATCCGGTTCCAGACGCAGCGTTCTATCTTTCGAGACACAAAGTCACCACAAATTGAAAAAAAAAATATTAATTTATTTTATCACTTATCGCAAGTTCGAAATTAGTTTGCGTAGGTACCAGCTATAGTAACTACACCGTAAGGCTCGACTACGAATAATCAACTAAATAATGTATAATTGTGAAAAACCATTAACTGGTTAGTTATCGTTGGTTATAAATGTTTTTATGTTTATATTTTCTTATCTTAAAAATAGAGATTAAGAGTATTATCTGCGTTTTTATAATTGAGTAAGTATTACACGGCAGCTGTTATTATAAAGGAATCTCTGCATTTTTATTACATATATATATATATATATATATATATATATATATATATATATATATATATATATATATATATATATATATATACATACCAAAAAGCTATAAGTCATAAAAAAGATCTAAGTAGTATTTAAGTAAAATTTATAGCTCTATTTTGTAAATTCTAATAAAACTACAAATAATTTAATTGATTACTGCTATATATTTGAGATATAGAAACCAAGCAAAAATTAATTTTTCTTATTAGAACCAAGTTCTGAGTTGATTTCATTCCTATTTTGATATTCATGATGAAGGTAATTTATAAATTAATATAAATAAGCAAATTGTCAGTGTCAATATCATATTTTGATAAAGACTTAAAGAAAAGTCGAAAAGTCGAAATTTATCTTTCTTTTAAAAATTATCAAAAAAAAAATTTATTTTAAAACAGAAGAGACCTAAAATCAAGAACATTTAGATGCATTAATATATCAACATATATATATATATATATATATATATATATATATATATATATATATATATATATGTTGTGCATTTTACTAAGTGTGACGCTGTCTACATAGGGAAGACATCTCAGTATTTAGAAAACAGACTAAGAGGTCATCAATACGATAAAAAAATAGGACTGCATTAACGAGCCATGAAATATTAAAAAAACATAAATTCAATTATAAAGATTAAAAAATTCTTGAAAGGGAATCTAATACACGCAAGAAAATCTAGTACAGGAAAGAGAATTATTAGAAATGGTTCACATTCATAAGAACGAAAAAGCTATAAATGATAAAAAAGTCCTAAATAATTTATATAAAATTTATAGCTCTAATTTGGAAATTCTAATAAAACTACAAAAATTACAAAAATAATTTAATTGATTACTGATACATATTTGAGATGTAAGGACTAAGGAAAAATTAATTTTTTCTGTGAAATGGCGATTTTTTGAAAATAATTTTAGTATCTTAGTTTTGCGGTCGAAGTTATTTGATATTTTTCAGTCTTCCAAGTAAGAATAGGGGAAAAGAAAGATCCAAATAATTATAGAGGGATCAGCCTCCTAAGCACGACTTCAAAATTACTAACAAAAATTATTGCAGAAGAAATCTCAAGTAGCGGCATGAGCGAAGAACAACAGGGATTTAGAAAAAATAGATCAACCATAGACGCTATATTCATCTTAAGACAGATTGCCTAAAAGGCCATAGAGTACAATAAAACCGCGTTTATGTGCTTCATAGACTTAACAAAAGCATTTGACAGAGTGAAATTACATGACGTCATTGAGCTACTAAAAAAACGAGGCGTAAACCAAAGGACAATAGACATCATTCGGGACATGAACAACACATATGTAAGAGTAAACAACGAACTCTCCAGTAAAATGCCAGTATCAACAGGGATCAGACAAGGAGATAGTCTCAGCCCAATACTCTTCAACATTATAATAGACGAAATCATAAAAGAAGTCAAAACGGCAGGCAGAGGATACAGAATGGGAAAACATGAGTTTAAGATAGTTTGCTACGTTGATGACGCGGTTGTGATATCTGAAGATGAGGATAATCTGCAAAAACTGCTACACAGATTTGAAACAGTTGCAGGAGAATTCAATATGATCATATCCAAACAAAAGACACAATCCTTGACAATAGCGAGAGAACCAAGAAGATGCAAACTGGCAATTTATAATAAAAGTGTAGAACAGGTTATGTCTTTTAAATATTTAGGGGTTAACATCACGAGCAATAGGAACTTGAAACAAGAAGTCAAAACGCAAACAACAGCAGCATCTAGGATATCAGGATTCCTTCGAACCGTGATATGGAGGAATAAATTTTTAAGTATCGAAAGCAAAACACGGATATATAAAACTTGTGTCAGACCAGTAATGACATACGCCATAGAAACGAGGGCGGAGACTGCAACTACTAAACGGATTCTTAGAACAACCGAGATGAAGACATTACGCTCAATCACAGGGAAAACACTAAGAGACAGAATAAGGAGCAATGAAATCAGAAGAATGTGTGACGTTCCGGATATAGTGAGATGGGCCAGAACTAGAAGAAGAGCATGGAGACATGTCAATAGAATGAACAACGATCGACTGGCGAAAATCGCAAAGGAAGAGAGACCCAATACAAGTAGACCGCCTGGAAGACCACCAAAGCGCTGGTATGAGAGCTGGTCCTCGCAGTCACAACTTAGGCCGCCTCTTTGAAAACACAAGACACAGTCTTAAAATAAGAAGAAGAAGTAAGAATATAAATAGTATATTAAGTATATTTTGTGAATAATATTCCATAGAAATGATACAGAAATCAATATTTCAATAATTGCAGCAACGAATTTGTATTAATCAAATTCATATACAATTATAAGGAGTATAAGGCAAGTAACAGGTCATAAAACATTTTTATTGTAGTTGAAATTGTTTTTGCGTGTTGGGTATAATACATTTTTAAATTGAATCTAGGGTGCATTGAATTTTCTTATCAATGAACGTTAAATTAAATTAAAAAAAGTATACCAACAGGATTATTTGGTCATATCATCATAAAATGTCTATTCTATACGAGGGTTTTTAAGATTGCATAATCGTACATCAAAAACGCCACCAATTAAAATGCTTGTTTAATTATACTTGTATTTATAGTCTTCAGATTTTACAGCAAGTTTTATAAAATTTTCAAAAGAAGGTAACTAAATTGGTGTCACGAAGTTTAACACAATAACATCTTCATCGTTTACTCATTTGGATGAATGGATAAATCAAAGGTTATCTTTGATTTGATAGGGCGAAATCAGCTTATGTCAGAATCCATCGAACTATACTTTTCACTGTTAATTGGTTCTTTGCTATAAAATTTGGAAGAAAATAAGTGAAAAAATATTGCTACTAATTATAAATACTATTTTATGATGTGCTGTATACACAATTTAAGTAGGGAATTTTTTATTTCCAAAACTAATCATTTATTTAATTTTGAACGCCACTGACAAAAAAGCTTTTTGGACAAGTACTGGTACAGTAAGTTTATGATACTAAGAAAATGTTACAATAAATTGCTGTTTATATTCTTTATTGTCTATAAAAATGTACAGAACTGAAGCGACACGCTGTTTTTATTGAAGACTAATATGGATATATGGGATTATTTTTAAAGGCGAATCGTTCTGTTAATAGACTATACTGAAATAAATGATTAACTGCTCAGACATCACGTCCCCTTAATGAGGTCTCATTATTACTCTTTGAGATAGTTCACGCCATCTTCAAAAACAAATTAAATGCAATAGTGAAATAATAATGGTAAAACAATTCAACAGCTCCTAAAAATTTTTGTGATGGTACTGAGAGATAACCACAACTAACTAATTTATGTTGATAATATTCAAAACGCTTTTCTGCACATATGACTGCTGCGTATTTTATTATTAATGATAATAAACTAATATGATATCAAATTATAAATCTAAATATGATCTCAATACTATGTATACGATCTCATAGAAATGATGATAACTCCTAGAATTAGCGAATGACTTTTCTGGGGATGATTCACTTTCGTATTCCTGTCGTTACAATATTTGTAGGGAAAGTTAAAAAAATACTGTACCAAAACGAAAAAACTAATATAATCATTACTTAGTTTAACTCTCAAATAAGTATGAATAGTGTTATGAGACGTTTATTGTTTACACACACTTGAAAACTTACATCTATATAATCCACAAATATCAAATGAGTTACCAACAATGCAACTGTGTATTATAAGAAATCATTTTTATGTTTTGTTTTCCAATTATTTTATTGACATGAATTACCAGCATAGCAATTTCTAATTATGTTAATGATACAAATTACTTGTATGTATGTATAGCTCGGGACATCATATACAATGTGACCCAAAAAATCTATTGTGACCCTTGTCTTTCTGTGGCACTGAGAAAATTAAGTGATTACAGCTGATCGAATAATCTCACTTCTATCAGAATGTTCAGGATGTGAAATGGCTCTAACTGCTAAAGATCTTCATAGTTTATTTCATACGACCCCAGATGTAGTGCCTTGGAACTCCGTAATTGCTCACACTTCGGGAGAATTTGAATGCAGGTTTCCTCCTCTTCGTAGCAGAATCTTCACGTTGTATCCTCTTTCAAGTGTATTAGGCACTGCCTCATCAACGTACAGGAGTAAGTGTGCCTCTATAGACTCATGTAGATTATTCCAGTAACTGATTCGTCCCTAACTACTTCTTTTTCTCTATAGTGTTGTGGCTCTACTCCATTATGTCTCGGAACACTTGGAGGGTAACCCTATTTGCTTATTTGTGTGTTCAATGTTCAATATTTCCAATTTTAATTTGACTTTCTTTTCCTCTTATCGAATTTTGAATTGTTATATATTGATACATGTTTGCCAAACATAAAAATATAGTTTGAAAATAGTGGAATAGTAAAATACGTAAAATAGTAAAATACGCTTTTGAAGCTCATCAAACTAAAAAGCTGAAAATAATTTACAAAATAAGCTTCAGACCATAATTAATGGAAAATACTAGTATTATTGTGAAAAAAGCGTCGGACACCCGATGGACGAGAAATATGAAATAAAGCGCCCCATGCTTTTTTCTCTATAATACTAGAATTTCTTATTCAATATTCTTTCAATATTTTTAAATTTCCATTTTGATGTAATTTATAGTTTTTTTTAAATCATATATTTATTAATTTGTTAGTTTTATATATTATGAAAGCTTGTTTTTTGGTTTCCTTGAACTATATTTTTTCAATTAATACTACTCTTGTATAATGGCTTCGCTGCTTATAACAGGATATATTGAAAAATTCTATAGAACTAAAGAAAATTTCAATGTCAAAATATTTTATTACTCCTCTTAATTTAATTTCTTCTTGCTCTGCAAACCAGACCTCCACAGCTTTTATTACCTCCTCGTTGGAAGAAAATTTACGACATTTCAACCTTTTTTTCGTTGAGAAAAAAGATGATAGTCGGACGGAGTCAAATCTGGTGAATAAGGAGGGTGTTCTAGTAATTCAAACCCTAAATCACGAATTTTCTGCATGGCAAGATTTCTATGCAGGGGCGTTGTCCTGTAAAAACAAAACACCTTTGGATAACTATTCAATTTTTTCCCGTAGAGTGGTCATGTCGAATAGTAATCTCCAGTTATTGTTCGACCTTTATCAAAAAAATCAATCTGAAAACTGAAGCAAGAACTTTTCCCGCAGATTTTTGGACACGAAACTTCATAGGTCTTGGAGAATCAGAGTGTCGCCATTCCATCGATTGTTGCTTTTTTTTGGAGCGTAGAAATGTACCCAAGTCTCATCCATAGTAAAAATTGCACGCTTTTGGTCAACATTCAAACATTTGAGGATACATTTTGCAGCAATTTTCTCATGTCCAAATTGACGTGAGCTATACGATGAACGCGTTCTTCTGAAATATTCAGTGCTTCAGATATCCGTTTTAGCCTAATTCGACGGTCTGATAAAATCATGTCATGAATAGCATCGATATTTTCGGGGAATAACACAGAAACTGGCCTTCCCGATCTGTCATCATCTACAATGGCAAATTTACCTCTTTTGAAGCTTACAGACCAATTTATACGAAGGACATTGATCACCAAAGGTATTGAGAATATCTTCGTGAATCTGCTTACCCCTTAACCCTTTTAAATACAGGTACTTGAGAAGGCTCGATACTCCAATTTTTCGATTTTCACAACTTCGGGTTTTTTTCTTTTAATTTATTGCGTGATTCTGGTTTACTTTTTTGACGTCAAACTTTACACTGACACTTCTAATAAGTTATTGTTTGTTGCTATGGTAACGCAATATTTTGTTTATGCATGGAACTGGTCTAGGCTAACTAGATATCACAACATCCTCGTATATCTACTTCCAAGTGCTTGATTTCCAACACGGTAATAGGAGGTTTGAGTCCTCTATCGGAAGAAATTTTTATTGAATAAACAACTTGTTCTCAGTCAAAAAGTGTTACAAACTAACAAACCCCCATAGAAGTGAAGCTGATATGAGTGTGTTAACAATATCGCTAATCATGTGCTTCTCAGTCTATATTATGTAAATATACTATACGATACATTCCCATAGAAGACTGTAAGTATAAGTTTGACTTCCCTCCACAGCAAGATTATTTTAAGCTTACTACTGTTAATAAAAAACCAACCTCAAAATCAATCTTTTACTCTAAAAACTTTTGAATATAAACGTCTAATCAAGATATTGTGAGCATCAAGATCCACATTTTTTTAATATTTGCATATAAAAGAGTATTCAATGATCACAGTAGTTCCATCATAAAAGAATACACCTTGTCTAATTTCATTTTTCTTTAAGCTTTGAATGTGTATTCTTCACGCATACCAAAAAGTGTAGCATTCGTGAAACAGAATGCTGAAGAGAAAACAACGATTATTAAAACAGTTGTACATTCTGCGAAGGGATTTGTAATATTTAATTTATGTTGAACATAAGATTTTGAATGCAGAATGTATTTGAATTTATGCCGTTATTTCGAATTATATATTTCGGGTTTCGAAATATATTTTTAAAAACTTTATTTTTGAATATTTATATGAATACAATTAATCTCAAGATCGAACTAATTATAAACATTAAATATCATCGAATTGTTTACAAACATCTTATTTATAGTAAAATAGTGCTGATACATGTTTACGTTATTTCATACAAAAATAGAATAAATGCTGATACATGTTTACGACATTAGATACAATGGTATTGTTTTAAAAATGTCCTTCAGGAATTCTTCGCATGTAACTTTCGTTTGAAGCACAACGGAGTGAGACGTTAATATCTTTAGCAAAATACAAAGTAATTAGCTTGTGCAAAAGGGAAAAATATTCTCAATCACTAGGCAAACACATTAAAGAGAGCGAAGTTTTATTATTCAATATCAGCACATTGAATATGTATGTATGTATGGATTTGGAGTCTCGTATACACTGCCACCCAAAGGATATATTGTGTTCCACTTTCTTCCTGCGATACTAGAGAACTCTATGAATACAGCTGATCCATCAATCCCACTCCTTTTTAAAAGTCTACAAAGTGGAATGGTTGCAATTGCCAGAAATCTTCGTCTTATATTTCATACGCTTCCAGATGTAGTACTCTGAAGTTTAGTATTTCCTCACACTTCGAGAGAATGTGGCTACAGGTTTCGTCCACTGTGCAACAAAACCTGCACGCCGCATTATCTGCTAGGTCTAGCGTCTTCAGGTGCTTGTTGAGATGACAGTGCCCAGATACAACTCCTGTTAGTATTTGTAGATTGTTTTGTCTGTCTCAACCCTTGAAGGGTTGAGACAGGTTTTGCTCTTAACTACCTTATATTGCCATTGCTCTGTAGCTGATACCACAGAAGGGTTCGAATCCAATGAAGGGCTTGTCTGCCCCCGCTTTAGCGAGCTTAGCAGCTATTTCATTTCCCTTCGCTCTGATGTATCCCGGAATTCATTGTAGGTTAATCTTATTTCTCTTGCCCAGCTGATTTGATTTTTTCCCCAAAAGAGTTTGGATTTTATCGGACAGAATGATGATCTCCTGTTTGGAATAATTCCTCTCTAGATTGAGCCGAACACATTTTTCAATTGCGTAAATTTCTGCTTAATGCGCTGTCCAGACTTTCAGGGTGTTTGCTGCTCATTTCTTGTATGGTGTTTTGACCACATTCGCTTTTACAGTTTATTATTGAGGTGAAGTTCCTCTCAAAGCAAAACTTTTCCAATGTAACTCCCTGAGGCAAGTCCCAGGGTTGGTAACACATTAAATAAAAAACGACAGAAATGCGGATATTGGTGAATCGTTATGTACAGAATTATATTAAAATGGTATGTGCAAGAAAAAAAAGCGTCATTTCTTAGACTACAAAACTGTTAACAGACTTGAAGTTCGGCGGTCGGAAATACTATTTGTCTAAAACAATTCTTAATATAGGTTTTCGATGGATCGTAATAGAAACTAACCCTCAATATACTGATGGAATGATATAAAATTAGCAAATTTATGAGAATGGTTTCACGAGGAATACAACAATATCGTAAGGAGCTGACCCTTTATTACTATGTAGGAAAAATACATCCATTCTTGTCACCAAAAATATTGATAACAGTAATGAAGGGCGGAAAACTAGTAGAGAGTGAGTAAATATTTATACAGAATTGAATAATGGTTTATGAGTTGTAATAAAAAGCAGTCAAACATGTATTACCTCATACATTTCGTGTCTTTTTCACATTCAAACTCCACGTATTTTATTTATAATGAGAGTGATCATTTCCAGCTGATCTATAGATATAATGAAATTTATAATGTTGAACAACGATTGATGAAAACTGTCAAATTATTGACATGACGTATTCATCTTGAACGATATAATTTATATAAGGTATGTGTGAAGTATTCCCTAATCGCATGATGAATAATATATTAAAATTAAAGTTAAAAAGCTTCATCTACTACTCAGATATCAGCAGATATATATTTAATGGAATTAACACTAATAGTCACACCATAAGCTCATTTTCTGGAGTTTGTGCGCACAAGAAGGCAGATGAAAACTCCAAGAAAAGCGCATCTAATATCTCAAGTTCAAATTCAAGTATGAATAGAATTAATGGAAATAGAAAGTCTACAGGGACAAAATCTACTACAAGTTGTAAACACTCAACTGTATCAAAAAATACCCGAAATATCAATGAAGATCGTATTGGAAGATCGGCTGCCAAGACTAACAATGTAATTCCTTTTATTAAAGTAATAAGACATGAGCAAATATTGAAATCAACTCCTATCACCAACTCTCCTTCTACAATAGAAACTGGGATCAAAGAAGATGTAACAACAACATCAACTTCGACAAAAACTACAGTTTCCGAAGGTTCAAAATCAACTGAAATAGAGGTGAAGGTGCCCCTAGACACTTCTCAAAAAGTATCTTCTACTATGCCGTTGCCAACTCCAATTATTTTTTTGGAAATTCAAAGAAAAAAATCAACAGATACGTCTTCGCCCTCTCAAGATGAAACTTCTGCTTCTGAATCTAAACATGAAGATTGTAATGCCAATGAAACATCTCCAGATTCTGAAAACTCTCCGACAGCACCTGCAGTAAACTCTATCTCAGAAGTTCCAGGGTTGTCAGCTAATGTTGTGAAGGTGAGTAATCGTGTGAAATATTGTTCTCTCTTTGTTTAATCATGGTGTCTCATTGCTAATAGGACCTATTTAATAATCGTTATTTATTTGATCCAAGACACGTCTATGTTATTTTATTATTTTCACAAACTCTCACCATCTGGACTAGTTCCATTCGTATGTATATCGATTTTTGTTTATTATATTAACGAATGATGAGTATTCATTAAACTTCTAAATTGTAACAAGCTCATAGAATTTATGTTAGGAGAGCGTCTGTTGACTACTTCAGTGATCCAACAGTAGAGAAATAAGCTTATTCTTTAGTTTATGCTCCATTAAATTGCTCTTTGTTCTGGATAACCAAGCTAGTACCTACATGAGGTTCATCTAGCTCCTCTATGAATCTTTCACTTTGTATGTACTGTGGCTTCAGGTAACTTTCAACTCAATTCAAGCTGTTGTTCGATAAAATTTCTTACCTCCTATCGATTTATCATATAATATTAACTCAATTGAACTAAAAATCAATAAGTAGCCTTCTAAGTAGCCTTTTGTTCCAATTCTAGGTTCCTGATCATCCTGTTGGACCCAAGGCAGCAAAAAATTCAACCTATAAAAATCCTGAATATTTTTGTTATCAAAAATACAGTTTCAATGATGCATTAGTTGAATTATCAAAATTTAGGTTACCTCAACCATCCATCCACGAGCAATACTATCACGAATGCAAATAAAGATATCAAAGAAACATTAAAACGATAGATTTAATTTATTTCGTATTAAATAAGTACTCTCTCCATTTCTCTGAATGAAATATATAGATGTGGTGGATGTACATAATTTTCTGAAGATATATTACTAGTATTAATAGTGAAAAATCAATTCAATTATCACGAACAACAGATTTCTGGATATAAATAAGATCGCGTGTGGTTGGTTTCTTATCAAAGTGTCAAAATTATCCCTTTTTATAGCTTTCTGGACTTCCTTTCGGAAAATTGTTATTTTGAATGGAAACTAAGAAGATAGTTAGCTGATATTATGGTATTAACTAACATTGGTCCACGAACTTTGGTGTTTTGTGTAAAACTCAACTGCAATCTTGATAACAAAGTTAGCAAAACGAAAACATTTTGGTGAATACCGAAGAAATGTTCCTTTCGAAGATGTGATATTCGAGACAGAAAGAACGACTGGTGATAAATAAGAAACAAATGTTCCAAGTTATGAAGGAAAATGGGAACATCACTGAAACGCAGTAAATACAATTAGAAAGCAGTGTACATGAGGACCCAATAGATATACCAACAATTGTTTTGAAAGAAGATTGAAGAAATCATGAAAGGCACCACCAGAAGTAGATTTTAAAAGCTGTGTATCTAGAATATCCAGCTGAGGGAGCTACAGATTACACTAGATTACTCGAGGAGGAACAGCTTCAGCAAGTTTATGACTTCTTAAGGTCTCTCTAGTTGTAATAAATCGGCTAAAAATTAGCCTATTTAAGAAATTTAAAAAACTTACATTCAATGAGATCGTCATAACAGAAGAGAAAAGAAAGAAGTTTATGACACTAACCTAAAAAATAAGAAACAAATGTTACAAGTTTCGAAGGGAAATGAGAACCTCACTGGAACGCAGTAAATATAATTAGAAACTTAACAAATAAAACAGCAACAAAATAAAACAACTCTATTCAAAGAGATCGTAAAAACAGAAGGGGAAAGAGTGAAGTTTCTGGCACTAACTTGAAAAAAGGAGAAGATAGGCTTCAATCAAACTTATGGGAGAAGAATGGAGAACTAACAGTAAAGAGAGAGAAAGACTACATTGGATGAGATGAAGAGGTGATAGAAAGGGGCCGTTATGGACCAGGTGTTCATAACTTTTAGAATTACTTCAAGTACAAGAAACAACTATAACAACGCACTACTCATTCCCTATCATTTATTGTAACTATTATTTTTGGTTAAGTATATTAAATTAAATGGCAATCAGATAGATTGATGGACTCAATGTTATCAATTTTCTCGAAAGTTTTGGACCTTTGACTTTATTGTCGTGTAATAAAATTAAAAATAAATAAAAATAAAAACTGATTTACTTAAAAAAAATTAATTGACTTATATCGAAAATTCAATCGCTAGAGGTATTACTATTAATTATTTCTGATTTTTATAATAAATTCGATACGAAATATGAAAGAAGGTGAGGAACTATTTCTCGCATTTTTTACTATTTAGAACGGGCTAATACAACTGACGTGATTTCCTATCTTCTAACGAAACTATACGATTTTGCACGATAAAGAAGTCATTAAATGAAGCCAAAAAACTAACTTTGATAAATTAAAAATACGAATAAACACTAAACACATGTTATTTGCAGAAATATAGAGGTTATCTCATAAATGTCTGTTTCCAATGTTCACTTTGCTTTTTAAATAATCATACAAAAAGAGAGCCTTGAGAAGTATAGCCCATCGTATTCTACGATTAACCGTACCCCAAGCAATCTTTAGTATTAAAACCATTCTTCGGACTTAGATGTAAAAAATTATAACACTTCTTCTTTTTATTCAGATCTTTCAGACACTAGAATTTCGATCATGGAGTTGAAATAAGTAGCAATCTGGTCCGGAATAAATGCTGGATGTGGTAGGAGTTCAATACCACCAAGCTCTTTGAATTTATTACACGTAAATTCCACAGTATCTGATTTAGGATTGTCTTCTTCTGCATATAACACGGTGGCATATTTCTCTAAAAAAACCTCGTACATTTGCGTGAATTATCCTTTATAATTTCCACTAGATACACAACAATATTTTCCGCTTAAATCGACCTCTCTTTCCAACTTTTATAGATCTTACATAATTATTTCTAATGATGTTTGGTATTTCTAAAAGGTCCAAGCGAGTTCGATAAATTGGCTATTCCTGGTATTCGTTAGGTTTCTACTGCGTTCTCGATATCCCACGCAGGTGCATAGCGTGGAAACGAACGATCTTCAAGCGTCAAATCTCCACTATTAAAACGATTAAACTTACGTTGTGCCGTACGCTCATTAACTGGGTATTTCCCTCAACTTCCACATATTATCCTATGAACTGCTCTTTTCAATATCTCAACAATACATAAATTTCATACTTATCCCACTCCATACTATTTATCATAAAAACGTACTGTGTTATCAATGAACAAAGGGTTGGGGATTTAAAAAAAGTGAAGCAATTGTTCTCTTCATAGAATTAGATAACAGTCTTAACTACTTATGACATGTATAAGTTTAGGTGTAGGAATTATCAGATATGAAAACCAACATTACTTAAGAGACACTCTCATACGTGCGACTAAATTGGAAATTTTTAAACTCGCTTCCACTCTGAACTGTAGATATAGGCTTTGACTTAGAATCAAAGTTTATCACATTAATATATAGTAGCAATAAAAATAGTATCACAGAATCAAGTAATTTTAACAAAAGAGCAACATATTTCCCAGTTGGCTGAAGAAAATAGTCATATTCTGAAATATTGGTAATTATATCAAATGGAACTCAAACACAATAAGTATTGCGGATAATTGTCTTCCCTCTGCAGATAACTTATATTAAAATATATCATAAATTGTGTATTTTTTAGTACTATACCATATTGGCATCACAAAGTTGACATTCAAATACGTAGTCATACAACATAGATATAGAAATGGTTGCAAATATATACGAGGATATATTGAAAAATTCTTAGCCTACTATAGAACCAAACAAAATTTCAATTTAAAAATATTTTATTACTCAACATATTCTCCTCTTAATTGGATACATTCATTACAGCGAACTAGTGACGTCTCTAGACCTTCCAAAAGAATGTTTCTTCTTGCTATGCAAACCAGACCTCCACAGCTTTTATTACCTCCTCGTTGGAAGAAAATTTAAGAACTTTTGAATTTTTTTCAGTTGAGGAAAGAGATGATAGTCGGACGGAGCCAAATCTGGTGAATAAGGGGGGTGTTCTAGTAATTCAAACCCTAAATCACGCATTTTTTGCATGGAAGCATGAGATTTGTTTGCAGAGGCGTTGACCTGCAAAAACAAAACAACTTTGGATAGCTTTCCGCGTCTTTTCTCTTTAATTTTTTCCTGTAGAGTGATCAGTAATGTCGAATAGTAATCTCCAGTTACTCCAGTAACTTTTCCAGCAGGTTTTTGGACACAAAACTTCTTAGATATTGGAGAACCAGAGTGTCGCCATTCCATTGTTGCTTTGTTTCTGGATCGTAGAAATGTACCCAAGTCTCATCCATAGTAATAATTCGGTTTAAGAATTCTACATCGTTTCCAAATCGAGCACAGATCGACCGCGATGCTTCTACCCTTGCACACTTTTGGTGAACATTCAAACATTTGGGGATACATTTTACAGCAATTTTTCTCATATCCAAATTGACGTGAACTATATGATGAACGCGTTCATCTGAAATATTCAGTCTTTCAGATATCCGTTTTAGCGCAATTCGTCGGTCTGATAAAATCATGTCATGTCATGTCATATCATGACACAGAAACTGGCCTTCCCGATCTGTCATCATCTTCAATGGAATGTTTACCTCATGGTCGCATACGAAGGACATTGATCATCAAGGGTATTAAGGGTATTAAACATATCGTAAATTTTTCGATTTTCACAATTTCGGTGGACATCTTTTATCTTTTAATTTATTGCGTAACTTTGATTTACTTTTTTGACGTCAAACTTTACACTGACACTTCTAATAAGTTATTGTTCGTTGCGATGGGAACTCAATATTTTGTGCATAGAACTGGTCTATGTTAAGTAGATATCAATACATCCTTGTAGATAATTTTTTTAATAAAAGATATTTCTGCATATTTTCTTCAATAAATTAAGATTATATTCCTTAAAAATGGGATACAAGTGTATTTATTGGACATTACATTTCATATTTAGTCGTGATAGTGAGCCAACTTCGTTAACTATGAACAGCGTAATTCTAACTCTGGCAAACCAAATCCAATATATAAAATACATCTTTCAAAAGACAGATGATTGAATTTCAACCTCGGAGCAATATGGAATGATGATGAAAGTCTAGAAACATCAATTCCGCGTTTTAGATAAGAAATTCAAGAAGCTCTTTAATATGTGTACGTGCTGTAGATTCACGTCTTCATGCTCATCAAGTTATATTTACACAAGACCGAGGAATACTGAGCAAGCATAGCAAAGAAGTTACATGAAATAGATTGTTGAATATCAACAAGTGGATTGAATTTTCTCATTTTTATCGATAATGGATATTTCCTTCTTAATTGTTAAATGATGTTATCGCCGTTACTTATCGAACTTAATTTGGAAAAAATTCCAGTAATTTTCCATAAAACATTGAAGTTTTTGAATATTCTTCGGAATATTCAAGAAATAAAGTTACTATTTGGTTTATAACAAAAACTGAAAATACCGAAGAAGCATTGAATTAAAAAAAGGGAAAATATGAATATTTATGAAATTTCTCATAGAAGGTTCACATTATTCTAAGTATTTAACAGAGTAATTATGATTTGTTATTAGGAAAAACAAAAATTTTGAATATATCCTACTCCAAAACACAATGTAAATAAACTCGTTGTTAAAGCAGAATCAACTCTTGTAAACTCACCAGTTACACGATCTGGTGTAAATCGTAATCCTTCACACTTTCTAACTCTCGCAGGACTAAACGTTAGTGAATACCAAAATCGCGTAAAGGACTAGCAAAACGCTTTGTTGATCATACAGGACGGAATCGACGACGGAGGCGGCACGGAAAGTGCACGCAAGCGTCAATCTTATTTTACTCCGCCAACGTCAGATTCCACGTGGTGATGAAGATGCCACGACGCCCACGACACAATTTTAGATAGAAGAGTCACTAATTGTTAGTAATTCAGCAAGCGGAACAGAGAAGGGCTCAACACTAAAATATTTGATTTGATGACGGAATTACACATTTAGCTTTATTAGAAAAACTAAATTGAGTATTAGATATATCAATTAGGCAAATGAAATTTTGGAATTCATTATCACCAATTGACTGTATTGATATTACTGAACAATGCATAATCTAATTATTGCGATCAATATCGTGACCAAAAATTATTTTGTCCGTAAATATATGAATTTTTGTAAAAGGGAACAAAATTAACGATTTAACTTGACAGCGAGTTTATTTAAATTTTCTTGAAAATGCCGGGAGCTATGATAGCTGAGGTTGATCAAGCAAGAATAGTGGCCTTCCATCAAGAAGGTTTATCTAATCACTATATTGCCCTTCGTCTGAATATGTCATGGACTTCGGTGAGGTGGACAGGAACGACATAATTTTACTATTGAACATGTGTGGTATTATATTAGCAGTGCAATCCAATGGAGGAAACCCACCTGCAACCCTTCAATTGATCGCAAGTAGAGGCGTTTATACCATCCATTAATTTGTTTTTTTTACTACATTGTTTGTTTTTTGTCAGAATAAAAATTTTCACAATACCACATTTTCCACATTTTGCGTTACTTGTGTTGTTATTACATCAAAGTATTAAATTTTATCAATTTAAAAATATTTTTTTATTTAATAAACAAGAGGACATATTTTTACATATTTTTAAATGCTTTCAAGTGTTTTGACTCATTCAGCGATCTCATAATTCATAATCAATGTGAACTTTTTATCACGTGCACCGTTCACCAATCATGGTCTGCCGTAGTGATATAGCATTTAGAAAACCATACTCAAATTGTACGCAAGTTATTGACTCACTTCATTAAAAATTTTTTATATTCATTTTGGAATCCTTATCTTCTACTCGTAGATATGTTTTGGATCACAAAAATTTAGTCTAGCTCATGATTTCAATTTTATATCGTAGCTTCTATGATGATGGGAAGAACACTCCACGAAAGCTTGGAATTATAGTTTAATAAGGAGGTCTCATTTCCAAATTTGCTGCAATCCCCCGTGCTCTGATTCTTATTCTAACTAGTCAGCTAAGACTATCCCACTTGGTATATATGTATAAATATCCGCTCTGTAGCGTTTTACATCTTGCAGCCCCAATTTCCATTTCTCTCGGTCCTTCCAGTCTGAGATCTCTTGTCGCCATTGCCTTGCTCACTTCTTTTACCCAGGTCATTTTCGTTTATTCTTGTTTACAACGAGTGAGTTCCAATTCATTATTTTTATTTCGTATTTGTAGTTTAGAAACCTGATATTTTGAGATAGACATTTTAAGTGGATTAGAAAAGAAAATCAGTTTCTAACATAATTGTTTGCACACACTATTACTTGTGGAAACTCTTCAGAAAGTAGTTTGTAATAGGTTTTCAATATTTGTCAACATCTGTTATTGCTACAAGTATAATTAGACATTATTCTTAGAATATTGTCGATGTTAGAGCTTCCAACTTTAGTACCTTCAGAGTGATGTCGAATTTAGTTATTTTGGACTGAAATCAATTATATTTAAATAAATCAAGTTTTGATTACAAAACAGTATTTGATATATTTTTTGAATTCACTTGATATAACCTGGTATAACTGATTATTATTATGTCCAAGATTTGTGAATAAAATAATAATACCGTATCAAATTTTTGTACTTGAAAAAATTCTAAGCTTAGGATAACATTAGAAGCGGAAGTTTTCTTAAATTGAAGGAAATGATTTTTCAATTCCACCGTTACATAATTGCGTCGGGAGATTACTTATATTGAGTTACCACTAATACTTTAAAAGGTGGAAAATAAATTTGGTGCTGTGATTCGATTTAGAGGAGCGCATTTCTGAAATTTCAGTCAGTCCTTTCCTGTTAATAATTATGAGTAAAAACGACATCGTGGCGACAAATTCGGGCGGAGACGAAACGCTCTACTTGAAAGAGTTCTCTAATGATGATGCTGATAATGTGTAGTTAGACGCAAACAAGGGAACAACAAGATTAGAGATTGAGCGTTAAAGTGTCGAGGATGCTGATATGCTCTAGTCTGTTATGTTTCTATTGTAATGAAAATAAGGACGTGCGAAAATGATTCCGCTATTGATAATTCTAAGTATATATTCTTGTTTTTCATATCCTATAATTATATCGAGATTATAATATCTTATAATGATTTGTTCGTTATTTTTGAAAAAAAAAGAGTTTTGTCATTTATTTAAACTACTATCCCAGATCAAATTATTCAATACTTTTGAGTAATCTCACATTTTTACGTTTGTCCAAAAGCTGGATAACTTCGAAACAAACCATCAATATCAAATTCCAAGTCTTTCTGCCGTGGTTTCTTACAATACAACGACTATTGAAAATACTCCCCCATAATCTTTGTATTATTTCAATATTACTTGATCATGTATACTACATTTTCACAAATACTCCAGAGTCTGTTCAAAAATAATCGGTTTGTCACGAATTGCTGGTTTCGAGTTTCTAAAGGCCGCTTGATAAAATGCAATACAACGTGCAAGAAATTGCATACATTTCTCTGTAAACAGGAAAAGTAAATAAATTCCTAACCTCAAATTTGATCTAATATTTTTAACCTAGTTTAATAAAGAAGATAACGAAGCTAAGTTTTACGAAAGTCAGCTGATGTGCGCATGCTTTTGATAAAAAACTATTGTGTCTTGCATTGCATTGCACGTTGTATTGCATCATGTTAAGCGGCCTTAATAATTTTCTATATTTGAGATACAGCAATTCTCTGTCCTTCCTTGTCCTGTTAGTTCCACATGTTCATACCGCATTGAATCGTGCATATTACATGAAAAATATATTTTCATTAAGTCTAAAGCGCTTTTTGTTCAGTAATTTACATAATTTATTGGTAATTGTTGTTTACTATCTGCGTTTTGTTCTGTTCTACTTGCTAATACACATGTGTCATCTACAAATGTGGCTACTAATGGTATATAAGAAACATGTATAAGAGGTCTTGAGGTCTGAATTACGATTATTGGACATCGCTTCTTCACTAATATATGAATTCAACAATGAGATCTGTTGTTCTGATAAATGTTGATTGAGATATTATGTATGAATCTTTTAGGGGCATGTCTTCTTTGTTATATGATCTCTAAATTTCTTATAATTAACCAATTCTCAATATTTGGCAATCATGATGATTTCTACTAGTTCTCATCAAGTAGGCATTTAATAAATGTACTAGTTTGATTATTGTTTCTCTTAGAAGACAACCAGGAATTTTACCTGTTGTTAGGTTATAATTAGATGCTTTTATTTGAATTAATATTCAATTTCATTTCTTCTGCCTATTATTTTCGTATTACTAGCTCTATTTCTTCAGTAGACGATCAATTTATTTTATTTCAGTTGGTTGAAATATATTTTCTGAATGAATCGAAAATTCTACTTCTACTTTTCCTGTTAGCTTTTACCCATTTAATTTTCTTAATCATGAATGATTGTCTTTTCATCTCTTAAATAGCCTTCTACAAATATTGATTATCATCTTATGCTTACGCAAGTCTCAGGAGGTAGGAATTTATTATTCCACAACTTTATTTCCTCATTTTTTGGAGAAGTTGTGTACTTTGCTTAGTATTCTATTACGTTGCCATTATTTTTACAGCTTCTACATTTTCAAGCTGCAGGTGGATAATTAGTGTTAGTATTTTAGGTGGATAATTAGTATAAACCAATTATTACGCTTTCACTTGTCATTACTACTGTTCTTTGAACATAACTAGTTGCATTTAAATTGATAGTTATTGGTTCATATTTTCCCTTTGTTTTCTCTTTTACTTTGAAATAACTAATTATATTTCTTAAGTGCACGATTCAATTGTTCCTGCGAAATTTCATTTGTTTTTATTGCAGTTACTTGAAATATATTTTTATAATGATGTGAAAACTCTAGTGCTTTTCTCTGCTTGATTCTTCCCCATCTCATAATTTTCTTTTCCCAATGATGTATTTTTGTACTTTGACTCTTTTCATAGTTTGTGTTTATTAATATTCTATTTCGGTACTATTATCTTTCTGTTGCTCGAGAGTGAAGCCGGTACTACACGATGCATCCAACTTTTGCGCCAACATTCGTGTTCCAACGTAGGCTGAGTATTGGAAGGAAAGCTGGATGCAGTGCTGCAACTACATTTCAACATTTTCAACTTCCAACGTTGATTGGACATTTAATGAAGGCTAGAACGTTGCCAAAATCTATTTAAAGAAATGAAAACGTGGCAAAAAAGTGATGAAAAGCATATAACCGATATGAATTATTTTAAAATAAACTGTCAACTTTGGTTTTTCATACAAAACACGTAGCATTCACGCGTAAGAGGGCCAGAAGTTTGTAGTTGTTTCTCAAGTGTTGGTTCCAGCTTCGTTCCAATATTGGGTACTCCTTTTACGTGGGTCAAAACTTCCGACCCTCCAATGCCAATGTTCCAATGCTAAAGTTGAAAGCAAAATATTCGTCGAATTATATGCGCCCTACAACTAAACGATGCGTCCAAACATACCAACGTCCAGCGTTGAAAGCATTCGACCCATCGTGTATAGCATTGATGGTAACAACTCGAAAAAATAATGTTATTTTTTGCTGTTGAAACATATTTTTTTATAATCAATTATCAAAATGAAACTATTTCTGAATCTTTGAGTTGGTTGTAATTATTTAAAACGAATATAGGAATTCATTTTACTGTTTTAAAACTATCAGTTTAAAGATCTGTTTCAAAATAATATCATAAAAATGAACTGTTTTGCTGAATGATCAATTTTATTATAATTATTTTAACAAATATAAATATTAATTCATTTCTTAATTTGAAAGCCGAGAAGACTTCCTTAATAACATTTTCGTATCCCGAAGGAATATGATATTGTAGATAAATATGATTGAAATAATCCCCTACTTGTATATTTGATTATAGACAAAAAAATTTTTGGTTGCTCCAATTTTCTTATTTATATTATCACTAATATCGCCTCAGACAAATGTCGGACTCTACAGACACACGTGTCGTTTAAATTGTAGGATATTACTTCCAGTACAGTTGCCAATAGTCATAAGCCAACGTATTTAATGTAAAATCTTAAATGTAACATTTTAAACTGGGCATGATTACTAAAAAAAAAAGAGATTCCCTACACAAATTTTCAATAATTAGAACATCCTATAACAAACAAAGTCAAGATATAATATAATTTTTTGTAGATAATGTCGTTTTTAATATAAAATTAACGATTTTAGAATCTTAGATTGTTCTGAAAAACAGCAAATATGTTTTCTTTACTATTCGCATATTTTCAGCTTACGCTTCATTTTCTGAATACTTTTTATTTCTGAAAGTGCTCATATACATTTTGTTTCAATGACATATTTCCTACAATTTTACATATACAAACTTCAAAATCCGTCAGGTTGAATATATTGCTTTTATTGTATGAATTCACCAATTCCCGCAGACGAGTTTACCAAACTTTAATGTTCTAGATAATAAATTGATAGTACTCAGTAAACGTTAGATCTGCATTTTGCAGACATCTGCAAAAAAGCTCTTTCCATCCTTTTTAAATTATTGTAGAGAAAGATAATTATTTCTATTATAACTATCTGTATTATTTCGGATAGAGATGGTTAGAAATGACGAGGAAAACCAAGAATGGAGCAATAATCTCGGTACATCAATCGGTAATCTTCTGAGCTGGCAGATGTATTGAAACGGAGTACACCTATTTTTATCCATACTTACTTATGTAAATACCAACCAGCAATAATTGTTTTGGGTATCAAGTTACATAGATAACAATGGATCACTTGTATATGATGATGTAGCTGTTAAATGCTAATGAGAGAAAGAGAGGGAGTAGAATATACAATTTGACTAAGCCCTGTAAGATTAACTGTGGAAAATAGGAATGCGCGATTTTCCACAATTACCAATTCATATTAGGTCAGATTGAGTACCAGAGAAAACAAAGATTGGGAGCAATTGTTAAGGATTTTACGTTGAATGAAGAATTGTACAACTTTGCGGAATAGTTATTTGTTTTTATGAAGTAAATCAAGTTATCGCCATATTACTTTCACCGTATATAAATTAAATTTGTCAATAACAACATGAGATAAATATTTAAGCTTCCTAAAAAAAGGTCCAATTTTCATACATCGTCAATAGCTAATCCATTACGTACTTTATAAAACGATATTATTAATATATAACCTCATGTCTCTGATCTACGATTATAGTTATGTAATTGTTCCATATCGTGTTCAAATTATTGAATAATGTATATTTATTAGCAAGTTATTCGCAAGTTTTGATTACGTACACATTAATATTGTTAATTAGAAAAAAAGGGCTTATATAAGTGAACATATAAGAAGAACATAAATCAATAGAATACTAATAAATTTTTTAGTCGGATCACAGCCCCAAAAAGTAATTTTATTAAGGGAATAGAAACAACAGGTCCCATTCATCTAGATTTTAAGACATTATTCAATATCTTACTCATAGATTGATGTAAATTTTTGTATAATTTGTTGATAAATATTCTCTCTTATATCCCAGCATTTCTATTCTATTCTATGATTGTATGCTTCTATACTCCTAAAGGATATGTTTCTAGAAGCCCTGGCAGAATAAATTATCAACAATTTTTATTTTATTGGTTATCTAAATTTGTCGTTTTTATTTTTTTATTTGATTTCACAAGATGATTATGTAAAAATCATATTTTGGAGGAGAACTAAAATATTTCCGATGCAGGATAGGCGAATCATCTGGTGTTTCAATAAGCGTATTATCTGGTGTTTCAAGTTTAGGTGAATGTCATTCATTCATAATATCAATTAAATATTTGCATGGAACATACTAATTTCAAATACCACGAAGGAAATGCTACTACAAATTTTTCCCACGATAGTACTTCATTATTAACATATTTTATCAAGAAAAACTTCAGGGGAGCATTTAAATATGATTTATTCAGATAATTCAAATCCCAAGGTTCATATTTCGGAAATTACTTTGAATCTATCATGAATTCAATTAATTGATCCTACTTTATCAATTTAACGTATTCGAATCGCATATATCACATAAGGGATCTATATCCAATTCAATTATATTTAAAAAATAATTCAACGAATAATTTCTAGTGTAGTTGATAATATAACTATAGTTTAAGCTATTCTATGAAACTAAAGTGTATTTTGAAAAATAACCAAATGTCGTCAATGATATTTGTTTTGCCACACTACAGTGAGTTTCATCAGTCATAATATTTTTGGAAGAATGTTGACGGAGATACTGAAGATAATTAAAATGATTGCTGGAATCATTGTTCGAATCTGAGAGGTATTGTTGCTGAAATTTATTTGTATGGAAAATGAAACATAATAATCATATCTCAAGGTTCTTATTGTGACCAATTATACTAATACCAATAATGGGAAGGTGGTGTTACTAGCAGCGATTACAATTTTTTATATTATTTGATTCTATCTTCTGTCCAATTGAAAGAAAAACAGACTCTTGCTTTTAATTATAATCAAAATGTTTTAATCAATTAGAAAACTTGATTCTATTATGTTACGTTCAAATTAACTGAAGGGGAAACTTTGAGAAAAACTTTTGGTACTGACAAATTGAAATACCGAAAATTGAGAGTGAAATTGTTAAGAGAATTTGATAATTTGATCAGTGCAACCCTTCTTGCATGACCGACATTAATTAGAAACCAAATAGTAATTATTGCTTTATTGTCTGACATTTTGTGTTAAGTTATATCAATTATCGAGTTCACTGGACTCTCAAGTGGAATTCCAATTTCAAAAGTACGTAATTTATACAAGCTATTTAAGTAAACCACTACAAGAAAATATAAGGTATACTAATAAGAAAAATTCTGAACTTAAAAAGTATTAGTCATTTTTCTTATGTATATCTTATAATATATTTTGATAAAGACTCAAAGAAAAGTCGAAACGTCAAAATTTATCTTTCTTTTAAAAATTAACAAAAAAACATATTTCGAAACAGAAGAGACCTAAAATCAGGAACATTTAGATGTATTTAGAAGGTCTAAGAAATAAGAAATTGAAACTTGGTCTGTTCAATCCCTTCCAGGTCCTTGAGGGTTTTCCTTGTCTTCTTCTTTTCTGCGGTTGATATATAAATCCTTCTTCGGCCTCCTGTTCAGCTCCATCCTCATCACATGTCTGTACCAGTACAATTATTTAATCTAAATCCTCTCTGAAGTCGTGTAAACTCGACCTGTTTTTCGTAGTATATCTTCAGTTCATTTAAGCTCTGCTCTGAATATTCTGGACCATTATCTCAAGTAGTCCATTTTCACATTGTTTTTGCCTATCTACACGTGAGTTGCCAACACACTAATCCATCCACTATGACTTTATATATTTTAATTTTTGTGTTAATTTTTTCTGACCAAAGCAAGAATTTGTGTAGCTTTTTTCCCTTGTTGCACCCTTTTTCTCATATCTTCTTTCGTTTTTCCATCTTCCGAAATTATGCTTTTTAGCAATTTGAATTGTCTAGACCTCCTAACATTTTCAAATATTCATATTCAAATCCCATTTTACATGTTCGTCGTCGAATTATCTCAGCATATAATCTGCATCGTCCTCGACGTAAGTTATAAAAACTTGGTCGTCTGCGAAAAATAGATTTGTTCGGCACTTATTCTATATCTCAATTCTCATTCTGGAAATTTTAGTTCTCAAAGAACTTAGTGTTAGTGACAAATTGCACCCTTGTCTCATCCTTTCGAATGCGAGAATGGTTTCGATATGGTACTTCGTTGCTTGACTACAACATTTGACTTTCTGAATATGTTCTGAATAGCTCGAACATAAACATTGCTGACGTCAGATTTTGTTAATATATTGAACAGTGTTATTAAGGGTACCGTGTCGTAGGCCTTTTCGAGATCGATGTAGGAAATACTTATATAAAATGAATGTCAAGCTGTTAAAATAACATCGGGACAAAACACGCCGGAATTCGTATAAAAAAGTAAGCTAAAGTAGATGTATGTATGAAATAATTCTTCGTACTCATTTAAAAAATTACTTCAAATGAAGTTAACACTACTGAACTATAAAATTAGACGATAACCGCTCAATTTTCAACAGACCTAACATCTCACATAACACAGAAATAATATATAACCACATAAATAGACTTCAAAATAAATTGAAACTTTTAGAATCTTCGAACGTGGTTGAAGGATATGTGGAATTCATAATAAAATTCAAATATTAAATAAGTTTTAGATTGTAAAATATCAGGATCAAATTCAATCACTTCTCACAGCATTTCCGCTAAGTCCAAAATGAAAAATCTTTAACCCTCAAAACCAAATTATCTGAAGCAGAATTCAAATTATGTAGTTTAGAAATAAATATTGCTCTTGCTTTGGCTTCATTGAGGTATTGTGGAATTTTGGTACTAATTGATATTGTTATAAATCCTAGATAAAACCGTTTTATACAAGTTGTGGAGAAAATTCTGAAAAAGAAAAGAATACCTTGATACAGTTGCAGAAAAATTCCGAAATTGATAGAACGACTTAAAAAATTTGAAGTTAGGCGGTCCCTAGACCCTACAATAATATTGTACAATATATTTTATTGTACAATAAGATTGAAAGGTGCTCAGAATCAGTTTTCACTTATTCTATTCCAACTTTATTTGATAATATAAGGAGAACATACCGAAATGATAACACAAATGCGTTTTTTTTTGTATAGCATATCAACTAAAGCTGTGGCATTTAAAGTTCGACAGCTCTAAACAATGAATATTAAAAGTATTAACTAATTCAAAAGTACAATTTTAATTAATATTGCGGTTATACAATCAAAAATTAAAATCGAGAAATTGATAGAAAAAATAGGCGAAAATATAAAATTGTGAGTACGAATATCGAGACCTTGTACAGAAAGAACTAGTAATAAAGATGTGTGAAGCATCTGTTTTGAAAATTATTATCATTTCCAATAAGAATATTGAAATCATCATTTCTAGTAGATGAAAGTTGATCCTTTTGCTCAATTTGGAAATACTGTTTATTAAATGTGAATTTGTGTAGCTAAGCTCATCAATTTCAACCACATTGGAATTATCAATGATAATGTACTTTCAACTTTTTACTTAATATTTATAACATATCTTCTACTTTCTATAAATACATGCTCTCAATATAAAAATGTGATTACTTCCTTTGTAACAGGTTTCATTCAAATCGTTTCTGTATAATCAATATTAATAGGATATAATTGTTTATCATTATTTGTGCAATGGAGAACATTTATGAATAATAATCATTTATCAAATGACAAATTTAATTGTACTACAACAGAGTACAGTTACCGAGTCAAATCCTGTTTTATCGCATAAAGCAGGTCAAATCTCTTCAAGCGTGAATAATTCGCGGTATCAAGAGTTAGTCTAATTTGTAAGATGTAGGAGACTGCAAGTAAGGGTGTGTTAATATCTACAATAATACTCATTGCGTCAATTCCCTTTATTTATAAATTACAAATAAGTACCGTGGAATAAGTTTCAGTCTTGGCACTATCCCGGTTATTTAATAAAAAATATTTTTAAATTTATAAAACTGCTCAATCTTATACTTTAGTGAAATAACAATATATGTGAAGCAAAAAAAAATAAATTTAGGTAACCAGGAATATACAGTGTACCAGGTAACGAAAAATGTACAAAATATTGTATGAAAGTGTGAAAATTTGTAGTTTGAGAAATAAGCAGGGCCGGATTAAGCTAGGGGCTTGGGGGGGCTATAGCCCTGGGCCCCAGGTCCAAGAGGGCCCCATCATTTGGAAATCATTCTGTATTTTTTGATGTGTTGATACCACAAATCTAACGTATTAATATTATTTTGTGAATTTTTCCGGGTTTTCGAATTCCTTAAGGGGGCCCCGTCATTATTTTAGCCCCGGGCCTTATAAATCTTAATCCGGCCCTGGAAATAAGCTATAATGTAATAATATAATTAATCGTTCGTATGAACTCCTGTTCTTGCAATCAATTGGCCAACGCGTCCCGGTATCCCGCGAATCAAGTTATCGATAATAGTCAGTCTTAAAGAGTTACAGGTGGGTTTTCTCGATTGGATATTGGTCTGCCAATATAATCCCATACATCCTTTATCTAGGATGTGTTCCGCGCGATATGGTCTGGCAATATCATCTTGAAAAATTATATTTTCTCCATATTCATTGCGCAAGGTATGAACTATATAATATACTATAATGTTTTCAGCGTATATGTTTTTTCTCGAAACTGCCCTTTGGTATGACTTCGAACGATTGTTACCGATATAAATCGGTTTTTTCGGATGAAATTAGCTATGTAACGGTCTTTCCTCTCTGATGTAACTCTGGGGAGACCCGTTTTCGGTCTTCGTGCAACACTACCAGTTTCCCGGAAAAGGGCCACTATCCGCCTGACCGAAGTCTGTGACAAATTCATACCAAAGTCAATGTGGTGATTAGATATACCTTCTGGATGTGAGGCCACTATTCTTGCTCGATCAAATTCAGATATCATATTACCCGGCATTTTCATTAAATTTTCTAGGCGACGCCAACTGAAAGTTGTTCGTTCTCTATTCATTTACATACCGAAAGTTGCGTTTTGAGTGTTCCATGTAGTGAAAGTGACAGTTCCGTACTGCAAAACACTTTCGGGACTCAATAACAAACAAGATTGAAATTGCTAACAGAATACGAATCAATCAACAAATTATATCGAAGACACAAACACATCTACAAATTGTATCGAAATCACGAACACATCTACAGAGATTGTATCAACATCTAGTAAAGATATACATATTCCATCTACATCCAATCCATTAAATATTAATAATTGTCCTGGAGGTATAATCAACATTACTTTTTGCAAATAATCAATAAATTAATATTCATATTGCATATATCATTAAGTGCATTATATTGCTTAATGAATAAAATGTTTATAATTCTCTATTATTTATTTTCTTTCCTTAGTGTAATTGAAAAAGTTTTGGATCTTATGCATCGTCTAAAAAATATTGTGTATGTTGCGGCTGAAAAACTACTTTGTTGGACTCAGTATTTTTATTGCGGATACTCCTGCTAAACACATAATATATTGATTCAGTCTCCAATTTTCCATTATATTCAATGTTATCAGGCACACAACCCGTTCACTAGAAGAATGGCGTAGAGTTTTTGAGAACTTTTCATATTTATAGTTTGGTACAAGTGTGCGTAGATGAATTCGAATCTTACTCTGCCATATAATCCTATTGTGATCACAACACCATTAACATTTTGTTATTTTTAGAAGCATGTATTAGAACTGGCCTGACATTGATTTATTAAATTATATCTTGTTGGAAATAGCACATTATGTGCACATGGGGTTCATCTTAAAACAAGATACGATTTATTTCCCGATATGAAGTAATTCTTAAAAGATGGTTAAATATAAATTCCAATGTAGTTATCATCTGATAATCTTTCTCAATTTGTTTCAACTGAAAGACAAAATATTTCACTAACGCTACGATTTCTTAACAACTGATTAATTCTATTGAAATTTCATCAAAATTGCTCAGTTTTTCTCATCACATAATTTCAATTTTCAATCAGTGAAAGGAAAGTAATGTTTTAATTACATTTCGTAGAAAACACATTTTGTCATTACGTATTCATGAAATCAATACTGTTGCTAGAAAATCTACTCTTGTTCTGCATTTTATCTACGTTATATTTACTACAATAAATTTTCTTTCGTCGTCTCATTCGGTATTCCGGTTGCAATTTTACACGTGAAACGACTGTTCAATTTAAAAAACACTTACGTGGTGACGAACAGACACTTTATTTCCATTTATTGGATTATTATTCTAGTTTGATTTGACTAAAATTGGAAACATACATCCCATTTACAAATATAAAAATTGATATTCTGTACAACCACAATTCACTTCAACGAGAGCTAGTTATAATCCTTCAGTACTGAAGATAACGATATGTAGAAATTTCAATTGTACATGAAGAATAGTAATTTCAGCAAATGATCAGTTCTCACATCGACCAAAGATGTTTGTTCTGGGTAGTTTGATTGATAAAACAGTGCATTTGATGCTTTAACTGGAATTCATGTGGAGATTAATTGTAATAACTTAATGAAAAAGAGAAAAAAATAATTGTCGGCAGCTTTGAAACCACTCAACCGCTGACAGGGCCAGAACCTCTTGTGGAATCTGTTACATGCAGATTGAGAAACACCTTCGACCATTGGAGAAGGGAGGAAGCTAAGAGGCATGGCTCCAGTCATATGGATGCAGATAAGCCAAAACGTTCCTAAGTTAGAGAAAGAGTATGTGCAGCGCAAATACTATGGGTAATCAGAGAAGAGTTAAATTACAAGGAGGAACTAAAGACACAACACTGGCAGGGCTACTGATACGAACTGTTTCTCAACTTCTTATTAACATAAGAAAGGAAATCGTGGAATTTAGTGCAGCGAAAGATGTTTTTAAGAAGAAGACAAAGCCTCCTCATTCTTAGTATTAGTAACATAAAGTTTCTATGTGACTGTTTTTTTAATTGGACATGTCTATCCGCAAAGTTCATAATCTAGGAAAATAAGTGTTTAAGTGCCTAATCGAAACGAACGAAAATATAAGTTATGATTGCGTACAATATGCTAAAACTTGTTTTTGTTTCTTAATCAAATAATCCAGCTAGCATTTCTATGTTACAATTGATGATTGAAACGATATTTAGTTCTCTGATACGTGGGTTGCTATTTAAGTTTTGAGAGAGAAAAATGGAAACAAATACTTAGAATTGGATATGGCTTTATTGTTTTTCAAAATATTCTTCATTAAGATTAATACACTTTTGCATGAATGTGAACCAATGTTTTACGTTCTACGTTCTGATTCTGGTTGTATTTTGCTCTAATAGAACGATGGTGACATGTCCAGTTATTCCGCAAAAACAGGCAACCATTTCCTTCGAGATGCTTCGTGTACGAACAATTTTTGTTGGATTTGTCTCGTTTTGAAGACGCATTCAGTCGATTATTGTACAGTTTCTGGTTCATATGCATAGATTACGATCTTATAGTAGTCTTTTAAAGCACTGCGATTCAATTTTTTTAAAATTTCTTTGCAATACCAGTTTACGCACAGCATCCAGCGTCGATGTTTTCTGGCACAACAGTCAATTTTAGATGAAGTTCACGCAATTCATCCTCTAGAGAAGTGGGACCACGATTAAATGCAGAAAACCAGCAAATCGCGGTGGCCCGAAATGGTGCTTCATCACTAAAAGTGGAAACGACTTGATTGGCACACTGCTGTTGGCTTAATCTACGTCGCAATTTATAGAAAATCATCGCACGAAAACGTTCGCGATTTAATTCCATTTTTTTAACTAAAGGACTTTTCGGGACTCTAACCCGTTTTCAGGTAAGTCACATATTAGCTGATTGATTGGGGATCCTAGCCCAGAACTAGATTTAATTCACAGTTTCCGAACGTCGCGTTCAATTTTCGGTGGAAATTTCAGATGAATGATCCATGATCCGCAAGAACTTATGATTTTTATTACTCTTTTACTTTTTTGGGCGTTAATACTTTCATAATATTTTTTTCGTTTTGTAATAGTTGTGCATTTACCCCCTCACGTGGTTTTTGCAATAAAGTTTAATAATAATAAGGGATTTTTATGCTGAAATGCGAAAGTAAAAAACTGCAGTTCTCAGTAATATATCAATGACGCTGCTCCTGAGAATTAATAGTAGACAGCTATTTAAGAAAATAAAGTCACATTTTCCCACAGGTAAAGGCAAGTATGATAGCATATGACTACGACCACGATTAACTCGATCAGCTTCCGAACAACAATAAACATGTTCCGAACGTTTCCGAACATTCAGATCATGATCAGGTTAACCCGATCATAGTTTCCGAAAAGTGCTCAAGATGAATGTTTCAAATATCTGTAAACAACTCAAATATAACTTGTATGACAACACGTTATGAGGACGTTTACCATTAATAACATCAAACTTTGTGATGGCAATGTCAGATTTGACATATGCACATCAGTGTTGCCATATTTCGTAACTTAAGTATCAACCCTCGTACAGCTTTAAACCTAGGCTGAGTAACTCTCAGGACAGATACCATAAAAAGGTTATGATAGTAGTTAACAACTAATTTGATTCAAAGTTTCTTGAAGAATGCTATGAAGTTCGAGATTTTCATATACTCGAAATACATTTGCGTTATTTACATGGTTATAGCAAATTGGATAATCATTTTATCTGGAATAAAACGTATTTATATCCTGAAAATTTCGGAATCTCATATATCAGAACATGTGCTGGTAGGAGGAAAACACCCACATAATAATTTATGATCTGTTCATAACGTAAAAGTGAAATTTTTTATCGTTTACGATGCTATAATACAACAATAGAATTGAATAAGTATTACAAGGGGATGATTATAGGTACATATAATCTATTACAAAGTGGATATATCGCAGAATCCTCAAAGTACCATGAACGACTAACAAATGAAGAGATTCTAAGACATGTTAACAAGCAAGGAGACTCTAAAATTATAAAAAGTGTAAAGTGGCAACTGAATGCATATAATTCGATATACGAAATGTCAACTGTTGATTGAGGGAAAGATCGAAGGCCGGAGAGGAATCGGAAGAAAGAAAATGTTTCATTCAAGCTCAGTTAACATTCAAAAGTCAATTTCTCGGTGTGAATTGGGGGCATATAATTTTAAATGAAAAAGCCGTGAGTGTATCCTAAGTATAATTAACGACACCCTAATCAGAAATATGTGCCTGTAATTGAAAACTGGCAAATATTATTAACCCTTATGCTTCAACAAGACTAGGTGTCAATGGGTACTTACTTTCCTACATTGATCATTTCAATTCAATTCGACTGATATGGGTAGATGTCTAGATAATACCATTACTTGTCAGAAATATTGCTTGAGGATAATTATGAAGATGGAAAACGTATCAGAATTTCAGTATGGACGCTTCCTTCAGTGTTGGTGTAATGTTGATTATGGTTACAGAGCTGTGCAATTAATTCTATTATCTTTTAGTAAGTAATAATTTTAACGTATGATCTCGATTGATTACTGAAATAAATATTTTTGGAATCTTGACATTAATAGATTGATTCTATGTATTATAGCACTTCAATGTATGATTGCAATTCATCAACTAGCTAATTTATCAATAAAAGTTACAAGTTATTTGAAAAATCTTCTATTTTCATCCTTGAATTTATTTTGTATTCCGAACTTCCCCGATATAAAGGAACCTTAAGGGAGAAAAACTAATTCAACAATAGTATTGAATGAGCGTTCAAAACACTTGTTGCTCTCTGTGCATTGATATATACGATAAACGTAAGCCCCATTGTGGCGCTGGTTATATTGATTTTCCTGTGGGTGTCAATCGGAGGGATTACTCGTTTACTTCACTTGATAATCTTGATTGTGAAACGCTATTAGAATAGCAAATTTTGGTTTGAAACCTCAAGGCAAATTCCAAAGTGTCCTTGTTTACTTGCTTTTGGTTCCACCGCTCTTAATATTTGTTAAACCTAAATACAAACCTTATACAAGTATTAATTTATTAATAGAAGTGATTATGCGAAAATGTGTACCACATTCTCCATTCTAGTATTATTTATAAGATCGTTACCATCATTTTAAGAAACTAAGTGACAAATTTTATGGCTGTAGTTGTACATTGCGTCGATTTTTAAAATTATTTGTTGATAAAACAGTAAGCAATAAACAAAAGCTAAAATAACAAACGTTACAAAGTATTACGTAACTACGTACGTAACGAATTCACTTTTCAAATGGAACATTAAAACATTATCTACTAATCAGGAAAATATGAAATGAATGTAAATTGAAATATATCTATCATGGAAATAATACTATGACATTGAAAAATTATAATATGACGTTGAAGCATAACTTGAGCATACGAAAAGATATAGCTAAATTATGTGAGTTGGTATTAGTTTTAATTTAATAGAAATGTATTTCGTCCTGTAATAAAACGTATTATTTCTCTAATGTCCTTAGAGGTTTTGAGAGATGAGATGGATTTGATGTTTGGGTGGAAATAATTCTTAAAGTTTTTTTTCTATCCCACATACAATGGAATTTCTTACAAATTCAGAAGACGTAGGCGTTATGGTTAGAATACAAATCTCGGAGATGGTCTCTAATCTGTGTAATACTGAAGATGGATTTTATAAAGGAAAGCAGTCAAAGTTGTTTTCCTCATTAAATTATCTCGTAGCATATTTAATAAAGTTGGTTCAGATGACTGAATTATACTGAATTAAGCTGTAAATTGTTTAAAAGACTACACTCTTGTCAATAATTTGAATCGATTGTTTCCTATACTGCGTTTAAGCTCGTCTAATTCTTTAACTCTCTCAAATTTTGGTTCTTAAATTAATGATAATTTGACAAAGAACGGAATTGGTATGATTTCTCTTTAATAGCAATCTATTTAATGGATTATTTCACGATAACCAAAATAATAAAATGCTGGTACATTTTGGAATGCGACATTAGATATTGTGATGTTTTTCTTATTTATTTATACTTTCTATTCGTGGGGTGAATTTAAAAATACAGTCTCTTACGTTCTTAATTTATTTAAATACTATTCACAACACTTAACCAACTTATAATAATTAACTAATCACTAATACTTAACTAATTTATATAATTTATTTAAATTCTTCGGCTACTTTTCTATTCCGTTCCTCTCACCAGCACTATTTATTTTAAATCAACTAACTCAGAGAAGAAAGAGAGATTCGTTGGTTAACGTTTGGTAGGGTAAGGAGGATTTTTGTAGGGAAGATGGCTTCTTTGAGTAGGCCCTGATATAGGAGTAGCTCCTCAGCAGGGCATCTAACTCAGATAAAAATATACCCAAAAATAAGTTCTCCGGACAGGACCGGCTTCATGTCGAGGACGATTTAGTAACAATATTTGTGTGAATTGATCATGTAATAATACTTTTTCGGCATTTGGGTTGACTATGGAGTGTATTCAGTTGGATAAACGTTGTCCCGAACAAAGAATTCATTCTCTAAAGCAAATGGTTGATGATGTGTCCAGTTGAGAAACACTGATGAGGCCAGGTATGAGTGAGCTGTGTGACGGCATAGGTCCTCGCGCATCCCGGGACCCTTCAGGTGCTATCAATTTGTCAGTATTTTTAAAAAGTTGTGAGGGTTTTATCTAATATTCACCCTCTGCTGAGATTATTTTGATGTTATACTTAAAAGTAAATATTATGTTTATGCTTCTAAATAGTCTTGATTAAATAAATAAAGGATTTAAATAAATCTGTAGGAATCTACAAAGTGTCTACACGGTTTTAATGTTTAAAAGTCTGCGGCCCAGCAAGTTTTGAAGTATGGAATTAAACTATTAAAATCTGAAAACTGCTATGCTACTCGACAGATAGACAGACAACACATCTAGAAGTGATTTGGGGCTTTTCAAGAAATATCTTTAGCATTTATAGTATTATTTAAGTATTTGATTCCTGGGTGACAGAGTGCGTACAGCAATTTTCTATATAGTGCTAATTAATCGGAGTATTTCAATTTTCACTATTTTTTGTTCGAACAATTTTTACTTTTGAACTGTGAATATAATATTAACATCTGTTTTTTTCATGATATTATACTTTCTAATATCTGATTACTTGCTGTCTTATTTGTACACTATCCATACCTCATTATTTAAGCCATTTCAAAAAAGGTATTGTAATATTTAATATAAAATATGTAAATAAAATAAAATAGATATTTTGAAATTTGCAGCACTCTGTTGTAATTATCATAAGTACTACAAAAACAGATCAAAATTACAAAAGCAATATGTGCATACTATGTTAATATTCAATTTAATAATATTTAAATTCTTCACGGCAGAACAGTCGATCACTAAGTAGTCAAGGATATGAAAACATTTACTAATACAGAAAGTAGAAAACTGATTAGATAAGTAAAGTGAAATCCATAAATAATAACTACGCTCTGAACAATATAAAGAGATATGGGAATATAGACATAAAACACGAACAAAAAGTACTTTAGCATAACTTTTATTAAGAACCTGAATTTTCAAAATTTTTCAGGGGGGCTTCCTAATAGCACCTCGTACAGGTCACTGCAGTGGCTATCGCCGCCACTGTAAAGAGCCGAAATATTGATGACCTTTGTTAAAATAAAAATATGTTTGTATAGTTATATGAAATATTTTTTCTTATAAATGTTTCGTGATATTGAATATTTTCTTAATAAAATTCAAATAAACTTACTTCAAAGTACTGTCCTGGCCAATTTACCACATTTTTTCCATTTTAAAGAAAAGCCAGTTTTAAGTGGTGTGAAATATGGCGAGTAAAGGACATGTAGACAGACAGAAAATTGTCAGTGGCCAAAAACTTGCGAATATCTAGCAAATTGCGTTGTCATGTTGAAAAAGGAATCAGATCTCACTAAAACAATTATACAGACGCTCAAGCCATAGCGGGTTTAACCTTTCATTATAAAAATTCACTCAATCGCCTCTGTTTAATTTCCACACCATCATTACATCACTAGATCCAGTAATATATTCATAATTGCCCAATTAACCCACCGCGTAAGCTGTGTTATAAACGTTTATTCTACCTGATTCCCAAACTTTCCTAAAACAGCTGTGATATTCATAAATGTTCATAAAATTTCTAAAAACCTACTTAAAAGTACTATCCTGGCCCCTTTATCACATTTTTTTTTTCATTTTAAAGAAAAGTCAGCTTCACGTGGTGTGGAATCTAGCGAGTAAGAGAGATGTACTCACACAGAAATTTATCAGTGCCAAAAAACTTGCGAATCTAAAGCAAATTACGTTGTTATGTTGAAAAAGGAATTAGATCTCACTAAGACAGTTGCTCAAGCTATAGAGGGTTTAACCTTTCATTATAAAAAGCAGCTTCAATGTTGTTTTTTAGGAGCTTCAAGAAAAACGTTAGTCATTTGAAAGGTCCACAAGTACCGTTGTTCGTATCGTTTATTCACAGAAGCTGCTTTCTGTTTAAGTTTTATATCGTCTATACAAATAATCTTATAACCTAAGATTAGTGGGAATAGATTAATTAACATAGTTACTGAAATTTGTTAATATAGCATTTCAGCTTTATTATATCTGTACGATGACGCTTCCATATATTTAATTCATACGAACGGAACGACCGTATCGGAAAAAGAAATAACTCGTATTAAGTCGTTCACGTTGTTCTCTACCTCTATCAAGAAGTAGAACTTATACGTCATATTTTTTAACTGCAAAGTAATTCTAAATGATGGTACAAGTAATAATTTTGGTTGATAATCATATTATTTGTCATTGATGATGAAAAAAATTATCAACGGCATTAAAATTTTATTTTTGGGAAGAATTATTTGAATGGTTGAATTTGCTTTTTTAGGATTATCTTAGACAAGTTGATTTTTTTGAAAAATATTGGTGAGAGAATGATACTGATATAATGTAATCACTTTTTAGTATCTTATGAGAATAAGAAAATAGCTAGAGTTCACTTTCCGTTCTACATTAGCTCTATATTATTATCTTTTGTGCATATTTTCACCCCCTCAATAACCCCCTCATTGACCCCCTGGTCCTCTTCAGATGTATAAGCGTTATTTAAATAATATTTAAACGTGTTTCCAACTATTTTGAGTACCATTTGAAAAATTATGATGTGAACGGTTATTTTTCGTTAATGAAACTAGTTGTGCTACTTGGGTGATTCTTTTCACCCTGATGTTTTGTTTCTGAAACAAGTAAATATAATTTTTCTATCAAATTTGACTGTTTAAGCGTTGTTGTTAATTATCACACAAAAATGATCAACAATTCGATTTCTTATAAACTAATTCAAAGCAAGTGTAATTTAGTGATAAAATTTACTTTTTATTCAAATTAAGACGTTAACTTATTTTGGAATATCGTTTCGGAATATCTCCAGCCGTAAATTTTGCTTCCAATTTAAATAAATTGATAGACTCATCAAATTTCAAGATATTTCATAGAAAGAATCAGTTTCGTTTACTAAATTTATAGTTGTAGGTCTCAGGCGCATAATATTTCTTGAACGATCACATACTTGAAATAATTAGTATATATTTACTTTGCTTTCTCAAATACGATACTTTTAATAAGCCTGCAATTAAATGAAAATGTTCAGCTTTATAAAAAATGAGTTTAAATTCTAGTCTTAGGTATATTCCGATCCTGGCACAAAAGCTTTTTTATGCTACATTAATGTCTGCTTCAAATATTCTTCCCATATCTCACTTATTTGTTTTATTACCTTTTTGTGTTTTTCTTAGTACTTATTGAAGATTTGACCTCTTAAGCTCCAGCTCGATTTTCCAAAATCGACTTTTAGATTACATCACACCAACGTGTTAGACTGTAACGTCATCATTTTAGAAAGAAAAAAAATGTATGGTCATTAATGGGGCCAATACGAATAGTCATCTATAAAATCTCTCTCGTGAAAATTTGTTCACTCTTTTGGTATTGTTAGGTAATGCTTCATCGTGTGCTATTTTGCTTTGGGACTTTCTGCACTAATACTGACAATTCTTGAACATAAATTAGCTCCTGACGGTTACAGATACCGGAAAAACTTCCTTGATTCTGCCGTTCCCGATATTTTGAAACTTGTGTTTTCATTAGCATAAAGTTAATTGCTTCTGAATGAGAAAGATTAAATCTTCTAACGCAGCCAACGGTGATTAGGCAGCGTTATATCTTTTATCATTTAAAATAAGATTTTAATTACATTTTTACGGCATTCATCTAATGTTTCAGTGGTTCCGTTGTCGCTAGCCAGTCATTATTATAAACGATAAGGTTCAGTGAAAAATTTATTTGAAACTATAATAATTGAACGATTGTTTTAAATTCATTGTTCCAGTCTTTGTTAACTAGTTTTCTGTAATATTCGAATAAAAATACTGGAAATTGATCCGCTATGAATCTGATTCATTTCTTCAAATTGATCATTCTAATTTTGTTGGACTAGACTTTACTTTTTTTTGCAGTTTGCAGTACTATGAATACTGACGAAGCCCACTGAATTTCTCCGTATCTTATAATGAATATTTTCTAGTGCATTTTCGATCAAATCCGAAGGAATAGCACATCTCAAATGTAGAAGCGGGATATTACTCGGATCAGTATCTATTGAATCACATCTCAATAATTTACTTAAATCTACTTAAATTTAAAGCATAAATATAAAGTTTACGGTTATAACAGTGAAATTTGCCCAACCAATCCTTCGTGTTCATTCTGAGTGTAGGGTCCACGTCATTATCAAATACACATGTGAGATTTTGATCTTTTTTTTATTTAGTGTACCAATTCAAAAAATCAATTTATAGACTGATATTTTATATCACAATATATCACTGTCTAGCTCTGTTGAAATATTTTCGAACTATTTGGATAGTTAGCATTCAAACAAAAATTTATAATTTCAGATTGCTTTTTCTACTCAAATCTAGATGGCAGAACAATGCTAAATTCAAATAGAATTATTAAGAATAGTGATATTAAGATGATTTTATGTTAATAGATATTATAAATAAGTAGAAGAAAAATAAAATAGAGTATTTGAAGATGGACATTTTTTTTCAGGATTTTATAAACAAAAAAAACTATGTGTCTGATAAAATTTTGTATAGAAAATCTCACGATTTTGATATAAATACATGTACCGTCATGCTGAAACTAACGATCCAGTTGCTAATAGAATTTGGTCAAACAATCTCAGTTTACTTCTAGAAATCTGAATATGATCCTAAATAAATTAATTAGTAGATTGTGTATTATTTGATATTATATCCAAATTTTGGTATTTGGTGACATCTTTAAAGTATTAATTCATATTAAAAACATTTGGCTAGCACAATTGACCCAAGCCTCAGGGTGAACCACAATCAATCTAGGTCGTGGCTGCCCTTACCAATCTTTCTGATATATCTTTATCTTTCAGGTAGTAAACTCTTTTGAGCGAGTGTTGATGTTTGCGATTTTAGCAAAGCTTTGCCCTTGAATAGCGCATGTACTTTTTGCAATGTTCAATCCAGTAGCCTTAATAAACAAAGTAAAATCTTGAAGAACTGCCCTTGGCTAAATATGCACTTTCTGCAATATTGAATCCAGTAAACATTTTTTTAAACGTTTTTTTTTTCGAACTGATTTATCTGTTACCTTGAGGTTCTTTCTGTGTCAAGAAGGTTATTAAAACATTTCCCAACATATTATTTTCGAGGAGAGCGAGAAATCACAAGGTATTAAATATGCTGAGTGAGGTAGATGTAGACAGACATAACGGACTCAAAGTAGCCAGACAGTCCCAAATCAAAAGAGACTTTTTGCATGAGGCGTTGTCAAAGAACAAAGAAGCGACAGGCTCATTTTAAAGTACATTGTTTTGTAAACGACCCAGTACTCCCTTGGCAAATTCGTAGTTTACAGTTGTTTCTCTTACAACGAACTTTACATTAGACTTTGATCGACAAATCATTTTAGAGTGAAGTGAATGACGTCACATTTAAAACTATGATTTCTTCAGAGCTGTAACCGGGGATCCAACTTTAATCTTTAGTGACAATTGTTAGTGAAATCTGGATCTGCATGGAGACGATATTTCAATTCCATATAATTTCAAAACGGTTTTCCATTTGTTCATCAATTAAAGTTAGTAATCATTGATTATTCGTGAGTCATTTAAAAGTATGTAAGATTTTCATCCCTCGTTGTAAACTTGATTTGATTTATAAATGTAGTCCTTTTTTAACATACTATAAAGTATTTGAAGCCTTTGAACTTACTCATTATCAGTAAAGATAGATCTCATTATTTTGCGAGCTTTTTTTTCGAAATTTTGAAGTAGAAGTTACTGCGTTGCTCAAGATCTATATCACGACAGAAACTACAAAAAAATTTCAGTAAATCGGCTATGGTATCAAACTAAAAAGCCGCAACTGATAAAAACTAACCACTGCTTCTCTCATTACATGAAGCTATCAAACATACTTGTAATAAATGTTATTATGTTATCAAACTTTTCGAGTTCAGTTTTTGATTCAATTTTTATAACTTAATATACACACAATTATTTGATTATTTAATATTGTGGGATTAAAAGAAATTATTTCCGAGAATTTGTTTTTTTTTTTAATTTAAATCTAAGCCCTTATACTAAATCGCAGCGCGCGCATATTTCCAAACGAGGGTGTAATTTTGCAGGCCGACAATCGAGCCACCGCTGAAAGCTATGGATCGGCACGCGTTCAGATGTTTTACACCGACTAGTTTCCACAACCTACTGTGATAATGAGATAAACACGGCTTAAAGCAACGAAAAACTAAATTATTATCGTGTAAATCATAAATTTGAAGTGACAGTGGCCGCTTATATGCAAAAATAAGATTAAATGCCGCTAATTTTGCCTTAATAATGCCTTATTTTTGTTTTCAATGAAAAGTTTTCATCGCCTACCTAAATTTTTACATTGCTTACATCAGTGTGTATTGTTATAAATATATGGGTCAGTCTTGAAAAGTGCCATTTTTGGATTTTAAAAATATGAAATGATTCAAGTTTATTGGTATGTACCTATATGTATATAGTAAACACTAACAGTTGTTTTGGTATTAACTTACCAAAATACGTATACTTGCCATCAGTAAAAGTTCAGTATTTCAACATTCTAGAAAACTGAATATTTCATTCACACGTTCTGAATGAAATAAACAGCTATTTGAAACAATTATTTTTATTTTAATCAGAAAATGAAGATTATTCGTATCATATGTTCAAATTTTTTATTTTCTACAGCGAAATGAATGTTACCAACAATTCAATTCTTAATCCATTCAATCTATTTCCTTTGTGAGAATTTCGTATACATATGCGCAAAAAAGTTTTACTAAAGGTCAAGTAGGTCGCAAATCTCACAGGGTGTTATGGTATAACCATAATATTAAGTAACATATATTTAGCTGTGAGTAAAGAGAATATCTATGACACCTTATATTAAAAAAAAACACAATTTTCCAATTAATTAGTGGTGCATTATATTATTATTTACTTATTGAAAAAGTACGGTGAACAAAAGCCCAATTTTTTACTTAGAAATTACTTCAACTTTCACCTTTATCTCAAGTATTTTTTGTCAGCAAATACCTTTCAAATGTATCGAAATTTAATATATATGAGTTTTGCTTTATCTCAATACTCACTAAAATAGGATCATTATAGAAAAATTAAGCTTCTATCATTTTAGACCCAAGCTTATTTTGCCAACTTATTTTCTTGAATGGTTAATCTATTTAGCTGTTTTTTAGCTGATTGTGAATGAAATATGTGGGGTAAACTAGAAGGTCTGTTGATGTTTAGTTTTATGAGCACATAGCTCATTTAAAACATGGACGTGGAGAAAAATCGGATATTGTCGAGCACGCTGTCGATCATAGTCATGTAATAATTATAAATAATGTGAAAGTGTTGAACCAAGTATCTAATGATAGATTGTCGTATGCATCCAATTATTGAGATTGGGTAGGACAGATTGATTAAGTTTTGAATCGTCTTTGCTCAAAATTAATTCTTGAAAGAGTCAAAAAAACTTCTGTTTGCACGTTTTGAGTAACTGAAATTTCGAGGATTGTCAATCACGAGAAAGTACTTATAAATTGGACGATGACGACAGTTATAAAGTGAAAATCCTTGGTTTTTGAAAGTAGGGTTCTAAAGTAAATATGTGACCAATGCACGTTACGTCATAATCAAGAATTTGTCACCTTGTACCAGATACAATACATAGAACTAGTTAGACTACAGTGGGATGGCGACGTCGTGTTGTTAATAAAGAGTCAATTCAGAAAACGATCTTTTGTGCCAAAAGCAACGGAAGAAAAGTCGGATGGTCGACTTTGGGGTAGTTCAACTACGTCAAAAAAGGATTCTTGAAAAAGGTGATTTTTGGGTAGCCTAGATCCAGTGATGGTTTGTTGTGCTAAGGATGGTGATGGTGATGATCCTGGATTCTTTATGAGTCTTATGAGATTACTGTTTTCAAATGTATACATAATATTCGCTCATGATAACGCATTTATGGATAATGAATCTAACACTCTTTTGAATTATTATATACGAATAAATCTCTTTCTCATTCTATAGTATATTCAATTACCTAACGGTTCATATTTCAAAACCAGCTCTAAATGTCGATTATCTTCATTAAACTATAATTAAATCCATATCGAAAGGAAAATAAACATTTAACTCAAAAGATTCACTATATATTTTCCATGTTATTGTTTTATTATAGAAGCAGCTGTCTCGTATATTAAATTTCATTACTTCAAATTGATTTGCTCGTAATCTGCTTATATACACATCTAAACCATAATGAGCAAATTAATATGTGGAACTTAGTGTTTATGTCATTTGTATTGCTTTTCTATTATCTCCTTGATAATTCATCTACTTACTGTGTATTTATTTGAAATTAAGTTATTTCTACTACCAACTGTTATTCAATAATTCATCATTTATTATTTTATCATCATTTATTTTCTTTTCCAACTCAGTTAATATGATGCTTTTTTCATTTTAATTTATTCGTTGTTTACTAGCTCTAAGTTAACATATGCTATCTATATATTAAATTTCGATGTATCGCAGTTGTCATTTATAGGCACTACCGTAATAACGAAATTTTGAAGAAAAAATTAACGCTACGATTTATGCCTCAATCTTATGTCTTATTTTGAGGTCTTCTACTTGTACAATTCTGTTATTCAATATCAGCATTCAAGATAATGCTAAGATAATAGTAATCCATTTTGATGGAACCATGTTATATTCGTTGGATCAGAACAATTGACTCAGAGTCGGATTCAGAGAGGGGCTAGGGGGGCTATGCCCCACCCCTTTGGTATCCAATTTACACTAGATCACTAGATGAAATGGGTAATTTGTTTTGTTCGGCTGCCGAACATGAGAGAAATCCGTGCGCCACAGCACTGATCATCTAGTGATAATGCTGTGATTTAGTTCCGTAAATGGGTTTTCACATCTGGAGGGACTAATTCCATCTAACTTTTCCACACCACGTAGTTGATGAAGTGTTAGAAGCTGCTAATATCTACTGTGAGGACATTTCTGCTTCATCATTAGAGTTATTCACAGAAATTGGACATTGAAAATCGTTAATCCCCAAAGATCTTCTACGAAGCTGTGAAATTGCTTGGTCAAAGTGTAATAGAGGTATTTTCCCAAATGTAGCAATTCTAATGCAGATATTCGCTACGTTACCGGTCACAACTGCCCCGATCGAGCAGAGTTTTGCTTCACCGAGAAGAATCAAAACTTATCTCAGGTCAACCATGATAGAAGTCAGATTCAACGGGATTGTAATGACTCATATTGAGATGGACAGGGAAATTGATGAAGATAAAGTCTTACATCATTTCAGTCAGTTACAACCAAGATGAATGTGTTTGTCAAATTAGACCATCGACTAACTACTACTTCTGCTTTAGCCCTTTCATAATAAGGAATAATATGTAATGCATTATAGAAACTTACCCCATTCTAAACATTTCCATGTATGTTGAGCTGAGCTCCCCCTTAACATACAACCTGGATCTGCCAGTGAATTGAATCAATACCTAAATTGCTATAATCAATAGGTCCTGAATCCAATTGAAGAAAATATTTTTATTGGATGGAAGATCACCATTGTATCACTTATTCCCAACCATTCTCTTCTTCTACTTCTCTAATACGACAACTCTTATCCATTTGTTTTTTCCTCTTATTGTTTTCGTTCCAAGGCCTCTTGAACTCTTTCAACAGTTCTTTCAATTCCAACATTTTTCAGTTTTTTATCTGTTTTCCACTATGATCAAATCACTTTCAGCTTGTCAACCATGAACGTTTTCAACCAAAGTGATTCTGTTGATTTCCCTTTCTTAATTTCTTTGATATTTTGCAACTATTATTATTATCTCGAACATTGAATAACTGATGTGTGAATATTTATGCAATTTGAATTTAGAGAATGTTTGATTATATAAAACAAGTAATAACAAAAACCAAAATCCTGTTACGCAGTAAAATACTGTCGTCAAAGGAAAAGATGCTTTTATTATGTCACGATTTTCATCATTTCACTAACAAAAAGGCATTTGTTCGATGAATGGATGAATTACGTTCAACGCTACGACTTCTTGAATTACTTGAAGTACATGATTCAAACGAAAGATTCCATCCTTTTTTCTGTCATTATTGCATTTGGAAATAATTTCGTGATTTGCCCTACATATTTACGAAATTGCTTCTCAATTATACTAATGGTTCTTTGGGTTATAAGTGATAGAGCATCCTTGTACTATGCGAGAGATTTCGATTTCTGTTTATTCTTCATTTTCGTCAGCAATTTGCAAAGTGCTATTCTGCGAAGTGCATTTATATTGAAGGGAATCGTTTCGACCAACAATAGCAATGTTATGATTTCTGTTCATCACTCCAACATTGTTGAGTAGCTGGAATTTTAAAATGTGTATTTTTCAAATCATATAGAATGACAATTTTGTTTTATAGCTGCTATAAAATCAAATAGTTTCTCATACAAGGTGGCAATAAATATCATGCATTCCACATTCTAATCTAGATATGTTGGTTGAGGTTAGGCCGCAAATCAATTACTTTTATTTAAGCTTAATTGATTCCGAAGTCAACCGCGTTTCTCGATGTGATTATACAGAAATGAGAAATTCAAACAACGTGTCGTCATTGATCAGAAACAAGTTTATAGTTCTCAGTTACTTAATCATAAGTTATGAAAATTGTAAAGCAGATATTTTCTTATTATGAATTTATAAAGAAATTAGTCCTGCCCAACTAATCTAGTTTTTGAATGTTATTAACCTAAATACAATGAGCTATTATCTTCCCAGTAGATATTTCTTTTTTAAATTAGACACTAATCATCAATGATTTTTCTTTAGTGGCCTGTCTTTATTTACTGCATTACCAAGAGCTGAAGCTCTTCGGGATCGTCATGTTCATGCACATTTTCCTCAATCCTTTCATCTACTCTTTTGATTTTTTCTATCATAGTAAGGACTTAACATACTATCTTTGTGAATGTGAATTTCGTTTTTATGCTACTAAACTCTACATCAATTCAATCTTTCATTTTTTGCCCAGGTATGGATCTTCTAAGTTGACCTTGTTGTTTTCTTCTAATATACACCGCATAATAGCAGCCTCGTCTGCTTATGGGATGTTATGAGTATAGATAAAGTGAAGTAGAGGCCCTTAAAAGTTACTATTTGATGTCGAATATCCTTCCTCCGGAATAGTCTTCCAGATAAGTAAGATCTTATTTAGTCGACCACTTTTCCAAAGTGTTACTTGAATTGTAAAGATCATCCCAGAATGTCAAACTTTACCAAATTCCTGGGTTATATCTGAAAATACGGTTAAACATATCATCTTCAAAATATCTTTTGGTTATTTCTGATATTCTATGTGTCTGTGTTTAAATCATAATTCAGGGTCTCGAATTATAAGCTTTTCTTTTAAATCTGCTTGTTTCGTGAATTATTTGGAAATAATGTATGACGTCAATTCGTTTTTTGAGTTCATTAGTTTAGGAACCTTACGTCGTCCATACATCAGAAACAAGTATTAGTTTTATCCCTACAATTATCACGGGTTCCAGCTTTTGTATATCATTTAGTTTATGAGGAATTATTCCTGATATTAAGTCATCACTTGTTAGTTTTTTGGAAGTTATATTTATATAATATATTCTTGCTTTATATCTGCTTAATGTTGAATACAATGACTAAATCCATTGTCAAGTGTGTTTTCGCGGTATAAAAAAAAGCAGTTTTTTATGAAATGCTTCTAGCTTATCTTTTTTTAACTTCCCAATTGCTGGGTCATATGATTTTACAAATTTTTTTCTTGACTTTCCTGTTTTTCAGTTATCTAAAGATACATACTGGACCCTATAATTCTTCATTAAGCTAATCATTCATCAAGTTAAAAAATTATCGTATATAATGTTGATAACAATATTATTCTACGGTAAAAGAAATCAATTTGTTGATTATTTGAAATTACCGGTGAATATACATAATCACCACTGAATTTCGTAAATATGATAAATTATTTCATATTTATCAAATATACCGGTCAGTTTATAAAATTACCAAATCGTAATGGAGAATGTGATAAAAGTCACTAGTAAGAAAATTCGTTCAGTTTCCGCAACTGCCTGATAATCATGTGATTTCAGAAGTAGTTCTGATTTCATTGCATATATACGATTTTCATTATACTCTCGAAAAAGATAAAACATTGAATAATGACAGGTATGCTTGAGCGTTTTAATTCCTAATTACTTAGTATTATGGATACTAAGAAAACAAACAGTGGTTAGGTTAGGTTAATTAGTAACTACTCAAAAAAAAACTGCATTCTATTCAACTGTCTCAATAAGCAGAGTTTCTTCATTTAAATCTGATGCTGAATCTGATCATCCTTCAGTGTTGAAAACTATGTTATACTTATAAAAGGCGTAGCTTCTGACATGAAATTTACTTCAATTATATTTTATGATGCTGCTTAAGATCTGCATCACTTTTACAAATATAAAGTGAATAATAACTATAAATTTGAAGACTTAAAATAAAAAAATCATGAACCCTGCTAAAAAGTCATGATATTAATCACATTCCCCATTACTATTTAAGGAATGTGATAAATATAGAAATATAACTAACCGGTAAATTTGATAAATATGGGATAATTTATCATTTTTACCACATTTAGTGGAGATTATATATAATCGCCGGTAATTTTATATAATTATCGATTAATCATTTTTATTGTAACATTATCATTGCTGTGAAAGAGTACCTATCCATCCAGGACTACAAATAACACACAGAGAATACGATCTATTCAACTTATAGAAGTAGAAGTAACTTTCAGGAAAACTCATTGTGAGATTTCTGATAAAAATACTTGCATAGTTGTTCGTAATTTTGAAAATTATATTCAGGGTAGAATTTGAAATGATATTTGAGAATAAAAGGAAAACTAAGTAACTTTTAAGAACTGTCGAAACATTTCTTCCACCTACTAAACAAAATAAATCAATTTCAAATTACTTTGATCAATAGAACATTAATTTTCAATGAAAACTTTCGAGATATTTTTGAAATCCAATTTTGGATAAAAAGACATTGCTCAACTTGTAGAAATAGTCAATGTTTGCAAGAAATATACGACTAGATTAATATTAATAGTACAGGAAAATTATAAAAAAGTATTTCTTAAGTACTTTAATTTGTGTAAAAAGAATCAAAACAGAATATTTTTATTTAGAATAAAGGGTAGTTCCAAAATAATATGAAATATTCATATTTTAAATTGTTCACTGAATCTTGCTATAAAAATTTTTATTGTTGCGGTTGTTGAGAATGACCTTCAACTGAAAGCGGAATTAATTTAGGTAATAATTTTTCTTTGGTCATGTTAGTAAACATAATTGATATGATGAAAACATTATATTGTACCTTATTAATAACATCAAACACGTTCTGCAGTGTGTAATGTTGTTAAAATAATAATCTAGATTATTTTTGATTTACTCTGTCAATAATAAGATTTATTCAAGTTTTCATATCATAAATAATTTGATTCGCCATTCTTCTAGACTGACCCATACATACTACAATATTAGTAGTGGAACAACGATATAAAAACCTGAAAACAGTGGTTTTTTTAAAATATATATGTAGGTGTGCAATAATGGAGAGCGCGCAACAATTTTGTAATTCCTCATGATTTTTTATAAAGTTTGTTGATATGCCAGTTAGAAGAGGGTTGGTAGCACCTAGAACTACACTTATTGAAACAATCATAAGAAAGTTTGATACTGACAGTAAGTATAATTTTTACTTAAGCTAATATTTTATTTATTTACAAGTATTCATTTCATTGTAAAAATACCATTTCTTCAGACTGATTCTAATAAATAGGGAACTTCTAGAAATTGTTCATATGGAGACATTATTTTCCTTTTATTTTTGATACGAAGCTTGTAAGTTGGAATATTCATACTGAAAACACGGTTTACATTACACTACACGTTTCGATAATCAAGTTATCGTCTTCAAAAACTGGAAGTAAACTGTTTACCTTCGCGCGTCAGACAGTGTAATTGTGAGTTTTGATGTAGTAGTAGTGTGAACAGTGTGTTCAGTACGAGGCCTGTGGCAAAAGTCATGGCAACCATTTTTATTTCTTGAGATACCAGTCTGCTAGGAAAATGTGATATATACAGATGAAATGAGATGTATAGACAATCAATAGAAGTGAAATATCAAAATAATGGGGTAATGTGACCCCCATGGTACAAAATAATGACACATGTCATCAAACTGGGCCGAATGAGACTCAAAGTAATCCCATGATACTGCCACCACTCGTTACCAACGATGTAGGAGTACCGTACCGTAATGATGGTAACTGCTATTTCGAATATTTCTCCAATGCAGGATGAAATTTTGTGGAATAGTGATGGTCAATCGAATCCAAACCTCTTATGTGACTTGACATTATCAATCTCTTCTTCAGATAAAGAAAAATGTTGATCTCGCAATGATTTATCTTCTGCGATTGGTTTACCTGTTTCTCTCAAAACAAATGATGGTGTACCATTCAGAATTGATCTTTCTACGTTGCTCTAATGGAATGGTGGCGACATGTCCAAGTGCTTCGTGTGCAAACAATTTTTGTTGGATTTGGCTCCTCTTGAAAGACTCATACAGTCGATTGTTGCACAGTTTCCTAGCTTTTTAGAGCGATTGTCAAATTATGCGGTATCCAACGCGAATAAATGCCTCAATCTCACGATACGGCACATAATGATCTTGCAATACTAGTTAATGGAGAGCATCGATGTGTTCTGGAACAACATCTAATTTTGGACAACTTTCACGAAATTTATCCTGTAGCGAATTGCTAACACGATTGAATTCGGAAAACCAGTGGAGCATGGTGGTGCGAAATGATGATTATTTATCAAAAGTAGAAGCGAGTTCATCGGTACACTGCTATTGGTTTAATATACGTCGAAAGTCATATAAAATCATCGCACGAAAATGTTCGCGATTTAATTTCATTTTTTGTCCAAGAGGAATGTTTCAAGTATCTGTAAACAACTTTACATCAGTATTGTCATATTTCAGAACTTAAGTAGCAACTCTCGTATTTAGTAGATTATCTACAATATTTAATGATATATTGACGTTTGGACAAAAAATGGGTTACTTTATAGGTTACTACTGGACTAAAGGACATTTAACAGGAAATAAATTGGAATTTATACTAAATCACATAATACTTTGTTGCGTGTTAATTTTGAAGGAGCTTGTTCCAAGTAAGACGGCTATTCTATTCGAAATAAACGTGAAATTTGAAATTATTTGGAATTATTTGTCAATAATAGAATTATTAACCGATTAATCTCAATTCTAATGAATAGGTTATACAGAGATTGAAATGAGAATCCAGATATAGAATGAAGTTTTCATTATAATTGAATGTGATATCGTCCCATCCTAATTTATGATGGTTGATCGGTTTGGTAAAATATTTAGAATACACAAAAAATATTAAGTTATCTTATTAAACATCAAAACAAGATAAATCAAAAGGATCAAAATGAACCATTTCTGATATTCTAATAATTATAACAGTTAAATGTGTGCCATATATAGTGCATTTCGTTTTTTCACCTGTCTTCATATTCTCTCATACTAAAATACACATTACAAAACTACCTGTTTCCGTTTTTTCATAGCTTCATAGTTGGTAGTTTCGTGTGTGTTTGTTATTTTAATTTATAATTATATTTTCTATTCCATTCGGTTTTGTACTATTAAATTTTTAACATTATCATATTTTTAGTAGTATTTTCGTAAGTGTGATGCGCCTTCTTTTCATCATATCAATCCTCAATGATATTTGGTATCAAATTATAACATGGCATTTTTGAATTTACTTCTTTGTTTTCGTTTGTTCACGTATACATATCTTATATTGAATAATAAACATATTAAAAATCACTCCTTTATAGATTTATTTTCTAGTTTATAATTTCATATTGTTCATTCGCTCATTAAAGCATAATTGTCTCACTTGATATAAAGATATGAGAAGCTTTCGGTGACAGTTTTCATCGACCGGAAAATTTACATTATTACTATCATGGTTGACTCGCATGCAGTCAACAAAAATACTATTAAGTAGGTCACGCCACCTACCATTTTTTATTTTCAATAAAATTGTATCCAGTGGAAGTAAAGTCGAAATAGGATGTGAAACTAGTAATTTCAACTCATTTAAGGGGCCATATTATACCTCACTCTTCTAAAAAATACTGAATGGCAACTAGATGTATTCAACATATTATTAAGCATCGAGTTTTCATATATGACAGCTCCTTTACGTCGATAGAAAATAATGAAGTCTTGAATTTAGTCATCATGCTGAGAAAAACTATTCCTTGGTATACTCTACCTTTAATATTTCGAATATATACTCATTTTTATTGATTATGAATTTCTGCAATTTTTTATTCATATCGGCGAGCATACAGTAATATATTGAGTAGATCTTATTGAAGTGTAACAAACTAAAATTGAAATTAATCAGCTACATGAGTGATACACAAAAACATTAAGTTTCATCGTCAGCGGCGGAGAGGGGACTATTAATGTACGAGGATATATTGAAAAATTCTTAGCCTACTAGACAACCAAACAAAATTTCAATTTGAAAATATTTTATTACTCAACATATTCTCTTTCTAATTGGATACATTTATTACAGCGAACCTGCAACGTCTCTAGACTTCAAAAAAAATGTTCCTTCTTGCTCTGCAAATCATACCACCACACCTTTTATTACCTTCTCGTTGGAAGATAATTTACGACCTTTTGAACTTTTTTTCAGTTGAGGAAAGAGATGATAGTCGGACGGAGCCAAATCTTCTGAATAGGGGTGTTGCCCTGCAAAAACAAAACACCTTTGGATAGCTTTCAGCGTTTTTCCTCTTAAATTTTTCCCGTAGAGTAGTCAGTAATGTCGTATAGTGTTCTACCTTTACTCAAAAAATCAATCATGATTACACCATGGCAATCCCAAAAACTGAAGCAAGAATTTTTCTAGCAGATTTTTGGACACGAAACTTCTTAGGTCTTGGAGAACCAGAGCGTCGCCACTCCCTCGATTGTTGCTTTGTTTCTGGATCGTAGAAATGTACCCAAGTCTCACTCATAGTAACAATTCGGTTTAAGAAGCACAAACTGAGAACAGATCGAACGCGATGCTTCCAACCTAACGTTTTTGGTCAACATTCAAACATTTGAGTATCCATTATGCAGCAATTTTTCTCACGTCCAAATTGACGTGAACTATATGATGAACGATGAAATATTCAGTGCTCAAGATATCCGTCTTAGCCCAATTTGTCGGTCTGATAAAATCATGTCATGAACTGCATCGATATTTTTGGGGACTGACACAGAAACTGGCCTATCGGTAGTCATCTTCAATGGAAAATTTACCTCTTTTGAAAATTGCAGACCAATTTTTCACGGTTGCATACGAAGGACATTGATCATCAAGGGTATTAAGCTTATCTGCTTATCTCTTAACCCTATTAACTCTGGTTTACTTTTTTGACGTCAAACTTTACACTGACACTTCTAATAAGTTATTGTTCGTTGCTATGGTAACGCAATATTTTGTTTATGCATGGAATTTGGCCGACTCTTATTCAACTTACAATAGATAAGTTTTGTCTGGAAAAGCCTGCAAAGTTACTTGGTTGAGGGTGATGTATAGAGTATAAGGAAATGTTTTGCTGCCACGTTATACTGGTTTTCCTTTGAAAGTGAGATTTTAAGTTTTTCTGGACAGTAATGGTATGAGTTAAAGCACTTTTTGCTTGTTGCTAATTCGTTACTTACGATTCCAATGTGGGAAGGTAACTAGATGATAGTAAATATTATTTTTTGGGATGTGAGAGATTAGTAGGCGTGTATAGATTGAACAATAGTGTGATTGGAAAAATATTTTCAATAATATTGAAGCGAGTGAGTCTGTACAAATTACAATCTGCTTATAAAGAGTTTAAGAGTTTACCTGTATGAACGCTGCAAGTGGTGGAATTAGAGATGGTTTGATTGGGAATTGTGACATTGTACCCTACTCCTGTTTCATTCTAGGAAGCATACGTGTATGGAATTAGATCATATTTGCTACAAGTTATTTCTTTGGAAGCATTTTCGATTTCTTGTTTGGGTGTTGAATGTTTGTCGTACCTCGAAAGGGATGTATTGAATTTAGGAAGGTCAATGGTCCATGGTGGGGTAGAAGGAATAGGAAAGTGTTTCGGCCGGGACGAGTTTTCAATTGATATGAGATAAATATATGAATTTGCAAGTATTTTGAAACTGCTGGTAGTTGTGGCTTTATCGTCATAACGTTTTCTAAATAAAAGGTTCAACGTATTTTCTGTATAAAACGGTATAGTTATCATTCACCATGTATATCAACGACAAAAAATTTCCGTTAATGTTGGTAAAAATACTTTAATTTTGTAATTTTTCTACGTCGTGGTCGATAATTTCACTATTATGAAGCTATGATTTATGATATCCACTTTTAATTTATAAAACAATCAATTATATCGGGTATTTAAAATGTCAATACAAATTTATTAAGTGTTTAGCTAAAAAAATACATTTGTGTTGAAAAAATAATTTCGGTGGAATTATAAAAAAATGTTACTGTTTCCTATTTTTCCAGATAGTTTATCTAAAAAGCAGTTACTCATCGAAAACCAAATACAAATTCTATGTTTATCATAATGTTATTTGCATTAAAACGAAACTTAATGATTGATATGATTTTATGACGCTTTAGGTTTTTAAATCAGATGTCAAAAAAATCTTCAAACTAGGTACATCTATCAGGAACAAATTCAATGAAAGAATGAAGTCAAATGCAAGACATATATATAGCAAATCACATTGAATCTTTCTGAAAATAATAACGGATTTAAAAATAGAGTTAAGGATTAATAGGGAAAGAGTATCTTGAATTCTCATGCTTCATCTAATTTTCCCACACATTTCATTGTTTTCCTGCGTTTATTTATTTGACTAATATTCTACTTGCCATCTATTCTTATGCCGTTTCACATTTTTTTGTTTTCACTCACTAATTTCATGATTATGATTTTTTTAATATTCACTCTATTATTATTATCTTCGTTATTCGCATCATTCCTATTGTAAATATTTTGGAATTTATAAGCAAATGATTTCGGTTGAATTTGAAAGAGATGCTACTCTTTACATTATAACGAAACTTAATGATTGATATGATATGATATATTATTTTATGGCGCTTTAGGTTTTTTAATCAGATCTAAAAAAAATCTGCAAACTAAGTACACAATCAGGAACGAATTGGTAAATTCGATGAAAGAATGAAGTCAAATGCAAGAAATATATACAGCAAATCACATTCAATCTTTTCGAAATAAATATCGGATTTTTTTCTGAAACATACCTCAGCTTTCAAATTTACTGATATACAAAAAATCAGATGTTAAATGGTTTTTATGGGTTGATAGTGGGTTGCAGGCTTATCTAATATAATAAGCTCACAGTTTATAGAAATGTTTATGATATAGGTATATTTGAAAAACGAAAGCGTCCTCTTTGTGTGTACTGGTTTCTAATAACTTTTATCCATACACCATTTTGTGAAATCACTTCTATGTAAATATGGCAGTTCATTATCTTAAGGATGAATATGCTATTTTGTTTCTCTTAAATCCTCAAGCTTCATCTAATTTTTTTCACAAATTTCTGCTTCGAATTCTTCTTGCCAGCTATTCTTTCCCATTTAATCATGAATAGTTTGTTAATACGACACTGTGTCGTTTTTCACTCACTCATTTCATGATTATGATTTTTTAATATCTACTCTTACAATTCTCTTCAATTGTTAATCGTTATTTGCATCATTCCTATTCATCATTCCATATTTCTATTCATTTATCATTTGGTTTTCTATTTTTTGTGCTTTCCATGTACATTTTTGTAGGCGCATATTTTCTCTATCTTCTATGATATACTTTCCTGTGAATATTTCATATTCTTCTAGATTTTGTTTCTAAATAATATTTATTAGATCCAAGACACAGCTGAAACCATCTATTTATTTCACACGTGAACAACTTTATATTTTGTAATCATAATTATCCTAATTTTACTTGCTCAATAATAATTTCTCTGTTCTTATAATATAAGAAGATTTATTGATGATAATTGTGTTTTGGGTTGCTTCAGTTATTTTATCTTCTCTATTGAATATCTAAGCAAAAGTTTTTTCTACTATAAAAATCTACGATATGTTCAACGTTATTATAAATCATAATATCAATCGAAACTGAAACAGAAAAAAACATATAAATAGAAGTCTTGAAATTTTACAATTAATAATAACCATAGAATTTCAGAATTGCTACAAAGATAATGTAGTTCATAGAAAATTCACGATATTAATTTTGTCTTATAATATTAATGTATAAGTACGTTTCAACAATTTAGAAGATTATTATACATAAGTATTAGAAACCTCGGAAAATATATTAAAGTTAGTCCATTTTGGTGTTTAATTGCCACATCAATAAGAAACCTCTTATATATTAGATGCTTAGCTTTTCAAAAAGAAAAAAATGGGTTGAAAGAAAACAATTATGCGTAAAAAGTAATAAATATCATATTAAAAAAAAGCATAAACAGATACTACAATCAATTAAAAATGAATCCGAAACGAAACATCAAAACATAAAACCTTTTTACTTACCTTATATACCAGGACTTTCCCAACAGCTATCAAATTATTTTCATAAAATGATATTAGTATAAGTCATAAAGGTCATAGTACGCTATCCAAATATTTCACTAAATTAAAATCTAAAACACAAAAAAATAAATGAAGTAATATTATATATCAAGTACCTTGTATTAATTACATACATTACATAGGGCAGACCTCCCATTATTTATAAAATAGACTAAAAGGTCATCAATACCATAAAAAAAATGAAACTGCCTTATTGAACCATAAAATATCAAAAAAACTGAATTCAATTATAAAGATTCAAAAATTCTTGGAACGGAATCCAATACACGAAAAGAATTTTTAGAAATGGTTCACATTCATAAGAACGAAAAAGCTATAAATGATAAAAAAGACCTAATAATTTAAGTAATTTATACCTCTATTTTGTAAACTCTAATAAAACTACAGATAATTTAATTGATTACTGCTATATATTATTTGAGATGTAGGGACCAAGGAAAAATTAATTTTTCTTATCAGAAGTTCTATTTTTATCTTAATATTATTTTGATGTTGGTGATCTATTCATTAATATAAATTTATCAGTGTCCATATCATATTTTGATGAAGACTGAAGTTAAGTCGAAACGTCAATTTCTTATCAATTTCTCAAACAAAAATTATTATCACGTTCCCAATAAGAAAACGCTCTCTCTCTCTCTCTCTCTCTCTCTCTCTCTATATATATATATATATATATATATATATATATATATATATATATATATATATATATATATTGGAGAATTCTAATCTACATTTTGTGATAAACTAAATTGTATGCTCAAAACTTATTAACTAACTAGTAGTAATTTATCATCACAATGGTTATAAGGTTGTTATTATAAAACCATTCAAACATTTAAACTTTCGATGGTATCAAAGGCACATTATACTATTTAATAGGTTTTTTATTCATTTATATATTATACAGCAATAGAAAGGGCTACCCTACGTCTACGTCGTTTACAAAGAAGATACTGCTTTGAAGTTTATTTCGTTTTCGCTTCCAAATAAATTTTTGAAAGGATATTCTAGTATCCCAGTGAAACCTGTCTCTTTTTTCAATGTTTATTGGATAAAATCATGATAGTTGCCAAAATATATGAGTACATATAACGTTGATATTGCATGAAAAATATTTTCTACCGTGCATAAAGAACGTACTATAGACACACTTTAGACTGCGTAAAACTAGTGCGTAGAAAAACGTATTATTGGAGTCTCTGTAGTGTGTAGTAGCTAAATTATGAGGCTCATATGCGGGAGGTCCCAGGTTCAAGTCGCTCTGGTGTCATTATTTATTTTTTTTCTTATGTAGTAATAATTATTTTTAGGTGGGATTTATTCATGCCGACGAGAAGAATTGACAAATTTTATAACACAAATTCGTCTGATGTTTTGTTAATTTGTTCTAATCTTAATTAAAATGTTAAAAATATTAATAAACATATATTTAATGAGGAAAAGTACTATTAAACTTCTGTATTTTGATGAAATATTCGCTAGTAGAAAAAATAATGTATGTAAATAAATATTTATAGCTATTAAAAAATGATTTTTATGACAGGATTGATTCTCGACATTTTCAGATACTTTTTCAAGCAATACTTGTTGTATGCTATGAATGACTAATACTTTTCTATGTCATATCTCATGACATTAGAGGTCAATTAAGAGGTATTTTTTCGAAATTGAGTTTTCGCTAAATTCTGATTTCAAGAACATATATCGTTGCGGTTACCATAGGACAATCTTATTGAAACTTTGTCTCTCCCGAATCAATAACGTTTATATCAAATAAAATATTCTTTATGATGAAGTATAAGTAAAGGGAGTTCCTACTTCAACTTTGAAGAAATAAAGTCAAATGATGCTATCAGCATGTAAACCGCACCAATGGCAATATTGCTCATTAACAAAATCGTGAAGCTTGCAAAACCTCATTGGTTAACACAATACCAACTGTTGTAGAACACAGTCGGCAAAAAACAGAACGGTAATGTTTCTTGACAAGTTCCACGTAGTGGACGGACAGAACATCAATTTCTGTAACCAAGACTAAATTGATAAATTCGCATATTTTTACATATTCTTGATTATAGTCTTCACTACGCATATTCCTTCGAGGTATAAGAGTTAATGGAACATGTAAAGAGTGTATGACATTTCATAAAAAGCCAGTGCAGTATGAGATTTAACCTTTTCGTAAGCTTCGTAGGGCTTGCGAAACACTTGGTATGATTCGAACATCGGATCCCGCAAATACAATTCTTAACAAATTTGTTGATACTTGAAAATTCAAAGAATTCCAATTGATTTTCTGATAATATATACTAGGAATTGGATTTGATGGGTATTATTCCCTGAATACAAAAATATGTTTGTTGTTATCTCATTATGAACATCTAAATAGTCCCAATAGATTGAGATTTTCTAGTTACCTTCTCTCTAATCAGAATGGCAAATATATGTGCAGAGACAATATCATACAAAGAAATTTATTCTAACTGACTGAAGCTCACGGGTTATTCTACTTGCGATATCAACTTAAAAAATAATGGAAAGTTAATACTGAAGTAGGAAACAAATGTAATGACTGAGAAACTGGAGCAGAATTGAATAGAATAGAACAATAGCGCTAAAAACTTACCCTAGTATTTAATAAAAAAAACAAGTTCGTTCCAACAGCGTAGGCTTAGTTCGAATGAATTTTTAATTCTTATGGCACTAGCTTCAAATTGGATTTGCATTTATTATATTGATTATACAGCTTTCCACCATCGTGAGAAGCGCGAAAAATCTGATTTTTATGTTTCGGATTTGAGTAGTGCCATTGCAAAAAGTTAATTTTTCAAATGTCTTTCGTCAGCTTAATTATAGACAAGACATAAACTAGAGCAAAATAATAAAAAACAGGACTAAATATAGAATCCCATAAACGTTGTCAAAAAAATGGGATTTTGTAGATCATTTTTGTATATTTTCATGGAAAAAAAAGTATTTTTATACTTGTATAAAATATTCATCGTATTTTTGTAATCAAAAGTATAAAAGAATCAGTATTGTGAAACTATTTTATAGAAAAAACTTTTTACTATTAACACAAAAATGTTTTTCAAGAATCTTTGAGAATCACACTGAATATAGGTATGTTTACATCAGATCGGAATCAGTGAATTCTCATTTTAAGATTTTTTTCCATGAAAGACATATTGCTTAATGCCAGTGTGTAACCTATTTTAAGTTTAACCTAGATTATATATTTCTATAGGCACATTTATCCATCAATTTAATTCTATATAATAATAATGCACAACCTTAATATTTCAACTTGTCATTCATGACACAATAAATCAGTCTTCAGTTGAAAAAAAAATGCCAACGTCTAGATCAAACGCTTTAATGAAACGAATTCACTTTCTCTATTATTTGCTATTTATCATGGAAACATTTTGTCGAAATTGGTTTTTGATTATGTGTTCGGTTTGCTTTGAATATTAGCAAGAGTCTGACATCAAGCTAATTCTTTGCCTCAAATTCTTTGAATATATTTCGATACGTTTGAATCATCTACGAAAACTAGCGGAAAAAAATATATCAGACTAGCTACTACAAGAACTAATTATTTGTGTTTGCTATTTAAATTGAAATTAGATTATCCAAATAACTTAAAATTATACAGGTAACGGAAAAATCACAGACACAAAAGTAACGGACAACTGATAAATGAAACTTCGAAAATTTGTTTTCTTATTGAGGTTATTATGGCCATCACCACGGATCACAAACCAATATAACATTTGATTATACTCCGTGCGTGCTGTCTCACATTTTAGCTAATATGGAAATTATCTCCACATTCGACACAATTTTGAAATTTCATTCCGAAGCCCTGTTATTGGTAGAATTAATTAAGCTAGTTGAATCTTCAACTATAATTCCATGACATTTAGATACCCTGAATACTTTAAAATATACGTGCGTTGTATGAATATTTATAATATAGAGCTGAGGAGTTAAGCAGTTATTTATAAGGCCTTCCATAAAAATAGTCCAAATAAGTGACGAGATTGCTGCCTCTCATTGTTTAATATATTCCTCTAGCTATTAATGAAGGATTTGGAGAATGTATGAAGGACAATTATTGGTTAGGTTATGAGGAGTTAACTGCTCCACGTAGACAATCATTACACACTACGCTTCATGGAAGACCAAGTAGTTACATTGCAAGACTATGAAGATATGGAGTATATTTTCAGAAATGTTTCAGATGTTTATACAGAAGAACAATAAGATCTTTCACTAAATAGTGGAGAGAAAAAATAAAGAGTATGTTAGCTACGAATATCTGGGAAGGAAACTATTAAGCAGCGTAAATATTTAATATAGAGAGTATCAGAATTATCAGTACTCAAATATATACTTGTGAAAGATATCAGAGTTAAACCATGGTCTTACATGAAAATATGTCCAGAACGGTGGATATGAGATTGTACAAGCCATGTGAGTGGAGACCAAGGGTAATTAAAAGACCTAGGAGAAGCTATATTTTAACTTTGAGTTTCAAGTAACCTTTCCAGCGCTTTTGCGCACAAAATTCTTTTAAAATATATTGTAAACATATTCTTTATTGGATTCCCGTATCAGCATCGGCAGTTTATGTTAGATGGAATTTCTCATTAATCAGAGATTTCTTGTAAAATTACCGGAAATAATAGAAAATGCGCAGATTTGAAAAGACTGAAAATAAAATAATAATATAATCATACACGTATTTTCCTGTCAATATTTTTTTCATTGTATAAGCCGAAATTCCCACGGAAGCTTTCTCTTGACCGCACTGTGAACCTGAAAAAGATAAACAAATCTCGTAAGTTTAAAAATAGTTCACCAGATCCCGTTATTTATATCACTTTGGAGTTTGTCAGGATCAGTTAAATCGCGGACACCGTAGTTTGCTGAAAAATTTCACCATTCGCGAAAATCTCATCACGAAAATCGTCGCGTTTATCGATAAAATCACAGGAAAGGTTTACGAAGAAGACATTTTTTCAGAATATGTAATCGTGTGTCATCTAATTGTTGTGAGTGAACTGATTGCAATCAGATGCGTTATTTATGGTGTTGTGGCTTTATACATAGAGTGTTGTTGTTCATAGTTACAAGAACTCTCTTCTTAGTCAGATGTTTGGGTAACGCTGTTGCCTATTTTTTGATCATGAATAATATTGCTCATAGTGAAATAGTTAAAATTATTGCCAAACTAGAGAAGAAGTCCGTCGTAAATGGTCCAGGTTATATAATTTTTATATCTACTTAATGTTTATGTATACATATTGCAACCATACTAAATGGACAATGTATGTTTGATGTATATTTCAATTTTACAATAAGTGTAATGCTTTGGATGCAAATCCGGAGATGTTTAATTCCGATGTATGCAATTAGAAAAAAAAAAAACAATAGTGTCAACTATTACATACAATATTTTCATTCGCCGCACATCGTCTCATTATGTGTATCAAAGGTTAAAGATATTTTTTTTGCAATTAAGTGAATGTGTAATCTTAATTTTTTTACCAAAAAAAATTACCATAATTACTTTACTATACGTTCATATTGATTCATAATTATGTTATCCCATTATGGAATAAAAATAAGAATAGTGTCTCCTGATTTCAAACTTTGTTACCCGTTCTCACTTATTAATAAGGTTTAGGATGTTTAATGTTCCTATCAATGTCATGGAAATAACATTGGTGATGTGAATTAACAAATAAGAAGTTCTCAGATAATACTAAACTTCGCATTTCTAGCTTACGTATTGTGGGTCTTTGTTGATGAACCGTTTTGATTTTAGGTCTTTTCTTATTGAAAATTAGTTTGTGAAAATTTTTCGTCGTACTTCGGTTTTTATCAAATATAACTAAATTCAAGAAGAATCATCAACAAATATATATAGAAAAGTAGAGTAAAAGTAAGAGTAAGAGTGAAAAGTATCAACTTTCAGTTTCAATTTTTAGACTAGATACTTTATTACCACATTTTTCAACTTTTTTTTAATAATTTTTCATCCTCGGTCTTGTTTAATAATCAATCCCTCATACAGAAGAATGAAATCAAATACCATGAAATATTGACATGGAGAACCTACATATTTTAGAAAAGAAAACAGTTAGGAATAAAACTAAGGCAGTATGATTAGTTAATTGGGAGACAATGCCCACTAAATCTGGAAAATAAACTGTGGGGTACAGTACAGTATCACAAAATCATAGCCATTATAGTGAGAGTTATGAAATTAGAAATTAGAAATACACGACGCACATTGGGGCGTAACACCAAAATATTGGACATTATAGTTTTATGGCCGAACAATAAAAATTAAATGTCAAACCCCATTATTTCTTAATGAGAGATCGATTTCTGTGTTCAAATTTCCAGCAAATTTTACTTGGGATACTTTTTTTTTGAGAGAATCAACAGTTTAAAAAGGGAATAGGGTTTTCGGCAAACCAGAACCCTCAGTGGAGTAGGTATCATTCAATTCACAAGTTTTTCGCAAACTTTCGAAACTAGCAACTAACAAATGACACATTTTTTCCATAACACAATTCAGATACAGTTGATCAGATGGGGGGAAAATACAGAAAGAACATCATTTAAACTCATTAAAAACGAGCTTCAACTGTGAAATAACTTAATTCGGATTCAGTCTTCAAATTTAACAGTAAATATATCTATCTAGCGGAATTTGAAATTTAATTCCAAATTATTAATAAAAGTGTTCTATACTTATAGTACTTCTTCGCATTCAGTATTGTAATCAAGTATTATAAGTCTTCAAAGTATTAGAGATATGTTCAAACTACACTAAAAGTATAAATATAAATAATTCCAAAACTTTTTTGCATGCTAATTCATATTCAGATAAAATTTAATTGAATAGCGGGAATGAAAACTACCTAAAAAATTTGGAAAATTTCCCAATATATGGGAAACTAGGTTTTTATCGACATACCATTCGTATAAAAAGATACGAACCATTTTCATTTTATTAAAAAATTCCAATATTGCATAACTATGTAAATGTTCCATTCTAAATTGTTTCAATAGTCAGTTTGAAACGTTTTATTGTGAGATGTAGGATTCAACTTAGACAAACTATAAATGTTGTTGGATATCTTGGATTTAGGATCAGGTTAAACGGGGATTTAGAACAGATGAAAATAAATAACATTGTTTCTACTCATCCTTCAGCAAATGGGTTCTATTTTATATTCTAAATCGAAGTAGCTATGGGAGAATCGGTTATTTTTTATCGTTTCTTGTAGTGTGTGTGCCTACTGATGATTTCTATATAGCATTAAAACGTGATTGAATATTAAAAACCAAGGAATATTAATCGAGTGATTACAAAAACAACTCCACTTGGAATATAAATGTTTGCTATATCAGCTACTTAAAAATTTCTAAATCGGCATTTTGAGTGAATTGTACAGAAACCAAATAACATGAAAAGTTTGAGACTCTGGCGCCACTTAGAAATTATTATATATAAAGACCGATGATTAACCACGTCTGGTGCACTTCTAAGTTAAATATTCCTAGTTACGTTGCAAATACAAATTATTTGCGTTATTGACCAACGGTGTTTAATATTTGCAAGTTTGATATAGGCAGTATAAACACAAGTTTAAATTACTATAAACATAAATGAAGGTGGTTTTTTTTAAACTGTTTTGATTTTTATAATATATGGCGGTAATTCAATTTTCCTTCCACGAACAATATGACTGATAAAGAAACTTATTTACAAAAAAAAACAAATAAAGCGTTCAGCTTTTCCAATAAATTTTATAAATTCCATCTCACTTAAATTTTTATTCAACGTGAAATCACCTCTATATAATTGAAGCAATTTTTACATGTGATGGATTAAATTGCAACAAAAAATAAACTAGTTGCTTGCGCAGACATAATCATGGTTAATATCAGGAAATTCTGCATGTATTCATTAGGTTTTTCTGCAAGATGTAAACAAAATTTTAAGTATGTTAAGTTCAATATAGATGACAATCAAAAGTTCATATCCTGACACAGAAAAGGAAAAGAGACTAGTTTGAAAGAAATGGAGTGTAATTCAACGAGACTTACTGTCAGTTCTAAAATTCATTTTAGTAAAAATAAAATAGGATAGCATAAACTGTATTAGTTACATAAAATAGGAAAATAATAGAACAAGCATAGGGAGATATTGAGCAAAATTGCATTAAAGAGGAGAGGACAACGTAGATCGAAGTAAAAATAATGTTAACAGACCGATCGCACCAAATAAATCGAGACTCATGGAAAAGCTAGATATTGACTAACAAAAGAAGATGACATGTTACAGAACAATAACATAGTATGCATCTCGAATAATCACTATGGCGAAAAAGAAAGAAAAGAAGAATAAAGAGCGAAAAATAATGATAGGAACTATGGAGTAGAGATCAGAGACCAAGATTGCCAGGAAAAAACAATTTAGGAATATTGATAAAAATAAAAAGGGAATTTAAATCTCAAGAACCTACAGGACCGCACAGAGAAAAACAAATATATGTCCACTGCTAGTGGAGTCAGCATATATAAAACAATCGTAAGACCTATACTAACATATGAAGAGGAAACTCGAGCGGATAAAATAAAAACGAGGAACATGATGAGAACTGCAGTGATGAAAACATTGAAAGCTATTAAAGTAGTGAGCCTTAGAGATCAAATAAAAAATATAGCTTAGCTATAAGAGAAGATCTAATAATTCAAAATGTAGTACGATTCACGAAATCCAGACAATGATATTGGAGAGACCGAAACGACAAAATTATGAAAGATCGATGGGCTAAATGGGCAAAGGATAAAAAACTAACTTCATGAAGACGTCCAGACCGACCTCTGAAGAGACGACACGAAAATCTTAAGAGGCTGAATAGAAAAAAGACTGAGTCTCAATTAAAGAGAAAGAAAAAGAAGGGACATGTAGTGAAAAACGTTGAAGGTCGATCGATCAACTAGCAGGAGCATGTATGATGTCCTATAGTAACAAAAGTTATGCTATAATGGCAATAAGGAGAATTAAATGGCTAGAAAGAGCTAATTGTGAGACAAGTAGAACTAGATGCCTATAGAGGACAGGAGTTCAAGATAAAATGATAAAACGATCAGAGGAACTAATCGTGCAAATCAACGAACAAGTATAGTGATGCTCTACAGATAAAAATATAATTTTATTGAACTGCATATGAATTTCAATTTCACGTGAAAGAATTTTATAATACCATGAATACCTGCAATATCCTTTGGAAACCCCACTCTTCTAGTAGCTATTGGATCACGAAAAAGAATTATCGTTAGATAGAAACTTCTGAAAGAAGTCTGTCTATAGTTTTTATTTTTCTGTCGTCTTGTTGTCTCTTGTCTGCGTATCTATCTAGTTTCAAGCTTTCTCTCCAATTTTTATATATTTATCAAACTTAAGACGTACAGAACATGAAAAAAACGTACTAACGTATGTATTGCTTTCTAATTTTCAAAACTACAATTCTCTATTTGTAACACTGATGACCAGAACCAGACCAACCAAAAAATAGATTGGTTTGTGAAGCAAAACCGTTCATTCACTCTATAATAGCTTTAAAAATACCGGTATCCATATTTATTTGTATCTGTATCTGTTTTTGGTACTTGTTGGACCGAAAATAATCGTTATGATGGATTAGATTAATTTTAACTATAGGATGAGTAATTAACAGTGATGCATATAGATAACTGTTGAAACATTTCAACATTTCTATATTCCAAAATTAGTAGATTAAAATTGAATATCAAAATTCTCGTTCTTATTTTGAGAACTAATTTAACGAATAAAAACAAACAAATCACACTAGGTGATGAAAATATGTGTACATATTTGAGACTTATTTGACGTTTATATCAAGACATATAATTGGCTGAATCGCGAATAAATTTTTGATTCTATTTGGAGGAATATTTATCACATCACTCAATTGTGTAAATCAACATTGTGGACAGTTACCAGATAAGTTCATATCCAATAGCTGAACAAATTCATAGTATTGTAACGTTTTTTGTATTTATTTACACTCTTTCTATTCGTGGGGTGAACTAATGTACACTGGTTTTTACGTTCTTAATTTATTTACATACTGTACAATACACTCAACTTACTTAAATAATTTCTGCGATCAGTTTTACTAATTATTTTCTACTTATTTTCACTACGACTTTCTATTGAAAACTGACTTACTGCGCTACATAAACTTATTTATAAACCTCAAATAGAATTCTACAAAGCTCTAGAACAAAAAGAAACACAAGAAATAAATAAATAGAATTTCCTAGAAATTATTTAAAAGAAATACTGTAATAAACCGCCTTATATAATAAAAAGTTCATCAAAGACGCTTCCGCTATTTGTAAAAAACAGGTTAAAGGCGCCGCGCGAATTCGCCGAAATTTAAAATCGTAGCTGGACAGGGCTGGACAAGGAACTATTTCGCGAGCTTGTTCGTAACAGTATTTTCCGAAATCTCTATGGAAATTTTAGCATATGTGGTATCAATTGTTACTGAAACCACCAACGTCCATCTGTTCCGAAAAATGATTTTAAAATTTTAAGAAAAAAACTGTTAAGATCATTTTAATGAGCTAGATACGATTATATTTAATAAAAAATTGCTTTGGATGTCAATGAAATGTTTATATAACAAGTATTAGTGTTCTTGGCATTTACGTCATTACTAATAAATGTAATGACTTTGCAAATAATCTACGAGGTATCTCTAAAATGTTTGTAGAAAGCTAAACTGTAAACGATTTTGAATACAGTACGTTGGGTTAAAATAAGTTATTTTTTATTACCAACATTTTAAAGATAGATATAATAGTTCATTTAGTCAAAAACATTTGATATTGATCCACAAATACTTTCATAATAGAATGAATGCTAACCTATTCAATTTGATTTGTGTTATATTGATAGTAAAGTTTAGAGATAGACCAATAAAAATTTTCTTAATTGGATATGCTTTTTTGTTTTTCAAAATATTCCCCATTTAGATAAATAAACTTTTGAATACGTTTGAATCAATTGTCGGAGTATTTTTCCATACCGATTGAGGTACCTCTAAAATATGTGATCTGAACGTATAAACTGCTTCTTCAGGTGTAGAAAAACTTTAACATGGTAATTTATTTTTGAGCCGCGGGAATGAGAAGAAATCACTGGGTGCCAAACAAAAACTGCACGGCTGATGACCCATCAATTCTATATATTGACTGTTTTTGTTTGAACTGATGTGTGAGAGTTCGTATTGTCGTGGTGTAGAATGATTCGTCATCTGGTTTTTTTGAGTTTTTCGAACACTTTTCGCAAACAAATGCTGGTGTACCATTCAGAATTGACCGTTACTCTATTGGAACGGTGGCGACATGTTCAGTTATTCCGAAAAAACAGGGGATCATTTGTTTCGAAGTGCTTCGTGTTGTTGGGTCTTGAAAGACCCATGAAGATAATTGCTTAGTTTCGGGCATATGCATAGATTCGTGATTCATCACGATCTTGTACACGTCTTTTGAAGCACCGCCTGAGTTTTTTCACCTTTTTTGCAATCGACACGAGCTTTTTGAGCGATTTTCAAATTATACGGTATCCAATGCGTGCAAATCTTTTTGACAGTCTTATGTTCATGCAATATTGAATAGGAGGGAAATAATTCCCAATTCATTCCAATCAATATCACAAGCGTTTAAGTACTGTATAAATCATTAGATATTAATGCAACTATATCATTTTGGTTCTTAGCATAGGTTTTTTTTCGAAAATAGTTTAATTATTGTCAGGTTATTTCATTGCTCACTTTCCATTTACTTAATATTTTCACTAGACGATGGATCCATATAAAACTTTTGCTTATAGTGTCGAATATTATTTTTCTCTGTTCTGTTTTTGGTTAGGAAAATACTTTTTATCCTCAATCAATTTTACTGGAATCTACTATTTAAAGATTTATTGATAAGGAGCTACTTTGATATTTGTATATTTTGAACCGTTCTTTGACTCACCCTTGTGAATTTTAACTCATGTGAATTCTCTGCTGCTCACTCAATTTGAGCTTATCATGGTGACTGCTAATGTGACTTAGTGATTATTAATATCCAGTTCTCAAAAATTCAACACGTTTTTTCGATTTTGAAATTAGTGAATTCTTTTGTGTCAACAAAAATGTTTAAATTACGTGAAATTTATGTAGACTTCGATTTTTCAGTTACGTTAGGGTTGTGTATCGCTAAAAGAAATTTCAAAATGAACAATTAGAATTTTATGCACTAGACTGTACCATCAATATAGATCACACATTGAGACTTCTTGCACCTCCAGAAAATAATTACTATTAGGAGGGTATTCTTACAGTATATAGTTTTTTTCTACCGACGTTCTGGGTGCTGTCTTTTATATCATCGCAACTATGTGCAATAGAGTCTAGAGTTAAGAGATCTCCAGGTACGAATCCCACTTTAGTCTGAGGATTCAGGATATAAAAGATGTAGGAATTTCTTTTAGTTACCTTTAACTATATATTTCTCAAAACCAGTGTAACTGGAATTTTTGGAACTGTTTGTGTTATTCATATTGAACACACTGTTTACACCGCCTCTACACATACACTTACAATTAAGCTTCCTCACTCGTGTTTCGAAAACCAAGTTATCGTCTTCAGCGACAGTGTAATTGTGAGTGTTGGTGTAGTGATAGTGTAAACAGTAATAGAGTTCTTTTCATGTTTATCCATGATTTTTTATCTAAAAAATTGATTGAACAAACTACTTTAAAATAGTAGGTTTTATTAACAGTTGTTCCTAAAATTTATCCCATTGTTTATATATGTCAATTAACAAATATACTTATTATATACTGATTAACGTGTTTTGTAGTGAAACCAAATTTGGAATTTACATGTCTGATATTCTAGCCTATTTTGATTTTTATCTCCATTCATATTTTATTCATGGTCAATTATCTTCAACCAATATCAATAAAAAATCCTACTAATGAAAATCACTTTCAAGTCAATGTGTTTTCTTTGTTATATGAAGTTAAAACAAAAATATGGACAAAAATAACATCAATATTCCGAAAAAAATCTTGTAAATTAAGTAAAATAAAGAAGTGATGGAATGTCCGAGAACGGTAATAGTTTCGTAGAAAAACCTTCAATGACATACATATGCATGGTTTTATTTTCCTGGAAACAGAATTAATTTACCCCAATGTGAAGATCACTTGTACTACGAGTACAGGTCGGAGCTTTGATATTGATTAAAAAAAAACATGGGCGCTCATCTGGCTTTATGCAACACTTGATCTTGATATGAAAAACATCTGAATGAATATATTGAACATTTTAATAAAAACCATCGACCCTTTATTGACTTTATTGTGCCCACTATTAGAGCTACGTTCAGACTTTAACAACGGCAAAACCTCTAGATTATATAGCATATTCTCGTATCACCGAAAGATAGAGAAATAGACGACGTTTGTGCTTCTTTTCTGATAATTCTGTAGTTCTTTTGATCCTTCTATAACTCTTAGTGCTTATTTTGATTTGTGTTTTTGTGCTTTCAAGATAATAAGAGCCTGGCGATGTTGAGTATTTAATACTAGCCAAATACTCTAACGACTGCTCATGTGATTGTTTATGAACCATTCATAGACCATTTAATATAGTATTTCTACCAAAACTTGAGTTTTGTGTGGCTTTTCCAGTCTTCTGTCTCACATAGAGATGCTCACTTGCTCTATAATTTCGTCACTGAGCAGATTCGCTGATCAGTTGTACTTAGTTAGGAAGAACCAGGCTCTTGCTACTATCTTTTCATCATCTTCCCTGGATAATAGTCTCATTAACTGATTTATTTATAAACAGATGAAGAGAAGAGCTCAAATGTAGTCGTTAGGACTCTCATTCCCCTGCTATTCATTTTTGAACTTTATAATAAAGAGGGTATCATTATAAAATTATGGATAATTTACGAATAATTGTTAATTCCATTGGCAATCATACAATAGTGATTCTGAAATCAGTTAGATTTCGCGGCCGAGTGGTAAAAATTTTGAAATTCCTGTTAAAAAATTATTAATTATCTGAAAATTTAATTTTCTTACGTTGGGTTCATTTTCACCTTTTGGATTAACATTTTTCTCTTAAAATAACTTCCATGAATCATATTGAAATGAACGTTTTGAAGCAAGTTTCGAAACTATGTCCTCTGTTTTTTTAGGAAATTGGAATGTAATTGCGCCTTTTCTAAACTGAGAGTTATCTGATTCGATTAACATTTATTCCCAATTCGTATTAAAACGCATCTAATTAACATTATTACAATTGAAATACTGCTGCTGATTACTGTTAAGCCTCAATTATCATTATATCTTATGTACATACAAACTAATCAATTCATAGATATTATCATCTATCTCAGCGGCCGCCTATGGCAAAAGCATATTTTCACCCCCAAAGTAGAAAATATGGTGCAAGATAATCAATATTTCAACCCAATCCTAGAGTTTAGACACAAATACAGCAGTTAGAATTTTCTATTTTTATCATAAATTGCTAAGTGATTGTGAGAAATGGAACATGAAATTTGAAGAAGATAACACGAAGTTCATTGTATCTATAAGTTTGTTTTTGGTTTTCAATCAATAATATTTGTTACACACCAGGGTTTCAACTTTTTATTAATCGAAATTAGCAAAAGAAAAGGTTTATAATTTTTATGTTTAAATTTTGACGTATTTATAAAATAATCTGTCATCTTCTCCCTTCTATCGTGCGTTATTTATATTTTTGCTTCATTTGGCTTCGTTATTTGTTTGTGAATGAATTAGTAATCTTGGGAAATAATTCGATACGCTCCTGAAATTATTTTCCAATTTGAACCACTTAATTAAAATGGATTTTTTTCAGCCACAATAATCAATTCAAATAACCGTTATCATTTCCACGTGATAATGAATATTTTTTGCACAAATACATATTTTTGAGGTGTGATATGACATTTTTCATATTTGAGACCTGATAAATATCATTTGTATAGGATTAATTTTACTTATTATATTAATTATATTTAATCAAATTGAATTAATTTTCTTTTGATGAATCGAAAGAGACTTATAATTTTTATAACAAATGTACTATTGAGTTGTATATAATTATATACTTATTACCTGATATTTTGATTTGGATGAGGTACAAGATAAGAATGTGAAAAGCGAAATTAATTGGCTGAACAAAAAAGAATATTTATCAATTAATTTTATATGGTGTTATTTTATAGCAAATTCTTCTCGAATTTCGTAACATTACAGATTTCCAATATCTTCGACATAATATATGTTAAGGCCAAGTTATAGGGGAATATAAAATAAACTCCACTTGAACATTCTATTTAATATATATTCGAAACTGCTTCTTAATATAATTTTCTTTTAATGGACATCCTCGACAGTATTTTTTTATTCAATCTATTGTACTTGAGCTGAAAGTATAATCTATTGGTATCATTATCACAAACAGCTGAGAAAATAAACTTTTTTATTCAATCATATCAACGAACAATAAGAAAGAAAATTATAAAGGTAAAAGAGAAATGGCTTAATGAAAAATGTGAAGAGATAGAAGAAATAGAACGAAAATATGACAATTTCAACATTCATAAGAAAGTTGGAGAAATAGTAGGAACCTGAAAGCAAAGACCGAGTAGCTTATTAGTGGATAAAGATGGTAAAATAATCATAGACACTCAAAGGAAATTAGAAAGATGGACAGAATATATACAACAAGTTTTTGATGATAACGGAATAGTAAGATCATCATCAGAAACAAGAAATTTTGAAGGTGGATTAGATAACAAGAATAACAAGGCACCTGGACCTCACGAACTACTTAATTTGTTTGATGAAAACCAATTACAAATATTGGCAAATCTTCTTAATACTAATTATAAATTATCAGATTGGCTAACATCCTTTTTCATAACAATCCCCAAGAAGACAAATGCCCAAAAATGCTCAAGACATTCTTGTAAACAATAGAATATATCGAGAACTGGAGGAGGGTATGAGTGACACTCAATTTGGTTTTAGAAGTCGACTTTGTACTCGAGATGCCCTTTTCAGTTTTAATGTATTAATCCAACTCTGCCTTGATGTAAACAGAGAAGTTCATAGTTTACTGATTACGAAAAGGCTTCTCATACGAGTCCGACGTGAAGAATTGATACAGATACTGAAAGAAAAACAAATAGTTTACAGAGACCTCAAAATCAAAGAATCACTTTACGATAACTAGACAGCAAAGATGAATGTAGCGGGAGAACTAACAGAAGAAATACATGTAAAACGTGGAGTAAGAAAGGGTTGCATATTAACATCAATACTTCTTAATATATAATATATTAATTATAGGTAAGCACTTGCAGAAGAGGAAGCGTATATTCGAGTAAACGGAGTAAATAACATTAGATATGCTGATGACATTGTCTCAATAGCGAAGAATATAGAAGAACTTCAGAGAATTACAGAAAAGGCAAGGAGAGTCAGCGAACAGTACCTATAGGCTACACATGAATTTAAATAAAACTAAATACTTGCACTTCTTTATAATGCAAGATCAGAATTCACAGTTAAAAATTGGAAGTAACCACTTTTAAAAAGTACAGAAATACAAATATCTAGAGACTTGGATTAATGCGAGAAATGTAGGCACTGAAGAGATTGAAGTAAGAATCAAAATTGCTCGCGGTGCATTTTATAAAATAAAAAACTTCTTTCCATGTAAAAACTTGAATAACGATTTGAAAAAGAGAATGATAAAATAGAATCACAAATGAAGTTTTACGCAAAATGGCGACACAAAGGGAATTATTGACTACTATAAAAGTCCGCAAATTAGAGTACTTGTAATGACAGAATTCCAGAGATTGATTGTGCCGAGAAAGATAGAGTGAAAGAAAGGTATAGGACGACGAAAAATATCATGGTATAACTTAAGGTAGTGGTTTAACTGCACCTCAAACCAATTGTTGCTGTGAATAAAATACAAATAGTCAAGATGGTCGCCAACTTTCGTCCTAAGACGACACTTTAAGGAGAATATTCAATCATATAACACAAAATACCTACCTTGACAATCCAAGCTTTCCTTTCCTAACCCTTTAACTATTCTGTTCGTCGTAGAGTGCCTTTGATATGACGTGATCGATAAGGCTCAACGTTCACTAATGACTTTTATTTTAAATGTAACAAATTGTATAGAACAAATCCTCAATTTTGATAAATTATATGCTTTCAATAGTTAGTTTGGTTAGGATAAAAATGTAGCTTATTCGACTTTCACTTTAAATATTTTAAGTTATTGGCAAAAATTGATATTCATGTACTTCAAGACGATTATGTCAAACCAAATTTAGAACGTCTCCCAATTAGATTGGCGTCTGAAATCGAGAAGAAAACTCAAATAATACGAGTAGATGAATCGTTTGTGGGCTAATACAGCATGGCGTATTGTGAAGTTTCATTATATTTTTCTAGAGATATGTTATTGCAACTATACATTGTCATAACTCCAATTCCTTTTGTTTTCTTTCCAGATCGTTCATTTTTGGTAGCTAACAGCAGAGAAGGACAATGTCACATAATATATTGTTCAGACGGCTTTTGTCGATTGACGGGATATTCCAGAGCAGAAGTTATGCAGCGCCCGGCTTCATGCGAATTTCTCTGCGGTCCTCTAACATCACAACAGGCCGTCTCGAATCTCAGGGAGGCCCTACAAGATGGCGTCGAAAAACACGCGGAGATATTATATTATCGGAAAGATGGTAAGTTGATGTATAACTATATTGTGAGTGGATTTAAATTTTCAACAGTAACCACTTGTATCGAAGTAGTGAAACTGAACTCATTTTCTTCCAATCATTTATAAGGTAGAGTTCATTCGATACGAAAGGAAACATTTAGCTAGATTCAAGATGTTACTACCTCTTTGAAAATACATTTCTTAGTTACGAAAAACTACGTTATGCTACCAATATGATATAAATTACAATTCAACTAAACAGCTACATCATAAAGAATGAGAATAAGACTAATACACTTATATGTGGAAAATTCATCTTGAAAATATTGAAATGAATTTGAGACTTATAACTATTATTTAACGCATTAAACAATTAACTCCAATTGCATACTCTTCCATTTATAGATCATATACCTAAAGATTAACCGAAAACTGATGAAAGCTATCGAAGTTTTTCGACCAATATTGCGTCAGTACGCTGATTAGAAGTATAAATTTTTAAATACACTATGGTGTGTTTCAATAGAATGTGGTTTTAAACATAAAACAATTCGACAACTGAATGGTTACTTTGGAGTCGACAAAAATATTCACGAAGTATCAAGACATACCGAGAGTCAAACAGAAATATATTGTATTTGGATGAAACCTGTTTTCATACATGCGACGCCGACGTAGTTAAAAATAGCTGGGTCGATGATTCTGGAAATTCTGTCTTAAATACTCATTAGTCAAGTTGAGGACGAGTAATTATTCTTTAATAATAGTATAATAAACAACGTCCGATAACGAGAGCAAAAAAAGTTGAAAAAAAAAAGAAAAAATATATTTCAAATTATAAATACAAATTAATGACAATAAATAAATTATGAATAAATAAAATAATCAATACATGAAATTGAACAGTTAAATATTATCAAATCATTCTTTTGGAATTTCATTCAATTTTAGCAGTTTACAAAGTCAATTTGCATGTGACTAGGATAGCTTTCAAGTGCTAAGTGGAATTTACGTGCGCATAATAAACTTATCGCACTCAAATAACAGTTTCATTGACGAAAAAACTATTAAATAAATAAATAAAAAAAATTACCTTTTATTCACAGGAACAGCAAGCATTAAGATATTGCTTATCCAGCATGAGTAATAATAAAAAGTTATAATTTGAAAAACAGATATTTATATATCAATTGCAAGACTCATGGTAACACCTTATTATGACTACAGCCATATCATTTTATTTTATTTCAATTCTATGGAAATGGTGCCTCAAAAAGAAAACAAAGCAAATATAATCATTCACCTACTTTAAATACGTATACGCAAAGTTATATCAGAAGTTGACATTGATGTATAGAAAAGTTGTCTTGAACACGTAATAAAGAGAAAGAAACCACCCGTAACGTCAATAGTAATTAATCTTGACGATTCCATTCTAGACTAATAAGTGCGTTTGTTATTTTTCTTGATATTCTATATTATAGAGATCAATACATCAGATTTGATTGTAGAAAGAAAAAGCGAATAATTTAAATTCTATATTTCCCCATCCAAGAAAGATTGTCATTCGGCTTGTTACACTTTTCTTCAAACATAGCCGCTACAAAAATAACCGTAGAAACACTGCGAATTTGACGAAAAAACTCCAACAGATAATTTGGCTGAGACAGGTTTGAGCATCCTTCGTACAGACCGGACCTCACTTCTAGCGACTTTCATGTTTTCTTACATTTTTAAATATTTTTTTGGTGGCCAACACTCTAATGATGGTGACAAGCTGAAAGAATATGTTACCATGTAGCTGAAAACACAGGCGCCAACCTTCTATGAAAAAGGCATATTAAAACTTGTGTCACTCTGTGACAAGTTCCTACAGAATTTTAGAAGCTATGCTAAAAATTAGTTTAATTGTTGAAAATTTATGTATAATCTGATATGTACATGTTTTTTTATAGTATAACCGAAGTTACTTCGTATTATTTCTAAGATGAGCAATTAGGGTGAAAAATCAATTAGTACGGGCCATTGAAATACGCATTCACTGAATATTATAACGTTGATACTGATATTAGTAGATATCAAATAAACAACCGGCTTAAAATATTGGCGAAAATGTTGAATTGATAGTAAGTAATGGTATGAGGTGTAGTGAAAAAAATACGGTGAATAATTTCATTCAAAATGGAAGAAAAAGGTAACACGGAATTCGGATTAATTTTCTCAAGGTACTGCTAATAGACTAGTATTGCAGTGGTAGTGTGGCATTTACAATGTCAGTAATATTCTTCCTTTTCTACCACATTTTCTATATTTGAAAAGAGCTATAAATAGTGATTGTTAATATTTATGTCATGAATGAAAAATTTATGAAAAATGTACCAATAAATTGTTGGATGCATTTGAAAGCATTGAAATTGCTAGATGTAAGAGTAGCTTAAATAGGGATAAAGGGCCAATTCCTTACAGCCCACTCTATAGTTTAGTAGGCAAGGAATGAATGTGAAGATTCCCGCCGATGAATTTTTCCCGTTAGAATTAATTTTCGCGGGAGAAGGTTTATTGGAGGGAAAATTTAGTATGAAAAAGGTAAGTCAAGTCATTAGATTTTAGTTTTCCTTCAATCTCTGAAGACGATAACTTGATCGAATCGCGCGTCGGACAGTGTATTGATGAGTGTTGGTGTAGTGGTGGTGTAAACAGTATATTCAGTATGAATATCGCCAACGGTTCCAGAAATTCCAACTTAGATGTGCTATGATGACAAAGAAGGAAGCCTATTTTCTTTCGCCATTTCTCACCATATCGTTTTTGTCAACTATTAACTTGAGCCACGTTCTCAAAAACCCATGTGTTCTTTAGGTCTTAGTAAATCCAGGCCATTTCTGGTCATTAACAGATTGACTTTTAATTCTAAATCATACATACTGCTTGTAAACAGTTATCACCAAATACAATTTTAATATTCTATGAAATTCTTTAATCCTTTTTTTTAACTGAAACAAAACTATTAATGTGTTGGTCAAGACCCATATTTCATTATCGACATAGTCAGCATGATTTTACAAGCAGCTGTAGAAGAAGAATGATAAGCCAGAACAATATAAAACACATGAGTGTATGTGGTATATAATACTCAAACAAAAGATTTGGAATATATATATATATATATATATATATATATATATATATATATATATACAGTGCTTTTCAGATAAAAGTATCCACCTTTAATAACTTTTGTAATACTGGTATTTAGAAAAAATTCAAAAACACGTCAATTTATGTTGGAAGGGGCAAGCATTATGGCTTATTTAAACTTACTGGAAAAGCCACCCCCTCACCCCTAGCAGCATCCCCTTTATTTTTTTAAATTACTTGTCATATTTTTTATGTAAAATTTGGATACTCCTCTTTGAGCTGATTTCAAAAATGTATAATACTTGTAGGTTAAAGTGGTTAGTTTATGAGATAAACAATTTTTCTTTTAAGAGCACAAATTTTACTTATTATTTACTTTCACCTTATTTGCCTGTACTAAAATGGGTTGTACAACAGTTCAAACTCTTTAATCTTTTTAACTGTGCTATTTATTATGAAGTTACAATAAGTGTTCAAAATGAGTACCATTCACTTCCATACAATGGTATAATCTATTTTGAAATGCCTCTCTGACATTGCTTAATACGGCTGGATTTAATTGTCGACATTCATTTTCTATCCTCTCTCGTAAATCATCCAGAGATTCTGGTTGGGTAGCATAAACTTTTGTTTTTAAATACCCCCATAAAAAGAAGTCTAGGGGTGTTAAATCCGGTGACCTAGGTGGCCACTCCATCATCTGCCCCCTTCTACCTATCCAACGAGCGGGGAATGTTTCGTTTAAAAATTGTCGGACAGGCATAGCATAGTGTGGGGGAGCTCCGTCTTGTTGAAATACCAGTAAATCTTCGGAAAGGTTATCATCATTTTCTATTATTGTTGTAATACGTGGGTCAATCCCTTCCCTGAGTAACTCAAGATATGATTCACCATTTAAATTTCCGTTGATGAAGAAAGGTCCGACAATGTGGTCACCTAGGATACCACACCAAACGTTTAACTTTTGGGGATGTTGTGTATGGAATTCACGCATAATATGTGGATCACTTTCAGCCCAATATCTACAATTATGCCTACTTACTAAGCCATTTAATGACCATGAGCATTCATCAGAAAAGCAAATATTGTTTAAAAATTGTGGATTGTTATTGATAATTTGCGTCATTGATTCGCAAAACTCTAGACGACGATCAAAATCATCTTCATTCAACTCGTGCACCAACTTAACTTTGTATGGGTGGTACTTGAATTTATGTAGAACTCGGAAAACTGTAGAAGATGAAACACCGATCGCTCTACTTGTTGTACAACCCATTTTAGTACAGGCAAATAAGCTGAAAGTAAATAATAAGTAAAATTTGTGCTCTTAAAAGAAAAATTGTTTATCTCATAAACTAACCACTTTAACCTACAAGTATTATACATTTTTGAAATCAGCTCAAAGAGGAGTATCCAAATTTTACATAAAAAATATGAAAAGTAATTTAAAAAAATAAAGGGGATGCTGCTAGGGGTGAGGGAGTGGCTTTTCCAGTAAGTTTAAATAAGCCATAATTAAAAATAGGTGCCTGGGCCATGTGTAGAGAGAGCATTTGAAAGTGGTTCAGATCGTATAAAATTTGTCACGTTCTGGTTGAAAAGTGGAAATTATCGTCCAGTTATGGAAAAAGAAAACAATTTCTTGATAAAAATGTACCTCCAGGCAATTTCTTTATATCCAAATTACTTCTTGTGGTCTTTGACTACGGTACGTAGTATAAATAAAAGGGAAGAGAACAAAAAGCATTCACGGAATGTTTTTTCATGCAGCAATTCTCAGTATTTTTGAACATAATCTTAGAAAGCCACACTGTTATGATAAACTCTTGATTTCTGTTACTATTCTGTGCGATATAATAGTGATGCACAGAATAGAACGCTAAGTAATAGCTCAACCTATAACGGAATAAAAATAAATTTAGTATTTACCAAACTCAAATAAACAATAATTATATGATCAATAAAATAGTCGTTTGTGTGTGAATTCTGTAATAAACAGTTTATATATGAATTGAACTACCGGATTGAATTATTCCTGCCAATCATAACTAACAGAATTCGATATCCGCAAACAATTATTTTTCAATAGACCAAACATGAATCAATGTTAGTTTCGTTACTTTTGTGATATTGAATACGTGGTCCATTTTTTATTCTTTTATTATATATTCTAATCAAAAAATTGCTATATATAACATGAAAAGAATTTAACAATCTGAATTAAATCAATCAATACTTTGTAAGTGATGGCTTACCATATAGAATCAGCCATCATTCCACCCAATAGGAAAATTATAGTTTGCAAAGCAAGGAAATTTATTGTTTTTTCCTCAATTATCTGTTGATGACCGTGTCTTGGTGGACAACCAAAAACTCATTTTAATTATCATACCCCGACTGTAGATTGTTTTGAGGAGTCGTTTTGGCTTTACAGCCTCTCTGCTCTAAACCTAGAATATATTTTGTATAAGACTCTAAATCTTATTGTTTGCGGCAAGACTCCATTGAGACTTGAGATATTCGTTCAGTTCGTTATTGATGTGGAATCTCGTGAGGCCACAATGGGGTTCTGGTGCAAGATATGTAGTAGTTGCCTTTTTAGCAAGGCTGTCCGCTTTCTCATTTCTTTGTTCGTGTTAGCTAGTCTTATTGGGGTTGTGCACATTTGCTTATTGCTAGTAACTCTACTAGAGTTATGAAAAACTTGAATTTTGGTTCAGGAATGCCCAGTCTACCTCCTTGCGCTATCTTCGAACCGGCTGTGTACCAGAGAGATACATTCCAGGCTTGTGGAATATTTTTGTTAACCATGATTGGTGATCCTTAATTACCACTTCAAATGAGATATATTTGTCAGACATGTTATGCATTTGGTCCATTTTTTTGTAACATATGTCTAGCTGTAGTAGTTCTAGAATCTTAAAATAACCTAGCAAATATCCCGGATTAAGTTTTGCTGTCTGCATTATCCTGTACGTATCGATAAATGTTTCTTTATTTATTTCCCTGTAAAGTCTAGACAGATTAGCCTTCGAATCTTAATTAGTTTGTTTTGATCTGTTGTTTGTTCAGTTTTCAACCACCAAACAAGAGCTGCATAGCATCATAGGTTTGATGTTTGTTTGGTACATGCAGAATACCATTTTAGGCCAAGTCTTGCCGACAAACTAGTCCTTGTAGTCGCAGTGGATTTTGCAAATACCTCATTGAGGTGATTGTTCCAAGTAATTATTTTATCCAGGATGTCTCAGATATTCAGCTTCATTGGAGAGTATTAATTTAGTTCCATTAAGAATAGTTCTTTGTAAATGGGACTAGTGATGTTTTACTAGGGTTGATCGAGAGTTGCTCTTCATCAGCCTGATTTTTGATTGTGTTTAAAGCCGTTTACATCCGGGCAAAGATTATACCTTCATGCTTGCCCCTTACTACCACTACTAGATCTTCCGCTTAGCCTAAACTATTGAGGATTTTATCCTCTACCAATGACCACAATAAGGGTGATAAGCCACCGCTTTACAGACAGTCCTGTAGTAGCAATGGAAGTGTTTTTGTTTATTTCTATACGATGCAGCATTGCCTAGGTCCATTCTAGAATGAGGATTTCCACTTCCCGTTCTTTTAACACCAATTTAATGGACTGATGGGAGATTTTATTAAAAGGTTGTTCTATATCGATATTTTTGCTGTCAGGGGCCTTTTCTATGTCTCCAACTAGACAATGTAATGCACTTGTGGTGGACTTGCCTTTTTGATAAACGATTTGTTTGGTGTGGAGTGGCTTTCTTATGAGAGCCGTACTTTTGATGTATTATTCTACGGTTTTTCCATGGCTTTTAAGAAAAAGGAGGTGATGCAAATCGGGCGATAAGATCTGATTTTCTGCCCGTTTTCGGTATAAACTCTGTAGAATCTTACTCAAAGATACTGCCTTACTTATACTTATTCGAACAAAAGGACATTTGTTTCTAGCTCTAAACTAGCGTCAGTTGGCAGTGATTTAGCTATTTGTGGTAAAGTAGCAGCGTCCTTTGAGATTTTTTAGCCGGAACCTAATATTTTTTTTGCCTCAACCTTGCAGCTGCAGAGTCACGAGTATAATATCACGTCAATTGTATTAAGAGTATTTTAAAATTATTACCTCAGGCTGGCGTAGTAGTGACTACTAGGCCACAATAACTAATTAACGAAATTGGAAAAATTATTTGACGACAAACTATAAAGAAGTTGCAAACTTGATTCTAATCAACCGAACACTGGAAAGTGGCAGAAGAAACAATAAACAGTAAAACAGGCATTTAAATTTATAAAATCGTGCGTTTAAATTATTTCGGTATATTCTGGAGCTACATAACCTAATTTTAAAAGTTATTTTTGGTTGATGTAGCATTTGGAAATTTTGTCTATATCACTTATTTTATGAAACAATTCATTAAATTGATATAAGATATCAGCTTTATTTGGATTTCATTAGGCCAATATGTCGAAAATAAATTAAAATTAAATTAGTGATTGTCGGGATATTGGGATAAAATTTAAAACTGGAGTGTGCATTTTTGTGACACGGGGATTGTTTGAAAAGTTTTCGAATCAACAAATAAAGTTTTTCCACAATCATTTACCAGCATAGTCTCATTTTCTTACGCTGTAACCTTTTTAATCCTTCCAAATATTATTTGCTCTCGCTATCACTTTTTAAACCGATGAAATCGTCCCTGCCTTTTTCGGAGTAGGTTCACCAGTTGCAATCCACTGTGTTTTATATTTATTTTGCTTTAGGAGTATTGTTTATACTGAGTCAATAAGGCATGCACAATTGTTTGGTCAGTAAATAGAAAATATATTCTCTTGATATGCTGATATGAATTTTCTATCTCTGTAGACCAGTACCATTTGGTGAACTTTTTTGGTAATATCCCTGGTTCTCGTAGTTGTCACCAGTCAAATTGATACAACCACGTTTGAAATTAGCCGCCCTAAATTTAACGGTCGTAGATAATGGTGCAGAGTGTCCGTTCATAGTGCCTAACTCTTATTTCATGTACTTAAGAATATTGCCTTCAAAAAAAAATTAATTATATCTTAATCTTCTACATTTTCAAAAAAAATCCTCACAATGAATGTCAAACAGAAACTAAGCGTCAAAAATATTGATTAATGCTAATATCTTCAGGTTGAGGTCGGAAACTTTTTAGACAACACTCGTACTGTATACGTGCGTTCCTATTAGTCTTCTTGTCTCTCTGCTCAGTTATTTAAACGTATTGTTATATTTTTTGATATATTTCGCCAGATTTCCATCAAAATTCCAAATATGAATTATTTGGTGCTTTTATCTTTTTATATCAAATCCATTTAGATACCATAAATCAAACTTCCTATGCGGGCATTTCAAATTTAATGTATTTAATTTATTAAAATAGTAACTACTCCATGAATTATTATTCTACATTGTTTACAATAACAAATACATAAAATAGTATTTTTGTATTGGAATCTAATCATAAAACATGGAAATGGACTCTCTTCTGATTTGATTAGCTTAAACTAATTTCATTTGTAAATCAATTGCCAAAAAACAAATGTTATTATCGAGAATATTATTATCAAAATTTTTCGGTTTTTAGGTTAAACAAACTTCTACACAGTATGAGTTTGTGCCATATATTACAAAAATAGAGTGGCGACACATGCCACAAACAGTTTTTTTTTATTTGTTTGGTAACAGAAATTTCTTACTGAATGTCCCTCTGCTTGGCCTAAAATGTCATATGTTGGTTGTTTGTTATCTGTTTGCTCATTTTGATGCACTGAAATTATTAGCTGACTTTTACTAGCCAGGTTATTATTAATGTTGTGGCATCAATTAATTTGTGCCTTATGATTAATTTTATAGAATTATATTTATAAATTTGTTTGTAAATAAGTGAAATTTACAAACAAAAACAGTATAATGCATTAGAAGCTAGAATATATCAAAGGAGTTTCCAAGTAATTGGTGAAACTATTGCTGTTTGATTCCTCTAGTCAAGAGAACAAAGCCGCAGGTATTGGTTGAGCAAGTGACTGCCTGCACAAGAGGATATACTTGCTAGAGGAACAGTGACACAACTGTGGTGAAAGTCGCTACGTGGCTACAATTCAAGTTTATCATTCAAGTCGTTATTAAGCTCAAGAATTGATGTGTTATTTCGCGTAACTGAATGTCATTGTTAACCTGATTAACTTATTCAATCATTTCCACACATTTCATAGCATGTCCAATAATCCAAAATGCGTAGATGTTGACACTTATTATATTCATATTATTAGAACAGTTCAATAACAAGAGTTCAGATGATTTCGTGGTGGTACCAGGATACAGGTGAAAATCCACATCCAACAACTTCGCTGTGTGATTTTTCAATTTAAACATCAGAACAATAAGATTGGCTGGTTGGTTATGTATGTTATGTTAGTTTATGAGAAGTTCAACAATATAAATACTTTTTCAGTCCTGTTAGTGACTCTCAAGTTTATGAAAAATTATTTCCATTATTGGGCACAGTACCTAGATAAAGAGGCTCCTTATCTCATGAATAATGATGAAAAGGCAAGAGTATTTGAAAAAAATCAGGGAAAAAATGTTAACAGCTATGCACCATAAAGTAAAAAAAATGTGAAACAATAATGGAATAATGAATCATTGAAAATTAGGTTTAAATAATGTTATTGTTCAATTCCAAATCTAGCAATATAAAAGTAAAGAACATGTGCTATACATTCATCTTAGTCAATAGTTTCAGTATTTCCTACATTTGATTTATTTTAACAGCAAATGTCTTTTTTTAGTGTCGTATAAAATTTCAGTTATAGCAGTTGAGTTATTGCTCGTTTTTATCAGCGATGTAATCCACGTCATATTCATTAGAAGGAACCTTAGGTATATATGTTACCGTTAATTTGCGCAAATTATTTAGTGTGCAAATTAACAAGATATTCTACAGATTATACGTGTCAGATGATTCAATTCTTACATCAACTAGATAATCTGCATAAGACCTATTCAATCCGCACACTAAGACCATACATACGGTTATTCCATAAAACAGGTTTTAAAATATTTTATTTCGTTGTAGGTAATTATTTATATATTATTTATATAATCTCTGATTCTTATAAACTTGGTATCAGAAAATCTGCAGATTACCTAATTAATGTGCACATTAACGTATTCTGCATTCTAACAGTAACATATATAATATTTTCATAATGTATAATAGGCTTCAAAATATTTAAACTTTAGACAATTCGTATCAGTTTATGCCTAAAATTAGTGGATATCATAGATTTATTCAACTATCATATTCAACAAAAACTTTGTCAAAAGATAACAATAATATAACATATTTAGAACAAAATATAGATAAATATTATGAATATCAAAATTAACTTCTCAGTAAGTATGAAATTATTTTAGATACTGCAAAATAGGACTAAAATACGATTAAATCATGAATGGCATATTACACGATCATAATTATTCAGTAGTCTAAAGTTGATAAACCAGGAAATGAAAGTAATTTTTCATATGGTATCAATTGAAATACAATATTTATATAGCACAAAAAAATATAATAATGTTTGTATTCAATATATTTGTAATAAAATAAGCTAGTAACAAATAAAATAATTTGAGTATCAACAATCGCTTACAACAGTATGCATTTACAAACTACATGTTGGTTCCCAACTCGAAATTGTGAACTTTGGAATTTGGAAATAGTTTCAAATTGAAAGTATATTCCTGTAAATATAGCAATTTTTCAAGAATTACGTGGTAAAACAATTTTGTTCAATCTCAACATTAATTATTCTACTAAAAATAATTCTGAGGCTGTTACCAAAAGTCAAATGTATTTTGTAGAAACATAGAACGTGTAAACTATGCTTTTTATTCATTCCTATATTTTTATACTATGAAAAATTTGTATTTAGTCCTTTCCAGCCACAATAGCGAAAATTCGCGTCTGATAAAAATAATTGTATATCTTTCTCGAAATCATTCCACTAGATATAAATAAACTCAATTCTCACAATAAAAACATCTGTTTTAAAGTAAATTCGTAGACCTACATTATTTGAAACAGGTGTTTTTTTGTTTGATGAAAAAAAACCAACAAAACATTAACTTGAATGACACCAAGGTTATGTATATTACATCTTTATTGTTTATTGGGTACTATTTATTACAAAATGGTTATATTTACAAAATATTTTTATATTTGAATAAAATTTGATCAGTCCAATATATTCAAATATCGTCTGTGCTTTCCATATTAATCGTTCAACACTCAACTAAAACCACAAATTCCCCGATGTCCAGCCCTCGCTGTAATTATCAGGAATGCCAATGGAATGAAGAGACAATAAAGTGTTGATTACGATCAATTAACAAACGGTAAACATTGCATCGGTTGGTCTTGCTTTTGGATCGTATTAATAGGATGAACTCCTGTGGGAACACCAGTGGCGCGATAAATATGAAGATGGGAAATAATTTTTACCAGCACGGGTTAATCCATACTTTTTTCTTATCTACAATAGGATTGCTACATAAGTTTTGGGAGAGACAAATGGGAACAAATATTTATAATTGGATATGACTTTATTGTTTTTATAAATAACCTCTATTAAAATCAATACACTTTCGCATGCATTTTGTTGATTCCCATTGAGGTATGGATATGTAGGGCTCATCGGTTCCATATTTTGACTATGCAAAAACGTTTTTGGTGGAACTGATGTGTGACAGCTCGCATTGTTCGTAGTGGAGAGTGGTTCGTCTTCTGCGAATGGTTTTCCTGATTTTATCGAATAGTTCTGGCAAACTAATGCTTATTTACCATTCAGAATTGACGTTCTACGTTGCCCTAATGAGACGGTGGCGACATATCCAGTTATTAAGAAAAAACCGTCGACCATTTGCTTCGATTATTAAATTGTGCCGTATCCAACGCGAAATCTTTTTGACAACAAAATGTTTATGCAATATTGGATGTATGCGAGTGGTACTAATCCTCAAGTATGCTTGAATATCTTACAATGTCTTACATTTTACTGGTACAACAGCCGATTTTGAACGTCATGAAATTCATCCTGTAGTGGAGTGCCACCACGATTGAATTCGGTACCTCAAGATGGTGCTTTAACACCAAATTTACGAAGCGAGTTGATTGGTACACTGCTGTTGGTTTAATCTACGTCGAAATTCGTAGAAAAATCATCACATGATGATGTTTGACCAAGATGAATGTTTTAACTATCTGTGAACAACTCAAATAGCACTCGTATGATGATATGTTCTGAGTGCGTTCACCATGAAAAATTTAAAACTTTATGATGGCAATGGCATATTTCAAAACTAAAGTAGCTACCCTCGTATAGAGTGACTAGATCTGATAATATCATTCACCAATTACTGAATTATTTTTACATTTTTATGTATATGTTATTCATCACTATACATAATAAAAATTTAAATTAACAATAGATAAATTGACTCCAAGGAGATGGCTTGTTACCTACTCCACTGCGATCATTTGCGCTCTATTATGCTCCTCTATATGTAACTCACATTCTCCTACCTTATTCTCATGAATGTCATTATCTTGGAGACTGTACCTTTTTCTTGTCCCTTATCAGTATTTCCTATACCTTATATCGAGAACCACACGTTTTTCAAATTTTCGCAATATATAAAATATACTCCCCAGGTTTTTTCCCTTGCCGCCTTAACAATCTTGCAATTGATGTGGTCTTCGGCCAAGTGGATTTCCTAAAACGTAGATAATCAACCCATTTTCTACGCATGCTTGGAATATTTTTTTTAAATGCCGCAAAAACATTTCGGGCCAATGAATGGCATTAAGAATTCATTAGAAGCTATTACCTTTGTGCCTGGTACTTCACTAGGATTACCTAGCGTGCTTAGAATACACACAATCCGATGCTAACTTAAAATAGGTTTACAAAATTCAGTGCATTTACTCTTTCTTTACCGTTTGTGATGATTGCAAATGAACGATATATTCTTTTCTATTAGATGATTCATTCCATGGAGTAGCGAATCTTTATTCATTCTTCATGGACAATTCGTACTTAATTCGGATTCCTGGGAATGCTTTTCCTGGTATTCGTAGCTTCCAATGTCTTTGAATCCTTCCTATAAGTGGCTTATTCCACTTGTAAGCCTGCATCTCCGTTTCAGTCGTATCTACGTTTTATAGTTCTTTTCATTTTGTTATTGGAGCTATATCAATGATTGTTACATCTTGTACTCTTTTAGACTACGATATTCGCTTCTGTACTCTTAATTATGTATCAATCTGTAGATTACAGATTTAAAATTGCTTGATAGTAAGGTGTGTAGAGGTGAAAGCTTGAACAATATATAATGCAAGCTTTTCTTTGTATGTTAACCTCGTAATCCTCATGTACTCGCCATATCACTAATACAAAGGTTATTGCTCTAATTACAGATGTGTAAAGCTATGGAGTTGTTTGAGGATTTGTAGTACAGTTCTTGTACATCTTTTTGCATATGGTCAATTATGTGGCACATTTATGGGTGGTTTTCAATACGTACTCATTAATGCAGAATTCAATAAAATATCTTGAATCGCAATTAGATATATACTTTCTAATCAGGATTGTAGCATCTCCCATACCTCAGTATCTCGGGTTTTGTTATATTGGTAGATGGATTTGAATACTTTCAATAAAACATTTATTCTATTCGTTTAACGTTTTGTTTCCTATTACTTTTTCAAACAATTTGTTCTTATTATTTAGTAACTCATAATTCTTTCCCACTTATCTGAATATCTACTGAATTAACAGAATAATTACTAGTAAACATGCACGTGAACATATTGTGAATAATTTATCGAAAATTATATCTTCACAATGACGTTAAGAAGTGGTCGATATTGATCAAATCTTAAAGTCAATTTTATATTATATCTACAAGGTCATATATTCTATTGAGGATTATATACGTTCAAATTGAGCTCTTTTGACCCTGTTTTTTTGTGGGTGGTCATTGGTGGACATTTTATCCCTATTTAATTACAGCTTATCACATATTTTTGAAGCATCGACTATTGATCTCCATTTCTACATCTGTTTGTACTCCCATACTCACGTACTCCCAGATTTTGCATATCTTGCACAATTTGATCTTCTCATCTATTTTTTGGTCTACCAGGCAGTATGTTATCCTTCGGTCTCCATTCAGTAATTTTCCTTCTACCCTGCCGTTTTTCTATTCTTTTAATGTATCCGTACCATTTCATTCTTTTTGCTGTAATTGTATTTACTATATCCTCATTTTCTAATTATTCCCAATTTCATAGTACATCATCATTATTTCCAGCATACAACGGTCAATGAATTTTCCTAACTATTTTCCTCTCATATATCCTTAGTTGTTTTTCGTCCATATTTGTTAATCTGATAGTTTCAGCGGCGTATCTAAGGGCCGGTTTTATCCCAGTAATTATATACTCTTAATTTGGTACTCTTGCACTGCATTATATTTTTGTACTCATTATTTGCCCTATATCCCGCAAGAATCCTTTGTTTTATCTTATTTTTTGTGTCACTTTTGTTGCTTATCATTGTTTCTTAGTACTAAAGGTGTCGACTACTTCAAAGATGAGGTCATTTATTTTTACTGTTTATTGTTTGTGGGCTTCCTTCTTTCTTCCATATATTTTGTCTGATTTATTTTCAATCCTCTTCTTCCTACCTCTCTTACTATTTGTTCTAATGTGCTCTCAAGACTCTTTCGGTCCCTTGCAAGTAAAAATTCCGGTAATTTTATCAAATCATGTGTTTGTTCTATGTAATATACTGGCAAAAATGAGAGCTTGTTTTTTTTATTATTCCTTGTGTTCATATTACGAATCTCCTCAACCACATATTGATAGATTATAGATATTATGTATTAGCAGTACTTCATTTAGTGAAGTTCCTCAACAAATTAACAAAAAAACAAATAGAATTGAAGATATCTAGACTCAATCTCTCTGGAAAAGCGAGGTCCAAGGAAAGATAATAATAGTTTAATAGAAGTACTAGTGCCAATTACAAAATTGATTTGAAATCATTTCCAATATCAATTCAATATGCAATTCTAAATACAGACACTGAACTGTCCAAAAAAGTAATGGTTATTTCCTGTTCTATTCTTTTTTCTCATATTTTGCTTGTATTTTCTATTTGACATTTAAAATCTTATTCCATATATTGCTTACAAAAAAAAACCTTTCAGTCTTCCATTTAATCCGCAAGTAATCCAGTGCGCTATTTGATAAATATTGATTTCAAACTATAGTTGTGCCAAACTTTAGCCACAGAATTAATGTCATTGGGATTTGACCCTCTTAAAGTATATGTTCCGCATGAAGTGTTCTAAATTATTTTCTGTTTCTGGCACGTGAGTCCTTGTACCTATTCTCCTTTATCTCGCACAGGTTTTGTATTTGTAGCTTCCGTTGTCACTACATTGCCAGGTACAATGATTAATCGTGTATAAAATTGTACTTAACACGAACAAAAAAGAATATTGAATAGCTGAGAGCTGAAAAGCAGAATTTTATAGCAATTAAGTACACTGACATTTTTTGAGATAATTCATTACGGTTGTAATTATCATTTATTAATATTTCTTGTAACAATATTCAAATAATTCAATTCCTGTTTTGTCATTTCAATGTGCATAACTTTTTATTCTATTTCACAAGATATATACAGTGTGTGCTAATATTTCGATTGAAATAATATTAAATAAAAGGTTTTATGGCATCAGCATAATTCTACATTTCGTCAACTTAAGTAAATCTGTTAACTCACTTCAAGGTGTTTTTATAGGAAAAAGAAAAAATGCATGACATTTTTGATTGTTACTTAGGACAAGAAACATAAAATTAGTTGGTTGGCAAAATTTTAAATAAAAACCTACAAATTGAGGAAGACAACTGATTTTCTCTTGTTTTATTTAGGTGTTTTTGACATATATTGTGTCCAATAATGGACTAAGCATAAATTTTAAGAAGGTTTTTGGGAAATGAAGGGCCAGGGAATTTTCTAGGAAATAATTCGAGTTAACGAACTTAAAAAAATACAATCATCAAATCTCTTACGAAAACAATCCATAGACTTTCGATTTCTTCTACTTAAAATGGCTAAGTAGAAGTAAAGAGAGACTAGCTAAGTCCCACAAATGTTGTAAATAGTTTTAAGAAAGTCTGCTAAGTTCCAGAACAACGAAGTTTTAAGGTTAGTTAAGTAGCTTTTTTCACACATGTACTGAAAAATAACAAAACATACATGTATTGAAATATAGGGGATTTGGGTACAGATGGTGTGATGGTGTCCAGAAAATTTACAATTACTGGACAGTTTCATAATATACTTAAAAAATATGCCAATTTTAGGCCTCCAACCACTCAACTCAGCTTTATCTCAATGATAAAAATGAAAAATGCATGTAGCAAGTAGTGAGTCCCAAAGATAGTGGCAAAGTTTTTAAATCTTCCTAATCCAGAACAATATACTGGCCACAACTTTAGGCGTTCTTCTGCAACAATTTTGGTAGTTGTAGGAGCAAATCTTACTGCATTAAAAAGCAACAGAGAATGGAAAACGTCTACCGGCCTGGCTAAGTTGTACATAGATGAATCTGCAACCTGCAACTAACAGATTAATTACTGCTAATAAAATAATGAATGCCAGCAAATTAAATAACGAAGTTGCAAATAGAATCTTTGAACATAATGTCATCTTTACTATTACAAAATAAAAAATACTTTGTTAGATTTTTATGTTTATATTCTATTCAACACATGTGTCGAAATCCTTTTTAACACGTGTGTGATATTGTGTGATTGACTTTAAAAAATACGTTTTTTGACGAATTTTTTACGTGGTCGTATGAAAAATAGTGTACACAACTCGTTGGAAAGTGTATCTCGCACTCGTTAGGTTTCAGCACTCGCCGCTACGTGGCTCGTGCAAAACAGTAACTAGTGCGAAATGTATCATTTTTCAAACTCCTTATGTAATATACTATTTTTACTTTAATATCGATAAATCTCAAAAATAAAACGACACTGGTATTAGAGGTACTTTGTTTAATAATTATTACGAATTATTTGAACAACTATAAATAAATAGAAAAACCGTTTATTATTGAGAGCAATAAGTGACAGCAACAAAGAATAAGTACAAAATAATGGTGATGCTGGATTTAGCCGCGTCTCTTTTTCTTTCGAATAATATTCATTAGTCATTTGAGACTAAATATGGTTAATCCAGGTTTACACTCTTAAGGCGACGATTTGATAGTTTTAAAGTTACAGTTGGAATTGAAATGATGAAAAAATAATTTACTCAAAAAGTTATTCCGTCATTGATTACTTCACAAATTCATGAATTATTTTTTTAAAATTGTTGTTTGTACAAGTAGTTAATTTGAACGAACCACATTGTTTAATTTGTTAAGAAATTATATATTTGGTTTCAGTAGGATGATACATCATCACACTTCATTGTTGCAGTTCTGCATTACTTGAAGGAAAAATATAAATAAAGTGACCAGATAGATCTCTTGATATATCACTTTAAGACTATTTTCTGGGACATTAAAATACTGATAATAGCCTAACAAGAAACAAATAAGATCACTAACAACAATTGGAAGTTTGGAATTATATTGTGCCTAGTATAGAAGCTTAAGATTCTGTGCTTGATCGAATTTTCAGATTTCCACCTTAAACAAAAAGTGTGTTGTGGCAACTATCATCCTACTTGAGGTTATCGGTCCGGTATAGCTGCATCAGAAAACGGGTCTGAAAAATTTTTAGATTAGAACTCTGACTAACAACAACAGCGAACTTTCAATTTCAAATGTAATTTTTGAATTTTATTGATAATTCATAACACGTTTGCCAAGTTAGCTAGTTGATGTAAAGCTCAGTCCGTTGTTTATAATTTGGTTGCCAAACGTGTCACCAACAGCGTAATGGTTCAATATTAATCCAATAATTTTCATGCAATAAGAAAAATATATTTTATTGATCTTGCACTTTCTTAACATCCTGCCCAATCCCTCATAAAATAAAAAGCTTGAGTATGCCAAAGTTAGTATAACTAGACTAATTTTGAAGAAAATTATTATTAAGTTTAACCTTCATAACAGAATTAATCGATTCAATATACATGACATCGAGCTAGTAAGAGATTTGTTAAAAACCGCTTCGAATTCTTGACAAAGTTCAATCCAACTTCGTTCATATATCCATCTCACCAGTCTAACGTATGATCAGGTATTTACGGGAAGTTTCATGATAAAATGAGAATAGTTGAGAATTGGAGCATTCAGGATCCTATTTCAACAAAAATGATCGCTTTTTATGATAAAGTCATTGGAAATGTTGAGAATAATATTTTGTTATCAGCTTAGTCAATTATTGTTGTTGCATTTCAAAAAACGCGTTAGTATTTATATTAGTATTTTTCCTTATTTTCTATGTTGTTCATAATTGTGTATGCGATAGTTGAATTTTGAATCGAAATAAGACATTATATTCTTGAATTAAAGTTTCGACATCAAATGATTTCCCTAGACTTCGTTTCAATATTTAACAATTTAACATTTCTTGTAAATAGAAATATTTATGCTTTTAAATGTTTTTGATTTCAGGGTTCTTCTGCTTGAAAGAGATAAAAATTGACATATTTTTTAAAATATTTTGATAACTTGATTAACTTAGAGCACCCCATTCTTCTTCTTAGATGGCAAATTCATCAATATTTGCACCAAAATTTTTAGTTTTTAGTGCATTTTATATGAATGAGATTCGATCTACCTACCATTAAGCTATCGAAACTATGTTACATTGGAAACAGGCTCATATAAATTATTTATCTCACAGAAATCGTTGTAAAATTAATAGAATCAAGTTAATTCAATGAAAAATACTATTATAAAATGAGAGAAATGCAAAAATTTCCCAGCCATACTTTAACCTATGGCCATTTGAATGGAAGGCGACCTAACCATGCGACCGTCAACGCATTTTTGTTATAAATCGTTATATCCCTGCAAACCTCGTAACTACATAGTACCAAATTTTAGAAAAATTAACGATGAATCAAATTGAATGAAGAATTGACTTGTTTTTTTTAATAAAGGATAGAAATAGTAATAGATATCAAATTACAAAAAAAATAATTGAAGAAACTACAGTACAGGTGAAGTAATACAGATTGCGGTTAGCTTAAAACAAAATGGGGGTCTAAAGTTGCGTTCTATTTAGACTTTCAAATGGTAATGTATTCTTTTGAACTTATCCAAATTTTTCTGTTAGATGCATACAGAAATTATCTATCTAATGGTATCAAAATGATGATATAAGAAAAAAACGGAGTTACGTGATTTACGACATCGTTAATTTGATAATTATATTCAGTAAATAAAATTTCAAATCTAGCTAATACTAATAATATATTCAATATGTTTTTTTATAGTAATCCATTCCTTTGAAAGTAATATCTAGATACATGTTTTTGTTGAGAATTGTGAATCTTCCTATTCTCTCCTAGTGTCACATATGAAATTATAAGGTTTGATCTGAAACCTATATAACATTTCGTTTCATGCAGAAACTAAATCAAGCAATTCACGATGGTATTGAAAATATCACAATCTTTTATTGAATTATTTCAATGGATAATAGGTTGATTAAAAGTTAGTGAAAACTAGATTATAAAACACCTAAACAGAAAAACTAACAGACTGTGGTGAAACCATTTTTAACTAAAATTAATAAACTGCAGATTGTGACTTTTTGATTGCCTTTAATTCATATGGATATCCCTTTTGGACCTGATGGAGTAACTGCACTCATAGCGAATTGTTTTCTGTGAATATCATTATACTGTCACTCGACCTTGTTGGGTTATTTCGTGATTTCTAATTAATTCAAAAGAACACTGAACATAAACTAAATGGTTACTATACCTGCTACCTAATTTTATTCCTTTTCACACAAGAGTATATTTGATTTAAAAACGAATAATACGATTAGCTATAGATTAAATGAGCAAAATCCTACTTTCATAGACCATCAATTTTCACACTCCCATCGGTCGAGTGCGTATTAATAAATATTAAGCATGACTTCCATATCACGTGACCGTATTATGAAATTAATTAGATTAAAGTATAAAAAGGGTAGTTTTTTTAATGGTATATGTACAGTATAATTGAAATTGCACAATAGAGATGAATTTGTGGGTTAATTAATGTTTATTGTGATATAATCACGATATTAGAAACATTTTACTATTGACTAATTTTATTATTAGATGTAATATTCTCTTAATAAGGGTCTAACTTTATTTTCAGTAATAATATTGTAAACTGGTTATTGATATTTTTGGCGAAGCAGTTGGCGAATATGAATAGCCTTAGAAATGTTTTTAATGTAAATGAACTTCATGCTAAAGAGCTTCAAGGCTAGTTTATTTTCATCTTTCTATTTCCACTCGTATGTTCTGCGTATTCCAAGCAGATCCAATTAGTTTATAAGATAAATATATACCAGATACCTAACAACCTTTTTCCATCACGACATTTGATTGAAGTTGAATGTTGTTTTATCTGGAAGAAAAATTAATTCATTCCATTAACACCGACGACGGTTATTGGAATTGATTCAAAACTTTTTCAATCATATAATTTTACAAATGAAGATTGTGTCTCATGAGTAATGTCGTTTTTTATATGTGAAAATTCCTACTTCTCAATATACACATGTCATAACTAATTTCTAGTTCTATGAAAAGTAAAATTATTTTACTAGATTAAATTAGATTACTAGACGTAAGATCTATGAAAGGTTTCCGAAAGTACCACAAAAATTAAACGAGATCCAAGCGTAATATCGAGTAGAGGTATGTAAATGGCTTCTGGCCTGCCGAAAAATGATCATTATATTAAACACATCGTTACTCTACAGTCTACTACATAGGGATGTCGCAAAGACAAGTCGATTTGAGCAGAAAGGCTTGTTGTGTGTTTTGTGGAATTATGAAGGTTTAAAGTACTTCTAATTCCAGCTGGTTGAGTTATCAATGTTGAGATATAAGGTGTAATTGAAGAAATATCCAGAAATATTAGTTAACTGATAGTGGTTTCTCTTACAAGACAATGCTAAACCATATACTGAGAAAATGACGCGAAATAAGATCGACGAACTTTGCACCGTCAAATTACTATTTACATATTCAGATCTATGGCTAAGTTTTTTCAATGGTAAAATTTGAATCCAAAGCAGATGTTAAAAATGCAGTGCGAAAATTTTGTACATCTAAACTCAAACAACCTTTACCAAGGTTTTAATAAGTTTGCAGGTAGTTGGGTTAAAAGCATAGAATAATATGGACTATACTTCGAATAACATGGTTTTCTTTTTGTATGATTATTCAATAAACAAAGTAAATATTGAGAACCGTCATTATTTGTGAAACATCCTTTATATTATGAACAAATCGCCAACTAATATTGTAGCGTTCATATTTCAATTTGATTCATAGCAAGAATTCAGTTTTTGTTAACTAAAGCTGGTATTGTTTGTAATTCAAATGAGACATGTATAAATGTAATGTGCTGTAGATTATTTGATTTAATCAGCAAAACAAAGCATTAATGCGGTTGAATACTGCAATCGTGTTTTTCTGTGCCCTAGTCTTTCGGTTTATACACATCTTTATTTTCAAGAGAGAATCGACAAGAAATATTGTTTATATTCAATAATTTTTCAAAATAATATTAAGTTTCAATAGAGCTAAGATAATAATCTCTTTCTGCAAAGAATTATTGATTGTTTTACACTAGGAATTATTTTTTATAATCATTCACTTCGCTTATTTTAAATATAAAGTTTTTAGGTCACAACATATCATATATTTGAGGAATTTTAATTAGTAATAGGTAATAAAAATATACTTATATAATATTTAATATAATCAAAGTTAACAATTTTATAACCACTTATTCCTGATTCACATATTTACTTTAAAATTTCTATACTTTGTTTTTAAAAATGACACAATTGTATAAATTAGAAAGCAAGCAAACTTTTAAATTCTTAACAAACAATCAAGCTAATTTTATCTCAAGGTACATCGATTTGTTTGTTTGTAATTACTTCGACTCTTAGAACATATAACCATTTAACCAACCTGGATATCGATCATTGACATAATCCTGTCTCATAAGGAAGATTTTATGTTTGTAATAATAGTGCTGCCGTGCTAAATGCTATAAATCTTTTGGATGAATGTTCAGAACTTTTAAAGGAGAGTTTTCTAAATAACAGGAATGTTGATTTCGGTGTACCTCACCATAATATTGTATGTTAGAAAAATCACTCTTGTATTTTAAAAATACATATATATGCTTATATGCAGACCGTTTAGTTCCATAGCCTTATAATTTTTCTCCACTTCTTTCTGTCTCTTGCTTTTTCTCTCCAGCTCTGGATGTTTTTCTCTCTAAAGTCTTCTTCCACTATTTCCCTCCACCGTTTTTTTGGTCTACCTCTTTTCCTCTTGCCCTCTGGTATCTTCCATGCAACTCGTTTCACGAGTCTGTCTTCGTCCATTTGTTCTAAGTGACCCCTAGTCATTATATCTTTCTTGTCTTCATAAACGCGCTGATTGGTCTGATTGAAAAGTGTGTAAATTTCATGGTTTAATCTTCTTTGCCATCCTAACTCTGTCTGCTTTCCTCAAAAAATTCTTAGTATTTTTTCCTCCCAGATTTCCAATTTCTGTTTATTTTTATTCGTCATTATTCAGGTTTCACAGGCGTATATCATGGTGGGCCTCAAAATTGTGTTATTAATTCCAACTTTGGTAGATCTGGATATCCTTTTCGTTACTTACGTCAATTCTTAGTTCGATTTTCTTTTCTTCTTGTCATTTATTATCTATTAGTACACTCAAACACATGCAATTTTCTGCTTGCTCGAATTCTATTCACATCATGTTTATGTGGTTTAAAATTGTTTTTTGTCTTTCTTCCACATTTATTCTTCATTTCCATAAATTTTGTTTTGTCATCATTGAAGTGTAGGCCTATCTATTTTGCTGCTGTTATTAGTTGTTTTGTGGTTTCTTCAAGCTTTCTTCTGTTTCTTGCTATAAACATCACTTCATCAACATAAGCTAAGCATTAATGACTTTTTTTAAATATCATGCTCTGTTGATACTTCCAAAAAACTTACTTAAATTTGCTAAAATTGATAATGAAGCATTCGAATCCAAAGGCGTATTACTTCTTTTAGTGAACAGTTGAAATATATTTTCAAGATACGAGTAAATCTCGTGTATTTTCGTATGGAATAGCATTTGTTCAAAAATAATCAGTATATTCGATGTACCCTCATATGTTCACCTAATTAACCTACTCATAACTTCTAAATAACTGACAGTAAAACGCAGTAGAACCTTGAAAATGTAAACCTCAATAACGTAATAACCTCTATAAATTAAGAAAATGTTGTGTTCCGTTCACATCAAAGTCTAAAACCTCTTCTACTCAAAATACGAACCCTCAATAATCCTCAATAATCCAATCTATTGATGGGTGATTTTGAATGAATGTGCAAACAGAAAAATTTCCCTGTAGACCATGGTAATTGTCCATTGCTTACAAGTGTTTACCAAATGGATTCAAATGTGAACAATAGACTAAAGTCTAACTAAAGTAACAACGCAAAGAAAGCTGTAAACACTTCACGATCTTATATAGAGTAATACAGTATTACAGAGGATGAAATTTTCTCTTCTTTATTTAAGATAGTAAATAAAATTGCTTAAGAACTATGAATAGTTTGAAGCAATATAAAATAACCGACTTTTTTATGCAGAATAAAATAAACGAAGCTGAATTATTGAAGGAACAAGAATCGGAAGAAAGACCTCTATGAATATCTATCAACGACGCAAGGAAAGCTGTAAACATTTTACGATCTTTTGTAGAGTAATGCTATATTACAGAGGCTGAAATTTTCTCCTCTTTATTTAAGATGGTAAATAAAATTGATTAGGAAGTGTGAATAGTTTGAAACAATAAAACATAATCGACTTTTTTATGTAGAATAAAATAAACTTCAATAAATGCACCTTTAAATGTAAAATAAAGTACGTATGTAGGTACTCGTACATTTTAAGAGTTCCTTTTGCATTGAACCTAGCTCGTCTATCTAAGACCTAAGTAAAACTCATCCTTACCTCTGTAAGTAAAAATATAAACCAATGAAAACTCTCTAGCTTAAATTATTAGTAAGTAAAAACCTCTATAACTAAATTATTTAACGTTTCCCTTGGTCCTTACTTTATCGAGGTTCTTCTCGTACTGTAATTTCGATATAAAAACTTACCAGTATAAGTAAATCTACTCCTCACAAAACTGAAACAGAATCAAACCAAATTCCAAATTTTCATCTTCTTTCAGGCGTCACTTCATTCACGGCCTCCAAAAAAAAATATTTAACATTACTCGTTTCAAAAGAATTATTTTTTTGATACTTCTCTCTTAAATTGTATCCCTACAGTTCAGGGGTATGATGGTTATCTCTTCATGAAACGAACACTAAAAATGTAGATCTTTTCTCATATATCTTTTTTTGGTTTTTCTGTAGTCCTTAAGTGATTTTTTTCCATATTACAATATCACTTATTTTTATCAAAATGGACTCTCCAGCGAAAATCTATTTGTTTTAAAAGTTTGTCTACTATCGAAAAATTTTATTCTAGACAAGAACGCCTGCATTTTTCTTCGAAGTAAATATTTTTGTCGATATGTTGATGCGATACATTATTATACCCCAAAATCAAAAATTTGTCGAAACAATGTACTTAATCCAAAAATCTGCTCTCAAGAAAGCAAAATTTGTTCTCGTTTTGGTCCAAAAGGACATTACCTTAATGTTTTCAGATTCAAATGGTCTAATCATCATTAATTCAATTCAATTCTAAACTTCTAAAAGCGAAAACTGCGTTCCAATTTATTGCCTCGTCCGCCATATTTACCGGATTTGGTTACCTCCCATTATTGTCTATTTCCAAGTTTGCAAAAGATAGCTTGGTGAAAAGAGATTACGGTTGTTCAAAATAAGATATTTTCCACGGTGAAGTAGGTAACTTTTTTATTTTTCTGTCAAATCGTCATCGTGAATCTCAACCAAAATTAAACACTTTGTAGCGTATCCTCTTTACTATCAATTTAGTGGAAAACACTTCTGACTAAATTTTCCAACAAATTGTTCGACACAAAACGCTCAAATCTCAACGTAATACACTGTGAACTTTTATACAATATTAATAATATTGTGTTGATTTTTTCCCATTTCTATTCCTACCGAACCATATTTCGAATGAAATGTTCTTCTGATTCCCCATCTTAATTTTTTGTTTGATCGTATGAATGTCTCACACAATAATTCCTTTCAGAATATTGATTATTGTTTAAACCTATGTTGAGAGAAATCCTAATGTGTTGGGTTCATAACGAACATCAAAGGTGTAATATTCACAATCTGCTGCCCTACCAATAAACGTAATGAGATGGACTAGTCCATGTCACTTTCGAATATAGTTCTGGATAGTTATCTACTCAGTTCACCGGAGTTAGTCACGCATTTCTCTTATTGAACCATTCATTATCGGAGTAGAGCGATCTTAATCGTTATTTTCTATTTGGACTGACGCAGTTTGAATCTATTCCAAATTTAATTATGTCACTGTTCCACAAATATACGTATATTTCAATTATTTGAACATATAAAATTACAAATTTTGGAAAAATATATATGTTTAACTTCGTTACCAGCATTTCGAATCGATGCAATTTATAGATGAGGCTCTATTCAACGATAAAGCCTATTTCCTGGTAACAGTTCTGGATCCTATATAGTTTTGAAGAAGATCGAATCACAAACTACGTACTACCATCATCATTAAGTGCTTAGAATGTCATTATTCTTCCTGTCATGGAAAATATGGTTTGTAAAATTATCAGAATGGTAAAGATAAATAACAATAATTTCAAATCTATCGGTTCCAATTCTACATTAAAACCCAAATCAACTAATATGAATTTGCAATTTTCTTTATCCAAAGTAGACCGAAAAGTTGAGATAGCAACAATAATTAACTTTTTATTTCGATTGATATATGGCTGACATACAGACTAACTTTATGTATGGAATGCCTTAATTATCTCGGAAACGGCTTATACGATTTTCATAAGGATCTTGTGATATTATGATGGTATTTACAATGTTGTCAGATTTTTCCTTTTTCCAGAAAAATAATGAACTTTGTCACAATAGATCGTTTATCTGACAAAGAACGAATTGATATTTTGATGATATTAGGATATTGTGATAGGCGTAGAAGTAACACGAAACGTGTAATATCTTTAATAACTTATATCCTAACCGAAACCCCGTAACAGGATCTACTGTCAGTAAATTAGTAAAAACGAACTGGTGAAGTAAAAGATTTATCCAAATCAGGACGCAGAAAATCTGCAACAGCTGAAAATAAATCCATGCCACTTTTTGTATTAATGGCATCGGCACAATTGCAAATAATGTTCACGTAACAATCATCGTTCGATGCATGAATCCCACTCTCAATATCCCGAAAAACTGAATGTATGGATTTGTTGGAAAATAGTATTATACCTGAGTTGGCTGAAATATTTCCAAATCCAAGTATTTTCAATTACATTTTCAAAAAACTTCGTTATTAGAAATTTTCAGAAAATAGCCCAAACCCAATATTGTCCTGCCTCACCTCACTATACGTGTGGTGAGGCAAAACCTAAATAATGAGTTTTCCAGAATATGGATTAGAAGGCGTGGTTTTATCAAATTGCCCCCACGATCACCCGACATGAATCATCAGACTATTTTCTCAGAGGTCACTTAAACTAAATCATTTATAAAACAAAACCTGCAACTATTCAGGAATTAAAAGATAAGAAGAATTGAGCAGTCAGGGATGTTGCAAATGTATTTCAAAGTTTTAAAAATCGCATGGCTTGTTGTATTGAATTAAATGGACAACATTTTGAGCATCTGCTGTCATCGCATTTACTGTATGTTTTCTGAAATTCTCAATTTTCCTACTTCACAAATGTGGATCTACTTCTAGCATGACACAAGATTGTCTTTAGTTGTTGTAGGTTTTCTGCGCCTTACTGACACTAGACCTTGGTACCAGATTTGTATTAGCACATAAATTATTAAGGAATATTCAAATCAAACGAGTTTATTAAATTGTAGCCATCTAACTGTACAATATTTATATATAACTCCGCTATTATAGCATTTGGGTATAGAGAATATTACATGAAAAATAATCAGTATTTCTCAAGAATTTTTAAAAAACACAAAATATATAGGGTGATCTATTTGAGATAACAAAGTTCATTATTTCATTATTTTTCCCAAAAAAGGAAAGATCTGACAACAATGTAGATACCACTATAATACCGGCCGTATCACAAGACAAAAACTTCGTACAAGCCGTTTCAGAGATAATTGAACGAGTTCCATATATAAAACTCACTCTGTATTTCATGATAAAAAAGGTTGGATAATTACAAATTTTCTATATAGTAATATCTCAATATTCTGCGATCTTGACCTAAAAAACTCATGTGCCTACTCATCGTATGTATTCTGTTATCCATTTAATATTAACACACAACATACAAATTTCCACCGACCTCATACTCTGACTTTTTCAACGCGTTTTGTGCTATTTTTAATCAAGAAATCCAACAACGTTTCTCCGACCTTTTGCTAACTTTTAATGCAGTCTAAAGTGTGAGAGCACTGAATAGGAATGACGTCACTGTTAATGGCCGCAGAAACGTCACAGGATTGTGGAAGGTGCCAATGACGCTATTTTTGTATGTACTATTAGTGTTATGACTTGGACTATTTAGTAACTAGTGGTTTTGTTAGTATATTCTATAATTCAACAAAGAAATAGAGTCGAAATTTGAAGTCACTCGACTAATTAATTAATTCCTAGTATAGGAGAAGCAAAGTATTTAATTATTCACTGGAGAAATCTGGATTCAAAGGAGAGAAAGATTAATTAGATATCCAGAGACCATCAACAGGGATTGATAATTAGGGATTTTGTACAAACATCATAAATACATTTATCATTAGAATAAGACTTATCTTATATATGAACTTATTGAAAGTATAGAGAAAGATCACAAATAATGTAAAATTTTGTTTATATTTGAAACGTTTTCAGTGCAATCCTTAGCCTTGTCTTTACCACGAAAGGTTCTTTATTCCTGGTTTATGTCCAAATTCTGAGAATCACCTTCTAAAACACTTTTATTTCCACAAATTTTGTCTTCCTAAATCCAATATGCTAAAGCTAAAAATCCCGAATTTCAATATATGCAAACAGATAAACATTAAAAGGAATACCAGTAAAATGTTTTGTTTTATCAAAATCTTAAAATCTTTTAGCAAATATTCCATTCAGTGTCATATAGCTAAACATTTTCCGTTAATACAGCATTGTCACTGTTAAGGTTAGATAAATATGTTTTCAAATTCAGAAAATATTTATATATATTCAAGGTAAGGTGGCGAATAAACATTTTCATTTCAAAGAACTTTCACGAATCATACAAATCTAGAACAGTTTCATCTGAACCTAACAACTTAAGGTTTATTTCACCGAGAAGATTTCTAATATCAATTAGGCGAATCAACTCACGAATCCATTCTTTACTATCCAGTTCAAGAAATACTTGAGCTCACTTTTTGACAACCAAAACGACATAATTTCTTCCAAACATTCTACAGATCTAGAAGTACTTTACGGCGTATATTGCTGTGCCTTTGAATATACTTTTTCCGTTTCTTCTAAAAATTATTTCAATTTATTTTGACTTAATGAGGAGGAACCAGTATGACAGCATCTTGACGGATTTTAATTTCCTCTTGAAATCTGTACGTATAAACTTTTTACTGAATAATGCTATAGAAACTCAAAAGTGGTCGACCAATGCATGCAATTAGAAAAGGTACAAATCCCTGATATGTCCTGATCTCCTTCTAAAATTTCTTCGAATTGAAGCAGATAGATCAGATTTCCATACAAACAGTTATTGTTAAAATTCCGCACAACTAGTACCAACTGAGAAATGTTATTAATTTCAATACTTCCATCCAACGGAATACAAAATTCGATATTCCATTTATTGGTTCCAATATGTTGTTTCCGTACATTTTCCGCCATTTTAGTAATTCAATATTGCTTTTTCATTAGACAAATCATCAAACCCTACATAAGCAATTCCCCTAAAAGTTCTCTTCATAATTCCGCTTCAGAGAAAGATCTTTTCTGCCAAAGATTGTGCATTCAGTTGCTTGATCTTTCCCTCAACAAATTTTTGTAAAGAATGTCACCTTTGTACAATAAGCAATTGCTCTTCTGATTGTCTCTGTATATCAACATTAACCTTAAACTCCGATTAAAATGCAAGACGTGCCAAGTGTGGTACGTGTGTCGTAGGTTCTCGTTCCTGGTCTATAATATCATTTTTAACCTTCAAAATACTATTTTTTATTTAAAAATTCGACATATCCTCCTACTTTAGGTGGTTGAAATATTGATTGATTTGCCTTTGAAGGCTTTGTTCCCAATTCCACTTTAATAGGTCCTTATTTTACTACTAAAAGTAGAGATCATATTAAAATATGTATCAGAGTACAAATATCGAATTACACTTTGAATAATGAAGGAAATCGTATAAACTATGGGTTCACTTACAGTATTAGAACGTTTCGAGAATATGCTTTGGAACTGATTTGCGAATTTATATCTGGTTTGAATCTGTTTGATTTGTCTGAATAGTTTTGTTAAACAACAAACACGTGTAAAAATCGATTACACTACTTGAAATGAAAATAGAACAATCCACAGTAAAATTGCTAATAAAGTTAGTAACCAAATTTCCGGAATTTCCAATTTTCCTGATGTATGTTCGATTGATATTTTTTGATAATTACTTCACCTGCCCACACAATGATGCAAACAGTACTTAGAGTGATTTCGTGTGTTTCAGTGAAATGGTTTTCGTTTATTCCTTTAAAAAAATTTATGGGATTTCTTGAAAACGTATAACTAAATAAGAAGAAAAAAGAAATTGAATCAGGAAATTGTTCACCAAATTAAAAATACAGAAACTACTTCCATTCCTACATTTTCTAGCAATAAGTAACCATATTCCTGAAATATGGTATTATACATTTATTTATTTCATTTATAACGTTTTTTTTTGAGATGAGTTCAATTGAATTTGTATTAGGGCGCGGGACAAATAATTATAAATATTTGGTCAAAAGATAATAGGAAGTAGTAATACAGTTTACTACACAGCAAAAAGCAGAATAGTGAGAATGTTTATGTCAGATCAAGAGATCGTGTTGGCCATTCTATCTATCCGCGCCTCCTTATCCACCAAAACATTTTGTTCTGGTACTGCTGAATGATTTGGTAATAGGTAGTTGCTCCATTTTACTAAAACGATATTATATTCGCAGGAGCTTGTAGGTTTGCTCAATCAAGATAGAAGTTTGTCAAAGTGGGCACTACATTATTTTGGAGCACTTCTAAATATTTATCACCATTAAAGTTACTATCTGTGAAAAAAGGGACCTACGTTACCAAATTTGTGATAAACGCACCTTGCTCTTTTGACGTCTTGTGTAGTTAAACAAAGATTTGGAAAACTAAAAGTTCTGAAGAACACCGATTTTTTCCGAAGGGAATACCTCATTTTCTGCAGAAAAGTAGAACGCCGCTTCCACAGTCATGCGTGAAATTAGTGCCGCGAGTGTCGTCGGAGAAGTAAAAGGCCAACCAGAAAACTATCTGCCAGGATCTTTTGGCCCCATCATATTTTGCACCACGGCTCCGTAGAGGAGGTTCAACAAGCCGTGACGCAGTGGCTGAGCAGCATTCCGGTCCAGGCGTTCCTGGAAGTGTAGGAAACCTAGAAAGTAGTCGGCAGCAGAATGTAGATGCAAAAGGAAGCTACTTCTAATGGATTGTAATATTTTCATGAATAAATATTTTTTTTAAATGAATCCTGCAACTTCCAGACCAGACCCGGTATCTTTTCAAATAACCTATCTAATTTGAAAAAACTTATTGTGAAAACTAGAATTATATGATAAATATAAATAATTTCCATAATACCGGGGTTACCGACCGTGTCACAAAAAAAAACTTACGTTGTATATAAATATAGATCTCCAACATTAACTATCTCATCTCTGAAATCTGGTTTTGGATAGATTTTTACTGCATTTTTCTGATACATAAACATAATCTGTGTCACATTTACCATACTGAACTATCAAATAGGAGCTAGAGAAATAAAATATTTTGCACAAACCTGATTCTATTTTCACTATTTTAGAATATAAAACTCGAACAAGAAGACTAACATTTATGGTAACAATAAAATTAACGCTCAGTAGTGAATATAAATCACTCTCTTTATAGTTGTAGTAAATGTCATGAGAAAACTAATGATAACTCCTATTGTCTGGGTCAGGTTTTTAATTCCATTGCCAAAATTTTAATAAAGAAAACAATAAATTGAAACGTGTATCACGTTCCTGATGTCATTGTTAAAAATATTATGTACTCTCTTGACACTGACCAAAATAAATCAACTTGATTCTGGCTAAATTAATATTTCATCCAAACAACGTACTTAAGGTTAAAAACCAACCAGGGCCCAGTGAAAAATATGATTAGGTGAACAAAATTCTGAAACTTGTCCATATTTAAGCTTTTGAGTCCCCGATTACGGAAATTTTTTTTCATAGGACTAGCTAGCGCACAGTGGTCGAAAATCAAATCAAAATCAAATATAATAGAAATAGTATAATAATATAATAATTGATATAGTTTATTACGTCAGTTGTATCATAATATGATGATCCATATTGATCTGATAACTGTGACAAGTCACTATTCGTTTTCTCGAGACTAAGTTTTATAAGGATAATTATTCGATCCGATCATTTTACTTTAGTAAATATAAAACATCTGAATCTAAAGGTGTTTTTTTGACAGGTTGCCGTAGTTAAGGACAATAGGCACGAGTAAAACTGATAGCATTCTCAAAAAATATTTTTTTTATCGTAATTCTTACACTGAAACGTCGAAACTTTTTATTTCTGGCTTCCTGGCCTGTCTAACTGGAACACATCGATTTTCAATAATCTGAACGTTACCGTTGAAGATTTTATGAATCGTGGGAGTCACACCGCACAAGGAATACAAATCAAAGTAGATCCGTTTACTTTCAGACGTGTATTAGTTGGCATCGATTTTTTATCCTGACGGAAGTCATTGAAGAACAATCATGAATCGTTTTATGAGAGCTTCATATAACCTTCAATAACTCGCTGACTTTTCCTCTTTTGTTTCCTCACTAAAACGTTCGTAACATTGTGCAGCTGAAATACGTAATAAAATCAAGTCATCTAAATCAACCAACTAGAGTATTTATTTCTTTCAGTTTTCAGTGATATTTGTCCCACTTTTCCAAAACTCTCTTATGTTCAAACCAAACCAATCTCTTGATTTTTTGAGATACTTCACCCACTTTTCCAAAGATTTCTTCCTAGTAATTCTGTGTCTGAAAAAAATTATATATAACTCAAAACGCAAAAATTCTTTGCAACATTTAAAGACTAGGAAGATTGCTGAAACAAATCGTACAAACAAATCCTAGGGGTAACTTGGGGTTTATATAGTTTTCGTTATTGATTAGAGGCGTACATTAACAAATTGTAAATCATCTATACAGATAGATTGTGTTTTCAACAACGAATGTGGTAATATAATGTCTTATATAATTGCTATGTAAACAGACTCGACTTTTGTCTACCTAATCAGTCATATTTTCCACTGTGTGGCGCGACACATAGGATTGTCGCATATTTCTTTGATTAGAAAAAAGTAAAGTTCAATATTTTGTTAATTAATGATTCAATTCTAAAAACTGACAGCATATTTTCTATTACGATATGAGTCTATACATTAGTTTACTCATTTATTGTCATTTGCAGTTCTTACTAACATGTTATAAAAAAACTTTCGTTTTGATTCAGAATCAGAAGTGTCAGATTAATGATTTAATTTAAATGGATATGAGGAATTGAAAAAATATACTGATTCTTATTTTGGATGAGATTCTAAGACTAATGATTTAATTTCATCACATCCTGTGTGAACATTTCTACTTGTTTTTTTGATCATTTTGTTTTTCTTAACTCGAAACTTGACGCCAATAACATATTATATAATAAGTAGGTTATGTCACCTTAACAAACAATCTTTTGCTAGATTTAGAGTTGAAGAATTTTTATTACTCCAATAAAATTATGCAAACAACCTTCCAACATATTTTTTAATGCATGGTAATCAAAAATAAATAGAAAAATATGTTGGTCAGTAGTAATTTTTTACAATGGAACACGCTTAAAAATATATACTGTATTTTGCAATATTTGCAACTGTGGTCAAGTGAAACGCTATGAAATTTGATGGATTCGGCGTCTGCAACGTCGTCGTTGTATCCCCTAATTTTATACATGACCCAGTTCCCCAAAGGTATCAGGGTCGTATTGTGTTCAATTTGAGAGTTGCTAAAATATCTGAAGAGTCTTTTTATTTTGTATACAGATACAAGGTTCATAACATATTCATGGTTATTACAATTACAAGAAAAACGGTTGGTACGAGGAAACCTAAAATTATGAATTAAATTTGGGTAAAATTTCAAAGTGGATCTCCACCCAAATTTTTTGCTGCACTTCAGGTCCTTAAAAGGGAAAATTAAATTATGTAAAGATATAGGAAAGATTTTTTAAGGGGTGATCGGAGAAAAATTCATTTTTTATTTTTAACATAATTTTAGTTTACTGTTTCATAATTTCTTTATACATAAAAAGTTATCATATTTCTTATTATGGATTATCAACAATTACAAATTAATAAACAATTAAATTTAATATAAAAATCGCGAATTGTTATAATCAACGAATGCAAGCGATCAGTGAGTGTGGTTAGCATAACTGCGTCTAAACAGAAATTCCGCGATGTAACCATCCATGTCATAATCCGGCGGCCATATTTTGGCATATTAGGTTAGGCCCTTCGGAGTCTACCCCCTCTTTTTTTGTTAGTGATGAATCATCAACAAATTCTCAGCAGAACTACCAACTCAAAATTTGACACAATAGAAGAAGTGAAGGGAAAAAGAGGTTAGGTTAGGTTAGGTTAAGATAGGCTAGGCTAGGCTAGGCTAGGATAGGTCAGGTGAGGATAGGTTGGGATAGGTTAGGTTAGGTTAGGCTAGGTTCAAATATTTGTTTTTAAACCTCATGTGGCATCGCTGTAGATGCCCGCCTATTCCGATATGATTGGATAATTATTATCATTCAATATTCATAAGGTCATGAGTATTATGTGTCTTTCCCACCTTGAAAGTACTTTCGGAGCACTAAAAAACAATCCTTTGTGCGGGATAAAATTTCTTCACTAAATATTTACCGTAATTTGCCGGAATAATCACCGAAATTAGTAGTTATTCATACTACAAGAGATGTAAGTAACATTTACCAGCTGAGAACAATTTTGGGCCCGAGCGATAGCGAAAACTGGTATATCTACTCACATCACGTGCAATATATAAGATTTTTTTCTTTTTTCTCCATAATTAATTTCTGGATTTCTATTAATTTAATTCGATACTTTTCATATGAAATTTTGATCAGCTTTGACCGGTTTATATAACATCATCAGCATTTTTATTTTATCAACAAAGTCAGAATGGAAGAAGACGTCAAGACCAAACAGACTGATCTTGAAGTTTGATAAACCGTACTTTTGGCGTACTTTTACCAAAAATCTGCTATATTAAATATTTTGTTCTCAATATTTCATGCTGAACTCCACCATTTTAATAGAGGAAAACATAGCTATTCCCAAGTATCCTGAAATTGGAGCATTTTTAAAAAAAATTAATCGTTGTTAGTTTGACCCCAAAGATGGTAGTCGCCAAGGGGAAAGTCCAAAAGAGTATTTCAAGCGCTGTGAACGCTTAGTGGAATGCACCAAATGACATATTTGCACTTAAACGTTGATATTAGGCTGATTCAATCCTAATCGTTGGAAAATGGAAATTAAGTATATACATACATGCTTCCAATGTACCTAAAGACGACTTTATAGTACTAATTTAAGTCCAGAAAATGGCACTTTACGGTATCATTGTAGTTTAGAGTACTCTTAAATTGTCCCAATTAAATTCAATATGTCTGCCTCTGATTACAATGTTACCTTAGTAACTTCTGTTAATTTTCATTTTTTTAAATGATAAGAGAATAATGATATTCCATATTTTAATATAATTTTTCTTTTCATTTAAAACCGAAAACAATATGGAAAAAACATATTACGGTATACATTCGTGAAGTTATTATTACGGTACTCGATTAGATATTCTTGACTCGGCTACTTCGTCGCCTCGTCATAAACAACTTTTTCAAATCTCCTGTAAATTTGCATTTACGTCACTGTTCTTCTGGAAAGGCAATGTGTTTTACGAGTGATATGCTTTTGCTAGCAATTATTATTAATGTTTATTGCGTATGTTCGGAACTGATTAATCAATCTATAGTCATCACTTGTGTGTATATACCTTTGCCTTCTCAATTTTGACGTAACGAAGTCATTCAAAGGACGTTATACACCGTATACTGTGAATGAACGACAGTTTCGAGCTAACGTTACCAATCGGTGACCTTCATGTTTCGTGAAATGCGATTCGACCTTAAGAGAACTAATGTGCTGAACGATATATATGATTGATAAATGAGATCAAATCTAATTATAAAATCACAGGTGTTTTACATTATAACAGAATTTTTTGTTTTATAACAAGATTGAATGAGGTGATTGATAAAATACTTACCGGTATAATGGATTTAACATCAGTAGATTCATAATTTCACCGATAATATTTAAATATAGTGCGGTCACGAATAATTGAGAAAAATTAATTATAAAACAGTTGTTTATTCATTTCTTTTCAACTTATTCCATCCTTCAGCTTAATTTTGTATTCCTCTTTTCTTGTTTCATGTTTCTGTCATATTTTACTGTTTATTTTCTATATCCAATAACGTCTCAATATCCTTTCCAATTTACCAGGATCCGTAATTCTTTTTTCTGTCTATAGGTTGTCCCTATTTAATTCTCTATATTCATTGTATGATTCCTATCCTACTATTGTTCTTTATTAACATTCTATCTCTTAACTTTAAGTTCCATTCCTTTTTTCTCATTAAACGTTTTTTATATTATACCATTTATTTCCAGTTTCCAATAATTAATTTTGTTTGGTACATTCTAAATATCTCGTATATTCTTATAACTTTTTTGTCTTCCAATAATCTTAGTTTATTTTTTGATTTTTATCACAGTTCATGCAAACATAAAAAGCATTAACACCAGAAGTGCACATATCAAGAGCTCAATTTTGGCAACCAGTGCATTGTACCCACTTTTCTCCTGGGAGACTAACTGAATTTGAGTTAGCGCATTCTTAATGTATTGGCCTTACATAGCTTATAAAGTGCTAGATAAAATAAAAAAACTCGTCCTCATTAACCCAATCACGGCGTCTCATACGTTCAGGTGGACCATTCGCGATTAAATACTATTTAAACTTCTTCCGAGGAAATATAAACATCACAGGAACTGACTTTCCAGTTGCTGACTTTACAGAACCAACAGTATGCTCTCCTTTAGCTAATATTATTTTACTTAGTTTCAACAATGTTAGAAGCTGGGGATTGATACTCTTTCTTAACAGACAAAGAACAAATCTGTCCATTTTGTTATCTTTAGCAGTTTTATGGAACTTTTATGGACTTCATCTACAGCTTTTTCTATCGATTTTTCACTGATATTAGTACATTCCGTTTTTTTTTGTAATTTCTGATCATAAAATTGGAGCAACATTAATGTAGAAACATCCAAGAATAGCGTGACTAAATATTAGGGCTCAATTGAACATGACTCAATTGACCTCGAATGACCCTTTTCCCGAATTCCTCTTAATATGTTGGATAATTAAAAATTCATTGCATATAATTTATTTATGAAACTTGAAACATTAACAATATTATATTTTAAAAGTCAAATACACTTCATAATCGTATTATAATATTTGTGGCTTTTCAACCAACTTTCAATGGATCGATATTTTTTTACTTTTAGCACTAAACTTCCAACATCACGTGCTGTCTTTCAGAAAAAAAACGACGGCTGGTGACTAATATAACAGTGGCGCGGCTCCCTCAACCCCTCACTTCGTGTTATACAATCAGCTCTGTGTATCACAAACCATGTGCGAGATACTATGGGTGTAAAACACTAGACCCCAAGGTCCAACAAACTCCGCTCCTCCCTAGATGTGGTCTAAAATGGCTATTAATAATTGAGATGAAAATATTGTGTGCTCAGAAATGATTTACAAAAAATTCTGATATTCTCGTATGAAGAATAATATATTATTTTACAAATAATAACGAATGTCATAACTCACGCAGATGAAGTTTGTAGCACGAGCTGCAGACAACAATGTAAGTCATTAAGTGAGTTATGATCTATTTTTATGCAAGTTGAATACTATACTTTATCTACGACTATAACAAAAAATACTAAAAGACAAGTTCAAAGAAAGAACATTATTCAAAAATTTTAATAGTTACCTACAACATAACGATGCATCGATAGGACGAAGATTTGATTATGTTTGAAAAAAAAATTTAGTCACAATGAATCTTGTATCCCTAACACTGGCAATAGAAAAAAAGAATCATGATCTCAATATGATATCTGCAATTGTAATTGTGCGGCACGAGAAGCACCCATATTGCCCATTATTAAAGCAATCCAAAATAAATTGAGTTTAATTGAAGATGAAAACGATTAGAATATTGTGAGATCTACCACGATCAGTTGGTTCGTTTATGAAAGTTTTATGCCATTTTTCCTTCTAGATACATGTTTGTGTAAATTGATTAACTTGATTCCGTTATCGAAATTCCTTTTATTAAGAACAAAATTTATACTATTTAGGTATCAACCTAATTTGGAAACGTCATAATTTTCCAAGTGAAAATACTCCCATCAAAACTAATGATGGATGTTCCCTTTCCATAAATCGACAGAAGTACAGGGCCACGTTGGTATTCGCTATTCCAATAATCTTTCTTGATTCATAATAGTGGACTCAAGTTGTTTTTCTATCTATATATACTATTTACTCAAAAGGAGTTGAATAATTGATATAAAAATTAATAGAACTAGACAAGGGAAATAATAACTTTCTATAATCAAAGTTATAATACCAGAAATCAAGTTGTGACTTTTGACGTCCATGTATAAGAAGACTATTAGATAAAAATGAATAATCAATATCACCAACAAATCAGACAATGGACCCAAACACTGAAAAACCATAAAGAAATAGAGTAAATTTTGGTTATAAATTAAAAAATGAATAACTAATGTGGAGAAATCATCAAATCGTAAATAAAGAAGAGACTGGTCCAAAAAAATTTTGAAATAGATACTAAGGTTGTTTCTAATTTTCTATCAATGTTTCGATGTATTCAAACATTTTCTTTTCTATTGCTTAAATTTAGAAATTTCTCTATCGTTATTCTCTTCCTTTTGACTCTTCTTGTTCAATCACGTCATAACATTCATTCAAATGTACTCTTTAAAATCCAGTAAATTTGTTTCTCAACACTTTTAGATATTTCTTCATCATATTATATCATATTTTAATGATCCCCCATTACGGTCCTGTCGCCTATTACCATAGTAGTTCACCGTAAATTCAAATAACCTAATTTTCTCAAATGAGCCCTAAGATTTCACCCGTTATACACCCAGTGATCGATTAGGATGGTAGTTTTCGTCTTGAGGGCATAGCCTCCTGTAAGAAACGACTTTTGCGTATATCGAAGTGCCTATCAGGCAAAACTGAATAGTTGTTCGAAGTTCGTTTTTTTACAAGAAAATAGTGATTTGAAAATACGTGAGGCTCTTTTTTGTTTTTGTCGGTGTATTGATTTTTCTCTGTGGGATAGGTATGTATGGGCTACGAAGGTGAATAGAGGAATTTATCACGAGATTGTTTTAACAAGTCTAGTTTATACGATTACATGAAAATTTTAGAGATGTAAGTGGCTGTTTTATCATAAAATGTTTGTGCGAAATCTCAAAATGTAAACAGTTTCAGCTTCTGGTAAGCATAAAATTCCAGTGCAGTGCAAAGCACACCTTTTCAAATAAAGTATTTTGAAATTTTAACCATTAAATGGAAGGATATAAAACTAAACAATAAGAGTGGAACAATGAGGATGAAATATCCAAAATCACAAAGATATATGAATTAAGAAACGTGAAGATAAGACAAGCATTAGATATTGGAACAGTAACACAATGTATAGTAAAAAAATAAATGGCGATGCATTTCATATGAATGGAAAATACGTAAAATACCAAAACAATATGGGCAGCAAAAATAATAATTAATAAACGAGAGGTGAGAACATAGAATAAGACAATAGCAGGTGTACGAAAAACAGAAATTGGAACGGAGCAAATATTATATTGAAGAATAGAAAAAAAAGGAAATTTAGTGATTGCTGATTTAGCCAATGCAACAAGATCATAAGATTTTGGGACAGGAAAATAATACATTAGTTTTGTGAGCCCCCTCTTGAAGCTTTTTTTCAAAGTAATTTACAGGAGAATTTACAAATTATTTCAGCGCCAAATATCCCCCTAGACAATTCGGAATGCAAATGATGTTGCTGTTTTGCCATTTATCCATTTACTTTATCAAGCAATGATGCGTATTAGTCTCCTGTTATTGTTTTACCTTTTTGAATATATTCAAATATATATTGAATATATTCAATGAACATAATCCCATGATTATCCTAAAAAAATGCCGATGAAATCGTCTTTGCCTTTCTCGGAGCAAATTCGCCATATATAATCGACTGTCTTGAGTGATTTTTATTTGAGGAGTGCAGCGATAGATCCAGGTTTCATCAACAGTTATGAATCGAAGCAAACGTAGCACCCAAAGGTCGAATAGCTGATGAATATATAATTCTTCTGGCAATATATAGAAAATGCCTTCTTTGATATGCTTCTTCTATTTCTCTAACCTTAATCTGTCAATCGTCGATTATATCGCTGGTTGTCTCACTTTTTGACTCTCTTGAACGCAGTCAAGTTGATACAGCCACGTTTGAATTCAGATTATCAAAATTGACGGTCGTACATAACAATACAATGTCAAACTTAAACTATTGATAAATACTGACATCTTCAGGTTAAGATAGGAAACTTGTTGACGACCCTGATATGCCATTGTCCACTCAAAATTCTATCCATTAATAATAAAGCTATTCTCCAATGTAAATATAGATTCCAAATATACGATACGAATATTGTTAACAATAAATAATAAGAATAATTTATGGTAAAAGGAATCCATTTTTCGAATGACTATATATCTTAAACTGAACTATGAATATCTATAAGTTCTATTTTATTACAATCCTGAAAAGGACGTTATTAGAGATACGAAAAAAGCTACTTAACATCATTTCTTGGAATATTGAGTTCTTCTCTGAATATGAGTATAACTCTAGAAAGTTACATATTTTTACACTCAAGAATTATAATATCGGAATTTACTATTCATAAAAGCTCTTAAATTCATATATAGTTAATTATAAATTAATCCATATATATATTTCATCACTTTGCAATAAGGTATGAAAGAGAAGATAATAAACGAATGGAAGAAAACACTAAGACACTCTTTCTTTCACAAACCTCACATATAATATTTTATTTCTTAATACGTTAGTCTCATTAATTCTCAGATGATAATTATATGTAGAGATTTGTAATTTTAATTACAGTAACTATACAAGAATATTGAAAAATAACAACAAAAGTCTAGAAATAAATTCTGTTACCGCCCTCTTTTATATATATAATCTAATAAAAAAAGAGCTGCCATATAGCCGTATCAAATTATAGTGTGGAAAGTTTTGTGTGGAACCGATTATTGCGTGAACATAAGTTGTGAAATTAGTTTTGCAGTAATTTTGAAACTCCAACGATATTACAGTAAAAAACGACATGTATCTAAACCCCACGAAATTTTTTGTTTAGAATGCGGTTTTTTGTAAATTAAGTTTGGCTATAATTCACGGTTTCCATTAACATTCACACAAGGGTTACATGCAAAATTAACCCATTTGCGTCCATGTCATCAACGATGAGAACGTAATGAACTGGGCGCTTCAATGTTACCACTCGTAACCGATACAATATTGGAATATTTTGTAAAATATATGTTTGGTCTCTTGAAATTGGAGATAGAGATATTAGTATTACTATTTTTACTACCACACTTCATTAAGTTTACAATGTTATGGGTTTGTCTGTATAGATGGAACTTTCAAATTTTTACTTTTATTGACCATATTTGCTTCACTAAAATATTATATTTATTGAATCATTTGATATTACATGAACTAATCTTGAAATTATAATATTAATACCAAATTAATACGATTTAAATATTAACAATTGAACAAACTTGCTTTGAAACATTCCATTCAATAGTTTTTTTATTAAATCAACATTTATATGAGCCTCTGGCCAAATTTGTTTCCAGAAGTAAAATAGCTTCGATAGTTGAGTGGATCACAATCCTATGATTGGTAAATCGAATATCATTAGGGACGTGAATGAACAGTTGATTGTTTTGAAATAACTTGCGATTTTCCACCTTGAAACTATTTGCAGTTTTATAAAAGTAAAATATATAAAATAAGAAATGAGAAAACATTTTTTCAAAAAACACTTTATTGAAAATGTACGTGAATCTTGGTATAATTTAAGAATAATTGAAATAATAATTGCTGATGATGAAAAAGAATGAGTACAGAAAATAAATGTTAAGGCAAGTCGGTAGTATGGGAAATATTATTTTCTAATAATTAACTGCACAATTCACTATGAAGTAAAGTTAAAATTCATTGTTACGGATATTGACGAATATTGTGACGAAGTATAAAAACTGTCCTCTTTCCTTCAGGGGATAATAACTTTCCGATTATTATCAATAATCAATGTTTGGGAAAGTATATTGAAAAACGACGATAGACCCCCAGTTGATACCATTATCTCTCTAAGTGGTCCACCGAGCACTAAAGGGGAGATTGAAAAAGCTATACTAAATAACAAAGCGGCTGGTCCGGATGGAATTCCTTCAGAAATACTGGTTGATGAGAAAGGCATAGTAGCACTGCATACGGTGTTTAACATCATATATGTGACAGATCACAACCCCAGGCAATGGTTAAGCACTAATTTTATCCCCTTATTCAAGAAGACAAATGTAAGAAGATGCGAAGACCATAGCCATGCCCTAAAAATATTTCTTAAAATCATACACCAAAGAATAGTCCGAAAGGTGAAAGTGACATAAGCAACTCACAATTTGGGCTTAGGCAAGGGTTAGGTATATGACGAGAGAAAGGACGTTTGCCTCTGTTTCATAGATTGTGGAAAGGCATTCGATCGCGTACAGCGCACCACAAATTAATGCAGCTCCTCAAAAGGCTCGATATAGATCAGAAAGATATCCAATGCATTGAAAACCTATACTAGAACCAAACAGTGCAAATAAAACTAGACAACAATATGTCCGACAACATTCAGAATAAAAGGGGGGTGCGATTAGGATGCGTGTTGTCTCCATTCTTATTCAATTTATATTCCGAAGTAATTTTACAAGAGACACTAGAGGATATTGAAATGGGAATCAAAATTAATAGGACATGGATTAACAATATCCGTTATGCGGACGATACTGTCCTAATCACTGATAATATGCACGACCTACATCAACTGGTCAATAAGATAGGAGAACAGAGCAAATCAATGGGCCTAAAAATCAATACAAAAAACAACATGATTATTTATGATTATTTCAATGAACATAAATATCTTTCAAAACGCCACCATAACATTTAACGCAATGCACTTAGAGAGGGTGGATAAATTGAAATATCAGGGAAACAGGCTCCTTGAAGACTGGGCATCAGGCAAAGAAATAAAATGTCCAATTGAACAAGCCCGACAGGCATTCTTGAGGTTTCGAAGAGTGTTTACTTCTCCCGATTTTGGTCTCAACCTACGACTAAGGTTCGTGAAGTGCTACGTTTTGGCAAACAACGTGAATTATTTGAATTAATTAAGAAGAGAAAAACGGCGTACCTAGGGCACATTATGCGAAACAACAAATATCAACTTTTGCAGCTACTGATCGAAGGTAAAAATGAAGAAAAGAGAGGGATCGCAAGGAAGAAAATATATTGGCTGCGATACATCAGGCAGTGGACGGAACTACGCAAGAAATAGAAAAGCGATGGGAAACTCATAATTGTACATTTAACATTGCATTATCATATTTATTCTTTATTATTTCTCAGTTTTCAATGGTAAATTACTATGTGTCGAACAGGAAATGATACAAAATGTATGACATATTTGTAGTATTTGATTCTTATATACTCATCATCAATCTCTCACTGTTTTTATCACCCATGATCCTTACTCTGATTAAAAATCTAGCTCCTGAAATAAATTTCCGATTGTGTGGAAATTGGATCTCATGTTATGCTAAGAAATACTATTGTGAATTTGAACGAACTTGCTCATACTTGCTCTAGAACTAAATGCCAGATTTATTGTCCGTAATTAATAGATAGAAATTAATGAAAAAATATACTGTTTGTGAGTTACTCAGCATATCTATCAATCTTTCAAGTTAGTCCAAAATTACTATCAAAATATTTGTCAAATGCTAAGAGACTTCTGCCATACTTGCCATGCTATTTTTTGTAACATAATATTCATTATGATAGGATTGATTTATTTTCAAGGTACTCGAAAGAAGGTGTTATTCAAAACCATGAGTTATTAGTTTCATCTATTGGAACAATTAAAATATTATTCTTATTTATACACATTTATAAATCAATTTATACATTTAATTAAAATTTTCGTTATCTGCCAAATTACTATGATGCTCTATGAACTCGCTTGATATGCTTATTAAATTTGTATGTATAATTATTAAATGTTCGTGATATGCCTTCTATGTCAATTATTATGCAGAGATTTGATACTAAAAATAGATAGAATAATGGGTCCGATAAATTGGATTAAAACTTTTGCACAAAGTTACAGGTATGTGACTGAATTATATTATCCAAGGTTAATACTATTTATTTTTTGAAATAAGTTTTTGGGTAAAAACAGTGTGAATGTTAATTTTCGATTCTAATAAAGTATATTACAAAATAGTGTAGTTCAAATTGCATCTTTATTTAATATATGACTCATATCTAAAAAAATACACCAAGTAGTTGGGAGAGTTCTCATAATTTTTGATAGTTGAATAATGAAAAAAAATTGTTAATTACTCTGACTGGTCATTAGTATGTTCACCTGAAGCTATCATCTTTAGAGTGACGATTTGAAGCTGGTGTGAACAGAAAGAACAGCATTAGTTGTTCTAGAAAGTTTTATTTGAAGTATTTTTTTACATCAAATTCAACTCTGGCTTCGCAATTGATCTATTTCATTAAATGTGTGAAATACCTGACGGTATGTATTGAAAGACTGTCTTTTTTGTTAGTTTTAAAGTATTGTTCAGGGTTTTCTCCTCAGTTTTTTATTCAGTACTCCTTTCACTCGTTAATGCGATAGTTTCAAATCACATGAGTGGCTTGAGTCATACCTTACCAACAGAAGTCAGCTTTTAAGGGTTGATACAACAATACCATCTTGCAAGTCAATAGAATGTGGAGTGTCCCAAGGCTCAGTACTAGGCCCTACTTTGTTTCTTCTGTTTATAAACGACATCGCCTATCTAGAAATCAGTGGTAAAATATGTCTATTTGCAGACGATTCTCTTGGAGCAAACCTGATCTCACGGCAGTTCATAGGATAATATCTAGCGACCTAATCACCCTTAAATCATGGTGCCATTCTAATCTTATCTGTCTCAAAGTACATTGCAGCATAGTGTCTCTTGAAACTCATTAAAGGAGAAAGTAACTCGTATTTTGATGTACAATTTAAGACAATCCTATTTGGACAAAGTACTAAAAGGTAGGATGTAATTTATCTTTGCAGAAACTACATATTTGTTGGCAATTTAATTTTTCCCATACCTTTTATTATACTATATATATGCAGACACAATGCCAAAAAAATTGGGGATCTTATGTAAAAAGAGACAGGGTGTATAAGATGGAGACTACTAATAAAACGAGAAAGGGATAAGTGACAAAATATTGTAATGTAAAAGAATAAAAGTATATCTACCTAAAATATTGGAGATTGAATCTGTTATTGCACCACTTCTCTGAATCAATGTTATTTTCAATCACTGAGTTTAATATTTCCAACATTTTTATTTTCGATTTTGTGTAATACCGGTTCTATTTAATGCACCCAATGCCTGGTTTACGTTGTTTAGAAGTGTCAAATATTGTAATAAATTTAAAATGATTTTGAAAACATGCCTTGTTCACCTACATATTAGTATGATCGATGAGGCTTAAATACGTTACGTAAACTATTAAAACCACATTATTTGTTTGCCATTTCCGCTAAATATACTTTTAATTTAGTTTATTCGTCGAAAAATAACAGAAAATTGAAAATTACGTTTACTAATTTATGTGAAAAATTCGTACCGTGCTGATAAATCGAATTAACGGAATTGATTTTGTTTCAATATACATAGTTGTCTCTGGAGAATATGGATGATTGGGTTTGATGTGAAAATGGACGCGAACATGCGAAGTCAAACCATATTATAAATAAAAAAGAACAACAAAAGTACACACTGACAAAATAAATATATACTTATTGGTGAATACTACATCTCCTATAATATTTATGATCGGTATCAGTTGATCGACACATTTTTCAATAATATAAAAACTCTAACGTTAGTTTTTAAGCTTGTTAGTCAAAATATTCCACTCATATCAAAATTTTCACTCTATCTGAACAATTAGAAACGAAAATCAGATAGTATTATAATAAAAACACCTGCTGTCTTTGAATCATGATTCGTTTGGTGTTTTCAACGAAGTAACCAAGGAGACGCATGACTTGGGAAAGTAATAATTTATAATAATATTGATGAAAATATACCAAGTAAAACAGAAAATACAACGTTCTGTATAGAATACAGCTAGAAGCAGTGCAGATAATAACAACAAAAGCGAGCATTCATCGGGAAGACTAAATATTCAATATGTAAGAAATTGATTGTAGTGTTCAATATATCAAACACTACTGTGAAATTAGTGTAAGAGGTGTATTAAGGTGACTTGAGGTAGGTATATTGATGCAAATACATAATATTCAAAACGGCAAGAGCAGTTCGTGGTAGTAAAAGAAAATTGCACCGCTTCAGACGTTCATAAAAATATGTGTTTATAAAACAATATTTCTCACATAGCAACAGTATAAGTGTGAATATAACAAAATTGCTATTTTTCACGGAATAATTTGACAATTGTTAAACCAACTCAATAGCATTTAATCGAATATCCTCCAGAACCCGCTATTATGGTAATAAAAACTGTGATAGTTTGCCAAAAAGATTGATATAAACAGTAATAAAAGTGAAGATAATAAATCATTCGAGACATGCCATTCCCGTTACTAAAATTAGCGCCAGCAAGATGAAATTTGATAGACATTTAAATTGAACTCCTATCAACCGTATTTACATCATAGTACCAACATTATTAAAATAATCAGAGTTCCTACCTAATTACACCGTCATTGCCAGTCACAGATAATTCAATAATTAATTTGAACTCAGTAGAAGTAAAAGATAAGAGCATGACATGATAATCGCAAATACATGGTTTAAACTACAAGAAAGACCATTGTATACATGGCAAGGACCAGGAGATAACCCACCTCAAATAATTAGAAACCAGATTGACTGTATCCTAGTAAACAAGATATTCGAAAATGGTGTCGGAAAAGTAACAACATATCAGAGGATTGCTCTGATAGCCGATATTGAAATCAAGCTCAAAAAAGTCCAAAAGAGTTCAATAAAATTGAAATTGGATACCACAGAGAATAACAAAACACAAATTTAAAAAGGTATTGACAGCCAAAGAGCAGCCGTTCGAATCATCGAAAAATCGACAGGGGAGTCAGACATGGTTGCATACTCTCACCACTTCTGTTTAAATCGTATTCAGATAAAATCTTTATGTTAATGCAATCAGATTCGCAGATGATACAGTTGACCAGTGTAAACGACTTCAGAATGGAATGCAATGCCGTTTAAACGCCATTGACAGAGTGGGAAGAGAGATAGGTCTGAATATTAACTGTTCTAAAACAAAATATATAGTATTTAGCTACAGCTAAACGGACAAACGATTCAAAGATTATCCAGTTTCAAATATCTTGGTTGCTACATTACTGATCAACTGGATCCCGATAAGAAAATAAAATGTAGAATTGAGGTAGCTCGTACAACATTTTTTAAAATGAGATCACTCTTCTCTGATGATAATTTAAAATTTTAATTCCGGAAACGGATGATCAATAGTTACATATGGTCAGTTCTCTTATATGGTGTAGAAGCATGGACTTTAAAAATATCTACCATTAATCGCTTAGAGGCTTTAGAAATGTGGTTATATAGGCGCATGCTTAAGATACTATGCAAATATACGATGTAGTCCTTAACACAGCAAATACGGTTCGTGAGCTGATGGATAACATTAAATGCAGGAAAATAGCTTATTTGGGACACATTATGCGTGGTAGCCGGTTTAATATCCTCCAGTTGATTAAGATGGGTAAAGTTGAAGGTCGTAGAAGAATTGGAAGAAAACAAGCCTCTTGGTATCCCTATCTTAGGGAATGAACTATGATGAGAGAAGAAGGACAGTTATTTAAAATAGCTCAAGATAGAGAGAGTTTTGTCATGCTGATCTCCAACGTCAAGGGGACTTAAGGGGGTATTCTTGTCTAGAAGTCTCAAGAATATCAAAAAAACTGATGAAGCGGAAATTATGATTATAGAGTATAATTAGAGAACGGATCCCAGTCTTTGATGTGGAACAAGAGAATTAAAAAAAAAATTAATCTGTATAGATGTCGCTATCGCATTGACCTTAACCAAAAAAAAATTCATAAAATTGCGTCGACATAAAATATCAATTTTTTTTTCAAATTTCTTAAGAATACTCTAAATTGAAATTTTCTGAAATCCAAGGCAGACGCGATAGAGAGATATGTAAAAAAGATTTCCACCAAATTTAAAAGAAATTGGTCGGGTAGAACTGGAGATATCATGTCAGCCGCAGAAAGTAGTTTCCAGAGAAAAACGCGCTAAAAGCTCTAGAAACAATTCCAGTAGAATAACTCGTTTCACTCGGCTGACTTTGAAGCTACTTCAGAAAATCTCCAGAAATAATCCGAATATTTAAAAATCCGTTAAGAGCACATTCTTAACGTACTAATCCTTGAAAATATGCGAAAAAATAGGTTTTTCCTAATTTATTGACCAGAAAACCCCCTTAATGCCTCCTCATTTACAAGGATACCTTGTAACGAACAGATGAGTTTGAATGGTAAAGATTCATTCGAGTCGGCTAGACTGAAATGGTTAATAATTATGGTATTAAGAAAAGTTTTTTTGTTTGTGTTTACTTGTTAAATTGATATTGGTAGACATGGTAACAAATATCAAGTGAATTTACAAATCTAAAAAATTTCAAAAATCTGCCCCAAAACTTATATGTTATTTCAATGAACAGAGGTGTGTATCAAGCAATATTAACATTTACATAATTGTCAAATTAAAAATGATTATAATCGAAATAACTCAAAATACCTATAGCGAAAATTCAATCATTAGTGGTAGCAACATAAAAAATACTAGTAGATCTCATTGTATATCGTTATTATATCCCTAGAGCTATAATATTAGTTTTACGGCACTTTTCCAATGTTTTATGGATAATCTTTATAAGGATTCACCACTTGCTTCCAAAACCTCTAGAATAAAGAGGTATTTTTTCATTAATCTTAAAATGAAACCTGTATACCCTTTGTCAACCGGCGTTTTCCCTTTTTTACGCTTCCAAAACGTGCCTGAAATACGAAACTGTGAAATACACTCAAAAATAAGCATTGTGGGCAACTTTTGTGTCTCATTCGAGTAGACAATTATTGCACAAAATTTTTGCATTCCTTTTTTTTTAAATACAAATATGTATAAATATATTAAAATTTTTTATTGACGAAATTGAACATTCATTTTGAGGTTAGAAATCAGTTATTCAATCATATTGTTCTCAAAACCAACTCGAAGTTGATCCGACAAAAACACAATTAGCTATTTTTCACAAAATCTCATATGAGGACCGACCATATATAAAAATAACATCATAACACGAAGTTTTTCCAATACAAAGTCACTGGAATCAATACCTACTATATAATGGCGTCACAATATCTACAATCACGATATTTGGAGTCTACGTTATCTATAAACAGCTGCATGTATAATCAGATCTGAACTATTATTATGTAGGATAGGGTAATTTATAATAAAGAAGGATTTGGAACTACTACGAATAAAAAATAAGGATAAAACTTAAAATATACTTTGGCCAACTTTACCAACCAGCCACGTGTTTGGTAAATTATTACGACATGGAATCATCATATGATCAAAATTTCCTAACAAGGTTGATAAAGAATACCACTTATCATGCCTCACTTATATTTTTATTACAAAGAAATGATTCCAATGGAAACAATTATTCAACCAGTACAATTCTAATTCAGAAGACTCATAACTCAACTGGTATGTTCCATGGATGAAAACCTAAGAAAAGATTTAATCAAAGTTTATTTGCGGATAATCCAAATTCGCTGTAATCCTCAAAAGATTCATCTACACCGATGCAAATTTCTCGTTTTTTCTGTGGAGCAATGAAAATACGACTATCCATAAAATATGAATGAAAACACGATACGAATATATGTTGATTTTTCTTATATACTTGTTTGATATCACGATTTGTATACAGAATCAGAATCGTAGCACTCAAACGACGTATGTATTTGCATCATAAGTGATTTTCATGTATTTGGCTCCTTCATCCTGAAACATTTCACCGCATTGATCATTTTTCAGTCAGTTGTTAACTCACATTAATTCTTATAATTTTTTACATCACGTCGCTTAAATTTTATAACCGTATGTTCAGCTGCATTTTCTTTATCAAAATATCACCATATTTGAATGTCCATGTGTCCAAAGATATCGAATAAGTTCCAAGGAAACCAAATAGTTGTATTTGAATAACTTAGCATATGTATAGGTGCTTCACGCAGGCTTTTTAGGCGATAGGGTAGAATTGATTCCCTTCCACTCTTTACTATTTTTTGCTTCCGTTTTCCAACCCTAAAGTCCTCTTTCTCCGAGATCTTCTATCACCTCTACATACAGTCTTTTCCTTGGGCTTTTTTTTGTTCCTCCTCGTTCTATGTCCATCAGCCATTATTTTGGATATTATTATTTTGCTTAATTCTACTTTTTTAAATAGATTCCTTAATTCATTATTTGCTCTATTCTGCCATAAATCTCCTTTTTTTACCGCCTGGTATCCTTACTTTACTTCCCCTCGTTATCCTTGCTTCCAGATTTGTTTCCCTCAACACCGTCGTCCTTGAAAACCACCCCAAGCTATATATTAATTGAACTTGTTCTAAGCTCATTGCCTTCTCTTCGTTCAGTTGTATTGACAAACTTCTCATTGCTCTTTTCCTTTGTGGTGTTGTTATTAAAATGAACTTCAATTTATCTTCGTTGACTCGTAGATTGACTGTCTCTGCAATTTCTATGAAGGCTCTGCAGGTTTCCTTGAGCTTCTTTTCCGTAGTTGAGAAGATTACTACATCGTCTGCGTATGCCAAAACGTGCGTGGTTCATATTTTTAGTGTCCCTGTTCTGTGCAAACCCATTTTACTTACTATCCATTCTAATATTATATTGAACAGCGTAGTGGATAAAATATCTCCCTGCTTTAGTCCTTTGTTGGTTTAGATACATTTTTTCTTCATCAACCCTTCCGAAAATCTATAGTTCAGAAAACATTATATTGAGTTTCTCAAAATAACGTAAATCTTACCAATAAAGATCTATTATGTGTTAGCAATACAATCTCAGTATATAGAGAGTAGTGAAAAATTTTAACACTTTCACTGCAAATCCGGTATACACACACTACGTAACGTGAAGGCACGTCTAGTGCAACTTTTTATTGTACCCAGTATTAGAGCGTCAACTACTTCCAACGTTTGAAAAAGCTTATAGATTAGCTAATAATATAATAACTTCAATATGTGTTTTATGATAGATTTTTCCGTCTTCATTTATAACATCCACAATACTTTTTTCTCAGTATAAATAAAAGTAATAAAGTTAATCTTCAACCACTAAACCACTTGGCGGAGCTCGATGATTTATTATTCTTTAATTGTATCGTATCTTTCTTATTTCTTGTCTTTTCCACGTAAAAAAAAACATTTCCGCAAATTGGGTCAATGAATCTCGTGTTTAATAGGGATATAACGGAACTCGCGAAGATTTTTCAATATAATACTTCTCCCAATAAACACACGATTAAAAAAAACAGTCAAAAAATGGTAAATATTCGATTGTGGATATTGTGCAATCGGATATAATTTCATTCTCAAATTAAATATTTAACATAAAACATGAATGAAATTAATCACAGATTTGTTTTTACAGGGACCAAGTTCCTATGTTCGGAAGTGATAGCTCCTATAAGAAGCGAGGTGGATGACATAAGTCTCATAATAATAAATTTCGAAGATTTAACCACGGTGCCAGCCTCGTCCTTAGAAAATAGTCCCATAGGGAAAAATAGGTTAAGTAAATGTAAGTATTTCAAGAGAAATTCCATATGAAGTGATCATTAGAACATTTCTCAAGGGAACTTCATATCTTTCCAAGTAACAAACAATATCAAAGCTTTCAAATTTATGCCATTATGTTTTTATACGAGAAAAAACAAAACTGAAAAACCGCCTAAATTTGAACTTGTCATTCCAAGCATATACTTCACACAATTTTCTCATCATCATTTTTTGTTATTTATTATTATCTATCAAATATTGTATCTAGATAAATAGCTGTGATATTATCCCAGCAGCATTGGAGTTCAAATTTATTCTTTTATGTCTTGGAGTAGCTACGAATATTGTGAATCTAAGGATGGAAAAATATGAAATAGTATTATTTTTAATGAACAATTTAATAAAACAAGCATTACACTCCCTTTGTAGTGTCCATTATTTAGCAACCGTAGAAAAAGAAGTCTCACAAAGACTTTTTATTATTTATATTTTTTATAAAAAAAACATATTATCTCAAATTAGATTATTAATAAAGTCAATTAGAAAGAAATGAGATCGTCAATGAAGGGAGAAGATTAACGCCAGATGTCAAACTGATTTATAATATCATGAAAAATTTTGTGGGCCACTATAATAACTGTAACGAAATTATGAGGATGTAGTATATTTTTCGAATTTCATAGCTAGCAGTATAAGGCGGATACAGTCTAAACCGACAGTTAAACTGAATGCTATGACCAAAGCTAATTCATTTACAAAATAATCATCCTCAACCGAAGTGCTTCAAGCCAGTCTGTTGAAATGTTCTCATAGATAAATTCCTTCATCTATTTCATCATCTGCCATTAAACATCGACCACGTCAATATTTCTTTATAAATAGACAGAAATCACATATTTCTCGTGAAAATTCAACTGTCTGTCTTATTTGATTGATGCAAAAATAATCGTGAACATTTACTGACTTAAGAACTGCAAGTAAACATTTTGAGACTATACATTTATCTTCAAACTTAATTGCTCACACTAATCCTGTACTACAAAGAAAAAATTTTCGCCACTGTTGGTGTAAGTCCTTCTTCATTAATCTACAAACCTCTCTTCTGGTGGGTAGAAATATCATATAATACTGAGTAGGTATCTTACCATTTCACACAAAATACGTCTAATGAACATATTAAACATATGTAGCACCCAGCGAGGAACAATTTTTTTACATGAAGATGATCATGTAAAATTGAATTTACTGTTGCGAATACCACAAGTTGTCTCAATTACTTCTGAGGTGTAACTTGGATAATATATTCTATTCTTTCCAATAAAAAAAAGATCCTACCAGCGAAATACAGTGACTAGTGACCTATACCAGGGAAATACAGTGACTAATGAAGGGAATATACAAAGCGACCTTCGCAGTAACTCCATTATAAAACATCTTTGCTTAAACAGACATTTTATTGGCAAAAATATAGGATCAAATGAATTATAAATATCTCACAAGATTTTCCCCTAAAAATCAGATGAAATCTGATTTATGAAGAGGTCAATTTTTGCATGCTTTGTAAATGTTTGATGTTGTGAAGTTTGAGAATTAAGTTTCACAGTTACTATTTAACAATAAAATTATTATATATATATATATATATATATATATATATTTATATTAATCTTCTATAAGAGTTAAGGATATACGAATTATACTTTGTAACGATGTCAATCAAAGTATTGCTTTGAAGATATACTTTTTGAAAAATAGTCGTTCTTCAAAGAATATTAAACTTTTTACTGACAAAAAGGTTACGCCACAAATTACCTTTAGAAAACTGTTTTCAATCTTTTGAGTATTAGATAATGTTGAGTTCTAATACTACTCCATTATATAAAGAATGCTCAAATTGTTTTATTTTTCAGTCGGAAGAGCCCGAGCTTCATTTCGTCAAAGCTTGAGGCTAGGGTCAAACATTCGAGGTAGGGGATTAAGACTTGCAGGCTATCTAACTCCACCCAGTGACGTCACTGCCGCCGAAGAGGAAGAAGACAGGTTGGAGCAATGGTGAGCGTTGAAATATGTTATCCATTCACAAGAAAATTCCATTTTATCGAGAACTAGCAATTTGTTATAAATCTCAAATATTTGTTGCCTCAATTTGTATAATCCTCTTATTTTTGGTATTCACAAATTTGAATAAATGACATTCCTAAAAAACATCCTTGTTAGTATTTGTGATTCTTATCATATCCGCGCTAATCGGCTTGTTACGTTTTTAGTTAAATTTGTTTCTTATTTTATTAGTAATCCTTGTGGCGCAGTAGTCATGGAGCCATTTCCAATATCAATAAATCAATAATTTCTTATTTCTTAAACCTTTCGTTTATGTTTTTATGCTTCTAAATTTTCTTGATTTCAGGTCTCTTTGTTTTAAAATTAGTCTTAAACCGCACGAGTTATTTCAGTCTTTATCAAAATATAATATTAACACTGACAATTCCCTAATTTTTATTAATCAATAGATCACCAACATCAAAAAAAGAATAAAATAAAAATAAAAATTTGTTCTAATTAGAAAAATTAATTTTTCCTTAGTCCTTACATCTCAAGTATGTATCAGTTATCAATTAAATTATTTTTAGTTTTATTAGAATTTACAATACAATCATTTGACAAAAGTTGACCATTCTTATCAAATAATATGTACACTAGAATATCTACAACTACCACACTACAAGCTGTAGTTTGAGCATTATTTCCATATTCAATAAAAACTTCAGAATTATTTTTTTAAGTAATATATTGCTCTTTATGTATATGGAATTATTATTGAATCTATAAAATTATGTTTACAGTCCTTTGACGTCAAGTGCTCCAGTACCAATTTTAGAACAGACATGGGTTTCGAAAACAGATGTGCCCACGGTCCCTTTATCAACTACCATCCCTTCATCAGCTCAAATAAAAGACTATACATCATTGACGATATCACATAGCGCCCCAGCTAGTCATCAGGCTTCCTTCGAGAGAGGGGAGAGTATCGAAAGGACTAGACCCCATCACTCCATGAATACTAGTAACAATAACAGTAGTAGTAGTAATAGGTAGGCACAAATAATTGTTACGTAGGCTTACTGAATATACTGATTACACCAACACTCAAAAGTACACTGTCTGACAAGCGTTTCAATAACCATGTTATCGTCTTCAGAGACTGAAGGTACACTTGACTTGACTTACCTGTTTTATACTAAATTTTCCCACCAATAAACTTTCTCTCCTTGGCAGGAATCTTCTCATTTATTCGTTGACTACTAAACTATAGAGTGTGCAGTGAGGAATTGGCCCCTATGTCCCTATTTAAGCTACTCTTACATATAGCAATTTCAATGCTTTCGAATGCATCCAACAATTTATTATTGGATACATTTTTTATCAATTTTACATTATTAATATTTATGTCATGATTGTGAATGGCAGCATGATCGGCAATACCTGATTTACGGTCGTCCAAATTTCAAATAAGCTGTGTGCTCTTTAAACCGGACAATAACAGATCTCTTAATCTGCCCAATATACTTACGGTCACGATCACCAAGGTTATTTTCATATATACCACTCTTTTCCAAATTTGGTATTTTATCCTTAGGATTGCCCAACAATTGTTTTAATATATTGTTGGATTTATAAACCAATTTAAAACCTACTCTGCTAAATATTCCTTCCAATCCTTTTGTGTAATGAGGATTGAAAGGTATCAGAGCAAATTTTTTTTGTTTGCCATTTTGGTTTCACATAGAGATTTCTTAGCGGTATCTAAAAATGGTAACTGTCCATTATTTTCCAGTTCATAGGTTATAGACGGATATGTTGAGTTGCTTCCTTTATGAATTCGTCTACGATTGCCTTCTTCTCATTGAATATGCCGAAAACATCATCCACATACCTGTACCATAACCTGGGAAAATATTCAAACTCTTTATTGATTTGCTTTTCAAAATGACTCATGAACAGTTTAGCCATAAACGTTGATAGGTTTCCCATTGCTGTTGCTTCGTCTTGATCGTAGAATTCGTTGTTGTACTGGAAATAGTTTTGTTCAATATATATATATATATATATATATATATATATATATATTTGTTAACTGTAAATAGTCTTCTATTACATCATTATTAGATCTCAAGTTACTCGAAGGTCTGAGGGATTGGCACGCTGGGAAATAATGAACTTACATCAATGGAGATTAAAATTTCCCCATCTTCAATTTCTGTAGTCTTCACTTTGTTACGTAGACTATAAAAACTAAATTTTTTGTCAAATTTTATCGACATGAAAACTTTATAATGGAACAAACCAACTTTGTAGACTGATTGGAAAGTTCTTAAGCCAACAAACACTAATTAGAAAAAATTCTTACTCATGAATTAATGATAGTTATGGAATATTGATATTTTCAATGTGCCTTAAAAGCTAGATTTATATATAGTAATCTATTTTCTATTATTTCTATTATTTTAGGCAACATCACATCATACAGAACAAAGTATCGCATGCTACCAGTTTAGATGCCATAGCTAGAAGACAGTGCTTTAAAACTGGATACCCTACCGTTAGCATTTGTAAGTTCTAGAAAATTCCCATGCCTTTATTTAGTAACAGTTCTTACAAAAATGTAAATATCTTAATTTAGTAGCGACACTTTCATATTATTAGAAAATTTAGAACATTGTGAAAATTATTTTCAAATGCTTAAGAGCAATAAATAATATTGTACAAGTATATTGTACGGATCTCTGATGAAAATATTTGGCTGTCAAACCAGTTAATTTAGTAACTTCTTGCTTCTCCATTTAGTTGAAGATAATTTTCAAATATAAATTTATATATTTGTTCTCAATCAGTAGGTGCGGCATCACTTAGGTGTACTAATCATTAAATGTTTTGGTAGTGAACTTAGTTTCTACTGATCGTGATCATATCTCAAATATGTAGACCTCCTGATGAGGCGCATAAAGGAAGATTGATTTGTACTTCTTATAAGTACTGTAGCTCAACAGCTGTATGAGGAATAGTATCAACTTGGTGGAAAATTACATTATTCCATGTTCATAACTAAAGTAGCGCATTGCTTTCAAGACATTATCAAAGTAGTTATGTATACTAGAGAACTTTCACTACCTACCGCTATAACACCAAACTGTCCCCCTTTTGGTAAGAAAGATTTTCATGACTCCTTAAACGAAATTTAGCCTATTACATTAGTTCATTGCATCATTTTAAGATATAATTTAACTTTGATAATTAAATTGCTGACAAAAAGATCTAACTTGGTGGTACAATGAATGTATTCTAAGAATATGTACAATTTCAACCATAGAAAAATTTTTCATTCACCTTGTGCTAGTTATCTTAACCATTGCATACCGTATATGTTCTTCAGGTTCATCTAGACAAAGTTATTCTATATTGAGAGCATTTCACTGTCCAAAAACAGAATGTCTTATCCAATCTTGAGATAGAACTGACTTCTGCTTATCGACAACGATTGAACTCAAATTTGCTTAATTGAGAGACCAAGGTTTTTTCCGAGCTCTGGATTGTGAAGTACTAACACCGACTAACCAAATGAAATCAATAACAACTGAGAGAATGCAATAAAAATGAAAATCCTACGATTCAGAATATCGACGAATAATAGTATCCAGCATGTTTGATTCAACTCCAAAAGGAAATTTTCTGCCCAGAAGAAAATTCAACTAATACATACATGCTATGCATTCTTACAGGTATTTGCGGTCAGAAAATATGGAAAATATTAGAATGCATTTGCAATTCTATTTTGTAGCATACGATTTCAAGAACATGATAAATCTCTGATTGAATTTATAACAAAATTTCTTCACCTCAAAGCCCTAAAGATTGATAATATAGCTTGAAGCTTATTCATATACTCACTTTTTTATTAGTCAATGGAGTAGCTTCTCATTTTTTTAAACGTCACTAAAGTTTGTGGAATATTGGAAAACTGTTTATTATTAATTAGCTATTTTTCTTTTTTCGAGAAGTATTTGATATAAAATATCAAATTGATTGACTCCTCGCACTCACAAACTCAATTTGAATTTTGATGTGCTTTTTCAAACTTGAAATTCACCAATTCACTTATTTTTTCCTAATGTTGTGAAAATTATTAAGAAAAGCTCGTTCACAATAATTAATTAAAATTAATTTCCACTTGAAAAAGATTATTTTTTGTACAAATATAAACTTTTGAGACTCGACATTAAGCTTTTTACATTTAATACTCAGTATATCATATGTTTAAACTCAATTTTACATAGATCTCCTCCACTGAATTCGATTGACATTCTTTTGACCAAGAATAAAATGTACCATAATAAACAATAATAGTATAAATGGAGCTTTGATTTATCTAACTGTAAAAAATTTTAATATTTCCTATATTCTCGGCTAGTTTTTCAATTTAAATTCACCGAAGTAAATCAGCTAGATACTTAGACAGGCATCAATAAAGGCGTCCTCTTAACTCAGTACCACTGATAATTTTTTTCAGCTAGATCAAAAATTTAAATAAGCGTTTATCACTACAGTGCAGTAGACGATGAAAAAATGTGAGAAACCATTGTTTCAAACATGTTGTGGACGTAAGATAGTTCACAGTTTTCAATAAATTTTCTTGATAACAATCTTCGATAATATAAATAATGAAGGTACTTAAATTGTAAGTAAAATTTATATGTTTCTCAACATAAATTTTATACGACTGACCATTTTTCATATACATATGATGCTAACAAATTAGCTTTCACATTATGCAGAATATTTTTTCCCCGTAATATTATCGATAGAAAAGTTTTCCTTAAGCTACGAACTTAATTGGGTACATTATATATCATCTTAGATAATAGTGATAGAGGATTTTTTTATTAGATTTACAATTTTTGTTGATTGTAGTAGTTTTTAAATTTTAATCATTTTTAAGCTTTGCTCCAAAGATTTATGTCTCTTTGGATTTTTAAAATTGTATTTTTTATTCGATTGACATGGAATTGTAACAAAACTATATAACCTTTCATAATACAATGCGGTCGATATGTATGTAATAAATTCAATTTTAGCGTTATTATGTACTATGTAAAAAAACCTGAAACAGGTCGATTTTTATTCTAAAATTGACAATTTACAGCATGAAAATATTATACCCCTCTGAATTATGTGCACTCCCACCAAAATTTTAAATAAGAGGATTATGTGGCACCTTGTTGGAATGGGATTTTAGTCCTCCGAGGAAATTAATTTTTAAGATGTTAAATTTTAATAATGTCACCTAGGTTATTGTGAAGAAGTGAATGGTGGTCATTATCAACATTTAATTTTTTTGTAAAGTACATTGATATCATGAGATATTATTAACTTCATTCTACGTAAAGTTTTGTAATACTTTATCAAAATTTTACATCTTAAAAATTAATTATCTCAGTTATGATTGCACCAAAAAAACTTTATATTGCCGAAAAAAGGACTAAAATCCCTTTTCAATAAGATGCCACAAGACTTCCTTCCTTATTTGAAATTTCTGAGGGGGTGCTTATATTTCAGAGGGGGATGATATTTTCATACTGTAAATTGTTGATTTAACAATAAAAATTTTCAGGTTTTTTCCACATAGTACATAAAAACGCTAGAATTGAATTTATTTCATACATACGGCCTTTTATGTATCTCGGATACGGAAGGAAAAATATTATATCATTTGAATCATTATTTTTGAAGGTTATTGGAAATTGCAGAGTTTCAATGAAGTCTTATTAATTAAACTAATGCTACATGTTTTATTCACATCGAAATGGTTTAATACAAGATTGAGAAGACTAAAATTGAATGAATAAAATTATATTTTCCGAAATAAGCTTGCCACAAAAAATATCAAATCACTAGTCGATAGAAAAGCAATCTTAGAAGCAGTTTTCTGTAGTATACAAATAAATGTTACTATAAACGTAGAATATACAGACTGTATATTATATTATAGTATCGAAATGCTATCAAATGCTTAGCTAATGCTTTATTCGCAATTTTACAATTTTTTAGAAATACGTATTGTCAAATGCACAGATCCACTAATCCTTCCTTGTTTTTTAAAAATCATCAGGTTCGTTCCAACCCATCAAAAAACCGTCCTTGGTACGGTGACGATTCTGCGCAATAGAAATTACGTGTTCCAACTGGTCAGTTACCTTTATACGAACGATTCTGTTTCGTGTTCCAACCGACTTATGTATCGTTTGTGAACTATTCCCGGGACGGTCTTTTCAATAATTAGTTAAAAGCAAATAGTGTTACAAGAACCGAGCATAGTCAGAGATTGCGCAGAAAATATCATTTAAACACTTTCATTAACCGTTCCAAGAACGGTTCAAACTAGCAGGTTAGAACAAACCATCAAAAATATCTTATGATTCTTGATATGGCTAAATTACTGAGCTATATTTTTTTTATGGAAAACATCTAAAATGATTTAAGTTTATTTGTTATTCTGATAAATTGTATATTCTCTTTTGGACATCTTTGGCTCATTCCTTGTGGTAAATATTTCACATCTATTCTACAAGATTCACATTAAAAATGGTGATCAATCATTTGAGTTCGAAATAATGTAGTCGTTCATATTAAATCTGTCAAATCCGCCATCGTCTTTTCTCTAAGAATATTCATTATATTCACTAGAACACTATAAGTCAACTAAAAATATCATGATAGTAGGAACTAAGTTTGGGGTAGAACGAATTTCTCCCAACAACAATTCTTTATTACTTAAGGCTCTATACAACATAATAAATGATAATAATCACATTGTCCGTTACTTTTTTCAGCAAATAAACCTCAATTAAGTAAGCAATTTCCCAACGTTTCTTCAGAAAGTGATCTTCAAAGATACAGAACACATGGTGATAGGAAAAGTCCAAGTTTATCAAACCCTACGGAGTCCATGAAGCAGAAGGTTTGTCCACAAGTACGTTTAACTTTTAACAAATATCTATTAGTAGTTGTATACTAACAAAAAAAATTATATATCACTTTTTACTCCGTTTATTACCCTTATTGAAATTACGATATTAAAATATATTGTTATTAAGTCACACATTTGTATATACCCCAAAATCGCACCTTCCAATTTTGGCGAATCTGTGGGATTCCCAGAATGAAACTTTCGAAATAAATACGAGAGGATTAAAGAGTCCCGTTCAAATATACTTATCAATATTTCAAATAGTGGTGGAAACTGTATCTCTGGCAACTAGTAAATTAGTGAATAGTGCCTTAGCAATAGTAAATTGTACCCAGTGTAGTGTATAAATGAATTAAGTTACTATATACCGTGAGTTTGATTGCTTATGTAAATATAACTAAATAAAAAGATATTTATAATATACGAAAATGTTTCAGAATTGCAATGTATTAAGCGAAGATGTTCTCTAATATGCGATGATACCACGTAATACGTTTGGTTTTGTTACTAACTACTAGAACACTATAAGTCAACTACATATATCATGATTATTTTTTGCTTATTATATAATTGTTTCCACATATTTGTTAGATTTTTTGGCACTATTATGCCTGACTCCAGATGCGCACGTAATGACCGTTACACAATGCGATGTTAAAACAAAGTAATGAGATCAAACTTCACATGTTGCCATATTTAGAAAAACAAATTTTATACAAGAAAATTTCGAACACTATTCCTTGTCTATTTAAAAATGAAAAATAATAGTCCTGTTTATATTTATGAATTCAACCATAAAAGTATTTGTTCACAATTTGCGCAGTACTATGACCTTTCTGCACTTCTGTTTTTAATTTCTAATTTTTAATTTGGCACTCGACGAAATTGCTTTACATAATTTGAAAGTAAATCTATTATTAATGTTTCTTAGTTACTTACTAAATCCATCATATTTCAGTACTTATCATTCATTACTTTTGTTCTACAACCTTTTTTATATAAATTAACTTATGAGGACTTCATCAATTTCAAATCAAAACTTTACATGTTGAGCCCCAATAAATGGATAAACTTTCCCCAGGGGCCAACAATTTGTGTTTTTACACACCATATAGGGTGTGGATCCAAAAATAGAGAAAAAATTTTATCGAAATAAAAAATGTTTTTGTATGCAGTTTACCGCTGAAACTTTTTCCAAGGCCCAGAGCGTGATATGTTGATGCTTTCTACAAAGCATGCTGATGAAAGCATCGAAAGACAATAGTTTTATGAAAGAATATAAAGGGAATATAGCAATAGCTGATTTTCAAATCGGTGTAGCAACAGAGTTACTGAAAAGAAACTATCAATGTTGCTCATCAAGACCCTAAAACCAAAAAAACCATTGACTAGTGAAGAAAGATAGTCAAGTCGCAAGGTACAGTGAAAAAAAAACTTATAGTAAAAGTGATTACTTTTTGCAATGTTTGTTTTGAAAAACCACATTATTTTATTCCGGTTTTTTGGGAAAAACAATAATAATTGTGATTCTAACAACAATTATTTGTTGTTGTATCTATATTGTAATATGTTTTTATTCATGTTTTTATACTCTTAGAAACAAAAAAAAAATAGGTACAGGTAATGTAAAAGTAGCACAAATTAAAAATTTTAGTCAAATATATGAAAACTAAAGCAAAATCAAATAGATCAAGTTTAAGGTAATGTTCGAAGGACTCATGACAGTCCAATCAAACTCAAAACACTTTCAAATACCAATTTTTTGGCCACGGAGAAGGCTTGAAATAAAATATGTCGTAGGATCTCTCTAGGCTGTAGGGAAAATTTAAAAGCCGACCTTTAAACAGCACTAGGGCTCAACGTGTTAATGTTACAACTTAACTTTAAACCGGAATAAACAATAATGAATTCCAAAGGACCGAATCTTTTGAACAATAGTCTTTTTATACGATGATAACTCATCACAAATACACACTCTATTTCATTCGAGTAGAAATTCTTTTATGGTGATTTTGTTAGATATTATCATTGATACATTCCCATTTTTTTTCCCAATTGTATTGTCACGCTAATTTATTCAAACGTTCCAGTATCGGTCATAAGCCGGAATTACACAATTTAGAATATTTCTTGATTAACTTTCATTTCTTCATCTGTAAGCTCATCATAAGTGACATTACGGTTTGCTTCAAAATTTGATGTTATGATTGATGACCATCTGAAATGAAATGAAGGATCTAAGATAGGAGTTGAAAAATCACGAATTGGAAAAAAAAAGAGTGAATTAGAAAAGACTAGTAAGTGACGAATTGAATACATAATTTGAATTTCATAAAGGATGGAGCTTCTTCCTGCAGGGCCTTCGCAAGAGCTGCGTTTTTGATGAGGACCACGAACCCTTCCTGACCTCCGAATTGCATTTGAAGAAGAAATTGAAACTCTTCGCGTACAGCTTGAGCACTTACAGGAACACTTTTGTCAAATTCTTTTCGTAATTTCTTTTTATAAATTCATTTTTAAGCTGCATTTTTTTCTCTTAATGCAAATTGTTAGCCCAACTTATACTCACATCTTTCTCTTAATATGGACTTAACTATAAAGTTACAATGCAGCTAATATAACAAGAAGATAACAACAATTTTCACTAAAATTTCTACAGATATCTTATAAATAGAATTTGACATTGTAGCCAACGTCGAAAATAAAATTTCGTCTCTAAAGTACTAGGAATAAGATGCGAAACTTTGAAAGTCAGATTGACGTGAAAATCCTGGAGTTTTAAAAACACAAGGTTGGCCAGGATAAGGACAGTACATAAATGTATGTACTTTTTAATCAAATTTCGGATACACTTTCATTCTTCTTTTTCTTAAATAGCTCGTATATACATGAGATAAAATTCAGGAAGTGATTGCTCGAATGATATTAAAATGAGTATTTCCTATTACCCCGCTTTCCGAAACATCACCATTAAAATGGGGCGGCTAAAATTTTGTTTCTCTATTTTTTCTCTAAAATTTTAGTAATGCTAGATACTTGGAATTCTGATATTTTCGCACTCGCAAAGGACTAACTAAGGGTATTTTTATATATTCCTGTTTTCCACTCAATTTATTAAAAGAATTTTACATTACGGTTTTGGGAAAAAATTGGCAATAAAAAATATGTTTTAATAAAACAAGTATATTAAGTTACAGTTTTATTTCATAAAACTTCATCTTGAAAAAAGTTTTGTTGTGAAATGAAGTAAGGGCTGCTAATTTTAGCCCAGTATAGTGTAACAGGAATATTGAAAATCTACCCGTGGTTAGTTTTTTGCGAGTGCATGAAAACTCAATTTTAGTCACCAGCCTATATGTATTCACCCTAAATGTATTTCATCCAACTACTGTCGAATATGTCTGTCTGTTATTTCCAGAATTATTTTTGAACAATTTTATTATGTATAATCTGCTTCCGGTCTCTTTGCATAACGAGTTTATCCGCCGATCGATTCATAACCACGTGTGTCATCTAGTATCAAAAACTTGCAACCCATTATTTTTACAGTTTCCTTTCTCCGTATCACCTGTTGAGTAATGTAGTTAGAATGGAAAATCCAATCAATTTTCTTTGTTTACATCATTATTTTTTTCTAACGTATAAACAACATTATTTAAATATACTTTTTAGACTATGAGAAGTTAACCGAGTGTTAATAAATCTTAGTTTGAATATAAGCATAGTATTAATGTCATAATAAACGAAACATGTATAATACATTCACGAGGAAAATTATCTTTGTTTCACTCAATTTTGACACATGTTGTGTTTTATTTTAAAGAGAACCTCATCATTTCAGGTGTTTGTTTATTTTTCTTTTTATCTTATTTGGTACATTGTTGTGTATACATTATAATTGAAATTATTTAACTTCCATTTCAATTTTGTCGAAATATTTATTTCTATTTAGTCATTTATAGTAAATACTATATTTGTTTTGTTTCTTTAAAAAAGTGGATTTTCGAATACTTGAAGGTATTTCAGCGATTAATTTTCTAGGTGTAAAAATCATAGACATCCCAAATATATTATATATTATTGGCAAAAAGTATAATACACTTGATACGCATGAGTTTGAACCGAATGTTTTCCATACCAATTGAGGTACCTCCAAATCATCTAATTTGAACGCATCAACCTCTTATTCAGGTGTAGGAAAATGTTCACGTCGCAATTTACTTTTAATCTGTAGGAATAAAAAGAAAACCATTGGGTGCCAAACAAGGACTCTACGTTGTATGACCCATCAATTGGATGTTTTGACTGATCAAAACGTTTTTGTTTGAAATTATGTGTGGGAGTTGGCATTATCGTGGCAGAGAATGATTCGTCTGCGATTGGTTCCTCTAATTATCAAACGAATTATATTGATGATGTATTTCAAAATAATGCTAAACCCTCCGCGAAGTAGTTTCACTTTGGTGGGTCCAGCAATGTGTGTTGCGATACTAACCAGCCTCAAAATTTCCTTACAAAACATCTTAAAATTGTAATAGGTATTTAGAAATAGGAAGTCTCTGAACCTGCTTAGTACGCAGAAATGCGTTTGGAAGCGGTTTTTGATATCCTGCGAAAAGCGGAAATTCATTATTCAAGGTCTGGCTATTAAATGAAGAGACTGGTTTGAATGCTCTCCTCCAATATACTCCCCTCGCCACACACCACAAACAAAAGTCGCACGGTGCCAAATCTGGTGATTATGGTGGATGTTCCAGCACTAGAGTGCGCTTACTGGCTAAATACTGCTTCACAGATGGCGCTTTATGGGGTGCGTTGTCCTGGTGCAAAATCCACGAGTTGATCTTCTACAATTCGGGCCATTTTTTACGAAATCGTTCTCTCAGTGTTGCTAAAACTGACAAATAGTAAGTCTGGATGACAGTCTGACCCTCTGGAACCCATTCAGTTATCACTAAAGCGCTTACACCACTCAAATTCATGCGCACGAGATAGAGAATTGTCCCCATAGGCCTCTTGCAACAATTTATAGCACTCAGTTTTTTTTTTTTCAGTTTAACGAGAAATTTGAGATTGATACGTTTTCCTCCGAGAAAAAAACGCTTTCGTTTCAAACCGCTACTGCACAAATACTATAATAGTGACGTAAACGTGTTTTGGGACGTGCATAAACGCACTACAAGTTTTTTACCCCACACGTCTAGGTGCGCAGTCTCGTTATTTAATAGTCAGACCCCGTATAATCGTTACGAAAACCAATCGAGCAGTCGATTAATATTGTGTTAGGCAGAGTATTTTCGAAGCTCTCGTAATATTATAAATAAATGTTGTTACAAACTCGTCCACTGGTATAGACCGTGGAGCCGGTCCTGTTCTAATATGTTGGTCGAAGCTGGCTGGATGTGCCGGTTATTCGTTTTTTATGGCGACTATTTGTATTTTTTGTAACCTATTTACACGCTTATGTTCTTGTGATCTTTTCTTACAGAGACGAAATATAAGAGGCCCTTTTTTGTTTACGGCAAATTAGTGATTCTACAATTTGATGATAGTAAATAAAACGAGCCCCAAGCAGCCGGAGGGAGTTAAAGTCATAGTGAACGCATCGGAATAGTGACAAATAAACTAAATAGTGTATTTAACTAAATCATATATTAAGTATTAGTGAATAATTGGTATGAATATATTACGTTTTGTGATTGAAAACTGTATAAATAAATAAAAACATATATAATATACAATATATTTGAAATTTTCCATGAGGTTTTCAAGAGCATGGTATTATTATCAATATTTGCTCCAAGCAGCAATAACAGTTGGAGAAAGCAGAATGCGAGCATATCTTTATTATTTTGGTTCATCGCATATGCTGAATTTTTTCCGAATTAATACATGGTATATAAATTTTATATAATCTAATTGCCATCAACTCTTTTTTGCAATTTATATAGTAATTATGAATTTAAAAATAGGATTGTAGGAAATAATAATTGAATTTCTTTTATTCCAAGAGATTTAATTTATTTTTATGTTCTAAATAATAAAATCATGTATCAACATATATTTCTACTTCTAACTACCTATCTTATTTCTAAAACTTTATTAATAATTATCAAGTGAACATTATATCTGGTGATCCATTCTTATACTTATGTGTTCAACATTCGCAACAAAACATTTAAGAATAAAATGAGAAATGAGTTCCGGTATTTATGTCGAATTTTAGCATTGTTTATTTGATACATATTACGTGTCCAGATCACAGATCCCAATATAGCTGCCACCCACTGCAGAATACAGAGTCGGCCTTTTATTTTTAGCTAAACTTTGATGAGGACATTGTCCTCGAGATCCGATTGTTTATTTTCAAAACTTACTTACATAATATGCGTTACCGATTTGAAACATTTGCAACTGCTATTATCAGTCTTCGAGGTAATAAAATATAATGCACCAAAAGAAATTACAGTGACATTAAAAAAATATTGCTACTACAAAAATTATTTACGTTTCTCGTATTTGGAATCAAACCTATTTTGTCAAAGAAGTTGTCAATTTAATTTGTAAGCAAACGCAGTTTCTATAAAAGAAGCTGCTTGATTAAGAGTATAACTAGGGACACTTCATATGATAACAAAGGAGAAAGAAGAATCAAGTCTTGACTTATAAGAATTAACTCTCCTATTACATATACGAAAATTTTTTAATAACAATTTGAAAACAGTTAAACGAGTACCTGCCGACGACAGCCAATAATTTGTCGATGTTTTTGCTTAGATATTTACGAGTAACTCCACCAAGGCCTTATTCACAGATCTATATGTTTCATAATTTGGACGCATTGAAATAATTTTTCTTGCCAATAATTCAACTATTATTATAAATGAAGAATTGAAGATAACATATCAAAAACAGATAATGTGAGAAGAAACTAGTTCAAAAACCGAATATATTAGACATTACAACAATGAAGAATTAGTTAATAACAAACTAAATATGGAAATTAATAATAACACAGAAATTCAGTTAATAGAGAAGTCTTCAAGTATTAAATTTGAAAAATATAATGTAGTTTTCAAATCACACATTCGTGAAATCCTGGAAGCCGACCTTGACTAAAAGACATTGAGACTTTTTATATTTTGGCGAAAGCGAGGGTTGTTCAGAATAGAGCAGAGAGGTCAAATTCAATTTTGCAGAGGGCCATATATCAAATTTTGAATTCGTAGGTGAGCCAGATTGAAAATAAAAAGAAATGAACTATAACATTTTATTTATTAAATTATATAAGTATATAAAATACTTATACAATGCAATAATAAAACTTCTTTGCTTGATGTATTAGCTTTAGTAAATATCGATTGTTGACCTCCAAGTTTAGATTCTAAAGATGATAATGTGTCAATTTTTATTTTTCCGGTGAAATAATCGAATTTTGACTTATGATTCGTATCATAGTGTCCTTATAAACAGCAACGGCTCGATTACAAATCAAACACAGTAGTTTACCTTTCCATTCTATGAAAAAATATGCAATTTCCCATTTCCCATAAACGTTTTTGTTCATTATGCTAAAATCGTAACAATTAAGGGACTCGACCCAATAATTATGGATATCATACGCTCACGACACAAACAAATGCACAATATATTTACAATCACTACTTCGCAGTGCAATGAAAATTCTTCTCCAACTCTCACTTCGCGCCGACGCACTCGTTTTATATGATTTAGGAAGGTTCTAGTTTAGACTCGAAGCGCGTGGAAAATTCTATCGTTCTTGACAAAACTAATAGGACATTTCCGCTTGCTGCTAAGAGATGGCTTGTCTAGACACGCGTCGTCCTTGAAAATTACTCATAAACATCCGTAGAGAGTAGAGAGTACGAGTATTTGAAACATCCGTAGAGGAATCGAATGAAGTCTAAAAGCTCTAAAAAACATGATTCTTTTTTCTGTGACACATTGCGATCGCGGGCTGTATTGATACGACCCAGGGGCCGGAAGTCGAAAGCCGTATCTTGATATGGCTGGGATACAGGAACCGTCCAGAAAAACTTGATGATACAAATATTCGGCAATTCGACAATCAAAACATTGTAATGTATGAATTACAAATTGACGATGATGATGACATATTTTAGATGTCAAGTAAGTACCTTGAAAATGAGTGAAGAAATTAGGAATAGAAAACATTAGAACACAAATGAAAATAATTCATATAAATGATGCTTACATTGCACTAATTAAAATAATTGGATGGATATTTTCAACTACAAAAAAAGAATAACGCGCTTATTTAATTGAAACAATTGAAGATTTTAAATCAAAAATTGATAATTCAAGTAGGATATCTCACCAGAAGATATCGATATAAATATGAGTTGTAAGAACTTTTGTTCTAGATCAAGAAAAACTTCCATGAACCGTAGTTTGCAGAATATGAAGAACATATTTTAATGCAGGCTTCTATGTTGATAATGCGATTACATATTCAGAAATTTATTAACGATACCTTTTATAATAAAAACTGCACAGTTGAAAATTTATTCAGGAACAGAAAGCTGGCTAAGTATACGATCCTCTCATGGTCTACACAACAAAGTATGAAGAAATAAATATGTATGAGATAGACATTGCAATGAAATCAGAAGAATGTGTGACGTTCCGGATATAGTGAGATGGGCCAGAACTAGAAGAAGAGCATGGAGAGATCATGTCAATAGAATGAACAACGATCGACTGGCGAAAATCGCAAAGGAAGAGAGACCCAATACAAGTAGACCGCCTGGAAGACCACCAAAGCGCTGTTATGAGAGCTGGTCCTCGCAGTAACAACTTAGGCTGCCTCTTTGAAAACACAAGACACAGTCTTAAAATAAGAAGAAGAAGAAGAAGAAGAAGAAGAAGAGATAGACATAGGGAGGTTTGTCATTATGATCAATCAATCATAGAACAGAACAAACATATAAACAATAAAAACTAATGTGATAACCAGTATGTCTGTCGATACTGGAATGGAATCAGAGTTAATTTAAATGGTCAACTTCTACTTATAAGAGACAGAAATTAATTGAAAATGAACGTATTAAAGCATATCTCAGTAGCATAGGAGTCCGAAAACACAATAAAAATCATTTTATTTCGTCAATATTTGGGATACAAATCGGAAAGTATGTAATATGTGAATACTTTCTTAACCTTCTACCGAACATGTTTCGCATTTGTTAAATTGTGGATAATCCGGGGGTCTTAAGAATATGAACGTGTGCCTTGAAGAATTATATTAAGGTTTGTCTGGCTGCACATTGTCGTGCATTAACTCTTGAATTTACGGATGGGCAATGATGAACACTCACAATGATCTACAGTTCTAAGACATAATTATAGCCATGCGATGTACATGACGTTCGAGCAACAGTTGAGGATAACGTCATTCGTTTCGTCCTCCCACACTCACTTGAACAACCATGGTTCCACAAATCAATTTATTCAATATTATTGATGACACAAACTTTTGTCACCACATAGAAAATATTCTTTCACGTACTGCAAACCACCGAGTTGCTTTGACGTTGTCATTGAAGAACTATGAGTTTGAACTCTTAGGCCCAATCTTGTATCACTATTACAGTACTCTTTACTGGATATTCCTCTTACTGTCACAAAGTATATGAGAAAAAAAAGGATGTTAGCTTGAATTTGATCATTTTACTTAACCATTATTACTCCAAAATTGTTGTTACAATTGCGCTCTAGGATTCTCTTGTTATCGTTGATCTTTACGGGAATAGTATCGAAAATCTAAGAAAACTCAAATGAAATATAAGCAATGATAAGATATATGGATGGACGTGAAAAAATTATACAGACAGAATCAGGATTCAGCTTAAACACCAATAAAGGGAAAATTATTTGTAATTGTATTACCAACCATTATATACTCATATTCTAATATTTTCTACATGTATATTCACAATATTCAGTGAATTGTGAAGACTATTTGTTTCGAGTACATTCACTGACCTCTTTACCAACTAAAAATCAATATTATGAAAAATGACTTTAAAAAGCGATAAATCGTAACCGTATTGTAGAAGCTCGAGATTTATTATTCATAAGCAGGCGACTAATATCCAAATTATGAATTATGTATACGTAATAATGACGCCATGTTTATTTTCCTTGAAATTTTTCCATTAAACAAATGATATATAATACTCCAGTAAAACAGATACGAAATAGCCGGCCCTGGAAACGAGAAATAATAAAAAGTACACTCAAAGATCTCATGTGTTATATTCTCGATTATCTCTTGTAGATTCTCGATGAAAATAGCCTTTGCAGCTTTTATAACCTATTTATATAGATGGCCGTGTTTCCATAGGCGCCTGCATGGCGAACTTTTCAGACTATCCATCTCACTGCTCAGTTTTTCCGGATCACGTCACTTGTCGATATCGAGAGTGTTTTGTGAATAGTTTTTGTGTTATTGTTTACTAACGATCTGACAGATATTTTTCTCATGTTTTTCATTTGATAATCTCCGAATTGAATTATTAAGTGTTTTGTGATTAAACATCGCTTAGAAGTGGTTTTCAACTGTTTTAATTTATGTAAATTTGGAGAAATGTAATTTAAACCAAAATGTATCTACTTGCATTTAGTTTATTTCAAAGAGGGTGCTACTAATAATTTTGAATTTAATATATTATTTCGTTCTACGTGTTTAGCATACATAAATTTTCCCCTATTGTTCGGATAGGAAAATATTTTTCTACACTCTTCAAGAAACAGTCTTCCCTCAACTTTTATTTTGATAAAATGTTTTAATGATAATATAAACCTGTTTTTTTAAACTAATTTTCCAATCAATTCTTAACAGCTTCTTTTTACTTGCAAGTTGCATGATTCACAATAGGAAAAATGTTGATATCAAATTATCTCCTTTCATTTGAAACAGAATTAATTTGACCACGAACAGCTACACATACAGTATGTCAAACATATCACACTTTTCATGCATTCTCATCCTTTGCTGTAATGCGTTTGAGATGAACATTCTTCAGGGAAAAGTAGGATATTTCTAGAACTGACTTCTGATTCTGAATTCTGATTGAAATCATTCTGTTTATAATAACTAGTAAAGTTTATGTAACTTAAGTCCCACTAGTGTGATGTCCAAGCTAGTCTTCGGTACAAATGAATTATTTTTCCTGCAAAAGATGCCCGTTTGAAACCGCTGTTGATCAGGTCCATCTCCGTCGGATGTAGGTGACATGAATAAATTTAATTTCTTCTACTCAAATTCTCCAAACTATTAGTTGCGAGTTAATTGTGTCTAAACATTTTGGGAAGTAATGACAATGAGATAGTAGCGCAGCACTGTCATCTGCATGTGTTAAACATTAGTTACGTTGTTGTGTATAGGAATATTAACTATGTACCTGAGATAGAAGAACGTTATTGAATGCCGATTTTTGATGTAATTCTGAACTTTGACTTGAAAGTATCTGTTTTGCAGGTCGGGTTTTAGAATTATGAGAAGGTTTTTCCGAAGGTTTTTGCTAATTTTCTAGTCCTTCGTTCCAAGCTGCGTCAAATGCCTATCTGAGAATATAGCCGAACAGTATTCTCCATCCTCAAAGAATTTGCAATTTTTTTCGTGATTTTATGAACTTGCTTCCTTGTTTGTTATTCCCGCACTCACCAAAAATGAATAAATTCTGTTCAGTTTCTATATGTGATGACAACAATTGAATCCTACACTATTTTTTTCTAAACTTTCTGAAACTATGAAATTTTACAAGCTCCTGTAAATTTCTGTACCTTAAAAACTTTGAGAAAAGGAATGTGTCCAATCTCACAGTCTCAAAAATAAGACCCTTCTCTAATAAATCCAATTTTATGATAGAGACTTGATACCAACTGGAAAGATATTGTTGGGGAGGTTATATTCTAAAACTTTGAAAGACAAATTTCTTCATTACTACATCAATTTGTAATGATTCAGTTTTGGTTAATATTGTCTTGAAAAACTAGAAACCATTAACTTACGTAGACGAGGAAACCTCGTATCAAAGATGATGCTATCCTATTGGATAGTTCTTTGCTTAATTTCATAGTACAACAAAATTTGAGTCAGTTCAATTAAATATGTAGGAGTTGAGCTCCTGAAAACTATGATCTTGGTATTTTGAAATTTTTTTCCGAAGCTTCTGAAAGTCTTGTCCGCGTCATAAGATATACAAGTCAAAAGTTATCTAAATCAGATTTTTTGTGAATATCTCATTTAATATAGCGAAGATGCTATTTATATTCATCTTTAATATTGTAAGTAGTACAATTTTCTACAACTTTTGCTTGACATATTCATATATATAAAATTATTTCTGAGACAGATGGCAAACAACTTGCATAATCATACAGTGACTAGCAACAAGATGAGAAACATCTTAGTTTTCTACTGCGTCAATTGATGAATGTTGTATTGAGTTATTCATCTGAGGCATGTTATAATATTGGATAAATGGATGGATGGATGCATGGATAAAGAATAGTCAAGGCAAAATCGTAAATAATTCTATAACCTACAATATTTGTAATGAATAGTTATAGCATTGAAACTATAAAAACCGAGAAATTTACAAAAATACAAATTTTTTTCACATACATTTGAATATTATAACACGCATACACGATATATCATGAGATTTTATATGAAACTTATAGAATGAAGTCAGAGTTTCAATCTCATACTCCAAAAATGATTTTGAACCGTATGATTAGTCTTATTAGAAAACTTGGATAATTCAAAATTTGACCTATAACTCTGATAGTAGTATTATTGCCATTAAAACTATGGAGCTGATAAGAATTTATGTAGGTTTGACTCTGGTAATAATGATGAAAATCCCAGAAAACACTACGGAAGAATATCAAATAAAAAACATGAAATTCATAAATTTTAGTTTTGTTTTGTTTGCATTGAAACTGGAATGAATAATAAATGATTGAGAAATATACATCATGAATATTTATTTGAAACTCCTGGTGGTACTTGATGGAAAATTCATTTTATTATTATTAGACTATTTTATGCTTGAATTATGAAAAGGGCCAGTTCCTTTTCATTCTGCTACCTATCTAAATGAATTTATATCAAATTACTCATAAATTGTTGAAGCATCGTTGGAATGCTTTCAATAAAATTCCTCCCGGCGATTGAAGTAGATTGCTTAATATAATTTATATCTATGAAACATGATGTTCAAAACATACCTCATATCCATATCAGAATGGATTTTCATAGGTACATTCATTCGTTGGAGGTGAAAATTAATACACAATTCAAGTTAGATATAGCCGGGTGGTCGCTAACTAACGGTCCAAAATTAAATTGAATAACTTCCGTTTTGAAATAATATTATGATCAAAAATACTGATTATGGACTGTACATAGAGTTGAAATAATGTGAGAAATATCAAATCGCAATAGATTTTATACATATCATTGGTTACTTGTTTCTGAGATATCAAAGTTTACATAATTTTCATTTTATTCATAATCACAAACATTTACTTGGCTCCGATGTCAGAAAATTTCTTTTCTCAAATATTAACGTAGCATATCCATATTCAAAAGTATTGCATATAGAAAATTGTATGTTACTTTTCTATAAAATTAAGAAATACATTGTCGAGCATAAAGTTAGGGTCATTTCGTAATTACAGGTTATTTGAGAAATTTTCATGTTTATCTGATTTCTTCCAGTTGTAACATATTTTACCAATATGTTCACTTTAACAAAAATGAAGTAGTTTAAATGAACAATTTTATTTTGCTATGATTTTTATTAAAAAATAAGAAATTTTAACGCACTCAGTAGCGGGTATTTCCTTATCTGGCAGTGATAACATCTTGCAAATGACGGGGGGGGGCATACTTTTGATCAGATTTTGGTCCCCTTCTGCCGGCACCAGTATCTCGTGAAGCTCTCTACAATTTCTAGGGACCGCCATAATATGTCTCCAGAAACGTCTTCTCATCTCACACAAATGAGATTTGAGTCTGGACTGCGAGCAAAACAAACAAATTGCGCGATTCAAACCTCGTCAAGATACCCGGTAACTAACAATGTGGGGCCGTGCATTAGCATGCATAATGGTTGCGTCGTCTCCAAGATTAACCATGAATGGTATAACATGGTCTTCTAGAAAGTCTGCCAAGTACCTGTGTACAGTTAACGTTCCATTCTCGATAAGGACAAACTCCATGCGAGCGTCAAAAGATATACCTTTCCATACCATAACTGATCCTCCACCAAAAAGAAGTCGTTCAGTAATACACCCTTGAGCATATCCCTCGCGTCTTACATGTCAATCTGACAATAGGCGAATCCAATACACTATTATTCAAGCAAGGTGTTCTTCTGCAAAATTTTGGCAATCTGGTGTTCAAGTGTCCAATAGCTCTAGTCAGAAAAGATAATACAGCAGCATGAAGTCTCCTCCTAACAGTCCACTCACTTATGCTCACATTTCTCACTTCTTGATGATTTCGAAGGGAAACTACTGTAATCGTTCGGTTTCTTAAAGTAATAGAAACGAGAAAGCGGTCATCTTCAGCTGTTGTAGTCCTGCCTCGTTCTGAACCTGCTGTTTGCGTGAGCAAACCAGTCTCTTCTAACCGCTGCCATACTTGTTGCACTTCGATAGCAGCCTCAATTCGTGCCGTAATAATGGATTAAATGTTGCAATACACTACAAAAACAATTTGCAAGAGACTGATAAAACAACAGAAACAAACAATATGCTGATAATTGTTTCTAGGAATTTAGGTGAAGTATCCTTATTTTTTTTTGTTTCTTCAATTAGGTACGACCGAACAAAATACTAGGAAAATTCAAATTTCCAAAATTACTTCAAATTACGGGTTGACCCAAATTTCATGCTTGCACTGTAACAAGATGATGCACATAAATTAATCAATAGAATAATGTTCACAGATATAGCGACATTTTTTAGTGGTATAATTTCTAATTAATTGAAAAATAATCATTTTCATCACGTTTAAACACCTGAGAAATAAGAGAACGAAATTTCTAACACGGATTCGAAATAGACGTTTAGTGCGTGGCTAGCGAATATTTTCTAGGATTTCAAAATATAACAGTTTAGAAAACTAGAAAATAACTCTATTGAAAGAATGGATAATTCGGTTATAGATTTGTGACATGAAACATGAAGTTCTGATAGTGAACTTTTGGTCGAAGTGAATTCCTTAAAAGTGTATTGTATATGACAATGATACAAGTATCGATATTGTGTGAAAGAAACTCCGGTGGGACGAAAAGCTCCAGGAATTCATTGCGAAGAAGTATGAAGAAATTACCAGAGGTCAGTTTTGTTTGTGTTATATTAATTAATAAGAATAATAATAAGAATTACATTAGTATTATGAATAATAATTTCCCACTGATCTACAAAGTAGCTTCAATTGATGCTGTAGATGATTCCAAAGAATTATGAGATTCACGATTATGAATATTGGTGTTTGGAATCATAAAGAGGATCTACTAATATTTGTAATAGCTGGATTACAATACATTATGAAGTGTGCTGTAAAAGAATTTGATAATTCGGGTAATAAATATGACTAAAGTGCTAGAAACTGCTCCTATTAATATCTTCAAAGCATTTATTAAATGTATTTTATCTGAAGAAATGATTTTCATAAATGAAATTTATGTTATTTTTGCAAGAAGTAAACGTATATATGAGATATTCACAGTTTTTTACTTTTTGTTTCAGTTCTCTTTTCAAGATAATGGCTCAGCGAAATATTTTCAAAGTGGAATTCATACTCCAAAGATGGGTGAGAAAGTAGCTCAGGTCAGTAAAAGCATGCTGAATTTGTTGTTGATGAAACTATTCTAAAATTGTAGACACCATAATATATCAAGTAACTTGCACTCATATTATTTATTTGCAAAAAGAGGATAAGTAATAAGTTGAACATAGTGTTAATAAACTTGTATTAAGAATATTTGGTATTTTCATATGATTAAAAATATGTTATATCTCAAGTTATTAGACAAACTTTCAAATTGTTCTCGTAAATAACTGATCTGATCTAATGTCTCTTTGCATATATGATAGAGAATATTTTTGACATTTTTGACCTTCTCAAATTATTGCAGAAACATTTTTGAGTGTAGTACATCTATTTATATTATTGATCACTACTGCAATTTAACAGTTCGGAAGTTACATTTTGGATTTACTCCTCCAAATTTCATTTATACGGTCTTTGTACTTTGTAATACTAGATAATAGTTCTTGAGGCTCTCAATTATGATACCTCAAAATATTACTATTTCAACACGCTTACTTAATATTTAGAAAATTTCTTCAAACGATATTTGGGTTGGGAGTGTTTATTTGAGGTGACTTATGGTGTTTAAACTTCATATTATCACTCAGCGCTACGAAAGCCCTTTCATTGTTTGTTCTATCGTTAACGGAAGTGAAATGACTGCACATCATTGAACCTATACAAACAATGTTCTCATTTTCGAGGTTGAAACAAATACAACAATACAAAAATATGTGAAAAGGGTGACGTTACTAGTATCATTTTCATAATAAGAATTGTCACCCCTCAATTACTGGAAAAATATTTGACGACCGAGCTATTTTTGCAAGTATGGGAAAAAAATAACCCGAGGGGGCTAAATCTGGCGAAAAGAGTGTATTGCAATAACGAATGTGTGAGCTGGTTGTCCTAATAAAACAACACTTTATTTTTAGCCCAATGCGGCCGTTGTTGCTTGATTTCTTCGCTCAAATGTTGCTCTTTTGTTTCGGATGTGAAATGATGGATCTACGTTTCATTCACAGTTATGGAACAGTGCAAAAATTCGGCTTTATTTCTGTGAAACACTGCCAAATACTCAATGGAAACATCTTATCGACGCTGTTTTTATTCCATAGTGAACAAACTTGGCACTTAACTTGCGTCTAGTTTCCTCGTGCCCAAATTTTTAGTTAATATATGATGTACCGCACTTTTTGAAATGCCTACTATGTCTGCTAGGTCGCGCACGTTCAGTCGACGATCATCCTTTGTGGATTTTCTTCAACATGTCTGAAGTCGTCACCTCATTTAGCCGAATATTGCGATGTTGGTCTTCGCAAGTTATACGACCTCGTTTAAACACTGTTACCCAATATTTTACTGTAGATAACAAAGGAGCAGTCTCACCCAGAGTAGAATCCAATTCACCATTTTTATTGGTTGGTCTAAGGTCTTTCAAATAAAAGTATTGTATCACATAACGATGATCAATATTTTTCCATGTTTCATTTCAAATTTTCATTACAAATTCATTGAAAACGTTCGTTATTGATGTCTGCCAAACAAATACTAAACAACGAAGTGTCTTAAAACTCAATTTTTCATGGAATCATTATTAAAATAACAATAATTCTTTGTTATTGTTATTTTCAACCATTGGTGGGGTATATTAATGAGGTTAATAATCATATGTAGATATGAAATGTATTCTAAGAATTTCCAGCATTTTTGAATAATGCACGCAAAGATCACATTAGAATATAGAGATAAATGCAAAAGACTTCACTGAATTCTAATTTCAGGATCTTATCTTCTTCGTAATTTTACTCGAATTCTGAAAATTTGACTCAAATAGTTCGTTTCTAGTATGTATTCAAACATAACTGTGTGATGTACGACGAATTTTCCGATAATTTAGAAGTTTGGTACATAGAAGTTAAGCTCTTGATAAATAACAAAAGAAAATAGGAAATTCAATTTCTAGATGAAACCTACAAGGGAACTAACTTTCCTCAAAGCTCCTTCGAACTTTTGAAGAAAGCTATTGAATTTTTAATGTTTTATAGTCTTCCAGTTCGATATATTCCAGAATAATGCAGAAAAATCATTTTCAGCTTCAGATTATCTTTCCACATTCAATGCAATGGAAATAATTATACTCATATTGGTGACTATATATGAGGAACTTTTTGTTTCAAATCGTTCCATTTATACTTGTTCAATATTATTTGACATATTTCAGAATATTCAAATCTACTCAGATTTATTATTGGTGTAATAAAGAATGATTTCATCCTAATAAATTCAACTATTATGAAACAGTTTAATTAATTATGAGGCGGGCGAGAACCTTTACCTAATGTTACTAATTTAATTGAAATATAAGATCCAATCAATAGCTCTATCAATAAATAGCCTGATTGAGTTCTAACTACCAATAATAATCAAGATTTTAATTAAATGAAAAATTATCGTGAAGAAGGAATTACGTTTATTCTTCAATGGCATCGATAATTTATTTCAATATTGTTTCCATTAATGATGCTCAAAAACCTCAGAATCATCTTCGTTTTTTATATTACTAAAAACTGGAAACCTTTTTCAATGAAGACGGAATATTGTTGATTATGATGAACAATATTTATGAAGAAACATTTTACGTCTAATATTGTAAACGAAAAAAGATATAAACATAACTGTCAATTATATATTAATATAACTCAAACTAGCTCCCCACAAAACTGAGGCAAAGCTGATAAAAGGAGGCCAAAACAGAGCCTATATTAGCTTCAGACTGAAAAGAATTACAATAGTCCTTACTAATATTATTAAATACGTAGGAATCCTAGTTGATAACCGGCTGAGCTTTCAAAAATACATCGAGTATATAGCAAATAAGGTAGAGGTGAAAATGTCGAAACTAATAAGGATACTCCAGAAGGTGGGTAGACCAAGCAGCTGCAAAAAGGATGGTGGTTTCCATTTCTTTCCACAATATGCTTCTGTACGGGACCCTAGTTTTGAAGAAGGCTAACGTCACTAGAATAAACATACATTTGCGGGTAGCGTCAGAATTTAGAACAACCTCAGGAGTTCCAGTACAGATAATAACGGAAACCACAACAATAGACATGATGATTCCAGAAAGGAGCTACATTCATGAGAATACTGAGAACAAACATAAAAAAAATATAGCCAGAGAAAAACTTCTAAGAACGTGGCAAGTAAGATGGGGACACGAGACAACGAAAGCATAGTAGACAAACGGTTAAAAGATAATATCTGAGAATAGGTAGATGCGTACATAGCACAACTAACAACTTCCTAAGCCAATTTTTGTCCGCGTGAATGCCAAGAAATTATGTCAAGCGGACTTAACACCACGTAAGTCTAAAAAATGCCTTTTTAATTATTGAATATCATTCGATAGAGAAAAATTTTGGAATTGATCTATCTTTGTGAATTGTTAATAAATATATATATATATATATATATATATATAAATAAGCACAGTTTTTTTGATCTTCTGAAAACTTGTTATGTTTAACTTTTAACGCGGATTTTGTTTTTCAAGAAAGATGAAATCTATCAAACTTTCTCAACGAAATTGTTAAGTGAAACGAAAGTGAATAGCAACTTTATACCATTTATTTAAGTAAAGTGAGTAGTTTAGCCATAAACAAAAATGAGAGAAGCATTAAACGTAGCAAAAATAATAAGAAATGGGTATCAGTATAAGGATTTACTAGTGTGACGATAGTAGATTTTCTGATTTCTACAAAAGACTATGAAAGGATATATTCAAAATAGAATAAATAAATAAATAAATATAGATATAGTGAGCAATATATCAATCAGGGCGGTTTCTTTAAAAAAAATTAATTATTTTGTAGAAAAAAATGATTTCCGGAGATACACGACATTATATTTTCCTAAATATTGAGTGAAAGAGCAAAGTCGCTAGATATGTTTATATCTCACATTCTTATCTCTGTATCGAGAGAGATATTTGAGAGGTTACTAGACAGGGTGAAGAGAAGTAATCCAGAAGCAATTTTGTGGCACTCCAAATCCAAACAAAGCTGAGAATTAATAACAAGTTAAAACGTTCTATATTTAGCAAAACATATGACTTCTATTTTGAGAGATAAAAAATGAATGTAAATGAAATCCAATTTTATATAATAGAAAATGAATTTAATTGTACATCAGAACAAAATTATCCATATTGATTTATTTGAATAAATTGAAATAAGTGATGAAGTTCTTATAAATAATATGTCGTTCAATACATATTTTAAACTTTTGAGGTGGAATAAATAAGTGTTGAGAAGATGTCATAAAATGCTGTTAATTTTCATTTATTTCCAACATATAAAGCACAGAATAAAAATATAATATCTGAAAATAATCCTTAATTTTTAATTGATATTATTCTTATTCCTAATAAAACCAATATACTATTGCTCTATACTGTGATATTGATTGTCATTTTTCTGACTTCATCCTATCCAATCTTCATAATTTCAATTATATCATAATCAGAAGCATAGCAAAAAAATCTGTATGCCATGTTCAATATTGTGAAATATTTCTTAAATAATCAAGTATCATCAACGTTTCTCTCTTTTTAGAAATAAATGACAGAATTATATTAGATTCCAATTCAGTATGGAGAAAATTTTCATCTCTTTTTCCATAATTACAAATGTTTTATTGTTTTCCAGAAAAAAATGATACAAATGGAATTCAATTTTCCACTATTGTTTCATCATGTGAAAATTCCTACGAAGTAATAAACCTCGAATTTCTTATTTTGAGCAAAAAAGCATGTTTACCGACTCGGAATTTTCTGTCTGCTTATTATCCATATATAAAGAGTTATATTTTATTGAATATAAAATTCATTTCGTTTGTTCACTACCATCCTCAAACAAATAAATAAAGAAGTTATAGATTCTCCAATTATCTACAACTTACACATCAATTATCTACAAATTTGAACTACAACTTCAATTCTTATGAAGGAGAGAGAGAGAGCAAGAAGTGCTTTATTGTCAAAAAATGAATATGAATCTCAATATACAGAAAAAAACCACAATGAGTAACAAAATTATAGGTAATAGTAAAAGGTAATAATTCGTATATAAGTCCATAGCAAAACTAAACCTGTATGTCTCGTAAAATGCCCGGAATTAAATATTATTATTAGAATAGAAGTGGTTTACAGAGTAGAAGACGATAAAAGATGATATCGATTTGATTTCAATTAACAAGTGATTGTGCACTAAATACTTATCTGTGTCGTCGAACGAAACATAATAAAACCCGTGACAATTATGACAGTCTACCTTTATTAGTTACGCGAATTGAAAAAGTGACATCTGTAGAAATTTGGTCGAATCAAGATGTGACATGTGAGATAAGAGGTTCGTTCCAACACATGAAAAAGCCGTCCTCGGTACCTTGACGATTCTGCGCAATAAAGATTACATGCTCCAACCGGGCGGTTACATTTATACGAATGATTCTGTTTTGCGTTCCAACCGACTTAGATATCGTTTGTTAACCGTTTCTAGAACAGTCTTTTCGATACTTGGTTGATAGCAAGTTCTTTTACAAGAACCGTGCATAGCCGGAGATTGCGCCGAAAATATCTATAAACGCTTCCGATAACCGTTCCAAGTACGATCCCGACTAGCGGGTTGGAACAAACCTAAGGTGTTAGCGTTGGGCTATGTTATAGCATAAAAATATCTTATATCTTGAAATAGATACAGAAGAGGTTCGTTAAATGGCGCTTATAATATTAAAACTACAATTATGGCTAAAATCATTTTTTGATTCATTAATTTTTCCATGGCAACGATATAATATCGAATACATTCTAGGTACTTACTACGTGTTACCCAAATTACGCCGAAGGCAGCCGCGAAGCGAAGTGTCAAACAAATTTGGAAAAGAATTATACTAATTCCACTGTTTAAAAAAGGTGACAGAAAAGAATCGGAAAACTATAGAGAAATAAATTTTTTAAACACTACTCTAAAAATAACAATCGAAATTTTAATCCAACTAATAAATCAAAGAATATCTTTTGAGGACGAACAACAAGGTTTTAGAAGTGGGAGATCATGCACAGACGCAATATTGGTAACTAGACAAATCAGAGAGAAAGCTCTCGAATATAATCGACCGACGTTCATTTGACAGAGATAGATTAGAGATCATCAAAACAATCGAAGACATATATAAGGACAACAAAATATAGGCTGGAATAGACGGAAAACTTACAGAAGAAATAAACATAGACACAGGGAGATTTCTTAAGGTCCCTACTTTTTAATCTCATAATGGATGAAATAATAGAGGCAGTGATAGAGAGGAAAGGTTATGAGATAGGAAATACATAAATAAAAATTCTCTGCTATGCAGATGATGCTATCTTTATAGCAGAAAGTGAAGACGACCTACAGAGACTGGTCCACAAGTTTAACATAGTAGCAAAGAAGCTAAACATGGTAATTTCATCCCAAATAACAAAAACATTGGTCATTAGCCGATTAGACGTAAGATAAAAATTGATGGTACCAGCATTGAACAGATTATGGAAACTAACTACTTAGGCATCACACTATGAAGCTATGGAGATGTAGAATCAGAAGTAAAAAAACAATTACAGAAATCCAATAGAGCAGCAGTATGCCTCAATAATACAATATGGAGAAGCAAACATATTAGAACGGAAACTAAGACTAGAATTTATAAAGTTGTTATAAGACCAATAATGACCTACACAGCCGAAGATGAGAATACTGAGGAAAATCACGGGGAACACACTGAGAGATCGAGTAAGTAGCGACTACATCAGAGCAACATGTAATGTGGAGATTAATGAGTGGTTATTGAATAGAAAAAAAGAATGGAACAACCATATAAGTAGAATGACAGATGATAGGGTAGTAAAGATCGCAAGAGACAAATCGCCGGCCGGGAGGAGAAGTGTCGGTCGACCCCGGAAAAGATGGAGCGATAATATAACTTAAAAGCACAACAAAAGAAAGAAACAGGCAGAATTGCCTATTGAAAAGATAGAAGAAGAAGAAGAATTTTGATCAAATATAGTCTAAATGTTGATCCAGACTAAGTTGAAGAAATTAGTGAAAATTTTATGAAAATCCGTCCAGTAATTTCAGACATTACCTTGTACAAACACACAAACAGACAGGCAGAGATCCGGATATTTTTCTCCAAACTTGTATTTTCGTGTTCAGCTACACTTTCTTTATCACCTACAATCATTTTTATGAAAAACAAACCAATAGACAGACACGCCGATTCTTCAGTTTTATTATAGTATAGATAGAAGAATATTAAAGTTCTCTAAAAATATATTCTGCAGGAAAGAGAAAAAAGCTCATAGTTTAGAAGATGTAAGTATATTTACTAGTCTCGAACTTTATTGCCAACCCTTGTTATAGTTCGGGCGCAAAATCTTTCTCGAATACTGAATATTACTTACACGCCCTGTATTAAAAATAACTATTATTATTTTTATTTTTTACCATTTTTTTAACCCTTTTTAGAAAAAAATTGGAAATTAAATTTCTGATTTAATTTCATATTATTCAAGTATAGTGAGAAATAGAGATTTCTCCTTTAATATCACTGCGCCATACGGCTGTAACAGTGATGCCGTTTCCACGAAACGATTCAAGTTCCTTCAAGGGTACAATATCTCTCCGCCCATGAATACTTCCGCTACCGAATCCGTTTTCCATAGTTTCAGGCAGAGTCAGTCAGTCTGTTAAGATTTTTGCAGCGATCGTGTCGTCGTGTTCCTCACTGCAGTAAAAATATTTTGTCAATATTTACGTCCTCCAAAAATGCTTAGAGAACACCAAGTGTCTTTACGTGTAAAATTAACAGGAGAAAATATTATTACTGCTCACGAGATTTTGCTTTTGTAATTATTTTTTTTAATTCAAATTTAAATGTGTGTGAGTATTTTGTTGAATAAAGGTTATTCATTGCGATTCGCTATTTATTTTTTGTATTGTGCACTGACGAAAGTAACAAGCTTTATGCGAAAAAATTCATTTAAAAAAAAGCTTTTGGCTGCTCTAATAAATAGGCTTTGTACAAATTTGAAGCTTTTAGCTTGAAGCTTACTTACATTACCACACTTATTTAATAAGAAAATTGATAAAATAGTGACTTACAAGGCATTTTGATAGATTTTGATAATTAATTCTGTACATGTAATCTGGGAGTGTAAGATAATAAATTTTTTTCATCATTTTTAGAAATCTCATGGAAAAAATATATTTCATATACTACATACTATTTTATCTCGATAGATAACAGGAACCAACTAAGTCAAAATGTCCAATTATAGTTTGTGTCATTTGTTTTTACAATATTATCTTTTAATTACTACATAATCTTTTTAGAGAGTTCTAAAATTTGATAAACTGATGGACGTTCAAATTTCACTCAACTATACCTGTGGGCAAAATATAATACACCAACAATATTTTAATTATTCCAATGTATTTCTATTTATAAATATGTTTGAATTAGAATCAATGATGAAGTTTCATCATCAGCATATTAAATGACAGCTACCTATCTACATATTTTTTTGTTAAAATCGCAGGATGGCATCGAAGGATACAAATCTTAAGGCATAACGACTTACGTCTATTATCATTCCGTTACATATAACAAATTATTAGTGCCTCCGAAGCAATGGGTCAAATAGTTTATTTGTCTATATCTTGAAATGGAATTTCAATTTTGCAAGATGTCATAATAATTTGTATTACTACAAATGAGAAAAACACACAAAGACGGAGAACCAAAACAAACCATTAATTTTCCTATCTATCTTAACGGAAACCATAATCGTACATAATTAGGAAGAATAACGCATTTACGAGGGTTACGATTGATTATAAGAAGACTCTTGTTTGGTTATAATTGTTATTCTTTGAAATAATTTCGAAGATAATAGACGAAAAATTAAGAATATTTGTTTAAAAGCTTTCATTACTTATTATTGAGTTACAATTAGTCTTGCCATTATTCCATCAATATATTTTTGGTTTATTAGACGTTGAGTATTTTGAAAAAGAGCGAAAATAACCTTCATTGAAAAGGGATGGAATAAAAGGAGATAATTATAAAAAAATATAATGCACGATTCGGCTAGTATTGAACGGATTAATTAATACAATAATTGAGAAAGTTAATCATCATTTTTATAATAATTTTCAAGGCAATGCAATACGATGGAATTATGCAAAAATTGTTATTCCGAAATATTGTGAATCTAACTAATCGATACCACAGACTAACGGAACTACTTCAGCATTCAACATTCCTTAATATATAATATTACTCAATAAGTCGTGTGACTGACAGAAGATGGCGCTACCATTGTCAAATCCATATAGCATGCATGAAGCTAGAAAAAAGTGTCAGCCATTTACTTGAAGCTACTTTTGTCATTTTCGAAACAACGGATTCAAAACTATTTCGTATGTAAATTTATTATTACTTCTTGATGAAAAAACATATTGTTCAAGCTCAGCAATGGCTTCAAAAGTGTCAAATGGAGATGGTTACTCCAGAAAACATCAAATCCACAAGATAGTTATGTATAATCGTGAATTGAAATTGCGTGAGATAGCTGAGAACATAAAGGTATCGGAAGTGTGGAAATTTATCCATGAGGAAGCTTTTTTTTAATGAGTGCCGCGTTGGTCAAGCTTACACGTGATAACTCAGATTTTCTACGTCGATATGTGACAATGGATAAAATATCACTTCACTTCGGAATCAAAGCGATCAACATCTGAGTGGACTTAAGCTGGTAAATCACGTCCTAAGCGTCCAAAGGCATAACAGTCAGCTGGGAAGGTTATAGCTTCAGTATTTTGGGATGTGCATGGAATATTAATCATCGGCTATCTCCAAAATGGTAAGACAATCAATATGTCGAAGAAAAACCACTGTTTCATCAAGACAAAGCACCGAAAAATGCTCGCCGGTAAGAAATTTGGCTAAAATTAAGATGCAATTGCTGAAAATAGAGCATATTTTGAGACAAAAGACAAATCCTTTTACAAGAACAACGTAGAGAAGTTTTTATTATTATATTGCTCTTGAAGGAGATTTAATTGATAAATAAAATCGATTCTTGCCAAAAATGTGTTTTTTTAATTACTCACACGACTTATTGAGTAATGTTATTTCCAGTAGTTAGTGAGACACCAGAAATCTCCCACTTAAGTACAGAGATATATTATCCCTGTACATTCAACTCAGTACATATAACATGGTGTTCTTCTCACTCACTATCTGCTGGTCACATACCTATGGACATACGCGTGCGTGAAATAGGCCGTCTCTCTAAGCATCCATCCCTGGATAAATCCACGGTCGGATGCGAAGAAGGATATTCCACTACCTCCTGTCTTTCCGACAGGTCTTCATCCTCGTTCGCGTCGCAGAAGAAGGATCTAATCCGAGTGGTCCTTCGCCTTCTTTACAGCTGTCTCATACTTATGAAGTGCGGAGTTACCGTGTTGGGGGGTTTATGCTGTACACATTCACGCTGCACGTACTTTGTCCGTGGCACCTGTAGCATTATACAGGTCCGTCGTGGTTTTCTTGTTCAACCAGACTTATTTTTTGGACGTAGGTATCTTAGGTTTTTATAGAACTGCTCTGCTGCGGGTGTTATTGTAACCATGAATATTGGTAGTAATTTTCGGTTGTTGTTAGCGTTCTTCTGTGTACCGCTCGTCAGTTGCCATACTTGCTTCCGTTTTAGTCCATGTTCCCTAAGCTCTATTTCAACGTTTGAAGTGTTAACAGCCAGTCCTTTTACGACTAGCTTCCTTTCTTTCTTTTTATATATATTACTGCTGACGTGCCTCTATCTTAGGGTTTTTTCCTATTTTCAGGCTCCATGCCTGTAACTCCTGTAGATTTTGGTTTCCTTATCTTTATCTAAAATACGTAATTACCTAAAAATAAAATATTAAGCCGTACTGAGAAGTACGACTACATCGTAAAATGGATAATCTCGGCACAATCAAATTTGCGTTGACAAACACAATTCTTTCATGCGAAGGTATTTGAATTCATAAAAACATAAAAAGCTGTACCTGGACACAGCTATCGGAAAAGAGAGAACCTTTTGTCATAGTCTTATCTGACTACCTGGGTCCGCTTTCACTGCACTTAAAGGCGTCTTCACTGGTGGAAGTCACTAAGTCAACTTGGTACCTATGAGTATACATTCATGGCAACATACAAGCATAATGGTTAAAGATTATTGGTTATAAATTATACTTTTCAAGTATTGCTTTTTCTATATAGTCTTTTGATGATAGTGAGGTTAATTAAAATGGTTATTCTCCCATTTATGCTCAATCACAAATTGCCTATATTGTTAAATCACACTTCAATTAAGAACTTGATGTTTTTATCACAAGTACTCATTAAATATTAAGATGTTTCAAATTACTTTTGATATCACAAGTAATTTAGTTTAGAGCTCTAATTGAAAAAGTAAAAGTTCTCATTATCTTAGACTGGATAAAGAGTTTTGAGTGATATAATCAAAAATAATGTCATAATCAAAATAATGATTATTTGCTTATTTTCACACATTTTTACTAAGATTAAATAAGTTGTGTATGTAACAGAAAGTCCGTTCTGTACATCTATACGCTATTCTTGGGTAGTTTCTTGTTTTCAGTTAACATTAGCACCTACCAATTCAATTCGCTCATTTTCCTCAGGTGATGTTAACTTTGAAGCCACATCATCCTACACCCAATAATTTAATCTAATTGCAAGCGATTTGATAATTAACACGTAGGTAATGAAAAGCCCATTAGATTTTCCAGAAATTTTTCATTTGTGATGTGATTTTGGATCGATTATAAACTTATTTTTTCATACGATTATCCGATTGAGAAAAATTTAGGATTTAGGGTGTCTCATAATGGTCGTTTCGTTTCCACTTTGTTTATTAAATAATCATACAGAAAAAGCGTTATGGTTTTAATCCAACGTTAAGCAAGCTCTTTGAGGCTTTGGTAAAACCATTCCTCGGGCTTGAATAGATAGTATGAATACTAATCTATTGGTATCCTAACTAAATTTTAGATGTGAGTTCAATACCACGAAGTTCTTCCATCTTATTCTGCATTACTTTCGCAGTATAAAGTTTAGCATTGTATTGTTATCTATAGGCAACAATACACCAACCCCATCAATACCAATCTTGAAAACATTCTGGAATTGGGTGGAAGTAATCTTATTGAGTTTAATGCAGCAAAGACCTATGCTGTTGTTCATAGAAAGTAGGCTGGCACTGCGGTTCAGGATTTGGTCCTTTTTGGACATGAAATATCTCCAGCTCCACAAATCGTGCACCAGACCCAGATTCGTTTATCTTTGGAATATTAATTGCACATTTGGAGCTCGGTTCTCAGGCATATCCTAACGAATCTCGATTCAATACAGAAGAGAGTAATTCGACGATCCAAAGTTGACCAGCTGATCACTCTGTTTTACCGATACTACCATGGCAAATTCATGATATAACCTAGAGCAGTATTTGCAAGATCTACGCGACAAACAGACGTTTAAGATCACTATCCACAGGCACTTTTACGCAGCAGGCACCACTCGAACGACTCGAGTGCAATAGGGTTTATCCTCTTGTGCTTGCCTAAAAAACTATGATGGTTTTGTACTGTTTCCTTTGTAAACTCAATATCCCATGCATGTAGACACCTAAGCGCGAGCGACCTTCAAAATTCAAATCTCCACTAGTATAACGTTCAAATCAACCTCTCATTAACAGTATCTTCTCCTTCAATTTCACATATTTTTCTTGTTGCCATGGCTGCTCTAAACTGTTATTTCTAATGATGTCTTAACAATACCGGAATTGAATATTTTCCGCACTCCATACTATTTATAATAAAAACGTACTGCGTTGTCAGTAAATAAAAATAGGATGATTGAAAGAAAGTAAAGCAAAAATAGAATTAAAGATTGGTCTTAACAACGACATATTTAAATTGAGATGTAGGAATATTTTCTTTACAATGCCTTTAATATACACTTTAGATAGGAATATAATTTTTATGAAGTAATGCCATACCAAATAGAGTGAGTTTTATAGAACACTATCTAGCTTTAAGAATGAGTTGTTTATGTATTTTTTCTCATGAGTGGTGCTATTATTAATAGAAGATACAGAATATGTGATGGTCTCTGTTCTAAAGTATATAATCAGAAGTTCTATGAAAAATATTTTAAACTAACATGTTAATTTTAAATAAAACCCAATACAATATTCCATCATTGTTTATAATGAATGATATAATAAATATAAAGTAGTACCCATTTACTATATTCAAAACATATAACTCATGCAGTTCCAACTGGAATTGTAGAAATTATAGACAAATAATCAATTTAAGTAAACCATGGGATAATAATTTTTTTTAAATAAATGTGTTACTACGTTATCATTATATTTTTACATAAGTTTTAACTGTAGTAATTCGTTTCCGAAGCATTCCGTTAACGATATTCAATATCAAACCGTTGCTATAGGCCAAATATTTCAAAGACGTCAAAGATACGTTTAATTAACTATTAGAACAAAATCGTTATGAGCAAACTAAGTGAGCAGAACGAAATGGTAATGAGCTGCCAATTATGCCATCTTATATCTTCATTTATACAAAATTGATACGTTTGTAATCTACGGAACCTCTTCAACCACAAACTTACAAATTAAAATCATCTCACAAAATAGAGTTCAGCTTTAATAGGGGAATTGATTGACGTAAAATCATAAATTACAAAATCAGTTGTGATATCTGTTAATTAAACTAAAAAGACAGACTTTGGAAAGAATATGATTTAAAAAAGTAGCATTAAGTTGAATAGCCGGAAACACGATTATAAAATACAAGTTAATAGTTTCTGCACAAATGTTCTAATGTTTTATTATTTTATTATCATAAAATCAGGTAGATATTAGAAGGTTCCAAAAGTGTCATCAAGACCCCAACTGTATCAATTGTAGTGGAAAACTAATAACAATTTTATATGTTAATTATTTATTTCTCAATTTTTAGAAATCCGTCCTGTGAAGCTTGTTCTAAAAGGAGGTATTAAAAATATAGGAATAGTAGATATAACAACATATTGCTCTTGTTCCATTAGTAATTGGATATTTAATGAAAAAAAGAGTAATTATTGCGAATTACAAACATTAATTAGACATATAAAACCGCAGAAATTGTTCTGTAAAAACTGTGAACTGTAGCATAAATGAGAAAACTGATTGAAGAGAACATTAGATTAAATATCAGTCAAGGTGCATGTAGTATAGAAAAAGGTTCAACAGGAAACACCTTACGTATTTCGCAATTTTCTAGTTACTTAAAGATTGGTCTCAATTTACTATTACGATTACAGCGTCTCAAATTGCACTCCTAAATCTTATCAGGAAATTCCTTGAACATTTTTATAATCTATTATCAACTATATAGAAAAAATTTAAACTAAGTTCCAAACGGAAAGCACTTATATTTTTATTATTCAACAAATTAACTAGTATTTGATTCGTATCTATAAAAACAATTAATGCGAGCACACTCCGTTAACTTCTAAGAGGTGGGAAGAAATAATTCAAATTAATTTTATTCGGAATACTACCTACAACTATCATTACACAATTCTAACGATGAATCCATGATTAAATGTTTTTCTAGAATCCTTCTCTCGGAATGCCCTCCATCTGCTACTTCGTATCATCGCCTTTCCAATACTAAAAATGGCATCAAAAACTATTAACACATTTCTCGTGAAAACCTGAAGCTGATTGATTTTCCAAAACTGATGAATAAGGCAAATGTGGACAGATATGAGGACTTTTAGTGGCCAAAATGGCAAATCAAAAGTGAATTATGACACGGTGTGTTGTCATTAGATTCAAATGATTTATAAGACGAGCTGGTATTCAAGTCATATACTTTCATGATTCTCTAGTAAAATGTCATTGTTATAAAATCCTAGGGTGCTCTTTATAACATTTTTTCAAACTAACTAACTATAATGTTTTTCTTTCAAATTTTTTTATACAATAACCCGTAAATCATTAAATTGTTCACTATACACTAATCTATGTTCTAAGACGCATTTCGAAATAAAACTAGTAAGAAATTATAAAGGCCAATATTGAGCTCCGTATGATTTTGAATCAGTGACATCAATTGTCTTGTCAGCCAATTAAAATTCATTTCTCATTTTTTAGTTTCACAAACAATATAAGCGTGTTTTATATATACAGATAAATATTCCATCAACTCCGTGTCTCCTCACGTTAAAATTTTTTAATGGGGTATACATACTGTAAGGTTTTTCCGAGTAGTGTGAAGAACTCTTCTCGTTCTTCTATAAGAGTGATAATGTCTAAAAATCTTCAGCAACAGCCGATCTCATACTTGAGTTGATGGTTTATTGGTACATCGCTTGTCTCGTCATTTACTTCCTTTTTTGTGGGCATTATTTCACTATACGTTTACCACATAATTTGTCTCCAATAATGGCCGAGATCATGTTTTGCTTTGTCAGTGTTGTTTTTATATTCAGTACAGTACTCTGTACTGAGTCCAAAAGTAGTCTAGTCTACGACGTAGACATTTAATCCATGCTTATATTTTAGAGATCAGCTCTTTGGTCCATATGCCCTTCGATCCATTACTATTCTTGATTGCCATGGTGCCAGAGTTGTCTGTCTTGCAATAGACAATAACCTCTGCTTGATCATCGGATTTTTCGATGTGAGCTGCTCTTCAACAATGAGATCAATGAGGGAAGGATCCAGCCAGGATTTGGATTGCTACTGATGATACTGTTCAGTTACCGTTGGAAATGCAGAGTAGGGCTTTTCTTTGGAGTCTTTCAGTTATTTGTTAGTATTTTTCTGCTTTCCCCAAATCGATGATCATACAATAGTGCAGATACATCAGCCATACTAGTTGCTATAGATGTAGCGGGAATAATTGCTAACATAAAAATTAATTCCTCGTATTCTTTGAACTCACCTCATATGTTGAGCTATGAAATCATTTTCAAATGATGATAATGTCACGTAGAAACTTTTCTATATTCAAATGTGAATCAAAAATCTCTCATTACGTTGTCATTTTTAAGAGAATTTTGCACCAAATCAAAATTTCCTGGAATCGCGTTTGATATGAATCTTTGATATTAATAATTTATATTTACATAGTAACCATACGTCAAATGCACGCTTTCAATAAACAATTAGAGGGATAAACAAGAAAATCGTAAATGAACTAGGTAAATATATTTTGTTGCAATGCAGAAACTTTCTAAGACCGTGTATTAAAAATGTTCCGTATACACGCAATAATTTTTCCAGGTTAAGGTCGCTTTGCTGGCTCTTGAATGGCACTCCGAGGTTTAGAGGTGAGAGTGAGAGGACTTCAACAACTGTGGTAATTAATCAATATTGTGACCTACGATAATCGACGCCACAGATACATAGGAAATTGGAATCAGGCCTAAAATTGAAACCGGACAATGACGTTCGTCACATATTCGATTATAAAAACGTTGTCGCTAATTGAAACATGTTGAAAGTTTTTGTTATGTATTAGATCTGTTAATTTGGAATGTATACCGCATATAACGGAAAAATTCAGGTGCTGTCTCGTTTTAATTTATGAATTTTTGTTGAGACAAAAACATTCATCTACAAAAAAAACATTTCCCAATATTTCTATCGTTATTGATTTATTATCAAATAGTATCATTGTTATTATAAACAGCTCATCCCATTTTGAAATACAAATGATTTATTACTTAACCTCCAATTACCAACAGCAGTTCAATTTTTTTCAAAGTCTTGGTTTTATTCTAAATTTGAAAGTTTACTACTATAATTAGGAAATTAACCAGTTTTCTGTCGCAGGAATTATTTACATTCCTTGTGTCTATGATATTTTATTACATTCAATTTCATCAAAACTGAAATATTTAGAACATCATTATTTATTCGTTTGATAGCTATCACATTTCCAGATATTTCCTTTTGTGGGAACACTTGCTTTTGATCTTTTTCTTTATAAGAAATGTATGTTCCCACATTTTTATCTATCTGATTCCTACATTCAATGTATTCTATATATCTTATTTTTAATACAGTTCACAATAAAGCTTTACTGAATGTTCGAACTGATAACATGACATTGGATTAGAAAAAAAATAAGGATTTATGATCTTTTTCGAGGTATTCTCCATGGAGACTGATTAATCTTGTCATTCGTTCCATCAAATTTTCAAAATACATCTTCCCATTTTAATAATGTAGTTTTAAATATTCATTTTGAAAGCGAAAACAGGTGTTTTTAATGTTGAATGCCAAATCAGAAATATGTGACGAATGGTTAGACAATTCGATCTTCTGATTGGTTATAACTCCACTTTTTTACATAGCGGCTCAAGAGCTTGCAATGTTACGATAGAGATTGACTTCCCTCCTCTTCACGATTTTCTGAATTACTTCTGGCAAACAAATGATTGTATACAATTTGGAACTGACAGTTACTCTTACGTCAGTGTTGCCATTTTATTAGTAATGCCAAAAGTCTACTTAGAAACTTTGTGGGATTATTGGGAATTCAATCCTCTTTTTTATGGTATATCCCATGATGATCTTGTTCAAGCACATTAATGTTTGCAATGAGAACTATATATTTAGATTAAAGTGCTGTAGAATAGGATATACCTATAATATATATATTGATGGACTCTCGTGGTGTTAATACAAATCTACGTTTATTAAAAATAAATGTAGAAACACTCAGTGTAGTATAGAGTAGTCAAAAATACACTAGCACTCTCGAATTTTTATAATATGAACTGAATAGGATATTTACTGCCGATAGTAGTTTGTGAAAAGGTCGTATAACAACTTGATTCTTTGTATACATTGCTACTTTAAATTTTTGTCTATGCTTTAGTTCAAAATGTAACTTTTGTACATATTTATTCCTTGATCTTCAAGTATATATTTCAATATTTCACGTTCATTCGCTATATTCTAGCTCTTCCTCACTAAAATCTGTAAACCTATTGGGACGTGAAGCAATCTTACCGAGAACTTCTGGGATGATTAGATTTAGTTTGTCGATAACTCAACATTGAGGTGGTCTCGAGCTAGAATGTTTTTTAAATAAAGTAATAGGATAATAAAAAAATATGTGATGAGTATTTTTATTGGTACTAGAAAGTTTTTCTGATTGTGTGATAAATTGTGATGAACATTGAGTCTAGTTGAGAATAGAGAATGTAAAATGTACTTTAAACCTCAGTGGGAGTAAAACTTTCTCATAAACACTTTTCTATGAACGCAACAAAGAGTTAATTATTCATAGCTATCTATAGAACAAATAAAAAATATATTTAGAGATGTAACATACAAACATACTATTCGTTAAATTTTTGATGATCAACTATCAATAAATAGAGAATATTTATAACTACTACTACTTCTATTATCCATGTTCACAATTATTACAAATTATTTTTTCCGTGAGATTATATCCTATAACAGAACATATAAAAATACAGAATTCAATTGTGAATGAATATATAACATAAAAATGGTTGATGCTTCTAAATGTTCTTGATTTTAGGTCTCTTCTGTTTTGAAATTAGTTTTTTCAATAATTTTTGAAAGATTGATAAAAATTAAAGTTTCGACTGCGCTCAGTCTTTATCAAAATATGATATTGACACTGACAATTTGCGTATTTATATTGATCAATAGATCACCTACATCATGAACATCAAAATAAGAATAAAATCAAAATAGAAATTTGTTTTAATAAGAAAAATTATTTTCTCTCAGTTCTCGCCTCTCAAATATGTACCTAGCAGTACTTTATCAATTAAATTATTTGTAGTTTCATTAGAATGTACAAAATAGAGTTATAAATCTAATATATTAAAAAAATTGATGATTTCCATTCCGAGTCCGTTCAGGCGTTCTACCCAACCGATTTGCTTAATTTTTTTTTTTCAATGAAAGGTATTGATGTGCAGATCAGCCATCAACCATCGGAATTCATTTAATTTTCACTATTCTCAAGTTATACTCAAATGCGATTTCCCCCTGTACATTACTTATGGGAGTTTTTCAAATACACACGTTCTATCCTCAATATCTCAGGTTCTATTCAAGATAGAGACTTCGTTTTGGTTTAAGAACACTCGCTGAAATACCTTCTTTCTTTTGAGTTTTTGGACACTTAAATCGGTTGAGTTGGAGAGGAGCTAGGTGCGGACATTCAATGTGGAGTTATGGATTTTTGTAGGTTTTTGGCAATTTTTCTACATTCAAAGATCTATGTCTCAGGTTCTAATATAGCTACAGAGTTGTATGTAGCCCTATCACGTGGGAAATCGTTCAAAAATGTCAAGGCCAAAGGGTCGACGCACAGCCAATGTTGTTTGGAAGGAAGTATTGTGAAATTACATAGTCTATTGTATTATGAACAATGTAGAAATGATGGCTGATTTTTTGACCGTGCCCCGATACTTTTTGTATACCTTTGACAACATAAGTATTGATTGATTTTATGACGAAGCTATAATTATCCACATAGTCACTGCTGCGGAGCAGGACGGGTCCGGACTAGTTTTACTTAAACTATTCAAGTCATTTTTATCATTTATAGCTTTTTTGTTCTTATGAACGTGAACCATTTCGAAAAATTCTCTTTTTCGTGTATTAGATTCCAAGAATTTTTAATCTTTATAATTGAATTTGTCTTTTTGATATTTCATGGTTCGTTAATGGAGTTTTATTTTTTCATGGTATTGATGACCTTTTAATCTATTTTCTAAATACTGAGATGTCTGCCCTTTGTACACAGCGTCCCCATTAGTACAAGGCACTTGATATATAATATTACTTCTTTTGTAAGAATATTTAGAAGCATTAATATATCAAAAGGTGTAAGAAATAAGAAATTGAAGAAATAAAAATAGTTTATATACTATATATATTAGAGTCCATGGGAAACATTTCCTTTTAATTGTGGAGATTAATTCCAATTAAAAAAAAATTCACTCAACATATTGACCATTCGACTACCAAGCATAATGATAAAAGGTTGAGTAGTCTCCAACAACAAGCATCATCAAATGAAAAATCATTGCGCACTACATACTTGTGAATCACTCTTCCTTTGTCATCTATATAACAAAATGACTCTCCATCAAAAGAAAACACTTCTATTTATTCAAAGAAATTACATGCGAAAAGGGCAATAACTTGATCATTCGTTCCATGATTCAAATATGATGACGCCAGATTTGATTACGGAATAATAATTCTTCATACTATCTTTTCAAAAAAACTGAAACGCATTAAGTTAAAACATGTCTTCATATATTTAGATTTAGATAACAGGTATTGTTCAGATTCAAGTATCTAAAGGTAAGTGAGGTAGCATGGGTGAAAACCATAATATTGGTATCGATATATCAGTATCTGTTTATTTTTATAATTATCAAACTTAACTGAGTTACAGTATGATGAGAAAATTCGACATGTTATCATCAAATGAATGATCATCAGCTGGTAATGCTTAAATATTTAAATTTTGATGATATTGGCAGCTTATTAGAATGAATTTGGTTGTAGACATCCTATTGAGTCTTGGGTATTTGCAAATATTTTGATTTTTTATTCAAGTAGAATCTGGAAAGTATATCTCGGAGGTCTACATACAATAATGAAAATTTAACTTGAGAGTTATTTCTACTGTTCAGATTGAATATATTGGTAGCATATTTTTTGTAGAAAATATTCCTTAATTTAGAATATATTTCCATCCATTTGCTTTAATCCCTACATCAAAATCCGAAATTCGTAAGAATGTTAGGAAGTTCTGTTTTTATTCTTTTAATGTGAAATAACGAAACATAATAACTGGTACAGAAATATGAAATTCAACTTATGTTTGAGGAAGATTTTCAAAACATTGGAAAGATCTTTTCTGGAATGTACTACTCATTTAATTCAATTAATCAAAGTAATGTTGCTAAACTAGAGCTGTATAACTGGATAAGTAGATTAAAGAAAATATCGGTCACTACTGTATCGATAGTGAAAGTATACAATTATATTTGTGTTATACCCCGATGTTTTTTTCATTTATATTGGCTTGTATATACGAACAACGCTCTTGCATATATTAAGTTGCAACTGTAGTTTGGATTCTTTTGCTTTGCTTAAAACATTTAGATTAATATTTTTTTCTTTCTATTTTATGAGAAATAAATTCTTAATCTTGAGTTTTGAGAAAGAAAGAATTATATGCATTTCCCACCAAACCTCTATGTTGTTCAAAAACTGTAGAACATTGAAAATAGTAATCAAAACACGCTATTAGATGCTCTCAAAACTTACGAAGAAGATTTATAAAATTTTTGATTATATTTTCGAACCACAAAATTCTATTAACTGGACATGTCTATCCTAATCGGATAAATTAAAATTTTTTGTTGAACACACCATTAATTACTACAACCAACAACGACATTCTCTGAAGCAAACGTAGTAGTCAGTAAATAGTGTGTTCAGGATGAATATACCCATAGGTTCCAGGTAAAACTTAATAAAGTCGATATTTTGAATTTAATGAATTTCTAGAAGTTGTTTGCTATTTGTTTTGACTAAATATTACATGTCTCTTGAAAACGTTATTTCTTCTCAATTTGTTTCTACCTATTAAAAAATTCCATCTTGAAACCTTCTACGCTTTTCATTTCACTAAAAAGTTGAATGAAAAAAAGGAAATCTCCTAGGTAAATCGATTTTCTCACAGTAACATCTATACAAATGTTATTTATGTTTGTAAAAGATGCGACAAAGTTAAAACTGCTGAAATATTCATTTTATTGTAAATTTGATTTTTCGTGCGATTGTGATAAATGGGTGCGTATATCGTTTAGCACATAATCTACATTCTTGTTAACATGTCACATCTACCATGAATAATAAACAAATTTCAAAATCCTTCATCATTATAATTCATTCTTGACATGCTTGGTATTCAACAATATTCTAGCTCATGTTACTAAAATTGATACTGAGCCATGTATTAGTAATTTTACGAGTATAATATCTTCTAAAGCCCCCAATAAAATGAATGTGTTAATAAAACATAAGCAAGGAAAAGAATGTGGGAATCGAAACTGCTATGAAAATAATTAAACTATGATCACATGAAAACCAATAAATATCTTTTAATCAAAATACTTTTACTTAGAATATTTGAAAATAATAGCTCATTGCACTTGCCGCTATGGATTTATGGACAATATATTACCCCCAGCAATACCCTAAGACAGCTAGAATATAAAAAGCTAATGATTATATGGGACGGATTTACTGGTAATATTGGTTGCGTGATAAAGTAACAAACACACTATCAAAAACTGCATAATTGAAATTGCCACAAATCTCGTTGAACGAAATCAAAGCTCAGAGTCATTTCTGTTCGATTTTGAGATCCTTTTTTAAGGTACTTTTCGAGAGTAATTAAGTCTACAGGTTGTAGAAGTAATAGAATAATACAAAAAAATAGAGATAGTGGTGCCGATGGGCTTATATTAAAAATGTTTTCGAGTCTGCCTAAATGCACATTGAATCACCTTAACACTTATATAATAATTACTATACCTCTGCATAAAGGCGGAGATAAAGATCAAGCATCGATCTATCGTCCAAATGCACTCCTTCCATTGTTATCTAAGATCATTGAAAGATTGATCAAAAAGGGCCATAAATTTGGATTTTTAAGTAAAAAATGCAAAAATGATGTTATATTCCCCCTACTAATAATGTGTAGTCCAGCATAAATGACCATCACAAAACAAATTGCAGTACTGCGGTTTCAGGGGAACACCTCTCGCATGGTTTAAGTCATACCTTACCAACAGAAGTCAGCTTGTAAGGGTTGACATAACGATGTGCAAGAAGCAAGGCAAAAGAATGTGGAGTGCCTCAAGGTTTAGTACTAGGCCCTACTTTGTTTCGTCTGTTTATGAACGAAATTGCCTATCAACCCTTAAATCATGGTGCGATTATAAACTTCCGTGTCTGAACGTTCTTGAAATTAAAGTTTTATCATACCTTGCAACCTTTTGTACTAAATAACACCACCATTGAGGTCGTTATAAAATTCTTAGGGCTTGTTGGAGGCAATTCTTTGAAATGTTTCACACCGCCCCTTTGTATAAAAAAATTAAGTTCTGCCTGTTTTGCGCAAAGATCAGTTTTCAGGGAATTAAACTTATCCACATCGGTAACAGTTTATTATTCCCTGATTGCGTCGCACTTTCGATATGTCATTTCCTTCTGGGGTACCTATGGTCAACTAAATTCAAACTACAGATTAGAGCTGTTAGATATTTACTCAGACTTACTGCCGGGACTTCTTTGATTCAAAATATTGACTCTTTTATCCTTATTCATCTTTGAATCCGTGAGCGGGCTTCTTCAATTTTAGATCATTGTACAACTAACCACTTAGGAACGCGGAGCACGACCTTTTTCTTCCTAGATATGTTAAAAAAACCTTTTTAATAATGATTACCTAAAAAATCGATTATTTCCTCTTTGGCAGGTGTGAGTAACGTCTAATGGCTGATCGTTTCGTAAACAGATTATCACCATAGAATATGATATTATTTTCTATTTTCGTAATCTACCGTATATATTAATTCAATTAAAATACTTATTTCTATGGAATTTGTTTCAAAATTTATCATCTGTGCTATATGAATATTTACTTTTGTAGTTTTCGGAAATTGGAAATTCTGCATTTCATCAGTATTGTGAAATGTCCCATACTCTGTGTATCAATTTTCAAGTTAATGTACTTGTAAATTGGAAAAATAGATATTCTTTTTGAGCTTCGAACTTTTTCAATAACTAAATTTCAAGTGTAGTTTGAACTTTTGAAAAGACAGTTATGGCTTTTGAGGTGAATATTTGAGCATGCTTCTCTTACTGTCTAGGGTTTTATGAAACGGTTTCAAAAAAATTGATAATTCATAGTATACGAGAATAGTCCCATAAGAAACTGGCCAAATAATGAAAACACAAAAATTTTGGAAAAAATTGTTTTTTTCAACTTCATCTCCTTTTAGCTCCATATACTTTCCTAGCGATGTTCAATAAGTCCGCTACTCTTTTTATAATAAGAATCGTCGAACTCCTCATAATAACCATTAACTGTCGACCTCTCCTGTTCATTGTTGGAAACTCTTTGACCACCAAATAATACGAGGAGGCTAAATCTGGCGAATGGGTTGCATGATTTCTTGATTTCTTCATTCAAACGTTGGAATAAGTTTTTACTTTTTCAAGTTAGTCAATGAAAATCATCCCACGCGTATCCCAACAAACCGAAGGTACGACCTTACCTGCTGATTGAATGGTTTTTGCTTTCTCTGAAGCTGGTTCTCCCTTTTTCGTCCATTGTTTTGATTGCTTTTTTGTTTCATCCATGGTTATGAAACGGTGTAAAAATCGGCTTTATTTCTGTGAAACATCTTCACGACGCTGTTTTTGTTCCATAGTGAACAAAATCGGCACCCATCTTCCGCCTAGCTCTCTCGTATCTAAATTTTAAATGCCTACTATGTCTGCTAGCTCGCGTACTTTCAATCGGCGATCATCCAGTACCGCTTTCTGGAGTCCTCACCTCTTTTGGTCGACCACTGCTATGCTGGTCTTCGCAGGTCATACGTTCTTGTTTAAACTCTGCTACCGAATATTTTACTGTCGATAACGAAAGAGCAGTCTCACCCAAAGTAAAATCTAATTCAGCTTTTACATTAGTAGGCCTTTCAACTAAAATTATTGTATCACATACCGATAACCAATTTTTCCATGTTTACAAATTAACTGTTATGATATTGATGGCTATTGATGATACTAAACAACGCGAAGTCCTGAAATTTGAAACATACGGTGTATAGTTCGTGAGCTTTCTAATACAGTGGTATTTTTCAAGCATCTACTGCCATCGCTAAGTCAGGCCAAGTACTTCTGGCACCATCCCCGTAAAGAATCAATAAATGAAATATCTATCTGTCAATAACCAATGTTTGCTTTAAATATTGAGCAGACTAAAAAGTACTTTTTACTTCTCAATACTTCTGTGCATACCATATACCTTTCTGTAATAGAATATCCTAAATATGTATCGTATCTCGTAACTATTAGTCCTGTGATACTTTGGATTATACAATCTTAATGAACTTATTTAATGTTTGTTAGGTCTGCTTTCTCAAAACTCATGAATTATGAATTAGATTGAAAATGAATACCAACAAAAAATATACAACTGAAAGTCTACGTATAATTTAAACATGTTAATTAAGTCTCCTTTGATGGATACGTCGAAAAATATGAATCACGTAAATCAGGACATCAATATCATCAAAAAAATTATTGATGATTTCGAAATAAACGACGGTTTTAAACATCAGAAAAGACGTCGTAGTAAAATAAAGAAAATTAGTAGCAGTGATTCATTCATTCACAAATACAAAAAATCCCAAATTTCACCGAAAACTACGTATTCCTTGGACGGAGTAAGGAAGAAAACAAAGCCGTCCGGTAGTATCGAACAATTTATAAAAAACGAACATAACGATGTATATATAAATTTTATGGAAAACTGTGATACCGAAAATGCGGACGCTAACGTATTCCGAAGATTAAAACAAAAAAAAAGTATTTTTCGAAACAGTGTAAGTGCCAAAGGCGGTGACAGTTTCATCGATGAAATTCGAGCCCTTCAAGGAACTAGAAAGCATCAAGAGAGAGTTAGAACAAACGTAAATGAGGTAAGTTATTATGTGATATTTTGATACAATTTGCATTTGTTCATTATCTCAGTTTTATATGCTTCAAATTTGTAAGAGTTACAGAAGTCACGCCATATGAAATATTAAAATAGAAATTACAAAATTATTTTGATTTAGTTCAAAATTATATCAACGAAACGAAATCTTAATAAATAAAAATTCAGTGTCCGTGTGTATGTCCGAATGAACTCAAAAACGAGTCAACTGATATTCATGAAAGTTGGCATATATATATATATATATATATATATATATATATATATATATATATATATATATATATATATGTAATTTGGTCCAACTTAAATGATAGGATAGTTATTATTTAAATTAATGGTCTCAATAATTAATAATAAACTTATCATCAACGTTGATTGTTGATATTAATCGTAGTTTCCATAAGTCTGGAACAGATAGCGTCTTAAGCGAATTTATTTACAGAGAATTGTGAAATTTTGTCCTTTGCACCTCGTAGATGGCGCCACACTTTACTATTTTTAGTAAAATGCCACTCAAAAAATCCAACCTCAATGCCCGTAGCAAAAAGACTCGATGTGCACGTGTTGAAAGAGCTCATGAATCAGTCGAACAGAGAGCAGAAAGAAATGCAGCTGAAAGAATTCGCACAACTGAAATTCGTGCACGAGAACAGCGTGATAATCGTCGACAAGAAAATGCATTGAGAACCAGGGTCGCACGTCAACAACACATTGATTGCATAGATGCAATTAATTATGAACCAGACATCAATTACTCAGCTGATTCCAAAGTTACTATTGGTGCGATGGACAAAATATGCAATTATTGTCAGGCGTTAAAATTTCGCAATGAAACACCCGGCATGTGTTGCACATCAGAAAAAGTTCTATTGTCACCACTCCCTACTCCACCTGAACCTTTGAAATCCCTTCTTTCTGGCATTTCGAATGAAAGAAGACACGAAAATTTAATTCTTGCTTCCAAATGACGTCGTTTGGAGCATTCAAAGTTTGTGATTTGTCATCCAAAATTTCTTCAGATCTATTTTATGGGCAATTGTGAAGAACGTGTAACAACTCGATGCCAGTATAATTTCATTGAACAAGCAGAAGAGAGAGCAATTGTATTGTCATTAGAATTATTTCAAATCAAATCACTCTGCCAAAGCATCGCGTGGCCGGGTCTGCTAGTATAGTAATAGTAAAGGCATCAATTATTTTACAATTGCTAGTTTGAGACTTTCACAAAAATTTTGGAATTAAACTTTTGTGCTACGAGCGGATAGTGTATAAACGCTGCATTTTTCAATCCTAATTCAATAAAAAATTTTTAACACTTCGAAGACGTCATATTGATAAACAAATCCCGCTATTTTACATTATAATCTCAACGGTGTTGGGTGATCCATATATTTATTGTATGGCAACCGTTCCATCATTTCAGTACAGAAGTCTATGAAATTAATTAAAAATTGACAACAAACATCTTACAAAGTGATTTTTTTAAAAATATTGCAGGCTACCTATAATTTTTTACAATTAACCACCACTATATAGTTCAGCCATTCAGTATTGTGCAGGTGATAATTTGAAGGTATTATCTGATGAATCCAAATTTTTTCGTGTTAAATCACGTATTATGTGGTAGGAAAAAGATGGTTCTTACTTAAAAACATAGAAGTATTTATTCCAAACATTAGAAAAAATCTCAACTTTCCTTTTTTTCCGATAATTTTGTGTATTACTAATCGAATAAAAATTGATTTTTTAAATTAATAACGAAAAAGTAGATAATTTAATATGAGGAGTGGTGAAGTTAAGAATCTAAACTTAATAAAAACGGAACAAAATTAAAAAAATTTCAATAACGAGTATTCCCTCAATTCGATTTTTAATTACCAAATTACTCGTGCCACTTGCTAATTACTCGGTGACTGTTCACGAGTATTACAATGAAAGAGCAATCTCCTGTGAGTATACATTGTGCATTCAAGAAACTTCGTGTGAAGCTAGGATCCTACATGTACAACGTCGGCCTGTAACTTGTTTCCCTCGTTAGTCGGCACCTTATTGACGAGCGACAAATTCCTTCCAATCATGCATCAACTGCAGACAAATTTTTTGGAAGTTGCCGAAAACAAATGCCGTATATGATAGCAAGTTAATTCGTCAATCTATAGTCACTCCAGTTCATATCTTGTTCTGCTTCCGATAACTGGGAAAATAGTGTCGATACAAAATGAGCGATTCGAAACGGAAGTGTTCGAATAGTACTGATGTGTTTTGTTATATTTGTGGTAATTTTACAGTAGCGAAACGGAGAAGTGACATTGATGGGATAGTAAAGAACCTGCATTTTGTCTATTTCAACTTAAAACTTAGAGATAAAGACAAATCATATAGTGTATCACACATGTAGAGAAGGATTGCAAATATACTTTGGTATTCCTATGGTATAACGAAAGCCGCAGAATCATGTAAACGACTGCTATTTTTGTTTGTTCAAGACTAGTGGATGTAGTTCTAAAAATAAAAAGAGCTCACTACAACATTCTCTCAGCAATACGACCTGTGCCTTATGGAGCAGATCTACGGATTTCATCGGCACCCGATATTTTGATCGGTTTACCAGTTAAATCTGAGAGTGAGGTCAATTCATCAAGGATTAATTTACTCCAAGAAGACGCAATGAACCACAGCTGCTTACCCAATCAGAATTAAATGATTTGGTTAGACAGTTAAACTCCTCGAAAGAGGAATCTGGAGCTCTAGGTTAAAAACTGAAATCATAAAATATCTTAGGCCCAGGTATCGCTATAGAAAACGAGATTTACTATTTTGAAATCACTTACTAAATTTCAGATTAAAGACTTTTCATTGATTCCTCTCAAAGTTGTTTACAAGAAATTCTTCTACGTAATGGCAATAAATATGCCTCCATTTTTTGATAATTCTGTTCACTTGAAAGAAACAAATGAAAATTCAGGACCCCATCGGGCAACATCAAATATGGGGAGCACCAATGGCTTGTGTGTAGGCGAATTATATGCTTTCTCATAGGTCAACAGCTGGGTTGTACAGAATGGCGTGCTTTTTATGTGAATTGTGGTCTAAACGACAAAATTTTCTACCTGGTATGACAAACAATGATCCTGAAAAGATTTTGCTACCACCACGGCACTTAGAGCTCGAATTGATAAAGCAATTTGTAACTTCAGAAAAAATCAAGGCGAGAATTTTCGTGGGAGACGTGAATAATAAGGATGTCTGGCACAAAAACCTGATAGAAATAATGTTACTACATTTTAAAAATCTTGGATGCAGCATGAACGTGAAAGTGCACTTCTTACATTCGCACCTTAACTATTTTCTTGAGAACCTAGGGGATTACAGTGAAGAGCAAGCTGAACGGTTCCACGAAGACATAAAAGAAATAGTAAAACATTATCGAGGTAGGTGTTATTAGATATAAGAGAGCTGAATGCTGCTGGAATCTCAAAAGGGATTAACAAGACTCCAAAGAGTTGTACAGAAAATAAAAAAAACCTGTTCGAAAGCTGAAAAATAACTTTTACGTTATTATCTTTTGAAACTTTACATACTTCGAAATACATTCATGATTTTTTTAATTATTTGAATATTCGTACTTTGTCAACTATTCATTTTCATTCATACATCTCTCTACATGTGAACTAATATTGACAAAGAAATTTTTATTGTTAATATGCGGAAAAACATATTTTTCTATACTGATATCAAGCACATCAAGTAAATGATTAATTTTTCAGTGAAATAATCAGTTATTCCATACTCTACAGTTTACTAAAAATTAACCTCAATTCTGTCCTTAAAACCATGTTAATAGAGCACATTAATGGAAGAAAAATAGAGAGAATAAATTAAATCAACAGTGTGAGGTATATAAAAACAAGTTGGGAACACCACCTGTGAATAAAAATGAAGGTGAATTATGTAGTTATGAAAGTTTTGTAAATACGGTCGGTATAACTAACTAATTCATTTAAATTGTTAGGTTAATAACGCCATGAGCAATTGACGCAGTGTTCATTTTAATTAAAAAAGAAAGAATGTCGAGAATATGGTAAATAATTTAACAACAGCACTGCAGAACTTTCTACTTATAATACATTCATCGGAATGTTTAATTTTATGTTATTAGAAGAAGATCATAACCAAAATATTGTTGATGACAATTGAGTGAGTGTTGTAAGATTTATTCATAGAAGTAATTTAAACCAGAAATTTTTTGATCGTTGAGATTTTTATTTATGCAAAAAAACATTGAGTCTTATTGAAATAATACAAATACAATAATTGATTTTAATCCATCTTAGTAATAAAGGGGTCAACGAAGATTTCAAATCTACAATACGCTGCCTCGTAATTATTGATTGATCAGATTTAGCTGTTAGCCTATGCAACGCAGTATTTTCTACACTATCTTAGCAGTATAAACTAAACATCGTGTGATGATAAAGCCTTCTATTATTTTATCACGTCACCAGCAAATTCACGGAATGTTACCCGAAATATACTGAGATCAATACGGTAATTTGGAGCATTTGGAGACGGTAGAGAGGGAGTATTGACTTTTTTTGGACACATTTAAAAATTTTCCAAAAATACTGTGCTTATGTGATAGTATTCTCCATATTCTACATTTATCTGAAGCAGGAGTTTAATCAGGATATACAGTACAACCTCGATAATATAACAAATCGGAAGGGAACAAGTAAATATTCGTAATATCAAGTAATTCGTTGAACTGAGGTTTGTTATATTGAGGTTAGGTTGGTCTAAAATTCGTTATAAAGAGGAAAAAAATAGTTTTATTCGCCTTAACATTACGTACTTATCTTGTATTTTTGTCAACATAGTGAATAATGTTTCGCTTTTCTGTGACCGATAAGGAAGACCTTTTACGTTTCTGACCCATTTCAACTTGAATCTTTAACAATAGTAACGAGCAGCAGTGTTTATATTACTTTCCATCAAACAACAATGATTGTTTTACGAACAAAAACGTGTCGAAACCTGTCGCGACATGAATCTCATACTATGAGATTAAGAGTTATACATTGACGGGAACTTTATATAAAGGTTTTGGGTTGACAAAATTCGTTAATTAGAGGTATTTATACTTTTTCTTGATAGTTGAAAATTCATTATAAAGAGGTTGTTCTCAAAAAATATTCGTAACGTAAAGGTATATTTTACATTGACTCTTAGGGACAATTCAAGGGGATTACGAAGAATTTGTTAAATCGAGGAATTCGTTATATTGAGGTACCTTATATTAAGGTCGCACTGTATCACGAGAGATCTAACATAGACTCCTAACTGCAATATATCTTGTGTTTCTAAAAATTCTGCATATCAATCTCTATTAAACCCGACTACCGTTAGTTTGTATAAGCTAATAATTACAGCTTTTCCGTTACGTTAAATTTTGAGAGTACTAAATGACATTATCAATTGATATACCTTGATAAACTTCCAATAGCTTCATATTCTATAAATAAAAATATAAATTAGCATTATTAATTACTAATTATATTTTTTTATATTTATTTTGAATGGATAGTATTGAAAAAGAAATTATATTGATAGAAGTTTGTTAAAATGAAAAATGTTCTTCTTTTCGCATAAAAATTTCAAGCAGACTATTTGAAAAAAATTGTCTCTATATCAGCAAAATAAAAAATGATCAAGAGATACTTGTTTTCCATTTAAATATGGAAAGGTTTCCAAAGATAAATATGCTAGTCATAAAGAGAGAAACTCAAAGCAAAAAACGCAAATTGAATTAAAAGGGAAAATAAAAATGGCGATTGTCTGTTTTGACGATTAATCTCCAGACAGTGAAGTTTTGTCCCTGCAATTTTTGTTGTTTGGTTGGCAAAAATCTGAAAAATAGAAGCTGTGATAGTTGTTCTATCAAGCCATTTAACTTGAAGTAATAATTTTTCAGAAATATTTAGAATCAGATCACATTCAAATAAAATGTGCCTCTGTTCAAAATTTTATTGAACGACAATTAAAAATAAATGAATTCACTCATGCAGCCTTATGTATATGTTACACAATAAACAAGGATATAACCTTTCTTTTCATTATCCAAATGTATGATACACGACCATCCGCTCTAATAGATTACTATTAGATCCGGTAATTGCAAAAAATATCATTATCTTCATTAGCTGTTAATCATCCGGTCCTGTATATAGGACTCTCCTAATTTTTTCAGCCTTAATCTGTCTTGCGTTATTTGCATCTAGTGCCTGGATGCTACTACACTTTCTAATCCAGCTCTTTTCTTCCTATTTCTCTCGGTTACATGCTGTGATTTTTATAGCCCATCTTTCTTTGTTTTGTCAACATGAGCTAACCATTTCCATTTCAACTTAGATATACGCTTCATGTTATCTGTGACACCGATGCGTCTTCAGATTTCCTCATTAAGGACCCTATCCCTGACAATTACTAGCATGGCTCTCTCTATTGCCCTTTGTTTTGTTTTAAATCGATTTACGTTTTTTTCTCTGTCATTCGAAGTCGTAAGTCGCTACGGGAATTACACATATATGGTATATATTCATGGTTACTGCAATTGGTTTTTCTTTTTTTTTTCAGATAATAGCTGAAATTTTCAAAAATATAATCTTTGATGATTCTACGTGTTGTTGTGTATCTCAGTACCTTTGTTTTTGCTTACATTCATGGTTAATCTAACATTCTTTGTAGACCTGTTAATTTTTTAAATCATATTTTTGAGTAATATGACTGTAAATTACAGATATATCTTCTACAAAGCGCAGTTGTTGGGGTAGAATGCGCCCACTCTCAATATCTTTTGTTTCCATGATTGTTCTTTGAATACGTCTTTCAATGCAAAGGTATTTGTTGTTCTTCGTCAATCCTAACATGAAGTATATATCCAATTCTATTGGTATATCTTGAACTATTTTTGACTGATTCATAGCTTTTAGAAATGGTCGTGTTTCTATAGAATCAAATGCTCTTTGGAGAGTTAGAAATAGGAAAGTGTTTTATCCTGTGGTTTTTATAAATAATAATCTTAAAGTTTGTGTTTACTCCACAGTGCTATATCCTTTTTGAAACCCAGCTTCTTTTACGAGTTCATAGGAGTCAAGTTTGTTAGCCTACTTGTTACTAAAGTGAAAAGTTTATGCCTATGACAGTAGTATTTCCTGTTTTGAGCAGTTAGGTACTTATTTGTGCTATTGACATATCTGGCTTAATCTTATCAATATTTTTGAATACTCGTATTGTGTGTTCTATGTAGGTAGAGTTTGACAAATATAGTGTCTCATAAAAGTTTTTGACAACTATTACTCCGATAGTCTATAAATAAAAGATAACTTCATATAAAACAATAATTTTATTACCAAAAGATTGGTCCTCTTGCTGTTATTTTTTGACATAATCACCGAAGAGATTGAGATATTTGTCATATCTGTGGACAAGTTTTTCAATACACTTCTCAATGAAAGTTGCCAGCCAATGAATTCAAGTAGAGTACAAAACAGACCTTTAAACTTCTGGAAATGCCCTAAAAAAAGCAGTAATGTTGAATCTGCGGATTTCTTTAACTATTCTGTCAACTCGTTGAACTAGGTCATCTGAAACAGGACAGATTTGCATACTTGGCCCCCTTCATCATGCACATTATTATGGCCATCTTTAAACTTTCGACACCATTCACGCACAACACCATCATTCATGAAGTTTTCCCCATACACACGACTTATTCTCCGATGGATTTTTATTTACGTGGCTCTAGCACAACGCCGACTAACGCCTTAATGTTAAGTGGGAGAACTTTACAGTTGCCTACAGCGCGTGCACGCTTTCTTCTGTCCGCATAGCGTCTGCACGGAGCGATCGGAGGTTTGAAAAAAACCGTCCTTCTTTATTCGAGACCACAATATTTCAATAATTTGTGCTTTTTCTGTTCTTTGGATTTTAAAACTTTTATGTTTGCATTGTCGTCCATGCACTCTTTTATTGAGATATTCTCATATTTTATATCTTCTATGATTCCCTTTAGGATGCTTTTATGTTGTGCTTCATATTGTTTTTTTTTTTTAATTTTTTATGGTTTTAGCAAGTATTCTCGTTCCTTAGTCCGGTTGTGCAATGATTCAATAACTAATTTTTGTGCTTTTATTTTGCAGAGTTTGGAAATTTTAACTCAGTTTTTTTGATAATCGTTTTGGTTTCCATCTTGTCCTTATGTGTGAGCTTGTTTAATTCTAAATTCCAATGCATCTTTAGGTGTTAATCATTTATTTAGAACCTTTTGATGTCCTTCTAGTTTGCAACTATTCATTTTCATCAACTTTCTATTCCTTAGATCTTCTGAGAATAGTGACTTCCCTGCAGATGCGTTTACATAAAATATTCAGAAGAAAAAATTACAGTGAATGGTTATAATGACTATTTCATTGACATTGCAATTTCAGAGTATTTTTTCGTTTTGAATGCGAATAAGATTGAGAAAGAAATCATCGTCTAATTTTTAAAAGTATAGAACCTTAAGACTCATTACAATTTGAAAAACATTTGTAATCACGTTTACTTCACACAATACAACAATAATGAATATTAATTTGATAGTAGAAGAACATTTAACTTAATTATTGTTGGATAAATTTCTCCTATATTTAATAGTTGAAAAAGTTTTTGTTACATTAAGAAAAAAATTTTTGTCGAAGTTTCGGTATTGATTACTATTAATTAATAGCATTCCTTTTTCTCTCTCTTTTATTGAACACTTTTTTATTTCTCCTGAAAACACATTTAAACCGAGACTGGAGATATCGCAAGATCGTCCACAAAATTTGATGTTAATAAATCAATCGTACTACAAATTTTCTGAAAGACAAATAATTAGAAAACAGTGAGTAATTTCTTACAAAAAAAATAACGTATTACACTAGTGTCTAGAAGTAAAATGGCGAACTGAGATAAATTAGTATTATATATCAACTATATATTAATAGCAAAAAATCAGAAATTATATTTAAGTATATTTTCCAAATGAAACATTCAAACATTACGAATAACATCATGATGATTACATTTGTCCATGTAGTGTATTTGACGGAATAGATAATTCTACACTACTGTCTGAAGGCCAGGGGCGGCTCGTGTCCAATGGTTAACAATCCGTAACTTTTACAGAGACAACCTGTACAATATACAAGATAGAAAACATGAATATTTCTATCGATTTTTCAACGAAAAAGTATTCTTTGTTCAACTCGATAAAATTTATGGTTTAGGAGATATGTAGAATTTTAGATCGTTGTACTGTTCGAAATAAAGAGATATTCTGAAGAAAATTATCATGAATTGTAATTATTTATTGAAAAAACTTACAGAGGGTATTAAAACAGAATCAAATATTTCTAATTGAAGTGCATATTGTGGTTCATCGTGTTAATCTCATAATTAAACATTCAAATGTCGAAAAATTTTGTTGGTTAGCTTAGAACTAAATTTTTCGACATAAAAATAAAAAAACTATATAAATATTTCTTTGGACTTGAAAGAACATTCCAAGATTCTGTCTTATAGCATCATAATGAAAGTTTAGTCTATCGATCATTTCGTTCATTGTATTTACCGGTGTTGTATATACCAAGCTGTTAGGATATCCCCAAAAAAATGAATCCGTGGAATGATCAGGAAAACGTGGTGGCCATGCAAATGGATCTCCTCAACCCATCCACCGATTTGGAAATATTTGATTAAGATGATTTTTTATATTTAGGAATTGCAACGTGCATGTCTCGGCGAAAGTTTAGAGAAATATCACATAACATGGGTAAAAATCATCAGTAGCCTACTAGAAAAACTATTAATCTCTTTTAAGTTTTTCTTTATGCCAGTAATTTGGTCTTGGATACATGTAGTACAAATGTTTATTTATTCAATCATTAGTTATCCAAGAAATGTTTGATTGGGTTTTAATATATCCTGTAAGTTTTATCAATGAATAATTACAATTTATGTCTCTTTGTGGCGAACGGTTTTCTTGGCACGTACAATTATCTAAAAATCTACAAATCTCCTAAACCATAATTTCTATCGAGTTAAACAAAGAGCATATTTTTGTTAAAAAATCAATTGAAAAACTCATTTCTGCTATCTTTTTAGATTGTAAAAGTTATGGATTGTTAACCATTGGGTATGAGCCACCCCTATAGATAGTAGTGTAGAACTATTTAATGCGTCAATCATACTACCCCATATCGAATTCTACGATGGGCCCAGTATAGCCCCAGACTTGGGTCAAGTATGTAAAACTCTGGCACTACCTTTGAATCCATTATTGGCCCAGACTTGGTAGGACTCTGGGATGATAACAATGTCCCTTGGTTTGCAAGCCTGGACCAAGCCTGGTTGCCTAGATAAATCCAAGACTGGTCTGCAGTTCTGGGCCAGGCTGATTACTTATAAAAATAGATTTTCAATATATTGTTAATAAAATTATAGTTTTTGACAAATATCTAATAATGCAATTTACTAATTAATCTACATAAAAATATTATCTAAATAATTACACATATAAAGAAATGATATTTTTTATTATCTTTTATGAATTATATTCATAAAAAATTATTACTTTTAATGCTAAGATATCCATTATGGATAAAATATTAGAACGAAACTTTATAAACTTATTCATAGTTCTGCCAAGCCTGACCGACTATAGGATGGCCGAAGTCGGATTAGTCAGAGTTCAGAAAAGCTTGGGCCATTATCGGTTTGCCAGCGTTGGCCCAAGCTAAGCCCCTTCGTTCAAGTCTGGGGGCTTCGAAATGGGACATGGACATACTTAGTCATCGATACGTAGTCATCCATTAAAAATTCAAAATGTTTGAATGTATAATTAAACTTAAATATAAGCTCTGATTTCGAAACGCATATAACTTAAAAACGACGGGTACTATCAGAAATGTTTTATGTCACAACATTATTTTCACGTCTTCTACTCACTTGAACATATATATGGTATTCATTACAAATTGTTGTAACCATATTTAACGATAAAAATATCTTGACTTACTACAAACAAGGAATAGTCCAATAATTACACATCAAGTGATATTTTAAGACCATCCACTAATCCGTTCTTACTATTTGCCGAGACCAAATAAACGGAGCGCTAGTCCTCCTACGCCAATGCTAAAAACTCAGTAAATCAATAGGGCGTAGAAGTATGCGCATGCACTTCTGAATTTGTACCTGGCGCCACTCTAAAATGTATATTTAAACAATATAATGTTTCATAAGTATGCTCAAAGAATGTATTATTTCCATAAAAATTGTGTGAATGGAATTCATTTTGCGGCTTTTATTAAAACGTTTGTTTCGGGAATGTGAAATTCCATAGCCAAACTGATTTTGACATAAAGGTTATCCATTATTTGCTTCTAAATGTCATCGAAAAAATTCAGTGAATTTACTTACGTTAGGAAAAATATTATGGAAGGAATCTGATTCTAGCATTGAAAGTTGGTGGTTTGAAATTGTTTTGCTTTCATGAATGTCATCCAATAAAAATATAATATCTATAGAATAAAAAATGACATACTAGAAATGTTCCATATGCTAATAAGAAGTAAATATATTGTACCTATTTCTATTGTAAGTGTGGATTTGATATACAGCATTCTCTTTATTACCTCTGATTCATTAACTCTCCGTATCATCCCATTTCCTGTCATAGTTGTTCCTCTGTCATTACTCTTCTTTTGGTTATTCAAATATTTGCCATTTTTCTACACAGATTAGAATACGTTATGTCTTTATTTATTCATTGTTGCAAATATATATTTCTTTAATTTCTTATTCTGATTTAAATTTTGTTTCTGATATATTTTTTTAAGCATAGATGATCTCAAAATTTTGAGATGTTGGTTTTGTTTGGTTTTAGTTATATTTTGAGGTTTGATATTGCTCTGTTGTTTTTTGTTTTTTAATTTATTTCTAAAATTAGTGATATTACAAGTACCAGATCTTATTTTATTTTGAATTTCGTTATTTAGATTATCGGTGTCGTATTCAATATTACATAGATATTTGTTACAGGTGATTTTTTGTTAATAAAAAAATTTTTTGCATAGTTGGGACCTAATGATAAAACTTCTTCCACTTCATCTGGTATGTCAGTATCAGTTGAAATTTCGATCCATTTTGATTTTATTTCATTTGTATTTTTATTAATAGGTTGTTGTTTAATATTAGGTTATCAATTTTCTTAACAGTTCTTTCATTGCATTTATTAAAAAGTGATTTGGTTCTTTCTCGACATTTGTTGTCAAATTTTTGTAAAATATTAATAGGTATTGCTTCATCTATTCTAATTGTTATGTTCTTTGAGTTATTGTTCAATATTTCTTATTAGAGTAGTTGATTCGGTAATAGATAGTTGAATGACTTGGAATATAAATCTAGATAAAACGTGATTTTTATATTCATGCTGCAGGGGAATATTTGTAAATTTCATATGGTATAATTTTAAATTTAGAAATGTTGATATCAACTTATCTTTTTTGCATCTGAGTAGAAAAATTCTTTGATATTTCTGTTTTGCAGTTTTCTGGAGGATATTTTAGTAGGTAATTTTTCAGGTTCTGTTCGGTTTCAGTTCCATATGCAAGTTCATTGTTATGTTATGTTAGTAGGTAGCATCATTTCATACATGCCGGTATAAATTTCTTTAATTTCTTATTTCTAAGACCTTTTGATATGTTTCTAAATGTTCTTGAGTTTAGGTTTCTTCTGATTTAAAATTTGTTTGTTTTATAATTTTTGAAAAATTGTTACGTGTCGAGTTACTTCACTCTTTATCAAAATATTTTCAAAAGGAATGATTTTAGGTCTTTTCTAACTTAAAATTTGTTTCTTTTATAAATTTTCAAAGACAGATCGAAATTTGACGTTTCGACTTCTTTTAGTCTTTATCAAAATATGATATTGACACTGACAATTTGCTTATGCATATTTCATATATAAGGGACATAAAACATTATCCAAATATTTCACTCAACTAAAATCTAGAACCCAAAAAAGGAATAAAATAATATGATATATCAAGTACCTTGTACTAAATGTGACGCTGTCTACATAGGACAGACATCTCAGTATTTAGAAAATAAACTAAGAGGTCATCAATACGATAAAAAAATAGAACCGCATTAAAGAACTATGAAATATTAAAAAAACAGCAATTCAATTATAAAGATTCAAAAAATTTTGAATGGGAATCTAATACACGAAAAAGGGAACTTTTAGAAATGGTTCACATTCATAGGAACGAAAAAGATATAAAAAACTAAATAATTTAAGTGAAAATTATAGCTGTCTTTTGTCAATTCTCATACAACAACAAATAATTTAATTGATGACTGCTACGTATTTGATATTCATGATGTGGGTGATCTATTGATTAGTAAAACTACGAAAATTGTCAGTGTAAATATCATATTTTGATAAAGACTAAAAGAAGTAGAAACATGAAATTTCCACCTGTCTTCAAAAAATTATAAAAGAAACAAATTTGAGGTCAGAGACTTTATAAAAATATTTTGATAAAGGCTGAAGTAAGTCGAAACGTTGATTTTTGTGAATATAAATGAATATGTATGTTTGTGTAAACGTCAAATTCAAACTAAAACTTCCCAGTCACGTTGAAAATTTGATGCGGTACTTCTGAGAAATGATTTCATCACAGATTGAAACTAATTTGCTAGTTGATGGCAGTATTACATCGATTTCATATAGAGAATTCATCTAGAAATTTATCACAGAAAGTGACAAATTGTAAAATTCCACAAATATATGTTAATTAATTGAAATAAATTATCACTTTTCTATATCAGTTGTTATGTACAAAAGTTCATCGAAATATGGAAATTAGTTGATACAAATCTCTCGTGTCTTATTACTGGTATATAAATTCTTGTGATGCTTTAGTGACTTATGAGAATTCCGACAGTTCTGTAACAATAATCTGTTAGTAATCGCTTTAATTTTGGATTAAGGGATACAAAACGAATGGATCTAAAAGATTAAAGGATCAAGATGTAACCAATATATTAACATTGTTTTGACATAATTGAACTTTATTTGGGCTCTCACTTTAATCTAGCTAAGTTTCGCTCAAGTTATCAATCAATATTAATATCTAGAATATTATTGTCGGTAGAACTAATTTGAAATTATTAGTTTTATTTACTTTAGGGAATATAAATACATTTTCTTTTATTTTGCTAGCATATAAAGTGAATTTTATATAGTGATTAAATTTCAACTAACTATAATAAGTGTGGGTACTTTCTGGTGGTTTTTTTTGAAGAATTCTTGTGTTTCTTGACATATAAAGTTTTTTCAACGTCTTTTACCTCTTACCAAAGCTGAAAACTGAGAATATAGACTCATTTGATGTTCTATCAATACAACTGTAACATTCCAGTCAAAACTTACAGTTGAACAGTGAGCTGGAAAAAAGTATATAATTTTTATTTAGTACAAATTATTGGGGGACCGGAAACTGATGTTGTTTCTGCTATTGTGACTTGTTAACTTACGTTCGGGATATTTAGTTTTTATTAATTCAATTCATTAGATGTTTCCAGTTCTAACATCGTTCTTTCAAAAGCTTATGGCATCCTATTTAATATTAATTGTTAACCCCATACCTCTTCCTGAGGAGAGTCGGTGAAGTAAAAGTACAAGTTCCGCAAAGGGAGTAACGCAACATCTTCGATGTTTTGACAGTTCAAAAACGTTTTTCTTTGAACTGGTGCGTGTCGTAGTGGAGACTAATTCGTCTTCTGAAATTGGTTTTTTTCAAACACTTCTATTAAACAAATGCTGGTGTACCATTCAGAATTGATTGTTCCACGCTGCTCTAATGGAACAGTGGAGACATCTAGAGCTATTCCGAAGAAAAATCAGGTGCCCATTTGCTTCGAAGTGCTTCAAGTGTGAACAACTTTTGTTAGATTTGGCTCGTCTTGAAAGACCTATACAGTCGAATGTTGTTTAACGATCTTATTTACCGTAATTGAATTTTTTCAGCATTCTTTGCACCAATCAGTACTAGCTATTTTTGAGCGATTGTCAATTTATACTGTATCCAACGCGAATCTTTTTAACAGACAACTGTTCATGCAATATTGAATGTATGCTAGTAACTCGAGTAACAACCCAATATATGTGGAGTCAATGCTTTATATATAAAATTTATTTTCGTTTCTTTGGAATTTCATATCGCTCATTAAGAACTGAATCTCTCCCTCAAATGTTCTAAATTACATTCTCTTGATATTATGTGAAGCTTTTCGTTTCCATTTCTTCGAGCTATATTTTTACGCCTACACTTGTAAACAGTCAATAATTTTGCACCAATAAAGTTACCCTACCTACCGAGCCTTTCCCAATTCCCAACTGAATATTCTGAATATCTTACCAAAATACTGATAATCATTCGTACGATTACTGCATCGTGTATCCATTCAACGACAATTATCTAATATGAACAGGTCGAACATTCATTATATTTTTCAGATTTGTCATCAAGCCATTACCAGCTATTACCAAATCTCAAACACTTGCGAGGTAAACATCAAATGTGCAGTAAATCATTCGTTTTTAGAGCTTGAACAATATTTCTTCAGAAACTCAAACGCATTTTATTGAACTATAAAAAGAATATCTTCATTGTAACTGGCCAGTGGCTATACAGATGGAGCAGCCCTGGTATTACTTTGTTTTTCAAAATCATCTAGAATATTGTGGTAAAAAAAATTTTAGCATTCCATTTATTCTATATATATTTTAAAATAGTAATAAAAATAGTCTTGTTTTCCAATGGTTTCTTATAATATGCAATATTTCTCACCTGACCTCCCTACAATGCAAATTTAATAAAAATATGTATTGAACAAATACGAGAAAGACATCCAAGCTCTCAATTACAAGTCAGATCAAAACAGAATGATGGTTATATGTATCTAAAGCTAAGCAGTCTCGCAGTTACTCATTAATCTAAAAAATGTCGCTAACAATTGAATAAATTTGGGTGTTTCGATGAAAAATCCGAAGTTATCGGCAACAAATGAAAATACAGTGATAAAACATTAAGTAATTCACATTAGCTACTACCACAAGAAAATGAAAGCATAACAGAAAACCAGTTTCATGGTAGTAAATGTCTATTAATCACTGTTTATATTTGAAAGTTATAATTAAGACATTGTTCTTACGTCAAGCTATTAATCGCTTAGTGACGATTCAAAAACCATAAACTTCAAGTTGTATTTTTAGAAAACTTATTCATAACAAGTCCACATTGATTTATCTCTGATAGAAATTATAAGTTTAAAATGTTAGTTGTACCTACGAAATACGTGTTATTTGTCTTGTAACATCTAAAAAAACTTTTTGTTGTCAGATAACAACGTTTTCAGTCGAATTTTGTCAAATTGAATGTGTAGGATTGTACCCTACATTAAAAGATAAATCATGACTTCCCATACCGCCCAAACAACGTGAGGCTTCTACATTATTCAAGTCGCAGCTGGGGTTTGAGAGCTGGACAATAATACTGAAATAAATGAACAAAATAAAATCAATCCTTTGTGTCATAGAAATGTGCAAAAAAAGTCAGAAAAATAATGTATAATACTCGAAAATGCATAATATGTCAATTTATATGTAGGGTATTCTTTGACTGCGGAACCTTATTTATATTTGATAGTCTTATACAGATTCAATTATTTTTTTCTAGAAGATTCGGGTATGGAAGTTTCATTTGTAAGATAAAACTTGATGAATTTATAGCAGTTTCTGTTAATCCACGATGTAAAGATGTATCTGAATGACAGTCAACGTTCGATTAATGATTATTGGATTCTCATTGTTATAACTTGTAACATTTAAATAAATAGTCTATTATGTGATAGGTAATGATGCTAATACACTTTTCATTCAATAGGGGATATTCCATGTTGAATTTATTTACAGAGCAAAATCATCGATTCAAATCAAAATTCATCTCACAACATGTTTCGGGCCCTGACCTTTTAATTTACTTACACTTTTACTATATCACTTTTTTCTAAAGAATCGATTCGCGACAAATAGAATCATTTCATTCCAAAACGGTTGGTATTGAGCTAGAAAAATTTTCATTCATGAGTTTACCAATACAAGTAATCGAATAACTTCATCAACGTTTCAATCAACATTTGCTAGATAATTATTAAAATTTGGTAGATGTTCATATCCACCTAAACAGTGGATAGAACTATAATGTTCGATATTCTTCTTCATCATCTTCTTCTCTGACTAGTTTATTATATTACTTTTCGAGACTCAATTCAAGAGAAGATTTTTATCTTGAAAATGTTGAATTTTAACCAAGTTTTTTTTTCCTCTTTCCAAAATGAATTTCTACAAACAACACGTGATCTTAAGCTTCGTTGAGGACATACATATATTTGGCTCGATATTCAAGTACTTTTCGTCCTTAGGTCTTTGGAATGAGGTTTCGTTCTAATAGTATAGTACCTATTAACAGAATGTGAACTGAAAATAAACCACCATGCACTTCACGAGAGCTATTGACTATTAAGAAATGACAAACTATACTAAACTCGCGAGCTTTTAGTGTCTCAAAGCAATCAATCTAAAGAATTTTAAAAAATGAAGAAGGCTTATAATTAACAGTGTCGAAAGTACAAGCTTAAATTCGGTTCCACCCTCTATTTTATGGATCAAATAAGTTTATTTACTAGATCTCGTTCTTTGCTAGCCAATTCTCAAGTTAGCGCTGTAAGTCCGAACTTTTCCCTGAAGTTCATTCTATTAATTCTCGATAGGATTTCAGTCCAGGTTATGCGCTGGTCAATCCAAATCGGCAATTTCGTCATGTTATTAATACTGTCGTGGACATGCTTTAGGATGAAATTTTGCGTATGAAACTGGCGTAGAGAACGACATAATCCCCTCAAATTTTTTCTATATCAGAACATCATCATTAACCCTCCCGCTACACCGTCAGTTTCGATAAAAACCATCTCGGTTTCTGCTTCCATTTTGCTTCTATTGCTACCACGCAGACATACTCTGCTTTCATTTGAGAAGAGAACAGAGCCCCATTGTTCGCCAGTTCAATTAACGTGTTCTGTGTCAAATCGTAAACGGGTTGATCGGTGGGCTGGAGTTAATTTGGGGCCAGTAGCTTGGTTTTTCAACTGCATTATGTCTTTCTCTGACTGTCGAGCCACTCATAGCGTTAGTTTGAGCGAGCTCTTATTGAACTTTAACACAAGTGACAGCCCGATTTCTTATACTGTTCTGACAATGAATCTAGGATGTCTATCGTTTTCTTCCGAAACCGCGTCTCAGATAAGTTACAAGACTCGAGATAACGACGGTCAACTCTGGAAATAGTAAATCATGTTCAGCTAACTGGCTATTTTTCCCTGACTTTGGCCTTGACGCAATAGGGTGACGGCTTGAGCAGCTTTATCATTTGTTGTGTCCATTTACAGGTAGGATTATTGTTCGTTATTAATGGAGATGTGTATCGGTTGACGTTTGATGGCTAACTGAACTGTACCCTTGATTAGAACTATTGCAAACAAGCACAAAAAGGGTGATTACCGATCATAACATTTCTTGGACTATAGATCAAGAAACATTATAATATTTTATATCATTTTGGAGTTAAAACTATTAACTTTGAGATTTTACTAAGAAAAATACAATTTCGTGTTCAGTTTTTTGTCAGTGAATTACGATTACTGGGGTGTCGACTATTTTGCTCCTGAGTGTATATCATACTTTGCAAGATATTAGAATATATCGGTACTTTTAAATAACGATATTGATCTTATTCTCATGATAATTTGGAAACAAAAAATGGCCGCTATATTCAAACAGTCAGAACTTTGCAAACGATTGAAGTAATTATTTTAAACCGGAAACAAAAAGTTTACCGCCCGACCATCAGAAGAACTATAATTTGTCGAGGGACTTAAAGAGTCTCTATTGCTATTACCATTTTCATGCTTCTCATGATAACATAGGATTTAAAAATAGTGAAATAAGGAAACTTAGCTAAAATGAAAGAAAGCTTGACTTTTTTCTAATGAGTTCAAGTTCATGATAATCCTCTTTTCAGTAAGATTCGAAGCGTACATAAAACTGAAAGACGCATCAAGGTTAAAATCCTATTTAACGGTACCCAGTAACTGACAGCATTAAAATAATTGTTTTTTCTTAAAAAAGGTGGAGATTTTCCAGATTTATATAGCTTTGAAATTTCAACGTCAGTAAAAGTCATTCATGCTGCTCAGTTTCTATGAGTAAAGGTTAAGGGGAAGGACAAAATTTATTCGATCTTTTTAATTATATATTATTATTAGTACTGAGTTAAAATATAGAGTGTATTGATAATTAAAAAAAAATTAGCTCGTTAATGACCTGACGTACACTTATTTTTTCTTTGTCTAAATCATCTTTTTATACCTTTGTCTTCATCTCTCCATATCTGAGACCTTTTATCGGTACTTTTTGCTAATTATCTGTTTTCTGGGGGGCTAGCCTGGCCCCTCAACCTTCCGCATTTTTTCGAGCTAGGAAGAATACTACTAGATTAGTCAATTCAACTAGAAGCACTGCAAGCAGACTATAACTATCTCGACAGGAAAAACAATAAGCATGACAACATCAAAAGGGCACTTTAGGTGGAAATTAGAAATAGAACGTCAAATAATAGAACAGACAATGAAATACAAGTACCTTGGAATCAACATAACCAGTTATGGAGACGTCGAAGACGAGGTAACAGGACATGTAGTTAGATCAAATAAGGTCGCGGGTTGTGTTTAGAACGTAGTATGGCAACATAACAAAAAATAAAGACAACATTCAAACCTATTATGACCTATATATCAGAAACAAAACAAGAAAAATCAATAATGAAACAACTCTTGGAGACCTCAGAAATAAATATTCTTAGGCGGAACCAGAGAAAACAACCATTAAGTCGAATGACAGACTGGTAAAAATAGCATGAAATAAATCTCCAATTGGAACACGGAGTAGAGGTCGACCTCGAACGAGGTGGAGTGACAATCTGGAGAAAGGATGAGAGAAGATATCAAAGAAGGAACAGGCGTTAGACCTATCATGGAAGAAAAAAAAATGGGAGATAAGAATGACATAAATGTTTCATATAAATTAATTATCGACTCAGTTTTTCATAATTTTTTTTTCCGAGTATTGCATCAACAATGTGGGTTATTAGCGATAGATTTAGTAATATAATGAAAACTTTTTAATTGAAGACCGTATTTAGCAGATACTTATGGATATTATCCTCATTGCAATTATTTCCTAGTAGGATTTTCTTATAATTTGCTTTCGAGTCTAATATTTCAGGTTTCACTTCATTATTAGTTAGTTTCGACTTCTTCTCCCATAGAAATAGATGTACATGATAAACTAGGAAATATTTTCTATACTGTAATATTTGAAGATTTTTGATGAAGCATTAACAATAATTATACTTTATCATACTTCACCAATTTTCTTGGTTTTTTGAAGACACCTTTCTCAGTTATTAAACAGGGATAACATTATATTCAATTTTTCGGCACCAAATATTAATCTTGGTTCTAAATGTCAAAATTGAAATTAAATTCATAATACTTAAAAAGAGCCGAATTTGGTTTTGTTCATTTTTTTTGATAAGCTTACAACAAAGACAACAAAATAAGCCGAAAGAATTAATACTAATAAGCAGGATTGTTGTAATTTGATTATTTTGATGACTTTTATACACATCAATGATATATTTTTATAGGTATTCTCAACCTGAAGTGAATTAAGTGATATTTCCGTTATTTATATTTTGAGACGTGATATTACATATACGACAGTAGTCTAAGAAGGCCTGTTATTTGACTAATAAGGTTATAGTCATTATTACTGGCTACTCGTTATGACTACAGAAGCAGTTTAAACCAATTTCAGTTTCTCAGTCTTCTCTATATCTGTGTGGATTTTGAACAGCCGATTGAGTTTATTGAAAGCTGGACAAAGCATCAAAGAAGCTAACAAATTGTTAAAATCTGTCCATTGTGATAACGGAGAAACTCTGATTGTTCTATAGGTATGAGTGATTTTTAAATCTCAGAAACAAATGAAAATGTGCATAAGTCGCTTGTACGAGTTTTAACGCGTTTATTTCTTCTTACCTGTACCATCTAACATACCAGATTTAGATTTAGTACCATAATATATTTGAGTGTACCCAAAAATAAGAAATAACTTAAAAAAATTGTGCTAGTTTAAGATATTAATTTGAAAGAATTTGAAAGAAGATAATTGGAATTTTAATTTTTAATTTACTTTTCATAAAATGAATTATCGTATTTTCATCATACCTCGTATATTTATTCGTCGTTCATAGTTGAAAAAGATACCACAAGCTGCTTTCCAAAGTTTTGTCACAAACGTTCTCCGAATATGGCGCCACAATCTAGTTTTCAAAACAATTCGTTGACGGTAACGACAAAAACTTCCTCTCATCTTGTCGATAAAATTCCAATTTCCGCTTTATGTCACGTGATAGAAGAAATAAATTTCATTTGAACCATGTAGAACGGGTATTATTGTTATGAATTAAATTTGAATTTGATAAGTTTAAGGAATACGTACTTTATTTCATGATAAAAATGGTAATTCTTATTATCTCACTGGTAGTAGATTAGCAATAACTGTTAATAACCGCAAGGCCGGTCCCGTTGGTTATTTAAATAGAATAGAAAAATTGGTGGGCGCGCCGGATACAAACTTTTTTATATTGTTTTCATAGAATCAATTTCTAAAAGACCTTCTTATTTGTTTAGTTACTTTCTGGGGACGAATTATCGAGAAATTCTTTTTGTATAAATGCTAGCTTGTTTGTCAGCAAGGATGTCCGTAAATAATTGAATCTCATAGTGAAAGTAATCGGGGGATTTTAATAAACTGTATAAGTTATAAGAAAAAAAAACATTACAATATTTTTTACTCCAAATTTATCAGTTGAAATAGTCTATAGTATCTTCGAAGAATTCAAAGAAAATTCGCGCAATCCTATAAACAGAAATTTCAGCAGCCTCGCTCATTTTCTTGAAATCTGTTTTTATCATTAGAAAACATTTTGAATTAAAATATCATTTGGCTAAGTTTAATTCGAATTTCTTATTATTAGGCAAACTACTTTATATCATATTCTAATGATCCTACGAAAATACAAAAATATATTTTTTTATACAATAATAATTTATTTGTGAATAGAGAAAGGGAAAACATCGTATAAACTGAAAGTAAATATTTTCCAAACTATCACCATTTTCCTGTTGAGAAAGTTACTTAAAGTCTTTAATTATATGGGAAACATACATAAACTGACAGTAGATGAGTTTCTACTCCAAAGAATCTATTATTGTTTTGAACATTAAACTTATTGTTTCTCTTTCGTTAATATGAATTCAAATTCCATACTAACAATTGTCTTTTCTCACACCAAGAGATAATATATTCAACATGGAGGGCTCTCCATTTCAAACAATCTCGAAACTTATTTCACGTTTTTTCTGCCTTTAATTATTTGAAAGAAATTTTATCAGTAGAATTGTTTCTATTCTTCATTTCATCCACTACCTGATATTGTTCTGCTCTTCATTTTTGTTTGGATGTTCTGAAACAATCAATTCCTGTCGATGTTCCTTCTCTGAACACTCTTCAAATCCTCATCAGACTTTTTGAAGTCTCTTTTTTCAATTACATCCAATTTTCAATATCCACTCACTAACGAACCATATTGTTTTCATTAGCAGTGGTTGTGTCGTATTTTAATATATTTTGAATTGAATCACTTGCAACCTTAAAACATTAATGAAAGAAATGACTATATAAGCTACTTGCGATTGTCAAATATCCTCTATTAATTAACTTTATTGATAACTCATCACAGTAGAGGTATATACGATAAAAATGAGTTCAGATTTTTAGATTCTACATACATTTCCACTTTAAGCTCATTAAAATTAATCATCTATCGTGGAATTTCCAGAATTACAAGCTCCTCTCTTTTCATTAGAGTTCTTTATTCATAGTATTTAACTCTAATACAAAGCCTAGTGATGAAATTCTGTTTATTTTTTCTACTGAAAATAAACAATTTCCAATTTTCTTCAACGAGATGAATTTCTCTTTTCATTTTTCCATTAGTTGATCGCTCAAAGTTTTGTTGATACCTGTAATCCGTAAAATAATTTGTTACGTATTTTTCTACAATTCTCATAACGTACCAATCTCCTAGAGCGCAATACAATCTTTAGAATTTATTCGATATTGCCGTACCCTCTAAGTAAACGTAGTACATCTCTTTACTCCTCTCTAATTGCTTCTCACGTTTTGCGATTCCTAGATTGAATCGAAAACAGAATTTATTTCCGATGAAAATACGCATACACACTCGATTACGATATTGGAGCTTACTGCAGTGAAGTGGACTGAATAGAGCCAAATGCGTATCATATGGTGGTTTGCTTACCTTAACTGGTTATAGTCCAGGGGTGGTTAGTGCGTAAGAGCTGCAGTATGGCAGATCTCTCACAAAAATTTAGAACCAAAAAAATTATGATTACATAATTTTCATAATAATTATTTAAACTAATGCATCATTTTCTAATATATTTTCGATACTTCGTAGCGTTTTAATAAGACGACGAACTGCGTTCAAAAGAAAGGATCGTTTAGATACTCCGCCCACCTTCTGATTCACGATATTGTAATATTAGTATACAGAGTGAGTTTTATGTATGGAACGCCTCAATTATCTCGGAAACGGCTTGTTTGATTTTTATAAATTTTTGTGCGCAAGGGTCTTGTGATACGGCCGGTATTATAGTGGTATCTACATTATTGTCAAATCTTTCCTTTTTCAGAAAAATCAGAAATTCAATTATTTCAAATGGATCATCCTGTATATTTTCTGCTTTTCGAAATCGTCAAGAAATACCTATTATTTTTCATCTAATATTCCCTATACCTAAATGCTATAATTTCGGAGTTATAACTACTTTTACAGTATCTCCACCAAAGTTACAATAAATATTATACATTTAGATGATTACGATTGAATCAATTTGAATATTCTCTAATAATTTATGTGCTAATACAAATCTCGTAACAAGGTCTAGTGTCAATAAGTAAGTAAAAAGTTTAAGGAAAGTTGGACAGTAAAATATTTATCCAAATCATGGCGCAGGAAACCTACAACAACTGAAGACAAATCTTCAAATATTTGTGTCATGCTAGAAGTAGATCCACATTTGTGAAGTGAAAAATTACTAATTTTGAAAAAGGCGATTACAGCAGATGCTTAAAATGTTGTCCATTTACTTCAATACAACAAGCCATGCGATTTTTAAAACTTTGCAATCTATTTTGCAACATCCCAGACTGATCAATTCTTGTTATCTCTGTGGTAATCCTATCATTTAAATCCTGAATATTGGCGGGTTTTGTTTTATAAACGATTTTTTTAATGGATTCACAGGAAGATCTGACAACAATGTAAACACCACCATAATACCGGACGTATCATAAGACCCTTATACACAAAAATTTATAAAAATCGTACAAGCCGTTTCCGAGATAATTGATGCGTTCCATACATAAAATTCACTCTGTCTTCCTGGCTAAATCATTGATAAGTACAAGTAATACTTTGGTTTTATTTATTATGGATTTATGGTTGAAACACAAAAGATAAATAGTTTTTACTGCTTTTTAATGGCACTACTGTAGTAGTCATCCTCAACTAAACTTGAAATAGGGAGATAATGAATAATCATTCAAGTCTGAGTGTCCCACAAATCATACTATACAATTTTTTAAAATAATGCATTATTGCACATGGATATTACTGTTCAGCACTCAAACTATTATTCATATTTGATTAATAGAAGAGGAAAAAAATTTGGGTGTACAGATCGATTCCTGAAAATGCATTCAAAATGTTTTGATGAGGGTCTACAAAGGCTACTAATCCATTCATAAAATGTTAACAATATCGCTTAAACTCTGTTAACATCACTCGATACAGAGGCAACGATATCTTGCACATTATAAAGATAATTTCTTAATTAATGGGGATTGTGAGTAGGGATACTTTTCAATTTATATTAAGATTGAGCCCCCTGATTTTACAACAAACCAAAAAAAAGGACAGAAAATAGGAACATAACAAATATATTTCTTTATGCTTCAAAGAGAACAGAAAAATATATAATATTTCACACATCTTTTTGTCCGCGCATCTATGAGTAATCTGTTTAAATAAAATGTTTTTCATAAACAAGTGCCATAATTACAATAAAAAATGATTTCAAGAATAAAAGACGGAAGATATAGAAATGTTTATTTGACTATTTCCTTCGAAAAATTAAAGCCAACCAAAAAGCTGTAATATTTTATGTTTACCTAGCAACGATCAAATTTCAGCGATAATACTGCACTAGTGCAAATTATCGATATTTTGCACTAGTGCCAAATTTTCGTCTAGGATTAATAAACATCATTTGGTTTTAATTTTATATTTTAAGAAAAGGAACAATTATTGAAAATGTAATTAGAATATACAACTTTACTGGAGGCCGACGATGGTGTTTCTATGCTGCTTCCACCACTTCTTATTGTTACTTCGCTACTGTCATTTCGCATTTTTTGTACAATTTCCTCGTGGTGTTCACTATTTACTTGGAGGTAACTCTTTATCGAGGCCTGATTTGAGTGTCCGGTAACCTTCATAATTTGATTTTCTGAAACCCCAACCTTGGCAAGCTGAGTAACTGCCGCAGCACGGTTCGAGTGATTTGTCACTTTTATTCTTTTCGTGTCAATTCCTATAGCTTCCGCTGCATCTCTTGTCCACTTTGAAATTTTATTTCGTCCTACTGGACAATTTTTAAAAAAACCTTTTGATGTTTCTTGATGGGTTTACAGTTAAGAAAAGACGATCGACCGTAATATGTTTTCCTCTTTTTTCTTTCAACATTTTAAAAAGCCTGCAAAATTATAATGATAGATTGTTTGATATCATGCTTTACATTAAATACCTTATTGGGCATTTATCAGGCTCGGTGGTGTTTTGGACTAACCATCTTTTTTCTGTTAACCTATGACTCCCTCCTTGCGCTGTCTTAGAAAAAATAGGATTATAAGCTATGCGTCCTGTAGGGTTGCCGTAGTTGTCAAATTCCTCTTCAAAGTAACTCAAAAGGCAATTACATGCTTCTCCTCCTCTCCACGCCAGTTCATATGGAGCAATATGAAAGAACTTGCGTTGAAGTCCGTCCGGAGTCGACTCGTCCCAAATGGCACACATTTTATCAATATCTTGTCCTGATAAGCTAGATGCACTTGTTTTTCTTTTTTTTCAGGACACTTTTGCAACTGCTTCCTTTTTGCGTCTCTCGCAGTTCTGGCGCATTCAAACGTTACATCTTTAAAAGGATCGAAAATAATGTTAAACTCTTCATAACATTTTTGTTGCAAAATTTTCGCTACTGTATTCCAAAGTGTTTTGACAACACCTTCTTTATATTCTTCCCCATCACTACGTCTCATGTTGAAAGCGAAATCTCTTAGAATTACGGCCAGCTGTGCGACAAAAGTTTCCTTGTTCAAAGTGTATTTTCGTTCATCACAAAATTGTTGAAACTGTCGCCACGCAGAATCTCTCGACTTTTTCGTATTCAGTGGAGTTAGTTTATCCACTGCGGCGTCTATTACTTGCGTGGAATTCTGCCCAAAACGTAAACTCATTTTGAAATATTTTTTCACGAACAAAACTGTTGTCAATAAGTTACCGTTACCAATTCAATGTCAATATGATGATCGTCAACTACGGTATAATTTAAAGAATAACAAATTTTAAACACAGAATTAAGTTTATTTTAAATTAAATTTTTCTCAGGAAATAGTCTGCCAAAATGCCCTCTCGTGCATGTCATAATTTCCTCGAGTGCGCGAACGAAAATTAAATTATCGACAATTTGACATGCACTCGGGACATTAATATTGATAATTTATCAGAGTATGATATAATTTCTGACCCCAACTAAACAAAAAAACAAAACAAAACTTGTTTTAAAATGTTAAGAAAGGAAGCAGGAATAATATTGACTAAATACCGTAAATATCTATTGATCTGTATGAAACATGGTTAAAATTTGAAATTCATAAAATTCATTCCATTTAGGAACTACAGAATTATTTCTCAAAAACTTTAATGTTGAATCAAGTTTTCTTGAGATAATAGCAGCATGATTCCTATTTCTAACTCTTCCGCTTACAACTGCAGCAGATACAATAAGTTTTCATAAATTAAAATGTATAAAAAATTATCTAGGTACCTCGATGAGATGAATTTTCCCATTATCTGATGAACATCTGGAACAACTGAAATTTGCTATCATTAATAGAATTGCTGAAAAAAGGCGATTGGAGTGCTTATTTGATTTCAGTTGTCATTTTAAATAGCATTTATTGTAATTTAATAGGTGATACTCAATAAATATTTTCATATTATTCAGTAGCAGTATTTTTGTTTCTTAGTGGAAAATCCTACCCTCCTTTTGGGCTTCTCTCCAATTAGAATGAAAAGCACCTCAACAAATTTTGATGTAGGGTCCATAAAGGGCAAGCTACACCCTTGGTGTATGTTATTATTTTAGTCAATTCACTTGAGAAAAATGATAGATTGTATAATAAATAATATTGATTTTGATGTATAGAACAGATTTTTGAGATTTTTGGGCATAGTAATTTATTACTATTTTGACATTAAATAAATAGAGTAACAAAGTGAAATATTAGTATAATAATGGTAAAAACCAATATGAGTTTTACTTTTATCGACTGTTACATAACAGACCTTTTACTACTGTATTTTTCTATATATGAACACCTTAGTCGTAGCCCTCGATCTTTAGAAACCTTTTGACATTCAGGATGCGCGATACGCTTTCTCCTTGATCCTCAACACAAAGCTACGGGTCCAGCACTCTCCTATTAAAATGTGAAGCAGTTCGTATCGAATTCCGCCATGAAGCGTTCATTCGGTGGTTCGAAAGTTGAAAAAGCAACAATAAAGTTTATGATATACTCACTTTTGAGTGACCGTATTTATACAATTAATGACAATATTAGTGAGATGTAATTTGTGGAGGTGTATTCATTCTCCAAAAAAGGATTTTTTTGAAAATTTGTACTAATGAGCGAGCTTGAATTGGTAGGGAATGAACTCATTTATTTTTAATTAGTGGGATAGAGTACAGAAAGGATTGTTTTTTTTTTGTTTATTTAGCTATACTCTTGGAATGATTGCTGTTTTTTATTCTATTAACTTCAGTAGTTGAACATACATTGTATAAAATTAATGAAAATGGGGTCATTCGTTTCCAGTATTGTTCATTGAGAAATAAATTTTTATCAGATTTTTCATCTATTATATAGAAGAAAGGAGCTAATTTGTTATGAATTGATTTTTATAGCAACTGCAAATTGTATAAAGTTATTTCCATTATTATTACATAATATGTATAAGAATTACTGTTGGATACATTTTATTATTCCATTGAAGATTTTATGGGTAATACTACATTATACGAGTGATATTCTTGGCAAGCTCCCAACTGGAGAGATTATTGTTGAATTGATATCTATTATAGAACTTGTCAAACATGTCGATAGCACTTAATTATTGTTTGGATTTTCCCACAAATATAGAATATAGTCTCAGTAGAATGGAAGATTTATCAATGTAATAGAAACAATTAATTTTATCAACCTTCTGAGATACCATAAATTATGATATACTATAAAGATAATTCTCTATAACTAAAAATAGGTGAAAATGGGGCATTGCGTTCTCAAATAATTTCCAGCAAAGTAAAAGAAAATAGTGTGACTTCATAAACAATATCAAAACTTCCTTTTTGAACATCTAGTCATCTCTAATCCATCCAACGCTATGAGTTATGGAAAAAAATCCTAGTACACAGGCATAGATTTCGATTGAATGAAATAAATGATTGAATGAAGTATTATAAGAAACGTTTTCCTACACATAAACAAATTTATGGTTTAACAATATCCACTACAACTCGAATTATCTTGCTTTACAATCACTTGCCTCTAGCAAACTTTTCAGTTTCATTTATTTTTCATCTATTGCTTGGTCTTTTCTATCTGTTTTTTCACTTTGATCTGCCAATAAAACATTTATAATGGAAATTTATTTTTCTTTCTACAGCAATGAAACTGTCGATTTTGTTACAATGAATAATCGTGGAAAAATAATATCAGTTTTCTTTTAATTTCAATTTCTAGACTCCCTTCTATTCTTTGAAGTCTTTTGACTAAACCATACTGTCATTATTTTCCAGAATTCAAACTAAATTAAATCACTAACTATAGGACTATAGGAAGAGTTTTGGATTTTTTATACCATTATATCAGAACAATTGAATGGACTCGTAGTATTCAATAAAGATTATTTGCATCCCGGTATAACTAACTAGACTCTTCAAAATTCATCAACATGAACAAAGTTGAAATGTGTGTTTCGATACATGTATTTCCCTTAGCATGTCAGGTCTAGTTTGGAAGCGATATCTTTTATTTTGATAAATGATAGATATTTTGTGTAGTATTGGCCAATATCCGATAAGTTTTACTCAATGTAGTATGTTTCAATTTGTCTGTTCCACAACATTCTCTTGAAAAGAGTTTTAGTTTTCAACTTCCCCTTTATGAATTTATCGCTGCAAAATGGATAAAAATTGGAAAATATATCGCAGCCGTCTTCTGTTGTATTTGAGTTCAAAACACTCAAAAATGCTTAAGCTCAAGCATCAAGGTCAAACATATTTTTTTACTACTATACAGCTTTTTGAAATGGGAAATCTATACATTTGTTAGAAAATTTTGAATCACAATATTTCCTAACAAAATCAAGACATTCAATACACTATCCCAAACACTTCTTCATCGTACGTTAGTATTTAGTCCTGTGTTTTCATCAATAGTTGCCTAGCTGCAGCTGGGATCATGAAGACCAGTTTTCATACATGCAGGTGGTCGCCCTAGGGGTCGGGATGTATCCGGTTTTTCCTCATTTGCAATATTTGCCAACCTGTCATCTGATATTTTGCCTACGTGGTTTCTCCATTTCCTTCGACGATTTCTCGCTTATCTCACTATATCCAGAATGTCACATATTTCCCTTATTTCAATATTTCATTTGTGATCAAATAATGTGTGTCGCGCTATTGACCTCAGCGTTCGCATTTTAGTAGTTCTTAAAATCTGCTTAGTTATGGTGTTCTCTGCTTTGATCTCTATCGCATATGTTATTACGGCTCTCACACAGGTCTTGTATATTCTGACTTTGCTCCTGGGTGTCATACATTTACATTTGAACTATAACTACTTAACAATTTCAATGATTATTTCAAACTATTCTTTTCATTTGAAACTTTACTAATTCAATTATATATTTCTTATGACATAAATTGAATTGTCAAATTTACAATGTGTATGTATTACGGCCTTTTTTTCTTAATACTGCCCTACTATTTTCTGCGATGACGTTGAAGATGTTGATGGTATACCTTCTTGTTTTTTATAAAGTAACATTACTATGAGTAATGTATGTTTTTGTATTCAAAAAATATACGTTTATGTACTGTGACTTATTTGAACCACTTAACTTAGGAGTAAGTTTTCACCGTTAACGCATCCCTTCATATGAAATGCTAGCGCCTTAAACGGGGATAACAATGTCCCCTATATAAATCCGCAATTGGTAATTTTGAGAGCTCAGCTACCAAATTACCAAATTTTTCAAATCTATAGCATATTTCCACTTTTGAAATTCGAAAATCAATACTCTTGTATCAAGAATATATTGAAATGTCAATGTTATATTTAATATCTATCTATTGGTTTTAAGATTCAGTTGTCCATAGAATTGGAGGCTTGATTTTCTCACATTCAATCAGCAACGATCTTTTTGATGCCACAGACCAATTCATAAGCTTTTTATAAAAACATATTTCATTCTTTCATTTTATTAGATACATATCCATTTTCCGAATTGTGCAGGAAATAGATGTTGTGCTAGTGAGTGTAACAAAAATAAATTCAATTCTTTAGAGGAGAGTTCTTTAAAATCATCAATAGAAAAGTACTGCGTCCTTCTAAGTACCATCGAAACATAAATCGTATATTCCATCTATTCATTATCCATGCTGTTATTTGTTCCATTTTTGTGTAATTATGATGACAGGACAAATATTAAGCCATTATTAACTTGCATTGGGGTTTAATACGAATAGATTTTCCATCAAAGCCGCAAAAGTACAGACCATCAGTTTTGTGAACAACTTTCAGTTTTTTAGTCGAACAATATTTCGCTTTTTATTGATCCATCTCCATGAATTATAAGTTTGTGATTAACCACTAGTCTATAAATTCTTAGAAACCGAGAATATTCAATAATCTTTTAAATTATTCAGAAATAGATCGAAATCGGGCAAATAGACATAGATAGAGGAAAACTTTATCTTTGACATGAATGGGGTTTTCATTTTTATAGTTTCCCCTAGCTATAAGAATATAGAGTAATTTGGCTTAGATTAGTTGTTGAAAAACTAATAATAAGAGAGTGGTCACTAATCTATACAAAATATGTCAATTAGTGTTTGCCTCCCAATTTTTCTAGTACATTAATTTCAATTATATCAGTTTTTATTCAAATCAAATGGTTTGTTTAAAATTTCCTTTCTTTTTTTAAGAATAATTTTGTTATAAAATAACTCATTCTCATTGAAATTTACATATAAACATTGTTCTTCATTTTATTTAAAAATTTTATGGTGTACTACAGATTTACTCAAATTTCTCACTTTCTTCTATAATATGAAATTGAAGAATGAATTTTCCATAATTCCAATCAATGCAACAAAATCTCTCCATGGACTCCACTGTTCTTTAATCGAAAACTGTTCATTCAATATTCTCACTTTCTTTTGTAATATGAATCTTTGTTGAATAAATTCATCATTACGTCAATCAATCTCATACAAATCTCTTGGTGGCGCTGTTTTTTGTTTTAATCGAAGCCGTTGCTATATATTTTGTTGTATAGTAGTCGATAGTTACTGTTCTTTGGAAGATTCTCTTAAAATTCTCACTTTCTTCTGCAATATGAATTTTTTTTGGATAAATTCTTCATAATTCCAGTCAATCTCATGCAATTAGTTTATAAACGCGATTCTTCAATTTGATCGAAAACTCTCACTACCCAAGTTCCTTCATTTTGTAATGTTTTTCTTTTAATTTATTCAAAGAATTTCTGACGATGGGGTGAATTTATACACAATGCTGCTCACTTTCTTACTTAATTTGTTTATGCGTTTACTTTAAGTTCCCTACACCATTCACTAAGATTTATCACTAACACTTGAAATAATCGAACAAAACCAGCTTTACGGTCCATGTCGTGGACGAGTTCGTAACATTCTAATAGAAAACTCTCGATACCCATTTCGTGGGTCACAAGTTACTGTTTTTTGAAAGGTTCGCATTCTCCCTTCTTCGATGAATGAGTTTGTCATAATCACTGGCATGCTAGAAATTTTCTCGTTTTTCCGTAATATAAATGAATTTCTAGCAACTTATACATTCCAATCATTAAGTGAGATCAAATTGTCAAAAGTTATAGTATATTATTGAAAAACCATGATTGTAAATCAAACAGCATTATTTCTATTTCGTAGTAATAATATATAAGAGTTTAATATTAAATTTTCAACTCTATAATTATTAAGTTCTTCCGACACATGATATCTTACAGTTTTTATTTTTTTTTTTTTTTTTTCTAGATTTTTTCACATATTCAAATAGGTACATTCAATTTCGGAATATTTTTTTAATACATAAAAGTTTCTTCACAAACCACCCAAAATGTAAATTAAAAAATTAATGAAATCGCTAAGAAAATTACACATTGGACTAGTAGCCTAACTTTAAAACCATATTTGAACTTTACTATTCATCTTAACACCACCAAATTGAAATTTTAATTTTGTAGGTAATATTAACAATGTTACCCTGTAGCGTACGTGGAGTGTAATTGACAAGTTTTTAATTTGTAAATTGATTGGAATGTCAGACTTATCAAGACTGAAAATACACTAAAAGAACTGCGTTGCCTATTTTTCATTAATTCTCTGTTATCAACATTATTAGATGGAAACCAAACCGAAAAGGTTCACCAGATAGATTTAATTTATTATTTTTGCTACAAAGCGTCATTACAAGTATCCATCCTCCTATGTTTTCACATCATTATCAAATGAATCACGATTGCGTGAATAATATCTGTGGGTATTGAAGAATAACAGTTATAGGAGGGTTGCTACTCAAGTTTTGAGATATAAAAACTAATATTTATAATTAGATATGGCTTTATTGTTTTTCAAAAAATATTATCCATTAAGACGTATCGTTATCCGTTATCCGTTGTGTTGTCAGGAATTGGAGATGGGTACTAATACTCATCCAGAATCGTGGACAAATCCTATCGTTGCTCTGTTTTCCCATACTTACATATGCATCAATAAATTTCAAAATGAAACAGAATCAAAAAAACATTATAATATTTCAGGCGAGACGTATTAAAATTGAGGTAAACGTTTGAAAAATATTTATGCATAGATATATACCCGATAGCTTTATCTGCTGGAGATATTAGAAAGTTATAGCAAAGATATGGTTATTATCAGTCGGCAAATGAGGGTTTTAGGTTTTATGCAGCTGCTGCTCTTTTTTCGATATAATTAAATCTTATTCTGAAATACTGGATTATTCGATATGTACTCCACATTTTATGTGTATCAGATTATTCTTACTTTGATTTAAAATCATTCACCTTCAATACTCTATTCCAAATCTTTCATGCATTGTTCTCTTTACGGTGTTTATTGTTCATTTCATGTTTTCAATTTTATCGTTTTTCATTAAATGTGGAATGTATATTTCGTGTTCGTACTTCATCCTTTTAATTAATCCATTGTAAAACATTAATATTAATAGGCTTGGTTTTCATGTAAGGACAGAAATGTTATTTCTGAACACTTCAGTCATTCAATAACTCCTCATCTGCTCGGTTAAGAATCGTAATCAAGACACGATTATTTGGAGTTTCAAAGGTCGCGGATGCAGGAAATTTCATCAATAATTGGATAGATTTACTTCCGTTTCGTCTTTTTGAAATGGATTTATGATTAACACGAAACGGCTCTTCCTGTTAATGATAAAAATATGCCTTATTTGGGATAACTTAATTTAAGATGAAATGAACTTAATCTAACCTAATCAGAAAATGGCTATATGGGCGATATAGTCGAGGAAAGCAATGATAAAAGTTCGATTAATTACTTAAACTGACTATATACTTGTATACACTACTAACAAAACAATATACTCAAAAATATATACTAAATGTAAAATTAAACTTAGTCACGCGTGCCAAATGTATAGGAGCAGCGTAGTTCCACTGATATCATTTGAGATCTTCTCTCGTCGCTGTATAGATAAAGAGTGAACTTCTCTTCGATCGAAACCGTCGTGTGAATCAGTAATAGAAGGAGCGCCATGAAACAATGTAGAAAGTAAAAGGGGGTAGGTTGAATGATTTTTCCTGAAACGTGTACTAGGTATACCGAAGTTAATTAAATGCTATTAGATCAAAGAAAAGTAACTTGGAATTCCCAAAAGGGGAAAACCTGGAATTACCTGGGAAAGACGTCGATCAGCTAGAAGTCCAAGGATTATTGTTTTATTGAGGAAGTTGTTTAGGAAAACATTTGAAGAATGGAAACGTCGTGAATGAATGTGTACCTGTATTATTTTTTTTTTAAATATGGTGGCCACAGAAACGTTCCTTGGTGTACTTAAAAGCATCAACAAAGTGGAATAAATAAAACGTGAACAATAATTTGACTTTTTTTTGGTTTTTTGGTGTACGTTTTTCTCCTCCTCGGCCAGCCTCCATCTCATAAAAATATGACCGCCAAAATAAGATATACGCTTTAATTCAGAAACTTAGTCAATCAACACAATTATGAATGAAACCGGACAGATACGGAAGTATAGATCATAATAGAACAGTTTGTACTGCAACTATTAGCAATATTCATGAGCAGTATTCCATTACTGAGATTCAGGCCATTGTTAAATCTGTTGATGGGTATATCAGTTTTGTCGGGTCTTATCTAATAGAATATCTTCTTAAATGAAGAATTTCTCCCACAATCATATAATATTGAAGTTTTATTTACATATATGGATCATATAAACAACCAATCTATCCAGTAATGTTATGAAAGGAGATTTTAGTAGTGGAATAATGGAAAATATTGAAATGGGTCTCTTATTTCCTAATTTATCTAGCCTGTTCTTCAGCGGTGGGGTAAATTATCTGTATTACTTAACGATATCAATTTGCGTGATACGTTTCCTTTTCAATTACAATGAGCGACATCCAATTATCAACAAAATTCTAACCGTTTCAATACCAATTCACAAAGTTTTTTTCATATCCGTCAACATCCTTGATAGAAAATCAATATTCGGGAATATAATTCGTTACCATACTCTTCACAGTTTTCAACATGTTTTAGTTGGAAGGAAATATGTTTGTGAGATATGTTTGCGTCAGATTGGGATTTCTTGGAAATGGACCAGGCAAAAAATCGTTGGGGAGTTGACGGTTATATTATACTACCACCACCCACACTGAACTTTTCCATGCGGCAATGGTATCGGAGTATGCGCTTTAATATCATAGATTTCAATAATCGCCTTTCTGATATAAAATATAAAACTAGGTGTACTCACAAAGTATATTGAATATATGTTTTCCTTTATCTTATAGTTTTGAATTATCTATATAGTACGAGGGTTGTTAATTGCCAACACTGATGTGATTATGTCAAATCTAACCTCGTTTGCTACCGAATAATTTCTTCTTATTCCCAGAGCAAAAACAAAATGCGAATTCAGCATTTTTCTGAAGAGAAGGTTGATGCATTCAAATCACATGTTTTGGAGGTTTTCACCTCAATGGGAATCGAAAAAATGCTTCGATAATTGGTTCAAACGTAAGCAAAAGTGCATTGATCTTAACGAAGAATATTATGAAGAACAATAAAGCCATATCAAATTATAAATATTTGTTTTTATCTGACTATCTCAAAACTTTAGTGGCAACCCTCGTATTAAAATTATAAATTGGAGTTCTTCAAACTCAACCCAAATTGGTAGACTAGTTTACTTAGATCTTAAGAACGGTTCCAGTAGATTCAAATTATGCTATTTTTCATATAAAATTTTATCTCGCAATCTAAATAATTTTTCACGGAGTGAAAGTGCAAAGTGCCTGTGATCAGATTAAAATCAAGTGTCTAATAAAGTTTTGTAGTTTTTCTTGTTTCCCATAGCAGAGATACTCACGAACTTGATATTTTAACTCATTTAAACTCATAAATTGATGTTTAATTGGATGTTGAAATTCCAATTAAGTTTTCTACTTCTCCTTATGTAGAAGTAATACAAAACTTAAGAAACAAATAGCGACAAATTAAGAAAAGTTAAAATCAAACTAAATCGGTTGAAAATCAAAGAATTATCATTAAAGCAAGGATTATGAACAATGTAGTTAAGTTATCTATGATAGATAAAAACTTGAGGTGGCAATATCCGAAAAATTTCGTTTGTGGTGGTTATTCTGAGGTGAGATGAAACTTGAACAAGTGGTAGTAATAAAATGTCTGACATCACGTCACGTACTAGAAAAAATTTCAACATGCATGCATGATTAAACATATTTTCAATCTATAGGAGAAACGAATCAACGGATGGTTTATTTTAAGACAACACAATCCGTTCTTTTGTAAAGTATATATCAAATCCAAATTACCTAGTAAATTTCTGTCCCGAAAATATGATTTGAGAGAGAGAGAGTGAGAGAGAGAGAGAGAGAGAAATGCTTTATTGTCAAGAATTTGTTACAATTTGTACACAATTCCAATATACAGGAGCACAATGAGTAACAAAATTATAGGTAATAGTAATAGCTGATAATTAGTATATCAGTACATAGTAAAAATTCAACCAGTATGTAGCAGGTCCGGAATTAAATATTATTATTAGAATAGAAGTCGTTTACAGAGTAGAAGGTAATTCCAATAAATATTCCCTCAAATTATTGTGGAATGCAGGAAAAGATGATATCGATTTAATTCCGATTGGCAAGTAATTGTGCATTTTTTTTAATTGTGAAATATTGAGCCCTTAACTAATTCTAAATATGCGAGTAGGTAGGTAAAGGTCGTGCTCCGAAATTGGCGATGGGTGCTTACGAATTAGGCAAACGGATTCAAAGGTGAATAAGGAAGGAAGAGTCAGAATCTTTAATCTTTTACAAAAATCCCTGCATTGAGCCCTGCTGTTTAGTCCGAGTAAATATCTACCAGCTTTCTTTTGTCTCAAATTGAGTCGTACCCCGGAGGGAAAGGGCATATCGGAGAGCATAATAGACTGTTAGGAGGTGGATAAGTTCAGTTCTTTGGAAACTGATCTCAGTGCAAAGCGAAAGGAACTTAATTTTTTAGATAAGGCGGTGTATTTGAACTCAAATTCGTCCTTCCAGTTAAACTTTGTCAAATACTCATGTCAACGCAGAAACGGATATTTCTATAGTAATAGTTGTTGAAAATTTTTTTATAATAATAATTTTGCATAATTGAGATAGATGGTTCCATTCACAATATTCCATAAAGCTTTGTGTTTGAACATTTGTCAATTAGTTTATAACATCCAATTCTTACTTTCAATTATAACCAAGGAAATGGTGGCCAAAAATATCGGCGCGTCCACCATATATGCAAATGTATCCTGCTACCATGTTGAAATTGTATTGTGCATCCACCAATATTTGAACTGTATTACTAGGCAGCATCGATAATTATTAATTAATTCCATTATAAAACTAGTTTTAAAAGGAATCTCATGAGAGGAGAAGACATTTTCCTTGGTATGAAACGTCATTTAGTTCACAGTTTTGTCATCGAAGTTTTACATTTTTATAATTTTGAATGCTGGGCATTACTTTATTATAATAAACTAAGCATTGTGTCAAACCACTACTTTTCAATTTATATACGGAACATATATTCCGAGAGAACTTCAGTGAAGATGTTGAAGAAGTTATAAAAATAAATGGGGTGACCGTGACAACTTCCGGTACGCCGATAACACTGTCCTCGTAGCTCGACTCAATGGAAGGTTTAGAAACGTTATTAGATCAAATGGTTGAGAAATGTCAGGAGTATGGAATGAAACTTAATACCAAAAAGACTAAGTACATGATCATCAACAAAAATCCAGTAACGATGGTGACAATGAACCATTAAAACGAACAGAAAATATTAACTATTTGGGAACAACTATGACAATGGGATCACTCAACAGAAAATAAAATGTCGCATTGAGAAAACTAGAACAGCATCCATTAGACTGAAAAACATCTTGTGTATTCACGATCTAAGTTTACAGCTTCGCGTCAGGATATTAAGATGTTACGTGTTTTCTATTCTTTTGTATGATGTGGAAGCATGGACACTGTCGGCAACTAATCTTAAAAAGATCGAAGCTTTTGAAACATGGGCATATAGGCGTATCCTCCAAATCAGCTGGCAGAATAGAGTGCGTAATGACGACGTTATGGTACAAATGAGAAAAGATCTGTTAAGACCAGAAAATTATCTTACTTCGCACATGTAATGCGCAATCCTGACACTTATAGTGTATTGCACCTTATCATCCAGGAAAAAATAGAGGGAAAACAGAGTTCTGGAAGAACAAGAACATCATGGATGAAAAATTTACGTCAGTGGTTCAGTCAGACAACTAATTCACTCTTCCGAGGCTGTAGTGAACAAAATTGAGATAGCCAACATGATCGGGAACGTCCGATACCGGATTCGGCACTATACGAAGAAGAAGTCATTGTGAATAAAAAATAGCAACGTTGGTTAAACAGCACGTAAATATCAAAGGTCACATTTGTAAAACTGATAACGATTATGATACATTTGGCGTTTTCCTGAGAATAAATAATTAAACAATTATATACGTTTAACACACGAGGTGTTTTGATACACGTGCTAAATAAACAATTTTCAGATGTAAATACAAGGGATAATGACCCAAAATAAATTTATAAATGGAATCGATTATACGAGGGCTGCAACTTGAGTTTTGAGAAATGGCAACGTTGATGTGACTATATCAAATACGTCGTTGCCATCATAAAGTTTGAAAACATCAATGGTGAACGTACTCATAACGTGTTGTCATACGAGTGCTATTTGAGTTGTTCACATATACTTGAAACATTCATCTTGGTAAACAAATGGATTTGAATCGCGAACATTTTCGTTCGATGATTTTCTAACCAACAATCGTCTATATAGGTCTTTCAAAACAAGCTGAATTTAACAAAAGTTCGCACGAAACACTTCGAAGCAAATGGTTTTTGGAATAACTGGACATGTCGTCACCGTTCCATTAGAGCAATGTAGAACGGTCGAATCTTAATGGTACATCAGCATTTATTCGACATTCGAGAGAATTGTTAGACAAAACCAATCAGAAATCATTTTCCATCACGACAATATCGAGCTCTCATACATCAATTAAAACAAAAACATTTTTAAATTGTGAAAACATCGAATTGATTTCTGCTCGCAGTTCCAAAATAAATTACGAGCTCAATGTGTTTCTACACCTGAAAAAGCGGTTGATGCGTTCAAATCACATGTTGATTCAAACGCATTAACAAGTGTATTAATCTCAATAGAGGATATTTTCAAAAACAGTAAAGCTATATCCAAAACTCAAAAATTAAGTAGTAAATCACGTATACTATTACACCATTATAGAAATGTCGAGCAATGCGCGTATTTTTGCTCAAAAGATTTGACTGCAATATAAATTCAGTTAGATTTGTTGGATAATTTACGAATTCACAATATTATATTACACAGCGAAAAGATTATTATTATTATGAATTTAAACGTGGTGAAAAGTCGCCTAGAGAAAAACATGAAGGTGAACCACCACACACGAAAATGTTAACGAATTCTATGACCTCAGGTCATATTGCCGTGTAAATAGTAAATGAAGAAACTAGTCTCTAATGGTATATATTATACTCACTGCCGACCATGAAAAAATGGTCGATGGGTACCACAAATGTATGCACACAAGTAAACCCAAAAAACATTGCAATCGTTTTGTAACACAATATAAACTGGATACAAAAATCCTTTGAAAGGTAGATAGATTATGGATAGTCATGGATCCACCACTGTGGTGCAGAGACCAAAGACTATAATGGAAACATCAAGGCTCACCATTGCGGATAATTGAGTTAGATGAACGGAAAATCAGTGATATGCAAAGATTAAACAATCTATTTGTTATTGTAATTTAGAAGGGAAACTAGTATTCATGTGAACAGTAAAATCAGTAGTAACAGCGATATATCAGGAGATGAGAATTGTATTACTAGTATATCCAGTTGAGTTTTTATTATGGTTTTTAAGAAAGTTATAATCCGATTTTTCACCATTCGAATCAAAGACCGAGTCTTTTCGATCGTTACAATTTTCTGACAAATAATATGTGCAAAGCTGAAACATCTGAGATTTGACGAAATATCTTGTAAATTTTTTTAATCTTACTTAAAAGGAAGAAGGCAGAGAGTTCATTTGATCCTGCAGGTCCAGATGTAGCAGCTATGCATCCAACAAGTATTTTTGAATATTTCAATGAGCTGAATGCAAATAAGACTGTTCTGCTGTTTAGTTCTCAGAGCCATAGAGAAAATTTGCAACAAAATTTCAAATTGAAGATGGGCAGTGAGATTTTTCTTCTTTGTGATGATGGGCACAAAAAAAGCTTTGTGAATCTTTGTCTTGACGTCAAAACATTTGTTGTAAGTTTATTTTTAAGCAAAAAAAGTATGACCACATTTCTGCCAAAATTAATGAATTAAATTGGTTAAAAATGTTGAATGTTGTTTACCTCCATTTTATGTGCCTTCTTAAGAAACTAGTTTTTCGTACAAAAAAACATAATGTACATAAAAATCTGTTAACTATACCTCAGCATAAATCTGCGCTTTTTCAGAGAAGTTTCACGTGTTTAGCTGTCAAAAGTTATAATGCTCTCCACGAGGACCTTAAATTGTGCGGTATAAATTCTTTTCAATCTAAGTACAGAGCAATTTTGTTTTATAAGCAAATATGTAACTAACTTTATCTTTTTTTTTGGTTTTTGTAATAATTTAATAAGTTTATAGTTGAGATTGTATAAAGTTCTTTTGCACAGATAAGCGGGTGGAAGTGGTTAGGTAGAAGAATAACATATATGTTATGTCTGTGTATCGTATACTTCGTATTGTGTACACATATCAGACCAATAAAGACGATTTATTATTATTATTATTATTATTATTATTATTATTATTATTATTATTATTATTATTATAATATACTCAACCCAAATTAACAAGAGTTTTGTGAGTTTTGTTAGACATGAGGGCATCATCGATATTAATGCTATGTAACTATTCTTCTTCTTCTTAATCGTACGCTAGGACTTAGTCCTGTGTTTGCATCAATGATTGCCTAGCTGCAGCTGGGATGATGAAGACCAACTTTCATACAATCTTGTAGGTGGTCGGGATGTATTCGATTTTTCCTCCTTTGCAATCTTTGCCAACCTGTCATCTGGCATTCTGTCCAAGTGGTCTCTCCATTCCCTCCACCGATATAGCTATTATAGTGAATAATTCATTGCTTCCAGCACTTTTACGGAGAGCATAACTAATCAACTGCAGTAACAACATATCTGAGTAGAGAAAATGAGTACAGTCACACCTAAATGGAGTTTCTCTAGATATAATCTTTAAGTTTCTTGCGCAAAAAAGCATCATTGAAAAGTATAGAAAAATAAGGTTCACTTCTACTTATTAGTTACATAGATACTAAGAAAGATAGTTGGGATCCAGATCTATTCACTTATACGCACTAAGATTTTCGATGTATATAACCATTGAAACAGAGCAAGTACGTTACTTCATTTGATCAGCAGTTTTTTATGTAAGATACCGTTAACGATAAAGCTGACGAAAATATTGTTGTAGAATAGATTATAGTACAGGCTTTGATGAAAACTTATTTTCATATTTTTCTCCAACAATTTGATATTGTTCATGCCGGTAAGTTCAGTTTTTCCTCAAGAATTTTCAGTCTTAAAGATGAAGCTGACAAAAATACTACTATGGAAGCGGTGATTGTAAAGACTATAGTTAATTATTTCATCGATGAATTCATTTTTTTGTCATGAATTTCTAGACTAGATTTATTTAGTGATGCTTCTACCTGAAATGTACACCAGAATACTTAGTATTCATTTGGAAGAAAATGTTGCTATAGTTTATAGTTTAGAATTTTTTCTAGAGTAATACTTAGATTGAATAATAATATTTAGAGTAGTTTTTTTGAGCAACACTACTGGTTATTTCGTCATATAACAACTTTATTTAGCGTATTTCACAACATACAGGATCTGACAAAAGCAGTAAGTACTTGTACAGTCACCATTTCGTATTGATTCAATCATAATACGGTATTTATTCACAGAAAAAAATTGTCATTAATCTTGGATATCACGTTCGAAATCAGATGCGGAAAATGGACAATGTTTCAACATTATCGTTATGAATTCGGTGGTAAATAACATATAGATTGCAGGAGCTGTAAGAAATTTTTTGTCAAATGAACTGCGCCTGCGGTTTACAGAATAATTCAATTCCTGAGTTCAAATTTCATTTTAACGTAGTTTCTACTAGGAAATGGAAAGTTTTATGTTTTGATTATAGGCTTATCAAAATGGATTGCTAAAAGGAGGACGCTAATTTATCCAACCATATTGATTACTAGATTATTCCAGTCTATATATGGAAGATTCGCTCCTAATTTATCAGTATAACTGTGTCAATCTTCGAAATAATAACTTCTCAGTATTTTGTTGCATTACACATTTAATGATTGTTTCATTATCTAATATCTAATCATTTTTATTCATCTATTTATAAATGAATTATTGTAGAAAGAATAGGAGATGTTCTTATGATAGCTGACAATTATTAAAATGTGTACTCCTCATAATACTTTTTAACACTGTTAAACGGACATTTTCTTAACGTATTCAGAGACCAAAATTGGAATAATTGTACCTAAATATTCCTAATAACTGATTATCTCTGATGTGAGTTAATTGTCAATTTGCAGCTTAAAGTACAAACCAAAAATATAAATTTAAGCAATCTTGTGACACTTATTCATAGGTATGCAAATATGCTATTGAAAGGAGGAATATAAATAACGTGAAAAGTAATTATATCTTAGTGCACAACTTGTGTTCAATTCCAGGAATAGGTTTTATAATTCAAATATAGAGATATTGTCTATTATATAGAATATTCCACCTACAACATTTCTTTAGAAATTTGGGTAATGGGTTTCAGTATAATTCTCTTCATAAGATGATTACTTGCTGTTTATAAGAAAAGGGTAATCCTTCACATTTCAAAGATCTTCGGACTACTCGAGTATCGGTTTTACGTCTGGAACATCAATTATTGCTTCGTTGATGTCAAAATCATTACTTTTTTCACACTCAGGATTTTTTTATTTTCGTATTTCTGTAAAGGAAATCTATGTACAACGTTGATTACTTTCTAAGGTCATTCTTAAGGTGAGAAGTTAATATAAAATCAATCTAAAAGTATGCTTCCATGCTGTGTGAGAATGAAAGAGGTTTCATAATAATATACAGATTGTTTTAAGATATCGCAAGGTAAAGGATTGGGTATTTTGGACAGAATGTGCTTTAGAGTATTTGTATAGAAACCTCGCAAGAAATCACATATACATTATTTCCAACAGCTACGCAGCCCTGAATTCATACTCATAACTATATTAGCTAAAATGTCTGAGGAACTTCCCGAAAGAAATAAACATTAAACTGTCCAGATTCAGGCAGGTTTCTGTCCCGTGAAATAATACAATCAGAGAATTGGTATGGCAGAGTATAATAATTGCAGATTCTGCGAGCAAGCCTTAGTATGGCATCGACTTTGTGAATATGCTGGTAATAGTAATAGGTGATAATTAGTATATAAGAAAAATTTAAACCAGTATGCAGCATGACCCATCGAAGTTTTTTACTGAGTTGGAGGTACTTTTCAGTAAATATACCTTCAAATTATTGCGGAATGCAGGAAAAGATGATATCGATTTGATTTCAATTGGCAAGTGATTGTGGACTTTTTGGATTGTAAATTATTGAGCCCTTGACTAAATCTGAACGTGGAGTAGGTATGTAGAGGTCGTGCTCCACGTTTCTAAGTAGAAAGCTGTGTAACGATTTTTCTGAAGTTGGAGAAGCGTGCTTACGAATTGGGTAAACGGATTCAAAGATGAATAATGACGGAAGAGTTAGAATTTTATCTGCTTTTAAAGAAGTCCCTTCAGTGAGCAATGCTGTTTAGTCCGAGCAGCTCTCTTTTGTAGTTTGAAGATTGGCTCAAATTGAGTCGCACCACACGTACCCGAGGAAGGAAGGGAATATCGGATATGCGAGTCAATAAGAGCATAATAAACTGTTATGGATGTGGATAAGTTCAGTACTTTGGAAACAAAGAATTTTACAGATTCAACGATGTCAATGGGGGTGCTATTTAATAAAAAAGGCAGTAATGTATTTTTATATGATCAGTTTTAGAAACGTTAAAACAGAGAAGATTAGAAACGTATTATGATTTAAGGGTGATTAGATCAATAGATATGGTTCTATGAAGTACCGTGAGATCGGGGTTGCTCCAAGAGAAACTAGTGTGGTCTGCACATAGACGTATTTAACTCTGATGTCTACATAGGCGATGTCGATTATCAACAGAAGAAACAAAATAGGGCCTAGTACTGAGCCTTGAGGCACTCCACATTTTATTAGTTACAAGAAGACATCGTTGATTCAACCTTTACAAGCTGACTTGACTGTTATTGAGGTATGACTTGAACCATACGTGAGGTGTTTCCCTAAAACCGTACTACTGCAATTTGTTAATTAAAATATTATGATTAACAAAATCGAAAGCCTTAGAAAAATCACAAAAAGCTGTTGCAGTACAGTGATGGTTGGATAAGCTAGAGTAGATATTATTTAGGAGGGAGAATATAGCATCATTAGTGCATTTGTTGCTTAAAAACCCATATTGATGAGTACTAATAAGTAATAATAAGTATTTCATATTTAAAGAGATATGATGAAAGCCTCTTCTTGACCAATATTTCTATGAGCATAAAACATTATTTTAACTATAGGTATAGAGCAGCTGCAAGCCAGAACGACTACCCAAACTATATTTTCTTACTTTGAATAGAAATAAGAGCATAAATTCATGCTATATCCTTTACACCTATATTGAATGAACAATTCGGATTTATCAAAATCCACGGCTGGTGGAATCAAATAAATATTTGATTAATTACATTTTCCAATTATTCCCAGAAAACTGGGATTAATAAAAAATAATAAAATGGAGATGTTAAAATTGTGGCCTTTTAGCTTGACGTCCAGAAAATTCAGTAGGTTCAGTAATACAGTTATTTTTGAAAATGATTGTGAGGATTGTGTTGATATCCAGTTAGCCTAGACTAAATTATTAGTAAGTGTAAAATTTTGATGTCAAAAAAGATGTCCATCGAAATCGTGAAAATCGAAATATTGGAGTATCGAGCCATCATCAACTATTTGTATTTAAAACGGTTAAGAGGTAAGCAGATTTAGATAGCAGATATGCTTAATACCCTTGGTGATCAATGTCCTTCGTATCCGTGAAAAATTAGACCGCAAAATTTTCCATTGATGATGATCGATCGAGAAGGCCAATTTCAGTCCCCGAAAATTTCGAAATGCAGTTCATCACATGATTTTATCAGACCATCGAATTGGGCTAAAACGGATATCTGAAGCACTGAATATTTCATACGAACCCGTTCATCATTTAGTTTGAACAAATGTTTGAATGTTGACCAAATGCGTTCAAGGGTAGAAGCATCGCGTTCGATCTGTGCTCGAATGTAGACTTCTTAAACCGAATAGTTAGTATTGATAAGACTTGGGTACATTTCCACGATCCAGTAACAAAGCAACAATCGATGAAACGGTGACACTCTGGTTCTCCAAGACCTAAGAAGTTTCGTGTTCAAAAATGTGGTGGAAAAGTTCTTGCTTCAGTTTTTTGGGATTGCCATGGAGTAATCATGATGTGTTTTTTGGATAAGGGTAGAACAATAACTGGAAATTACTATTAGATATTACTGACTACTCTACGGGAGAAAATTGAAAAGAAAACACACAGTTATTTTTTTATCAATTATAAGTATGAATAATCAAGAGCTGAATTAATCTTATCTTCTCCCTTGTGGTTTGTGTTGTGTTTTGTCCCTAGACAATATGATTCTATTCAATTTGGTTCAACTCAGTCGGTAACTTTTGTAGAGTAAGCATGATATTCCGTTTAATTATTTTATTCAGGTTCACGAAATAATAAATTAGAGCTCATATCGTATCCAAGCGAGTTGATCACGAACCTAAATATTTCCATATTTATAAATAATGTGTTTATACAACTATCAAATTCTAGAAGCAAATAAAGAAATTTTATCAAGATTTTTATGAATAATATTTTGAATAATTCATATCATTCTGATTATCATACATTTGATATTGAGAATTACTATTTTTTTGAACGTTTTACAAAGTGGCCGATAGTCATTCATCTCTATTTTGGAATACATCAAATAAGTCTTTAATGACATCGATTCCAACTCAAAGCAATTAATCTGTCTTTTTATTTATCAATTATCAATTATTACAATGAATACAAAAGTGTCCTTTAATGCCAGTGAAAAGAAGCAATGCGAAGTTAGTAACACCTTAAACCTATATTTCTCCCAAGATAATAAGAAAAAATATTCATAGACTCGAAGTTGTTCTAATCATTCAACAATGCTGATTGTTGATTATCCAAATCCCTGTTGATAAAAAATGCATTGAAAATATTAGAAAAAGTGTTCGTCGTCAACGGAATATACAAGCATTATCTCTTCCAAACAATTCAAGTGATTAGAATTGTTTGTATAATTCCCACAAAACTTTTTATCAGAATATTGAGAAAGGACAAATATAAAACTCTTCACTGTATGAAACTTAATAGTATTACATTGAAAAATCTCTAGATATATAGAATAGTAGAACAGAAAATTTAGATTATAATTTACGTATATATACTTACAAAGGAGTTAGTATCGATATTTGCTCAAAACATTTGTTACATCATAAGGGTATGAACTTAGCATCCCTCTCTTTTTTCTTTCACTTATACACCGAGGCAACGCCTATATCTTATATAAACAAAGTTTAACGCACAATAATTTTTCGCATGTCAAATTTCACTTGTTATGTTAGTCAGCACAATGTAGATATTTTGCACAATAAATTCACCAATAATTTTAGTCGAAACCACTGCATAGCTTCGGTAAGATATTGAAATGGAAGCACGTAGCCTGAGTAACATTACTTTATAATGTTATCAACTTATTTGTTGAAAATCCAAATAAAGGATATTTTTTATTTATATACAATAGTGACATCTTACCGATCGATGGTACCAATTTCTTTCATTGGTATGATAACATCAGAAAACAAAAGTTTTTACACCTCCAGACCATATCTGAATATGTTTCTTCACAGAAATGATACAATGAGCTATTTCACTAAAATCAAGAGCTGTATAGCTTCAGGGATGAAATTGTTTTTAATTTTTTTCACCACGTTCTAAATCAACGGAAAAATGAGGCTAATATAAATAGATGCTTTGAAAACCTTTTACTGAACCAGAATCCTTTTCTGCCATAAAAACGGACACCTAATAGAAAGAGTTTCAAGGGAATGAAGAATCTGGAAGACGCTCTCATGATTTTACCAGTGTTATTAAATCTAATAAATATGTTGCAAGAGAATACTTAAGAGGGTAAATGTTCAGGAGATTGATCTTATTGATGTCAGCCCAGATATTAGTGTTCATGAGGACTCTGGAACTTGGCCGTAAGCTGTGAATCATCTTCGGCCAAAGAAGCTTTGATAATGAGACGACCCTGGATTCACAGTGTAATATCACCCTTTATACAATCTATTAAAATAGATATAGTGTAATGTCGGGAAATCCCTCAGGGCTTAATTCGAATGTTGATATTTTACACTTTCCTGCGCATATTAAATTTTTGGTTTGAGCAACAACCAACATTTCATGAATTGTGGATACCACATTTAGTTAAAAATACATATGCAATTGCTTATCAAGAGATTATGCATTACATCTCTTAAATGGGTTTCAAAAAAATTAATCGAAGGATGATCATGCTGCAATTATTTGTTAATGGATAATGGAAGTGAATGTAGATGAATCAGTAAATATATTTTTTCAAGAAATGTCTATCACTTAAGAAATACTTTATCACCTTCCTTCTATCTACTTGAAATCTTCTGATGTATAGATCTCAACATTGTAACTAATGGAATTTTATCTTTTCAATTTATCATTATTATGAATATCTGGATATTTGATTAGATTGAGTATTGTGAAGAATTTCAATAGCATCTATTGAGAAAATCATCTATTGCAGCAGCTGTTTTATCAAGGTAAAAAGGTTGGAGGTGTCTCAAGAAACAGTAATTTGATCATTTTGATTATTTCTCCTGAAATCATTGGGATTGTAATTCTGAAGTGAATTAATTATACCGCAAAAAACTGAGATAAATGACATTTAACTGTTTAATTGAAAAATGGTTAAGATCAAAATAATAAAACAGTTAATACTAAGAACCTTGTCTTAAAAAAGAAAATGTGGAATAAGTTTCATCTCAAATGCAAGACTACGAATGATAATAATAATGAAATACGAATAAGAAATTTTACTCCTTTGAAATGACGTCAAGTCAGAAAAAATCGTAACACATGTTTCTAGGAGAAAATATAGTGCACAAAACCGACAGTATTTTCAATTTCAAACCACTAGTATCAATTAGAATTAATTGATTTGCGTGACCGTAGGTAACCAATTCGCGCTAGAACTGATAAAGTGATTAACACTAACGAGTGGATAACTGGTTAAATCTACTGATTAGATACACAATCGAAGGTAACAAGAAAAAATAACCATTTCTTGTAATACATTTCAAAAATCTATGCAATTCATTAATCTATTCAAATATAGTTAATAAAAAAATAAACTACATACTTGTATGTATGATAAACAGATATGTTTGATAAATCCGCCACCAAATCTATTATTGGATCTGTATCCGATCCCGGAAAACAAGTTACATCGTATAAAGTAACATCCTTTTGCCTCTACAGCAAAAAGTTTACATCTACTATGTACAGCCTGTTCTAATTTATAGATTAAAGCACAGATAGTTACAAGTAAAACAGAATTAATCAGTCAGCTTGAAAAGATCCAAAATGAATGATTAAAGAAACGTATACGGAAATGAAAGCTGAGACTAAGTTAACAAACGATCTAAAAATGTAACTGTAAACTGGAACTTACAATCTGTAGCTATTGAGCTGTGTCTTCCTAGCGACGAGACTGGCTCTACTATAAGGATGAGTTAGATCAATTCAACTGCAACTAAAGCACACACATATCTTTAATTCATTCCCAAATTGTTTCGTTTCCTTATCCTTCATCAACTCATACATGACGGTATGGCTGAACCTTGTAAAATAAGCCGAATCACTAAATTGATGGAGCTTTCCTAATACTCGTACTTAAAAGCTGCATTTGTTCAGATGAACTTTGCTTTTCAAATATTTTCCTTCAATACTCTACGCTTAAATATACAAAAAATATCTCTCCGTTGGATTCTTTAAACAACATCTTGAAGGAATCTAATTACAGTTTGAAATTGTTTTTCATACTGTGGATATGTTGTGAACTAATCATTAACCTTTTAAGGGTATTCTCCTCTGAACCATTGAGGATTTTCCTTTGACTAGTAGCAGCAATTTTGCCGATTAGCATGACATAACATTAAGTAAAAAAGTATATTCATCAGAAAACATAACCTCTGCTAATTGGATAATATTTTTATCCACCATGTCCCTGATTCACTCACACCAATATATTCTCCTAGTAAAATCGTTTTCCTGAGTAAGTATCATTTCATTGGGATGCATTGGATTTTCTTCTAATATCGATGAATAGCTAACAATGAATGTAGTAGATGCCTTTCTAATCGATAAATGTGGGCTTTCCTCAAACTCAAACATCAAATGTTTCATTTCATTACTCACCGCATCGGCAGCTACTTTTTTTCATCTAATTTACACGACCAAACTCGCAAAACTGATTCTCCACTATACTCAGTGCTCCTCAGGATACAGAAAGTTTCTGATAGAGTAAGCGAGATACTTCTTGTTGAGTTCGGTTATTATCTCTGCAACCAATCATTGGTTAAACCAAACCAAAATTACGATACTGATAACTTTCTAACAATATTTCAGAAATCTTTTCACCCCAATTAGAAAATTAGAGACTTTATTCGAAAGGGGTTTGTCACAAATATTCCATTCCACTCTCATAAATTACGTAGATAATATAGAAAAACAATTTACCTAAAATGTTGAGGTGTAATATTTTTATTCCTTTATAAATTTTCACTATTTTTTGTGCTCTATTTTTGCTTCATTATTTATCTTATTTCTTCTCGTTGGATTTTACGGTTCTGTATATCTTTCTAATTTTGTGTTATAGGATGAATAACAACATGTATTCTCCACACATTGTTTTCCTCCTTATTCTTAGCTTTGTATTTCTACCCTTCAATTATTCTACTTTCTCTTTTCAATAATTTAAGCAATATTATTTGATTCGAACTCACTAATATGTAGGTGGAAATTTATAATGAACTTTGATAGTATATATATTTTTCATCAGTTAAAGTTTTTCATCGAAAGAGAACTGATAATAAATAATAATAAAAATCTTCGCTATTTGATATAAAGCCTTTATCAAAACATGTCTTAACATTTCTAATGTTTTGTTTCTAACATTGGTAAATTCTAAGTATAAGGCTAGCTTCAATTTTTCACATACATTATATTCAGCTTGGAATATTATGAATAATGACGGGAAATAAATTGAGTTTAATGACATGTTTGATTCATTTTACAATACAAATGACCTATGAAACATGGCATCTTTATATTTTACGTAATTAAGTTTAAGTTTCTTTCAATTCTTCATTATTCTACCCTTCATATTTGTTGTACCTGTGTTGTCGTCTTCTTTATGAACTCCAAATTGCTTGAGTCAGCATTTTACCACCCTTGATTAATATTGTAATGGTTTTCTTATTTATTTATACTATTTCTTTCGCTGGGGTGAATTATTAGACACTGTCTTTTACTCACTTGATTTACAACTTATATAATTTATTTAAATTCACCGGTTGGTTTTCTATTTCTTTTCTTTCACTATAACTATTTCTCAAAAATTCTAGAAAATAAACAAACCAAACAAATAAATAAAAAAGGAGTCCTAGAAATTAGTTCAAAGGAAATAATGTAAACAAATCCCCGTTGTTATGAAATTATATATAAAAACAAATCTCAAACGAATTCCACTTTCTCCAAATTTTAGGCTTCCATTAAAACAACCTCACAGAACTCGTTTCACGGTCCATGTGGAGGAAGAGTTCATAACAATATGTTAGTATAGTCTATGTGTATTTTAATTTCTCTTTTTCTTGATATTTTTGTCGTGTTACTTCTATCTTTTGGTCTAAGTTACTTTTACGTTTGATTAAGCATATCATCTTCTAGTAAAATTCAGTTTCTCGGTATCGGAACGTTAAATTTCATCATTAATTATGATATAGATTACCTGAAAACTATTACCTATTACCTCCATAAACGGTAACTTTCTCCGCTAATTAGATAGAAATACACGTAACTTTGATAAGCGATATGGTAAAGTTTCGACATAAACTGAATGATAGAATACAATAAACCCATGTACACATGTTTCGTAGATCTAAAGCAAGCATTCGATAGAGTAAAACTCAACGATGTAATCCACCGACTAAACCAAAAAGGCGTCAAGAAGCATTATACAAATCTAGTAAGGCAACTTAACATCAACACCAAAACAAGAATAAAAACAGACTGTGGGCTAACAAGAGAACTCAAAGTCTCATCCGGCATAAGACAGGGAGATAGCCTCAGCCCATGCCTTTTCAACGTAATAATAGACCAAATAATTGAGAGCGTAAACGAAGTTAATGCAGGATTCGATATGAATAACCGTCGTCTGAGAATCCTTTGCTACGCAGATGACGCTATACTTATAGCTGAAAATAAAGACGATTTACAACGCCTCCTTCATAAATTTAACCTGACGGCACAGAGACTTAACATGCAAATCTCATGCGAGAAAACACAAAGCATGGTAATATCCAAAGACCCAATAAAATGCAAGTTGGTAGTAAATGAGCGCATTATAAAGCAAGTAATGAATTTCAACTACTTGGGCGTAGAAACAACGAGCAGCAGAAACATAACGGACGAGGTAGATAAGCAGATCAAGAAAGAACTAGAATATCGGGATATTTACGGGACATTATATGGAGAAATGAATATATGAGCATAGAAAGTAAGACGCGAATCTACAAGACCTGTATCAGACCCATACTAACCTATGCCGCAGAAACAAGGGCAGACACAACACAAACAAAGAGAAAAATGAGAACAGCAGAGATGAAGATATTACGAACAATAAAGGGTACCACACTCCACGATAGAATACCCAACATAGATACCTTAAGAGAACTGGGAGTACAAGATGTCGTTAGATGGGTAAGAGCAAGACGCCGACAATGGAGAGACCATGTAGAACGAATGGCTCCAGAACGGATTGCCAAATGGGCCAAAACACAGAAACCAGACACAAGACGCCCAATCGGTAGGCCCCCAAAACGCTGGTACGATAGCTGGACATCGGCGACACAAGAGGGCAGATGACAGACCTGACAGGACCTCGTCCTACTACAAGAAGAAGAAGAAGAAGATAAACTGAATGATGTCCAAGTTTTTTTAGCACCTGACTGAATTTGGATAAAATAATTCCCTATCATCGTGAAAATACAATTGAAAAAAAGTTTGAGCGTACCGAGTGTTTTGGTAGGAGGACATGAATTTACAAAAGTTAAAACAACCATACCTTCTCGAAAGATTCGTGATATTCTTGATAAATATTTCAAACCTTGACGATCTTCAAAGAATCCCACGTCAAAAGGCGTGAAATAGCCAATTGCTTCACTTAATTCTAAGCTAAAAGCTATTCCGAAGTATTGTGACTTTTCTTGCATATTTGAGAACCTTCAGAAGGTGGTTATTATAACAATAAAAATTGTTGGACCCATAAAAAACGGAAATAATGAACCATGTCGCCAAACGTATAACTGCTTCTGAATATGCCGCAACTATGATCAAATTTTAATTTCTATTGCCTCATTTTATCATGAATCGTATAATCACTGATAAACATAAACAGGGTGTTTCCAAATTCATGTGACACAATTCAGGAGGTGATTGCGCGGGTGAAATTAATATGAGTCTTTCCTATAATAAAATTTCCTCAGCCCACCCCTTTCCGAGTTATCACCCTTTAAAGGTGGTGACTAAAATTGTGTTCTTATTTTTTTTTTCTAAACGTGTACGGCAATCCATGACACGTAAGTTACGTTCATGTATCTTGACTAGAGGTGGTTATTTCCAGCATTTATTATGTGTTTATTTTTTATCTCTGCAGCTATTGGTATTCGGAGAAAAATTTAACAACAAAAAATATTTTGAAATAAAACAAGAATTTCAAGTTATTATTTTATTTTACAAGACTTCAATTCAAAAAAAAATTTTGATATGAGATAAAGTAAGGGTTGCTAATTTCGCCCACGCACAATGTAATACAACAGAACAACATAAACTCAATTCTATTTACCGCCTTTTAAGGAATGGGTTGAGGAAATTTTGTTAAAGAAAAGACTCCCATCTTAATATCATGCGAGCAATTACCTCCTGAACTTTTTCGCATGAATTTAAAAACCCCTCATATAAAAGCTTCCATATAAGAAATAAAATTCGCCATGTAATGTACTTAATGTACTACAATTTCTTGATTTAGCTCACACCCTAACGCTGCTTATTCAATATCTTTATATTAGTTAATTTGAATTCCTTCGTTCTGTTTTTACATATTTAGAGTTTTCATTTTATTATCTTTAATTTGCACGTATTTTGCTTCACGATCGATATTACATTTATTTATAAATTAGAATAACTGATTCGATGTAATCCAAATCATATTAAAAAAAGAAGTGAATTGCGTCATACTAATTAATTTAATCCAGTTTTCTATTGGTTTTGAAGCCGCTAATGCATGAATGGCGTATTGAAATACGTCGCGTCATTCGTATGATTTAATTGGTAAATCTAATGTATACAAATTGAATACCTAACTCCCACTAAAACGTGTTCTTCTCTCTTGAGTATGAATACGGTTCTATGCGAACTAAATTATGTTAAGCTGTTCATTGAAACCTTTATAGAAATTGCTCACATTCAGTTTTATGTCAAAATCACTACCCCAATACAACAAAGGTGTGTGAAAATAATAGAGACGCGTATTATAAAATTCATAGTAGTATAGATAAAATGAAAATACAATAGATTTGCTAAGTTCAATTGAGTTTTACCCACTATAACTTCACCTAACTAGAAATATTCTCTCCAGGAGAAACAGAAATGTTTTTGTCTATCGTCAGGAATTACAGTTGATATTTACCAATTAACAAGGAAAGAAGAATAAAATACTTTGTGCGGCATTGCATAGAAACAAAAGATAACAGGAGCTGCGATTTCCTATTCTACAATCTTGGAAACTTTCCCTTTCACTACTGAATAATTCATTATTAGAATCACACAGTAGTGTGAAAGGACCAAAGAACTTTTTGATACAAATTCGAAACATGCTTCTTCCCAAGATTTAAAAAAAATTGATTATTTCTGCACATTTTAATGAGTTTTCATTCCAAAATCTCCCAGTTCTACGAAAAAATATACAATCGTTTAATAGAGTAGCTTACCATATCTCAATATAAATTATTTAATACTAGACCTTCTTCATATTCTTTTGCTTATGTTGATTTTAGGTCTCTGTCATTTGTTAATGACTTTTTAATATGAAATATTCTTAAAGTTCCAATCTAATTTCAGTTTTTACAAAATATATTGAAAAATCAGTGATTAAGAAAACCAGATTTTAGGGATAAAAATTGGAAAATCGTTCCAACATATACCGAAAAGCTCCAATGAATATTAAATAAATTACACATAATTTTACGCCTATTTGACTTCAAACCTTAACTATTCTACATTGCATGTTATACCAAAGTAACGTTTAAACTTGGTTTGTTTCTTTTATCGTCCGCTTAACGTATATTTGATTGGTTAATAATAATAATTATAAGCCTGATTCGCTAATTTTTCAAACACAGATTATCAGAGAACGAAAAAAAGTCATGTAGTTAAATCATGGCAACAGGTACGGAATCTAGCAGACAAAACTATCCTAAATAAAAAACACAGAAACCAAGAACAGCAATATCAAGATTGTACAGTAATCAGTTAGGTTTCACCTGCAAAACCTTACAGTTGACACAGAAACGGACTACTCGCTGAGGGAAGCCACGAACAAAATCAAAAGGCACGTAATATATTCGATCAGATCATGAACAAAAGATAACAAAGAAAAGGCAGAGCTCCTAAATATCTGGTGGACTGTTTCAAATCAGATTAAATAACTGATAATAATAACTATAGTGAATTAAATTGGAATTTACTAGAGTCGTTTGTTACATTCATACACACAGTGATCATACAATAACTACCCAATTACAGTATAACTTTCGTGAAGTTTACAACCACAATTTATAGGGTATCAATCACTTCTAATGAAATGAATAACAACGTGAATCTCACCAATTTGATTTTAATTATGCTCACCTATCTTAAGACACGTATCTGGCAATCGAAAAGTATTAACGATTCAGCAACACGATATCAAATCATTCTTTCCGATCTCCTTGGACCCATTCATATCGAAATTATCTGAAAAATTGAATTGATAAAAAACGAACATTTGATAGAACAACAAAAACTTATTTGTTAGTTTTTTGGCAGAAATATTCTACAATAGATCAAGTTCTTCATATACACATGCAGTAAAAGAGGAACAAGTCACTCGACAGCACTATTCACTGTAGTACCCTTCTTCATAAAGGCTTGATCTACAAACTGAACAAGATGTTGCCCAAAACAATATGAAGAAATATATATTTACGATAGGTAGCTCTTCCTTTTGTTCCCCGGTGATATTCAAAATATAGGAAAAATTATAATAACCATATTCGCAGATTACAATGCACTACTAATTGTAACCACGAAACTATAAAATACAACCAAATGAACCGAAATCTGTACATTTCGATTTCTCGCATATAAGACTAACTAACCTAGAGGTATCAAACATTAATAAAAAAATTTCACTAAAGAGAAGAATTCTATATGTTAAGATACGTTAAACTTAGACAGATAAAGCATTTTAAAAAACAACGAAAGAAATAAGATTAAAATAAAGTCATTATTGTCACTGGTTATTAGTCCAACGATCTGAGTTATTGCCATACAAGCTTTGAGATATGGCAACATTGATGTGAATATGTCGATCTGACATTGCGATCATGAAGTATGACATTTTTAATGGTGAACGTAATCAGAACGTGTTGTCACACGATTGCTATTTGGGTTGCCTCAGATACTTAAAACATTAATTTTAGTTAAAAAATGGGATTAAATCAACAGTTTGCCAATAAACTCGCTTCGACTTTTGATGATGAAGCACCATCTGGAGCCATTGTGTTTCGCTGGTTTTCGAATTAAATCGTGATCACACCTCGCTACTGAATGAATTTTGTGAAGGTCGTCCAAAATCGACTGTTGTGTCAGAAAACATCGCACCTGTGCATAAACTGATATTGTAAAATCGTCATGTGACATATCGTGAGGTTGAGGCATACTTGGGCTTTAGTTCTAGTCGAATACATTCAATATTGCATGAGCATTTGAGTGTCAAGAAGATTTGTTCGCGTTGGATACCGCATAATTTGATAGTCGTTCAAAAAAAGCTCGTGGTGATTGGTGCTAAGAAATATTGAAAAAATTCAATCGCGGTGCTTCAAAACATGTCTATGAGACCGGTGAAACCGAAATTAATCAACAATTAACTGCATGGGACTGTCAAGACGAGCCAAATCCAACAAAAGTTGTTCGCGCACGAAGTACTTCGAAGCAAATGGTCACCTGTTCTTTCGGACATGTCACAACCGTTCTACCAGAGCAATGGTCAATTCCGAATGGTACACCAGCATTTGTTTGCCATAAGTTTTCGAAAAAAGCGTGGAAGCCAATCGCAGAATACGAATCATTCTCCACCACGACAATCTAGCAACTGGGGGATGCATCAAGGACATCAATATAAAGAAAAATCAAAATTCCCAAAATAAAGTATTACGCAAGTATTACGTATCCCAGTAGTTAAATAAGAAATAGAAAGATTTGTTGGTAATCAAAAAGTCAGACTACATCTACATAATATTTCTGAAACCCAGCAACTGTCAGACGATCACCAACCACGACAAATTTTGAATGATATAGCTGAGTACAGTCCACAAATGGAATACGTAATCGTTAGAGTCAATTAGAAGATATCAGAGGATGGACTCCAAAATTCAAGCACTTAGTTTGTAAGATTTCCTAGATTAAATTAAAAGGTGGTTTGCAAAAGCAAATAGGCAGAAAGAAAAAAATATATGAAATCAATAGTTTTCAGAATTACTAGCAGAACATTGTTAATATATCTTCTCGTGACTACAGAATATCAATGTTTCCCTCACTATTGTTAACATAAATTTAATCCGAGAATTAATTACCGCGGAGAAGCTGCAGTATTATCGCTTTTTTCGTCGAACCAACTCTACTGTTATAGTTCCAACTTTTTTTTCTTGTAAAAGGAGCTATAGCTCCAGCTATGAGGTTCAACAGTAACTTACATGCAGACTATATATTACTATCGTAACTTTCTCAGGCATTCTCTTGTAATTACGTTCAATAATAATTTAAAATCCATTATTATGTGTCATTAATTACTATTCAATTCATGAAGCTTTTGAATGTGTTTTAATTTATAATCACTTTCTTGTGCTCCTCAAATCTAAGCATCATTTGAATGAATTTTAACTATCATTTATTTGTTAGTATTGCATTTGTCCATAATTTTTTTTATTTCTCATACCCATTGTTGTTTTACTATTCTCAAATTTTGCTTAACATATCAACTACTAGTACAGACTATTTTTTAACCATTGTACGTCTTAGTTATTAATAGATATTAAGCTGTAACTCAGCGTGTTTCCTGGCACTTGATATGGACTAATTACGTGCGAATGTAAAGAAAAAAGCCAGTATTACTATGAAAAAACACTCTAACGAATAATTAAAAATACAATTACACCTACTTTTCACGAAACAACTCTTTCTGTACTCTCTCACTGAATCAACCTGTCTCATTTAACAATTAAAATACATGTTCAGGTTTAAATATGACTAACATAGCAATTAGGGCAGAAATCTAGAACGTCCATTACCTAAGACATATCAAAGTTGTTAATTAAGTATGTCTCAATAATTTGAATAAAAGAAAAGTCTGTAAATAAGAAAAAAACACCAATTCGAAAAGTAATGACTAGTGACCCCAATTAATAATTTCTTTGCGCCGCAAAATGGGCGATAATCTTATGCCGACAGACATCCCTCTAATCATAACATCAACAACGTCCACACCTGAACCTTCCAGACGCAAGAGGTCTTCTAAAAAAAGATTCACAAGAAAATCTAGTAGACCTGAGAGTCGTAAAACAAGCGAAAGTAAATCTCCTGAAGGTGAAACGCGCAGAAAAAGCCGAACCATCGGCGGTAGTCTAAAATACGAGATAGGCCGAAATCAATCGGCCACAACTTTACTCAATTTTCCCGTAAAATGGTCGAGTGTTCGTATAAAAGGTCCGGGCTTCGAAGATTCTAGGAAAAGTATCGTTAAAGTCGAACCGTGCAATGGTATGCCCAATATGAATTTGGATTTTCAATCGCTCAAAAGTCCTACGCAAGGAAATATCAAGAATAACATTAGCAATGTAAGTTTAATGTATTTAATTAGACGCTATAACGTTTGCATGAATTTGGTCGTCAATAGTTTGTGTATAGTATTGTTGACATGTTGTTTTAATCACTGCAATCCATTATCTGCTCTGCAATTTACTCGAGTAACATCAAACAACTCAAATTGAAATGTTCTCTTATATTTTTCCATTAGTTTATTGTATGATGCAATCTGATAGATAAATACAATATTATTATCATAACTAATTAACCCGAAACGTTGTTTTGTCTTTCAAATTATAAATCTATTGTGCAATATTGAATATGGAACTGTTGCTGTTGTCATGTGTCGCAAATTTAGGATTATTGGGAACCAGGATGAAGCAGTATCGCTCCGGTTACATACATACATAAATACGACGAAATTAATCACAATTTATTCTCCGTTAAGTTCGCCCTTCTAAAAATATCAATGGATTTTTGAGATGAAATGTATGACAAAAAGAGAAATGGTGTGCTCTAGATAAATATCGTCGAAAGATATAATTCATGAGTGTAATTGACAATTATTTGCTTGATCTTTTAAAAGTAAAATGCAAAAGAAGAGAAAAAGATCACAATTTATTCTTCATCTTTTTATGAATATCAAGTCTTTTGATGAATATCATATGAATTTTTGAGATGAAATCTATGACAAAAAAATAAATGCGGCAGATTGTAGAAATACCGCCGATAAAAAAAATTGAATGTGACGGACAATTCATTACTTGACTCTTTGCAAGTAAAATACGTAAGAGAGATACATTTTTTTGATAAGGAGAAAGACCAATTAGAGACAATCAATATTAATTTTGAAATTATTGAGTGTTCGAAGTTTATTCCAATTCGTCTGGCACAAATTTCAGTGTAAAAATCATGATCTCAGCACCAAATGGGCATCTTTTAACCTTGCGGATATTATATAGACGCGTTGAATTCAGTTACCAATTCTGTGGGAGTTTTTTATAGGATATTCTGTGCCCATAGCACCAAGAACGTAGACGAAGGTAAGAAACGGAAGTAAATGCTTCATATACTTGTTTGCGTTGTAGAGTATTTACTCTAAGTGTTCATAGCAACCTAGCGCGCTTGTTTTCATTCCTATTGTCAAGTTGTTTCAGCTCGTATCTCTTATGTTTGAAATGCACGCAATTGCGATATGGATTATTCAACTTGTTCATTGCTTTATTGGTTCGACAGCTTGAGTGGCCTCCTTTGGGTGGTGCTAACATTGTTTACTTTAACATATGGTATGCAGATAATGTATTTGCTCTTCCAATATTATACCAATTTTCACAGTTACAAAATACATAAAAAATGCAAAATAGAATGTTGTCCAGCGATATGTCATTGAATTTACCTCAGTAGGTAACGAGTAAATAACTTGTATATTAATCAAAGAAAATAATAAAATTAGTATTCAAAATGGTGTGAAATACCAAATATTTGAAAAAATTTTAAAAAATTAGTCGGTTCGTTAAGGAAACACCGTGATAGTGTAGCCACCTCGTTATCAATACAGCTTTCAAAAATAATCAATAATTCTAAAAAGTCAAAAACGAACGTATTAGTCAACTTCACATTTACGTTCAGAATTTGAAATAAAACAAAAATCGATTGATTGATTGCTTGAAACGCATTTTCACTCCAATGCTCTCTCCGAATTCTTTTTTATATACTTCCCTACTTAAAAACGTTACTTTGAGGTAACTTCAGTTATTCAACTCACGCTTTTTTATAAAGATTCTCCATAAATTATGTATTAAATTTTCGAAGAAGGAAATTCCATCAGAAAATCGAAAACATAAATTCTTTTTCTTGACCATTAAGTACCTAATTTTGTTGTAAGGATAAAATCTTAAAATAAATATACAATCAGACGATTTCACCCCATGGAATGCTTGAATTCATACATCTTACGGAAAATATTACTGGTTGTATGAGTGGATTAGAAAAATCCCACTTTAAAAATTCAATTTATTATAAATGCACCAATTTTCAAACGTTTTCTCTTCGTTTATGAAGAAATGTGTACAAACATGAATAAATCTCTATGAATCATATACCATCCAGAAACTACCAAAAATAAACTAAAAATAATTTATGTGATTGTATCTCAATATAGCCTTATTCACCTTTATTTAAAAGCTAGTGCAAATTATTTTAACTATAATTATTTCAATATATTTTCAAACTATTATATATTAAGGGAACAAAATAATTTAATCATGGATGGTCTCTATTCCAAAATTCTTGTAATTTCAATAAAAAAAATTCGGTATAGGTGTTCTTGAAAGCACTCCCCATTATTGAACCAAGTCAAGAATTTAACAAGTACCTAATTAATAGTGATAAGATAAGGAAAAATGCATACCACAAATATTACAATTTTCGTATGCAACTTAGGCTTAAGCGTGTACCACACTTCGCTTTCATGCAATCATTGTCAAATAACATAATACACCCATTTTTCATATTTGGTAAAATTTGCTCTAATAAGGAATCGGTTTCAACCATAGAGTATCGAAATGCAGATATGCTCTTATCTTTTGGGCTTTACTAGGTGACTATATTTAATTGGTAATAGTTTTTTGTGAACAGTTTAAAACTGTCGCATAATTTTGTTTACTTTGTTCGACGATTTCTCACCAATTTAAACGACATTAATTATTATGAACTATAAACTTTGTTTTTATATAAAAATTATGTAAGCTTACAATGAAACAGGAGCTTTTCATTACTATCAATGTTGGATGAATGAAGAACACGAGGATATATTGAAAAATTCTTAGCCTTCTATAGAACCAAACATAATTTCAATGCCAAAATATTTTATTACTCAACATATTCTCCTCTTAATTGGATACATTTATTACAGCGAGCCTGCAACGTCTCTACACCTTTCAAAAAAAATATTTCTTCTTGCTCTGCAAACCAGACCTCCATATCTTTTATTACCTTCTCGTTGGAAGAAAATTTACGACCTTTTGAACTTTTTTTCAGTGGGGGAAAGAGATGATAGTCGGACGGAGCCAAATCTGGTAAATGAGGTAAATAGTGATTCAAACCTCCCGTAGAATAGTAATCTCCAGTTATTGTTCTAGCCTTATCCAAAAAATACATTATGATTACTCTATTGCAATTCCAAAAAACTGAAGCAAGTACTTTTCCAGCAGATTTTTGGACACGAAACTTCTTAAGTCTTGGAGAACCAGAGTGTCGCCATTCCATCGATTAAGTGATATATCTTCGTAAATCTGCTTACATCTTAACCCTTGTAACCCTTACAGTTACTTGATGATGGCTCGATACTCCATTTTTTCGATTTTCACAATTTCGGTGGACATGGACGTCAAACTTTACACTTACACTTCTAATAAGTTATTGTTCGTTGCTATGGTAACGCAATATTTTGTTTATGCATGGAACTGGTCTAGGCTAACTAGATATCAATATATCTTCGTATATAATTTAATGGGCCCCTCATAACATGGCAAAATTTTTGGTTCATAGAGGATAATTGCTTTTTATTTTAGTTGAACAGTTTCTCATTTATAACACTACGTTTGGAAACAGTTAAAATGGACGGATAAACATGCAAGCGATTTTTGTCTGCTAGGTTACTTAAAATAATTGGTTTATACTATTCCACTAATCTTATAATTCTGTGGAAAAGTATAGAGGGTGCATGTATTGAATTTGCATTTCATATCTACACAATTATTACAGAATCGATTGGGTTAATGTCTTACAGCAAATGATCGTCACGTAGATAAACCATTTATGATATTAATAACGTTAACATCGTGAAAAATTCGAAATTTCTCAAAAACGATAATAAAAAAAAAGTAAACAAAAACACCTTTATGGAAAATGCTTTCCTAATTTACTGATACATAAAAAATTTTACTACAGTCTTATACAATACCAAGTTTGTGAATTGGTAGGTAAGATTTTTTTGAGATATGTTCGAAGAAATAACTAAACAACGTCATTTTTAAAGCAGGATATTTTGAATAAACTAAGTAATATGTTCAAAAAATCCTCACTAGTGGTCGTAAGTGACGTTTGGCTGTACATCATTATTATTCATCACAAGAAGTACCTTCGAATCCACACTTTGAAAACGTAAAATTGTTGAAAAACAATTTTATTTGTGGAAGTGTGTGCATATCAATATATTCTTTGAAACCTAATTATCAAAATTTCGATCAACCATTCAATTCAATGACTTTTCTGTCAATAACAGTGAACTATATTAAAAATAGATTCAATTGTACTCTATTTCCCTAAAACAAACAAATTCCTTCCAACATTCGCCCAGAAATGTTTTTCATCAAATCTACTATTTTAGATTTTTATTTAACTGCTAATTTAAGCTTTGATATTTAATCAATTTAATTTGATTTATTTTATTTAGTTACATGTTTTTAATTGTTATTGTTTCTGTCAGATCTATTTGTGTAAATTCAATATTTCACTTCGTTCAAAAATTTGTGTTTCATTTACGTTTATACCCAATCAATATCTATGGACCCCGGAGAATAAAAATATTGCTCACGAAAATAAAAATATTCAGTTTATATTATTTTTATATTTCTAGAGATACCTCACATTTCACTCTTGTGTTCTATCAATAATACAAAATATATCAGAAAAAATAGTTGAAATTTGAATTGAATTAAATACTATTAATACAAAATTTTGTTTAAAAGTATCCATACTCCTATCTCGGCTCATGTTATGTTTTGACTCTTGACACAAAAGCGTAAATATTCAGATATCGTATCATAAAATTTTAAAAATATTCCAATTAGTTCAAATTACATACTGTGTTTCCAAAATGGGGTCAATCGAAGACAAGATTTGGAATCTAACAGCGTCTTTGCTGCAATTATGTCATTAGGCCACTCGAAACTGGCGATCATACTGGTAATCTTTGTTTCTGAACGAAGATAAGAAGCTCTCAGATAACCTAACTCTGAAATACAAATTTTAGAAAAATTATAACGTCGCGATCAATGAGTTAATAACAATATGGTGAACGCGTCAAGACCGGTGAACACGAAGTACGCTTGGCACAACTACCAGAAGAAAGTTATATATAGTATCTTATAGTAAAATGGTCCTACACTTGCTTAACTCTCCGTTAGAACAGGCAACGTTAGTCTAAGAATGCAGACTCGCACTCGAACTGAATAATCTGGTCAACCTTGTCTGAGTACACGGTAATAAATTAGCAGTTCAGCTGTAACCTCTTTTATTGCACCAGATTCATTCCGCGGCTCCTTAGTCAGCAATTAATAAATACAAACAGAAGAAGCATATTAGATACTTGCAGGACAAAGTACGGCTAAGTCGTTCCTATGCTATTCCTACTCTACACAAGCTGAAATAACGAAGCAATTTAGAACTAAAGATAATTGATGAAATATTTATTGTCGATTTATCATCTACATAACTTGGGAAAGTTCCTAATGAAAGCCGTTCGTAGGAAAAGGCTGTGATACTTTGGCTTGTGCTTCTGAGAACCGGAACTAGTATACTCAAGAAGGTGGTCGGTTTTATTAAGATTTATATTTAGACCTTCCTATCCGAATCACAAACAGTGCGGGGCTGTACATTAGATCTTTGGGTCAAGATGTCCATGAGGTTTACATAGCAATAACTCCAAGTAATCAAGTGAAATGAAGTTATTTTAAACAAAAAATATTTACAATTAATAAGTTTCATACTTGTATTAGATGCGTACTAAACTACGAGCATAAACGATTACGACGGGTAATTATGTTGTTTAAATTGAATGGGTAACGATTTAAGAGTGAAATCAGATACTTTGTGGAAGTTTGCAGAACCCTTATTGCGCTTCACATCAATACACATCCAACGTTCAAAACACTTTAATTATAAGAAGGCAACGTGTTTTCTCAACTTCTATGTGCAATTAAAAGAGGTGATTTTTATGCTGATTGATTTTAGGATAACACAATCAAACACAGGGGTGTAACCATTTAACACTAGTAAATTGCTACAATTTGTGGGATACTCTGACTGACCATTTGCCTAGCTTTAGGAAGCGGAGATGAACCTCAATTTGAAAAAAAGTTATTGAGACTTTTTGTCAATATGAAGTGAGCAGCAATTACAAAATATCTCAACAACCTCAACTTTAACTTAAAAGAAATAACTCGTTCAATGGATTTGCATTCTTATCTATTTAACTGTGAGATTTCAAAATAACCAGTAGTTTAATTTAGTTGGAAGATTTATCCATTAATCTAACCCAGTCTTCATCTTATTCAATCTAATTTTCTATACGATTCTCTGTAGCTCTTTGAAGTTTACTTCAATTACATTCGTAATTATTAACTACTATCAACTAATTAACTGATCAACACAATTGTTATGGCAACAGTAAACTCAAGATAATTTTGTAGAAACCAATAATTAGCTTTTGTGTACGGGTTTTGAGTAACTTCATTGGCGATCAATAATAAACCCCATTGTTCACCTCGGGTATATTGATCCTAACTACATATATTATCCTCCAGCTTGAAGTTACCTGTGGCGAGCTTGTCATACCTAGGAAGCTCCCAATTACATTACTAATAACTATAAGGCTGTCGTCGACAATAACTATTGCTACCTGACGTTTCGCCAAATCTTGTGGTTGGCTACTCCCGCTAATTTTAACTGTAAATAAAAGTTTGTTTAATTCATGTTAAAATAATTATGAATTTATCATGTCTAAAAATGTGTGTCCCATAACAAGAAAATGAGAGAAACGCAAACGTGCACCACTAATATAGTTAGCTTGATACTAAAAAACAAATCCTTGCCTAGTACTTATAATTAGAATGAATAAGGATCTAAAGAAAAAGTTCCTACTTTTTGAAAAGAAAGCAAATGAATATGTAATGCGCATAAATGAACAAAAGACCAAATATATGGAGATCTGAATAGCTCCAACTAATTGGAAGTGACGACATAGCAATACCAGGAGTATAGATTTGATAATGTTCAAATACCTGGGAGTTACAAACGAAGGAGCTGAAACCAGAGAAATCGACAAAAGACTGGGTAAAGGAAACAAACGTTTAGGAGGACTATGAAGATCAAAAGATATGCCAAGATTAAATTCGTTGGAAGAACTACCCTCCAAAATTATTTCTCCACCGGTTGAGTTAATCTGGTAACATTAAATACAAATACTAAATGAATCATTTCTTATTATTGGTTCATTCGTTATATAATCGAAATGACTATCGGTCTAACAGTCGACGATAATCGATAATTATTTCTCACTCGTAGCTATACGTTTTCCATAAAAAACCACTCGTGCTACTTTCTCGTCAGTTTTCACAGATTATCTCTCGTTACTCCTAAAATAATCGATCATATCCGGAGCTTTGTAGTATTATAACTGAAAGGAATAAAAATTAATATGGACCAAAGGGCATGCTAGTACTAGAAGGAATGAATTTGCTGATCAACTCGCAAAAGAAGCAATTGGAAAAAATATATAGAGAAAAATTTTACAACACCAAAGACATACTACCAATTTTTAAAGAAGGACAGAATAATAACTGGCATACACAAAGGAAAAAATATATCCAGGACATTGCTAAATGCTCATATGATAATACATCTACTGCTGATCTAAATCACCTAATATTTTCTTGTAAAAATCATGCCACATAAATTATCCAATTCATAGATATTCTTACTCAACAATATTAATTTTTCTATAAATTGAACGTATTTATTAAGCTTAAAACAAAGTAAATTTAGACTCATTAATTAAGTTAGTTTGTAGTGCTAATATAAAATTATATGGTTCTAATTATTGATTTTCTTTTCAAACGAATGATAAGGACTATGATTCCTAAAGGCAAATATCAACACACACACACACACACACACACACACACACACACACACACACACACACACACAACTAACAGGATTTCGCATTGATTTTCCTGATTTTCCTTGATTTTTTTGATAACGTCCATTATATAGAAGTTTGTCGATATATCAAATTAAATCGTTTATAACACAAATATAAGAGAAATTTTTCCGTACTTTCATATGTTAAAACATCTAATAATAAAATTGGGTCCAGCGTGTTAATTAAATTGAAGGTTGAATAATCTTTCTAACGAATCATTAATTTGTGAATTGAAGGCGAAAAAATTGCTATTAACGCTTTTTATCATGATATTTAGAACTATACTTGTTATAATGAATAAATATATAAACATACATGCCATCGAAACACGAATAAATTGACGCTTAAACAACGATACCGATTAATTTTAGGTGGATTGAAAAGTTCGTAGGCTAACATATGATTTTCAATTAGCCCCATGTAGACATGTGTTTAAATTTAACAATTGACAATGTTGTATAATGTTTGACAGCTATGAAATATGGAATATGGAACATCGATAATTCACACTAGCGATATATAGAAAACAAACGTAATGATACTAATGAAAAGTTCAAAGCGTGCTTATAATTGAACAAAGTGGATATTCTCGAAGATAAATTATGTTTAGAAATGTCCGAACTTAAAATATTCAGCCTGCTATCTTTCAGGCTAACCTTAAGCCACTTAAAATCCTAAACACCCTATAAAGGAAATCTCACAACTTTCTTCCCACATGTTGTGATTTCTATTAGGTCGTGGGAACTGAAAGGTCTTTCAGTTGATTGAAAACTTTATTCTTTCTACAATGGGTCCCTTATAAGTAACTTTATAAAAGCCATTCTAAAACGTGGTCCACACAGGAAGAAATCACAGAGTGTCAGGTCACATGACCGTGCGTGCCCTCAATTAATACTCGTCTGCTTATCCATTCTCCAAAATGAATATTAAGGTACTCTAGCACACATAACGCCTAATGCGGTGGAGCTCCGTCTTGAAATGGGATCGTTGTCCATTTACCCACTAAAATCTTCGACCATTCCCCTTACGTGAACCTCAAAAAAAGACCCACGAGACCTGTCCACACAAAAACCGCAGGCAAGTTTAATTCTTCTTCAAAGAAGACCGTTCAGGCTGAAGGTACCACTTACCACTCGATCGAAATTATCCTCGTGAAGTGCTTGGAGGAGATGCAGACGGAAAACTGGATAGTGCATGCACTTGTCGTAAAGAACGATAGGATATTTGAATTTCTCCCGATAGCTGCACTGCAGATTGATTTGGCTGCTCAACTAACGCCAGCACCACTGTTTCCATATTTTCGTTAGCTGTTACAGATACCGGTCATCGGGAACGCGGCGCGTCGACAACAGGGCCCATTTTTAAGAACTTCTGGTACATCTTCTACACTGTTAAATGATTTAGTAGCGGCGAGTTTGGAAATTGTTATTGAAATTCAGTAAACATAGTTTCGTAATCCGTGTTCGTACTCAGATACGACGTAACAAAAAGAACCCTTTCTTGAAGTGTGAATTTTTGACTTATGTGGATTTTTCGAGAGCGTTGCCTGCTATTGCCGATCTCTGTATAATAAATGTAACCCATAAATTTGTATTTTTTCATTTTAATGTTATCTAGTTTATCACTACATTACACCATTGATTTCTTCTATATATAATATTTATTTTGGACAATTTTTTACCAGTTATATGACACAAAATCCTACATTATCTCCATGATTTTCATTTTTTATCAATGAGTAAACGACATATTAAAATTGGGATGTATTAAAATTGAAAAATGAAAGAATACAATACAATTTTGAAAGTTACCATTTGGCAATTCCAATGTGTGAATGTCATATCAATCGTTTATCTCATTCCAATATTTTTATAACATATTTTTTTCCACCGAATCTATTGGTTATAGAAAAGAAACTAATAATAAGAAATATTTCAGAAAAAATAATAATCTTTCGTAACATTTTTTTTCACTATACTAAACTAAATTTTGCATTAAAAATCTATCTTAAAAAAAGTAAAGGGATTCCACTATCTGAGCAGTCATAATTCCCAGTACAAGCAAAATACAAGATTTCATTTATCTTTTGACGATCAAATTAAAAAGACTAATACTATTCCATCCACCACCATAGGAACGATATTTTAGAATGAGAAAATATTTATTCTATTATTCAAATAATGTCAATTTGTGAAAATGTATGAAAAATGAATTATAATGAATCTTTATCTGATTCCGTCACGGAAATTCAATTTAATGCTAATCGTGGCATTTATCTCGCGGAGATTATTGATTGAACTAACAACGTATATTTTCATCCATCGATTTCTTTTTACTTTTCCTATAAGCATTATTAATCGAGTTTGGAATATTCTTTTCATATAACATACTGTACTATTATGGTATACATTTTTTATCAAGCCTGCTTTTTGTTTCAGGTACTTTCTTTGGGCGCTGATGTCCTTCCTGAATACAAACTTCAGAATCCCAGAATTCACAACTATACTATCCTCCACTATTCTCCTTTTAAAGCTGTTTGGGACTGGATTATACTCATTTTGGTTATCTATACCGCAATTTTTACTCCCTACGTCGCTGCTTTTTTATTAGGAGAACCGGATTTTAATAATAGAAAAAACAAGAAGTACAGCGAAGATCCTATTGTTATTATTGATCTCATTGGTAAGTATAGAAACGAATTTTGAAGATAGTTCTACATATATGCATATATATAGATAAACACTTACTATTTTCATCCTGTTTCATATTTCCTAATGGCTCTCTGTGGGTTTTATATTATTATCATATTAATGAGACAACTAGGGCTTATGCTACTCCCAGAAGGATAGAAACAACAGCATACAATATTCACAAACATTGTTGACAACTGCAATAAATGAGAGAAATTCAAATAAAATCAATCAGCTAATATTTTCTCTATATAAGACACTAATGGTGCCACTAATACAAAAGTAGTTAGTCAGTAATAACTCTCCAGAGATAATATTCTTCATACGATCTATTCAAAAGTTAAAGTGCTTTTTAAAAACAACGGCCAAAGTTTTAATAAATTGAGTATGAAAATAATAGTACAAGACAAAGTCACAACAAAGTAAAAATTACTTGTTGCGGTTAAAACAGATTTTGATTCTTATATTGATATATGTTTCAGGTGATCTATTGATTAATATATTGTCAATGTAAAGTCATATTTTAATATGACCGAAATTGGTCGAAACTTCAATTTATACCTGTTTTTTGAAACTAATTTTCTATCAAGAGAGACCTGAAATCGAGACGATTTATACAGAAAAACTCATAAAAAGGTCTAAGAAATAAAAAGTTGAAGAAATTGATGACTTGCCAAACAACAATACAATAACTTTTTATATCCAAAATCATATTCACTGGATTATACGTTTCCTATGCGGCTAAAAAAATATTTTAACGTTAATTTATCATGAATTATTGTAGTGTTGTGGTATTGTAATTCCCTGATAAAAAGTGGACCCCTCCTCACCTGAAATTATAAATTCTGCATGCTACCTGTTGGATATTTAAGGCAATTGACCAACTCAATAATATCTAGACCCTACTATCTGCATTAATGGAGTGTACAGCCTACACCTGCATGTCACAAGAAGAAGAAGAAAGAAATATATTCACAATTTAATTATTGGCGGGTACCATATAAAAATGGTGATTGATGAGATTCTTATAAATCCTAGAATGTATATGAAATAAAATCCGCCGAATACCATTCTGTTAATTGTGTAAAAATAATGAATTTATTCCTCGCTACAGAGGGCTGTTGACTTTAAATATTATAAAAAAACAATATCAAATCGGAGATTAATTTCGAGAAAATAACTATATGGACGCTATTATAAAGTTACTGAACATACTGTTCACACTACCACTGCACTTCGGTATCCAAATTAACCTTCAGTCTCTGCAGACGATAGCTTGGGTATCGAAACACGCGTCAGACAATGTAATTGTGAGTTTTGGTGTAGTAGTAGAGTAAATAATCTATTTCAGTGTAATTATCATCAATGGTCACAGAAATTTCAATTTAACTATCATAAAGATTTTATTGAAATACCACATGGTAAGATATTTTATTACTTCTCTCTAAATTCTTAATATCATGCTTCTGCAGACTTAATAATTTTTCTTTTGTCTTCTTGTTCAAGTCTTCTCCATGACAAAATAGCCCTTTGTTGTTCAATATAGACAACTTCAAATATAGCAGCTTAATTAATAATAGATTTTAAGATGAGTAATGAGACATTTCAAAAGTGAGTTTCTTGCAAAAAACAAAGAGCGGCGCACTTCAAAGAGCGGCATATTTTTGTGACACAATAGAATATCCATGTATTCTTAATTATTTTTAAGACTTATTGTGATTAATTATAGTCACAGATAACTTAAATTCCTCAAATAACAAGTTTGGGGACCCTTTTCAGAAAATATTATATGTATTCTATTCAGATACTTCTAATAAAACTTAATAAACACAAAGGCTTCCATTTCTAATTTTTTTTCTATGTCATCTCAGCTCTAGAAAGAAAAATGATTTAGAGAATAAATTTAGTAGAAGCAATCCGTTCAAGTTATCTTTCTACTCATTCTCGTAAAATTTATTATTTTATACAATCCATAGTATTGAAGTTTATAAATTTTTTTTCAAATCTTTTTGTGTGGTATCTAATCTTTGTAATAAAACTCTTCCCTCTCAGTGTTACTGATTGAAGAATGCTCTTATTTTTCAATATCAGCTAACTGTATTGCTCGAATCAATTGAAAAAAAAAACGTTTTTATGGTCTGTGTTAGGTTATTATTGCTGCTGATGATCCAACCGGTTATATCTGTATAGAGTATTTAGCAGAATTGACTTTGAATACTAAAAACTTATTTTAGAGTCTCATTAGCTCAATTGTAATTGTATCTGCATATCGTATTACCTTTTCTTATTTAAATATGGATATTTTTCCTAAACAAGAAGCGTACTATAGAAATTTCTATTAATGTTTAGAGCTTAGAAATATAACTACGGCAGTTTAAGTGTTTGAGGAATTTTGATATTGCGGTTCATTGTCTCCAAAAAGAAAAGGAGAATGTGAGGCAAGTACAAAACAATTCCAAAAGCTGATAATATTATTATAAGGAATAGCAAACTAAAACGAAGAAAGAAAAGCAAAAACTTGGAACAGATTTGCTGGATTCGTATGTATGGTACGAAAGTTATTAGAAGAAGAAGGTAATACTAAGAAAAACAGCATACCGGATATAAGGAATAACGTGGAAGTCATCATTCAAGAAGTGGACCAAGCCCTGATGACCTTAAAAAAAGAAAATCTCCAGGGTAAGATGAATTCCATAATGTACGATGGCCAAAATCTCACATAAGAACTTACAAATCTTACCCGAAAATACTGATACATTGTATAATATCAGACAAATGGCGAACCAGTACAATTATACTCATATCTAAAAAAGAAGGAGAAAAAGGAAGAACCGGCTAACTACTGGGCGTGAATTTGCTGAATAAAACATTGAAGCTTGTTACAAAAATTATCACCAATAAAATTAACTCACAACACTAGAAAACGAGAAGCAAAGATTCAGATCAGGAAGATGTAGTATTTATCCTAACTAGTTGAGAAATCCATAAAATATAGCAAACCAGAATTCCTATGCTTCATTTACCTCACAAAAGCCTTTGACCATATTGAAGTGGAGGATGTTATGTGAAACATACCTATCAATACAATCCAGATCATCGTAAAAATATACTCAGACAATCAAGTTCAGGCTCGCGTTAATGGTAAACAAACAAAACCCAAACCAGTTAATAGCGGTATCAAACAAGGAGAATCGCTTAACCCCATGTTCTTCAACATAATAATAGATGCAATCATAAAAAATGTTAGGTTAGGCAAAGGTTACGGAATAGATGACAGATAAATCAAAATTCTGTGTTATGCCAATGACACCATGATATGTGCCGAAAATGAAAATGATCTTCAAAGATTATTAAATATCTTTAGTCAAACAGGAAATCAGTATAATATGACTATCTCAACTGAAAAACCTATTTGCATGATAAAAGAATCCATTAGATGCAAAACAGAACTAGAAAGTCAAATAATACAAAAGAGACTGAAGTAACTTGGAATTTACATAATCAATTATGAAGACCTAGAAGACGAGGTAAGAGGACACGCGGGATGTCTTTAGAACGTAGTATGGTGGAACAAACACTTAAGATAAGAAAAAAAGGCACGAATTTACAAAGCGACAAACAGTCCTATATTGACCTATACATCAGAAACAAGACCAGAAACATCAAAAACCAAAGAACTCTTGGAGGCGACAGAAATAGAAATTCTCAGCCCGATCTTGGGAAAAACACTATTAGACAGAGAAAGAATCGAAAACATCAGACGACCACAGAGTAAAAAACAATGGAACCAGCATATAAATCGAATTACAAACGATACGATATGAATAAGAAAAACGATAAATGAGAGCAAGACGAGAAATGAGGCATAGAAAACCAAAATAATGAAACCATTGAATACAGCTGTTAATGTCAAGTATGTGCCACTCTACATGGTGAATCAAGAGGAACTTTAAATGTAGAGTCGCTCAGGACGGATATCATGTGGCTACTAAGAAGTGTCAAATCCTCTTCTTAAAGTAGTAGTAGATTTTTTGTAAGAAAATGTCCCTGAGAACATGAAATCTACTCATTCAGGCTCAGATATTTTATTATGAAGACTTTATTTATTCTTTCGAATTTACAATCTATTGTTTGACATGCTTTGATATGTAGTCTAAAGTCAAACTTATCAGGTTGCTCAATTTAGTTTTAATTTTAATACGTTTGAACTTAGTAAATTATTTAGTATTATTAGCAATAAACTTATATGTCGCAAAATTGTTTCTACGATGAGTTCCTAATCTCAATCTTTACCAGAGAAAATAATAGCTGTATTTTTCGCTTAGCATATACTTGTACTAGTGAAATTAGGAACATAATTGAACCTTATACTATTCCTTGTGGAACACCTATCTTTAGTATCGAGCTTTTCGAATCACCTACTTTCACGCATTGGTTTCTGTTTAGTAAATAATCTTTTCAGAGCCTAAAGCTACAACTCTTACAACATTGTTACTTAGCTTGTCAAGTGGAATGATGTGAAAGACGGTGTCGAAGTTTTGATCATGTCAAGAAGTAATGGAACACATTTGAATGATTTACCTAATTGAATTTTGAATAAAATATATGAATTATTTAATCTATTTAAAGTAAATAATTAATAAGAAGGTTTCCGAGAAAAAAGTTGGTAATTTTCCATCTCAATTAATTCAAACTGTATATAAGAACGTAATTCATTACATCGTGATGTACAAGGATTGAATACTGTATCCTGTCATAAAAATACCAATTTTTCATGTGAAATAAAATTTGTAGCTATATACTGGATTTACTTATCTTTGTTTCAGTTGATGTAACATTTATAGTGGACATTTTAATAAATTTTCGCACAACCTACGTAACGGGAAATGATGAAGTTGTATCAGATCCAGTGAAAATAGCTTTCCACTATTTGAAAGGATGGTTTCTTATAGATCTTGTAGCGGCAGTTCCTTTCGACCTCTTATTTTTCGGCTCCAATACAGATGAAGTGAGTACAAATGAAGTATGTATAACACTCTGCATATCTTATTTGGAATGTCCTGATTGGTTTTTCGTGAATCTCAATGTCAATGTCATAAATTCTACCACAGAGAATATTGATTTTATAGAAACGAATTTGATTACTATCGAAGTTTGAAATTAATTTATGTAATTTCAAACCACTGTTAAATTGATTACAGTTTCAAAAGGTGAATGTGTAGGTAATAAGAGTGTAGTGGGCTGAGTAGTAAAACTAATGTTGTGCTTAATCGCACAAATAATCATTGCTGTAGACAAAAGCTGTGAAAAATCATTGAATACACACTTACACTGTTTTATCCTTAAATGATTATGAATTTCAACATTATACAAAAAGCTTCCAAATGAAGATTTTAACAATTATTGAATTTATTTTTATAATTAGTCTGTCTAATTAAATCGATAGAATCTCTTTGACACGAGATATGAAACGCTTATCCTAAACTGTGGTCTCGATATTTTCCGACCTTACAAAGGAAACACAATCTTCTCTCTAATCCCTATATGCTATATCAGGTATATGCTATTTTCCAAACGAGTTTAATGAGATCGAAATTCTTTATATAGAAAAACTTCATTGTTCATAAAAATAATTTTAAACTGGGGATAACACAATCATTCTCAGATAATATTTGACCACTGATCCATTTTACAAGTAATAGAAAACAATCTATGTGGGCGGAATCGGGCGAGTAGTGTGTGTATCTGAGTAACAATCCAAATTTCAATATAATTACAACAATTTTTCTAGAATGCCGTTTTCGCTTAAACTTTGTTATAACTTGGCATAATACTCGCCGTTGACAATGTTTTCCTTTTCAGTGCTCAGTCTTCTTCCTCTTTGGAGTCAATTCTTTCTTCATATTACATTGTTTTGATTTTTTGGTCTCGTATGTTAAAAAATGGATAAAAGTTTAATCCGTGATTATTAAAATATGCAAAACTACTGCTTTTTGTCGTAAATCTTCGCTAAATTTAATTGAAACACTTTTAATGCCGTTTTTGATAGAGTTCCACTATTATATCTACTACTTATCGCATTTCCAGTCGACATGGTAGTAGCGCTTCGTAGATCTTTTTCAGTTTAGTAAACCACCAAAATGCTCGCCCTGGTAGCTCGTACGACCTGCGTTACCTAATAATCGATTTTTCCAAGAAAGAAACTTGAATCTTGAGTAGATCATAGTTCATTTATCGTATTTACTAGAAAAATTAACTATTAATAACTTCCAAACAAATACTAAACAACGTGGTCTGCGTTCAAACTTGAAACAAGGTTATATACTTTATAATCAAGTGGTATTCTTCAAACAACTATCAACTACCCCAATCCCCAAGTCAGGCCGTGTCTAAACGGCTACTCAGGTATTATTCAATGTCTACAATAACATTTTGATCCATTCAATTTGGGTGAAAGAATTTTTGCAATATGTATGTTCAATACATTCAGAAATGTAACTATAATTGTCAATATATTGTATTCATACGATTGGTGTGAATTAATTAGTAAACTTCAGAGAGGAATTAATTTGTATTGAATATGGTGGTAGTATTAGACAAACGCTAAGCTGTTCGCCTCAAGCTTTTGTTGCCATTGTTATAATTTGTAGTAAATCTATCAGGACTGACCAAATTTGATAAACTTATTGAAAAAAAATCGATGTTAAATGTTGCATTTTTGAGATGTGGAACATTTGAATGCTCTCAGTTTAGTCTACTGACTTTCGTTTCCACCAGGGCCGGACTGGAAAAAACAAATCAACGAAACACATTATTTGATGCAAAAAACTAGAAATGAATTATCAAGTCACGCAATTGTAGTTAGTTGTTTATTTAAGTAGTAATAGATATGAAAACTACAATCACTTACTTTACCATTAAATTATGAAATTAATTAAGTTCTAAAATGCCCATTACTTCTTATAAATAAGTGATTCTGTATACCTAATGAATGATAAATTTGGAAATAAAATAAACAATAATTGATTGTTTACGATGATATTGGAAAAATTATTGTTCATGTTCCCTTTATCATCATTGTCATCTTTCTCCATAATAAATATGTTTCAACAATTCACAAGAAACGCTATTTGAATAATAATTTGCAGCTATTATTTTGTTACATGGAAAATTACAGTTGTAAAACTTGAATATACATTTTTCTAGCTAGTGGAGTTACAAAGTATAAAATAATATAGAGAGGCAACGCTCTCGAGAAAAAAAAGCATAAATCGGGCCACGCTCATAAGGCTGTCAACGCTGTCGAAAAATATTAAAACGAAGCATCTTCGTGCTTCAGACAGTTCTGTCTGTCTCATCGTAACATGTGTTCATCGAGTAGACGAGTGGTATCTCGGATGCAGTCAGGGTGATACGTAGTTCCAGTATTTCATTTTGTGGTCGGATAAAGCAACCTTCAATCTGAACGCTACGTTCAACCGGCATAACTGCGTGTACTGGAACGACCAAAATCCTCATCTCTTCATTGAAGAAGAATTAAACCTGCCTGAGGTCTTTGTTGGCAGATCTCCATGCGGAAGGTCTCGTGGGCCCATATTTTTTTAAGGGTCACGTGTCGGGCCAAAGTTATCTATCACGCTCGTGGATTTACATTGGCAAATGGACAAAGATCCAGCAATCGCGAACATCCGCAAGTTAAAGCTTAGCCGCACTACGCGTTATGGAGAATTACAGAATGGATGGACAGAATTCCTTGAGTGGCCTGCACGGTCATGTGATCTGAAATCCTGTGGTTTCTTTCTGTAGGGCTTTTCCAAGGCACTCCCTTTTGCAATAAGATCACGCACCCTTACCGTACTCCAAACTGCAATTAACGAAGAATTTTAAACTCTTCGTGGACAGCTTGACATGGTTAACTGGACCTACCTCTCCATTGAGAATAATTGCCACAAATACATTAATCAATATTGACATTAATTTGAACACTTATGGTAACCCTCCTTCGAATCTACCAATAAATTTATTTTGGCGCTGCATTTTTTCTTATAAGAATGAAAAAACTAACTAACTGCGTCTTAAAATTATGACTCATTGCGCAGTGTGAAACAATCTATCTTCTTCACCAGATCTTGTGCTATGAGATTTGAGTCATTTGAAGTTATGAAATGACAGCAACGCGCGTCTTGAAAAACATCACACAAGACGTTCGGTACTATTTGAAAAAATGGAAAGTTCGCATCCGTTTTAGGAATAGACGAGTATGTAATAAAAAAAAAGGCCACGCGTTGTATCCTTAAACCAGGATGAATGGTAATCGTAGATATGCATATTTCTGACTTATAAAATAATTTTTATTATCAACGCACTGATGAAGGCAATTGAGCAATTACTTTTTATTCTAGGTATATTGGTGATCATTCACTTCTGTAATGTGGACATATAATATCCTTTTTACTATATATTAGGTATTAGGATGTTAGTAGTAATAAACTGCAGTCGCCCATTTTAGTAGGTCTAGACAAATATTCTGTGCTTGTGGACCATCCCCATAGTCAGGCGCAAGATTTTAAACACTTGACCGCTGCAACTGACTAAACTAGTCCCATAAACGCATTCTAATGGATTTCAAAAATTATTGATCTTCATTAGGTTTATTTTTGGTGGCTCATGAAAATTTTCTTTCTCTATCTATTTAGATAACATCCTTTTCTGTATTAAATTATCTTCACGCCTATTTCCATAGTTCGCTTAAAATATATTCGAGATCATTTAATGGAATGATACATAAGTATGTCTTTTTTGTTTTTTTTACTCTCTATACCTGCTTCTTCTCGTATTCTAGTGTATGTTTAATTTCATTTTATTTATTTTATCTTCTCTTCCAAACTATCATTCATTTCTCGTAAAGTCATAGCTCACATTAACTTTTTTTTATATTATTTAGGTTTCCCGACTCCTGATTTAAGGCCGCTTGACAAGATGCAATATTTCTTGATCAAAACCATGCGCAGATGAAGTTCAGTTGATTGTTTCATGCAAGATCATGACATTGACAAGTTGCAATCTAGTTACTTTTGGCCTTTCGGCTGACTTTCGTAAAACTTTGCTTTGTTTTCATTGTTAAACTAGGTACCTACAAAATATTAGATAAAATTTAAGGTTAGGAATTTGTTTACTTTTACTGTTTACAGAGACTTGCATGCAATTTCTTGCACGTTATATTGCATTATGTCAAGCGGTCTTAATTTGACATTATGCAAGTCTCTTGCCATTTCATCATAATTATCACTAATCCAAATTTCATAAGCAAAAGTAAACAATTTCCTAACCTTAAATGTCATTTAATATTGTGTTATCGGTTTAAAATTTAAAAATGAAACTAACAAAACTCAGTAGGATTAGAAACAAGTAGTCAGTGCATCACTGGAAGTAATTATATCTACTGCTTCCTTACTTTTGGAATCTGATGGACAGAAAAGAACATGCGATGGTGGGCCAGGCCATAGCTAGATAGAACAAGGGGAAACATGAGTTTAGTTACAGAATTAGACTTGAAAACATACAAAAATTATTTGAGAATGGATGAAGAATCATTTGAAAAACTCCAGAAGAAAATAAAACATAAGTTAACTGAGATATCCTTGGAATGAAATAATTAAATGAAAATGGCACCGAACTGATAATGATGCAAGTGCGAGATCTTGCATGAAACAATCAGCTGAACTTCATCTGAGCATTCTTTTGATCAAGAAACATTGCCTCTTGCATTATAATTTATAATTTGCTCATTATGTATTCTGCTTTAATCTATCATTATATCCTCTGAAAGCTTTTTCATTATCAATCTAAGTTTTATTATTTTATTTTTCATCAATACATAATTGTAGACTTTCTTTATAGTAGAATTCACGTTCCTTAATAAAACTCTTTTCCTCTGATCTATTTAGGCAATATTCCTTATCAATAACTGCATGACTATCAGAATTATCACATCTTTTATCTCAGGACCAAAAGGTAGAGCACTTTACATAAAATGAATACATTATATAATTATTCGAAGCATGCAGTGGAAACGAAAGAAACTTCAAAGGCCTGTACCGACTATAGATAAAACGTGACGAATTGGCTGTGCTGTTAAATCGAACGAATCTGAATTCTTGTCGATTTTTAATAAAATAACCTTTGTTTACACCTCACACACTTCATTTCCCTTTTATCTGTTTCAAAATCCGTGACTCTCCTAGTTTCGCATAAACTTCATTGTCGTTTAGCAAATATACCTCTTTGCTAATAAGGAGTCTTCAAAAAATTAATCTTTTTTGTACGTGTTGGAGAACAATGTTTTATATGGAACTATTTACAGTATATTATATTTAAGTTGAAAGCAACTGCATAATTTTATTATTATAGCTAATTCAAATTCGAATTTCTATACAACCCAAATTACAAATATAGTCAAGTGAAATTCGAAATGAATATTCTATATAGTACATTATAGATGTATAATCATGCTTGTAGCAGCTTCAGAGTTCAACTTGAGGTACTTCCAACATGATCCCGTCATCTATGAAAAAGCAGCTGTAATAATTATTCAAAGAAACTGATAATTCCTTTAAATACTCAACCTCATCGAATACACCCCATATCTTTATAATAACGATAGCTGAACCACCAGTTTTCGCAATCATCTGAACTCAAAAACAGCAAGAATAAAATCAAAAAATACTTAATACATAGAATTTGATCACACCAAGAAAATGTAATGATAATTTATTTGAAATTAAATTGCTTTATTATTTGCCAACAAAAATGTTTGGAATTTTTTTATATTTTAAATAGAATTTAATTCACTAAATTGAATCAATGAACATTTTGGCGAGTAGCATTGAACTTTTGTTTTATTATTGTTAATTTCCTCACAAAAATATTCATTTTCCGTTTCGTTGTGAAGAAAATATCTCATTAGAACGCAATTCTGATCTAATTTAACTGTTTATTTAATTTCAAGGGTTTGTTGTTATTTCGAACGAACATTCAGGGTCCCGCAGGTAACGGGAGTATGACTGCAATTGAAAAAGAGTAATAAAACACATAATTATTTTTCTGTTTGAATCTATCCGATGGTTTGGAATCCAATAGTAGAGTTAACGTAGCTTGATTTTTGAATTACCCCGGGGATGTGATAGGATAATAATACAAATATTTGAGTTTTAATAATACAAGACCAAATTATGTTTTCATTTAGTTTCTTTTCTTGATGTAATATCTTGGAGAATGTTGTTGAGAAAATCTTTTGAAATTAGAAAAGATCTCATTCATTGGCAAGCAAACTGCAGTGTTGTAGTTCTTTATTCTAAAAAAACAAATATAAGAGGGTAAACACTATTACAATCGAGTAGTTCGAGTAGTCTCTCGTGTGGAGATGCCTGTTGATATTCATCTTGAACTTATATAGGTTGTAGTTCAGGAAAGACGCAGGTTTGCACTTCTACAAAGAAATGAATCTCCATAAATTAACGTTTACTAACTCGTTGTTAATGAACTTCGTCTACCTGTGGAGAAGGTTTTGCAAATACTACTCTAGGTGGGATTATGTCGACTAGCTCGGCAGAGCATCTACCGTGGTAGTATTGTATCAAACAGAGTGGTTAGTGATCTTTCTTCTATACACTAAGCTGTCCAAGTTTCTGGTCAACTCTGGATCGCCTATAAATCTAAATGCCCTCTTCTCTATTGAGTCGAGCATCTTCATGATATGCTTGCGAACCGAGCTCAAAATGTGCGAACAATATTCCAAATACAGACGAATCTAGGACTTGTAAAGAATTCCAATTATGAAGCTGCCTTGGCTAAATCGGCCACGAGACTTTGGCATTATACTCAATCAGATTCCTTGCACCCCACTTCAGAATATTTTCAAGGTCGATATTAGTGGTGGTTAGTTGGTGATCTGTTTTTGCCTACGGATTGGTGTGTTCGCCCAGTTCATTTGAGTGGTTGATTTTAACGACGACACCAGTGTGCTATCGTCGGCGAAGCTTTAGATCGGGTTTGCAGGTGAAAGAGAGTAGGTGACAAGATGCATCCCTGGGGAATACCAGCGTTGATCTCAAACATTTCTGAGGTCTGTCCATCGGTATTGACCTGGAGGGATCGGTATTTGAGAAAGTTACCAAGTCAGTCGATAAGTGAGGACAACAAGCAGTACGACTACTTTCTCCATGACCTTCGCAATGGCTGGAACTAAAGCAGTCGGACGGTAGTTATTGGGTACCGTTTTTTTCCTTTTTTTGGTATGAGTTGAGCCCGAGCAATTTTCAAATATACAGGGAAATGACCTTTTTTTATGTGATAGAGAAAATAGTTTGAATAAGGTACTTGTTGGTATAGCAACGCAATTCTTCAATACGATTGGTGCTATTTCATCTGGGCCAGCAGCTTTAATGATTCTCAAGCATTTGAGAAGTTTTACCATATCTGGTTGTCGTAATTTGACAACAGCTAAATATACGAAGGGTGATAAAGAAATACAACAAATGTCTTTTTCATCATTATCTACTTACACTGCATCTATTTCCACTAGTGTGTCTCAAACTCACATGTGTTGAGATAATCAATGATAAGTTTGAACTTGTTTTGACTTGTCAGGGTACTACTAGATATGGCGGAATCCTGTTTGCATTGTTTATCGTGAATGGAATTAAAAAACGTTTAAACGGCTTGAGAGATTGAAAAGTGGAAATAATACACTTTGGGCCTCAGAAACAACAGATATAACATGTACAGCAAGTGGATAAACTTATTTGCAACAAGCAATTACCATGCTACTTCTGATATTCTTCTTGAAAATAGCAAATGTGCTAATAAAGATTGACTCCTTTCCTTACATTGGAAAAACTGAGAAAAAGTGAATGGAAGCTATTCCAAAAAAGCCTTTTGGAAATGTTTACAGATTTATCGTTACAATGGGTGTATCAATAGCCAATGACACTGTGAAGAAATCTAAATATGATGCCGCCTTTTCAACTGTGTTTCTAATAAAATATATTTTCCATCACTTCTCGAACCATAAAAATTATTACTATTATGTCAAATGAAATATATACAATTATTTTTTGTCGGTAAACCACCTCAAATGACTTGCAAATTAGTTTTAAACCAGAACATTGTTCAAAGCTACTTTTAAAACACAAGAAAACAAACGAGAAGAAAAAAGGTCCTACTACAATTAATTTAAAACAACTGCAAATAACTTAAAATGTTTATAAACGACTTTCTACAACGAAACAATTTCAATTAATGAAATTCAACAAAAAAGTTGTTTGCTGTACAATTAAGCAGAAAAAAATTCTTAATAGCCGTTATAAATACGTTCCATTATTCATTTAAAATAAAAATTTGTTCATTTACTTATAATCTGAAAAGTTTAATATGTGAAAGGAAATTTTTGGTAAATAATGACAAAAGAAACAAACTTGCTTCTTACTAGTCTGAAGATGAGTTTTCCTAGAGGGTAGGGAAAGTTTTCCACTTATATGTTCTTCGAAAGAAATTCAACGTCCTTTGACTTTTCTTTGTTTGTGAACAAAAAATATTCCTAGGGCCAAATTTTTCAAATAGATTGCATGAGATTAAACTTCAATTCAATAATGAATCTAACCAAATGTAATTGTTTCGCTTGATGTCTCTCTTCGTTCTCATAATATCGGTAATAAAACCTTTTTGAAGGTAAGCAATGAAAATCATTTCACATACATCCTAAAAAACCGACCCCGCTACCTTCTTTGAGGCCGATTCTACCCATTTTAGCGAACTGTCGGTGGTGATAAACTCATCGCCAAAATTATCTGCTTTGGACTTTTCTTTGACTAGCTTATTATTCGAAAGTAACTTTGTATTTTTACATGCGCTTCAATTTGACATTAATTTGATTCAACTTTCAAGGAACACATATATCGAGGAATATGTTGTGTAAATAGGATTAAATTATGCTATGAAACGATTCGTTCAGGTTCATCCGTCCTTGTTTTTCGGTTCTGTGAGCTTTTTGCTATTTTTTTTTTACCTTGGGCAGAGAGCTGGCCTGACCCATGAACCCTCCTCGTTTTTCCGCGCTTGGGTCCAGCAAGAAAATAATAGAGCTACTCAATTCACCCGCGATCATGCAGGCGGAGTTAACTTTCCTGAGCGATACAATCTTCCGAAACAAATCTCGAATCTACAAGGCTGTCATCCGGCCTATATTAACATACACAGCGGAAACCAGACCAGACACATCGAACACAAAGAGAATATTAGAAACCACCGAAATGAAAATAGTAAACGTAAACGAATGGATATTGCAAAGAAAGAGGGAATGTAACGAACACATAGATCGAATGAAAGAAGAATGGTCAAAATAACTACAGACAAGTCGCCTTTAGGGCACCGAATCGTTGAAAGCCTCAGCAAGAGATGCAGTGACAACCTCTCTAATAATTAAACGGCAAAGGATACGAGGAAAACACGCATTTTGCTTACATTAAAGAAATAAGAAGAAAGAAGAATTAGAACTTAATCCGATTGATTGAATCTTTCGACACCATGCTTGATGAAGATGGGATCAGCAACCGCTTACTTTTATATCCGGTCACATCCATTTTTTTGCTAGGTGGATGGCCTTTCCAAAATCACGATTTGCCACGGATAAAAAGTAACTCCATAATTTCCATAAATCTTATATTCTAGTAAACTTAAGCATATTTCATAGCAGTCTGCCTTGATAGCAAACAAAAAACTAATGGATCATAATGGCCATTTTAGAGCCAAGAAACTGTAAGAACTTTGCGCAAAATGAGAAATTTCTATATTATTAATAAACAAAAATTTTGTCTATATTCGTAAACAGCGTTTAGCTGTTGATAGCTCCATGCACTTCTTATATGTTTTTAGGAATCTAGCTTGGAAGAATTTTGCAACGACTGTTATAGATGTTTCTTCTAATGCAGTCAACATGAATGCCTTTCACTAATATCTTCTCTTGGTTTCCTTTTGAATCCAATTGAAATAGCTTTCCTGCTCATTTTATTTTCGAATGATCCGTGATTGTGCGCATATTTTCTCTTGGAGATCAGGTTCTCCGTTCCATTTGAGTGAAGCCTTATAGCTTTCTTTGGTAATCATGTTTCTCCACTGTTCAAGGCCTTGTCTTTCCACAAACAAATTTCTCCAATGTTCACTTTCAATAAATGCCTTTTTTCATTATGACTGACGTCGCTCTAAGCTAGTAAAAGCAATTAGTGAAAGCCAGTTGAGAAGAAACTGTTTACATCAGATTTGAATTTGGAATGCAGATGAAGGGATTACCTTGGCAAACAATATACACCTGTCCACCATTGCTCTGATTCATTTTTTGTCTCGAGTCCGAAGTGATGAACCCATGATTCAATCATGCTCATGAGAAGCTGCAGAAATTTAGCTTTGTTGTTTTAAAATATCGATAAACACTTCCGATAGTGTCTATAGTGTGAGCAAACGCTGTACACATTTTGTACTCATACTTTTGAACTTCACCGTTTGGTCGATAACTGCGATGTTCGCATAATTTTACTGTTTAAAACTAGAACACCTAGAGTAAATGCCAGTCCATATTCACTATTTAAAAAATCCAAATACTAAACAACGTGGCTTCTTCAAACATTAAACGTATATTTCATAGATTATGTACTTTATAATAAAATAATATTTTCTAAGGACTTGTATTTATGGAACTAACCCGGTACTATGCTATTTAAAACTTCATGTAACTAAACTAAACAAGAAAAGATAAAATTGATTTAGATAATTAATAACTGATTATGAAGATTATTTTTTTTGTTCCTTTGTCTCAAACAGATAATGTAAAAAATTCATTTCTAGTTCACGGTTCACAATATGGAGTGCCATAATTCCAGTCTGGTTCTGATCTCCACTGTCTATTCGTTGTTTGATTTTTGAGGAATTTTTGAAAGAACGAAATTTTAGTAGTTAGACATGTTATCATAAGACAAAGAAGTACGCAAAACATGTGTGTTTTGAAAACGATACACCTAAAAATTGTCATCAATTCAATTATTATTTGTTTCGGAATTTTAGGTAGTAAATCAAAATTATGTAACACATGGACTATTTAATCAATAATGTACTGGATGGATACCTTAGAACGGCTGTCGGTCTTATCGCAGGAAAAGATTTTATTGCAACCCCGAAAAACACGTGGAAATTATTTTCAGAAGTTTAGGTCTACCACTAGAGGTCGTATTTGAAAATATAAAATTGAAATAGCAACATTTTTTGAAATTTACCTAATTAAATGAAACTTTATTTACAATAATAAGATTCTCAAAGAAATTCTGTGCATTTTTCAGTACGCAAGATTTAATCTATCTCTTCAAATAAGAGGTGGGGGAAATTAGGAACCTTATTATGAAATAATGCCTATCTGATTTTTGTAAACTTGATGTTTTTTGGAAAAACTTTTGTCCAGCAATAGAAATTAGAAATTTAATCAGCAACTAGAGGGCATTGTTTGTCTTTTAGAAATAGGATACAGGATATCCTGTAAATTTTTAAATGTGTAGCGAAGGATTCTAGACGGACAATGAATTGCCACGTCTTTTAGAAGACATACCTTTAGCCATAAATGTTTTTACAGCATAATGGTTGCACGACACATTATTCGTCACTTTTTATATCAAATGTACCCTGGTAGGAGGATAGAACTTGAAGTTTATTTATTTGACCACTCAGATCTCCAAGCCTAACTTGGTAAGATTCTTATTTGTGAGGCCGAATTGAAGATCTCGTTTACACCAATAGACCCACTATAACAGATTATATTATTGTATAAATACGGCCGGCAATACGAAGTATTTCAATGGCAGAAATTGAAAATGCTGTTTACCGATGGGCGACATGTTGAGCACCTAGGGTGCCACTAATTACTATTTATCAATATTAGTTATCAAAGCTGTAATTGTTAGATTTGTTACATGGTATACATTTAAATAACCCCATCTAGCTCTAATAATAGATTATTGTAATCAGTTTTAATTATTGCAGATAGAACATTCTATCTAGAATAAATTTTCAAGTTCTGTGTGGGCAAACTATACTATCAGACGATTGAAGAGAAATTTGTTAAGATATCTCAGGGCACACAAAATATATCGACATGCAGTTTGCGCTATTTGAATGTTAATTTAGTACACTGTTAGAATGTTTTATACTTCTATTTAAATTTGATAAGAAAAATCACAATATCTAAAATATATAACGCCCTCTAGCATTGCTAATTAAATTGCTCAGAATTCATATATTATTTATTTACTTTTCAAATAAAAAATGCGCAGAATAAGTTGAGGAATTATATTAGGGTACATTTCAAAAAATTTTGCTTTTACAATTTTATATTTTCAAATACGCCCTCTAGTGGTGGACCTGATATTCTGAAAACAATTTCCACGTGTTTCTCGAGGTCAATTTTATTATATCCCCCCCCCCTGAAACTGTAATATAATCCGTTCCTGAGATATGGCAAACAGCCGTTTTTAATTGCCTATCTGATACGTGTGAGCATTAACATGATATACGCAATGTCTGATTCAATTCGTTGATCAGGAAAATTTTTATTGATCAAAAGAATATCCACGAATTATGTTGAGTGGTACATTGCGTATAGCGTTTTAACAAGAACTTAATTCTAGTAGATTGAGTCTTTACCACAAAAACCTCTATAACAAGCTCTTATTTAATTTATTGAGCCTTCAATTCCGAACATCAAATTAACGTTTATTTCAAGTTGATTAAAAATTGAAAATTAATTATAAAATTAAGAATTATCTCCTTTTATCGATTTATAAAACACACAAGTTTTTGTCAATTATTTTTGGCAGAAAAACTTCACTACACCAGTCATATTTCCGCAATATTCAAAGATTCTTTTGCAAGATTTTTTCGTGAAAGATGATTTTTAAATGAACTTTTAATTCTTTTCTATAGTTGGGCTTGGATAAAGACGAGGTAGTCTATGATAGTTTGATGCTTTTAACCAGATAGAAGTCTATGTAATTTTTAATGTTGATTATATACATAAAATAATGGTTCACACTTTCAAATTTATGCATTAATGATAATTATTTTTATAATAATAATAATAATAAATATAGTAAATGATAGTAATTATATATCAATAATAATATGTATAATGATAAATAAACTTCTTATATCACTAAATAAGTCCCAAATACTGAAAACAAAGTTGATAACTCTCAAAAACCTACTCTGGATTTAGATTTATTCGGAATCAATTTTTAGTAAGTAGATAGTTGATAAATTAACTCATAAAAATAAGTTTCTTCCCTCCCTTAAAATCATCGTCATGATGCAAATTAGTCATTTTCAGTACTAATAAATTCAAGGTACAACGTACTTCCTCCAACTTTATAAAGATTTTACTGAATGAATAATGAATCAATTACTAGCTCCTGATATTTTATAATAAATATCATATCAAAATTTAAGAATACCAATAATGATGACTAAATTAAAATTAGTAATGTGAGAGCCAAAATTAAAAAAGATTTACGTCGAAGTCATTATAACTAGATGGGAAACGTAGGACAACAGCTAGCAGTTGATTCTAAGAAGTTTTGGTCCTATCTGGAAACCAATAAGAAAATTACCAACCGACTTACATATTCTATAAAAGCGAACCTCTTGACAAATTTAATTCTAATACAAATACGTGTTAACCTTCTTTTACAGAATCTGAAGTTTTAACTAGACTCTAAAAATTAAAATTTTTCATCTAGTTGTGCATGTCTACTACGAGACAGTGCGTCAGTTCTGGCAATACCATTGGATTAATTATTCAATTTCTCGTTAAAATATGGTGATTTCTGTTTTCTATTCCATACGCTTCTAGATATAGTGCTCAGTATTCCCTCACACGTCGAGAGAATGTAGATTGAGATTTCGTCTCCTGTGCAACAAAATCTGACAGGATGATCATCTTCTATTTGCGATAGTTCCTCTGTAATATGGACTAGACATATTTTTAATTGCATAAATGTCTGCTTTAAAAATGCTTGATATGTTGCCCAGGCTTTCAGAGTATTTAGTTCTGGTCCTGTACAACCCTATTCCAGTTCTGTCGCCTACTGCTTTATATCTGTCTATCACCATTCTATCACCATTCAATGGCATTTCTGCTCATTTCTTGTATGGTGTTTTGATCATACTCATTTCTACAATTTAGAATTGAGGCCAGTTTTCTGTAGAAGCTAAACTTTTTCGATGCATCAGGTTTGGGAATTGTTTAGAGACGGTTTTTAGTTGGTGATTCAGTCTCTAAACATTCTGTGTGATATTTTATCTCACCGGTACTATGTGGAGAGATGGAAGATTCAGAATCACTTCTAGTTCAGCTGTGATTTTATGGCTCCGGTTGCACATATGAAAGTCAATCTTTGTACTTTTAATAGGTTGTTCCTCGTGGTATTCAGACTAGCTCTAGTACCTCAATCTACTGCTCCATATGGGATGATTGGTCTCACAATTGCCGTGTACATCCACAGTAGGATCTTTGATTACAACCCCATTTCCTCCTTGCGAAGCTTCTACACACCATCAGGGCTTTTGTGGCTTTATTGATTATCTCCTTTTCGTGTTTAGCAGCACAATTAGCTAACGTATAGAAGTTGATTAGATCTAGATAGAGTTGGCCAAGGCTTTCTAACGGTTATATCATAGTATCACAAATTTATGAGGCCATATCTGATGATAGAAAACTTACATTCTAATATATGTATGCATATGATATAAAACTATATAAGTCTATAGCAACAATTGGTGATTATCATTTACTTCAATCTGACAAAATATGATACCTTATCTTTCACTAGGAAACTCAATCCTATTCAATTCAATCATCGCATTTCTAATAATGTCCTTAAAAGATCTGAAAGAATCAAAAATCTTGTCATATTTGATGGTTAATTAAACCCTGTTGAGCATATAGATATTATTCCTTTAGTGGAGCCTTTAGGAACTTTAGTTTCATACTGAGAAACTCTAAGCAGTACGGAGACTTACAGAACTTGAAACAGCTTGTAACATAGGTACGATAGATTTCCACAACTACAATAATGAGAGACGGATTCAAAGAGAAGCAAAAACTGTTTTAAAAACTCTTAAAGAAATCAACAGATTATTCAAATTCAAGCCATAAATATCAGATACTACAAAAGAAAAATAAGCAGAAAACTGATGCTTAAAGTGTTGTATCCGCATGGTCCCTCATAGAGCAGATCCCAAGTAATGACATAAAAGGAAATTTTGAGATATCGTTTTGGAACATGATGTCTTTATTAGTGTAGATAACCGCAAAAAATGGTGTGAAAAATAATAAGAAATAATGATTAACAATGAGTAGTAGGCAAAACTGTTTATTTCTGCATTAAGAAAAAGCACAAAATATTTGATATCAATATATCTCATTCCAAATACTCAAATACTCGTATAACTTTTGTTAAACCCTTACTAATCATCTCAAACATGACCAATCCCACCGTTAATCATTTTCTTATCCAACTTTAGTAGATATTCTATCCGTAAGAAGGAATTTATTGAAATCAAATCTGGAAATCGAGCTGGAAATTTAATCGATTCTCACTTTCTCACATTTACCGAGCTGGAAATATTCGGTCGAGGAACATTGTTTAGGTGGGAATGCCGAAACTATATCTTATTTGGTGTTATGAATTATTACATTAGCAACTGCTAAAGCATACATCAAACACTAATAACGTTCATTTGCATCTATTGTTCTCAATATAATATTTCATGCATTTCTATTGAACGAACCGTGAAAAGTTTTCCGGCGAGTATTGGGAAAAGTAGAGCAGCTCAGTGAATAGAGTTTGCTATAGACTTGTTTCTATTTCAATCTCACATGGGGCTAAGTAACTCTAGTCTACTGCCCCTTTTACTTCGAAGCACTCGTCTTACCTCTGCGTATAGATATCTCATTCAGTCGAGTTGAATAGTTCCAACTAAATCAATTTTACTATTCGGTTTTGAAATTTGAAATATAAATATGAAGGCATATGAAAAGATGATATCTATTTGATTTCAATTGGCAGGTGAGTCCCTGCATTGCATTGAGCCCTGCTGTTTAGTCCGAGTAAATATCTAACAGCTCTCTTTTCTAGTTTGAAGATTCGCCCAAATTGAGTCGTACTCAATAAGGGCATAATAGACTGTTATTGAGGTGGATAAGTTAAGTTCTTTGGAAACTGATCTCAGCGCAAAGCAGGAGGAGCTTAATTTTCCAGATAAAGCGGCAATAAGCCCTAAAAATTTCACAGAATCAAGGATGTCAATGGATTTAATAAAAAAGGCTGCAATATATTTTTATGCGATAAAATTTTGGTTTTAGAGAGGTTGAGACAGTAAAGATTAGAATCGCACCATGATTTTTATGTTTATGTAGCAGCATGCAATACAGAAATAAAACATGATCTGAGTGAATTAGAACAAAAAATTTCAAACTTAGAATCTACCTACAACCAACACCGACAACTACAGACACTATCCTCTCTGCAATAACTGATTTTATAGAAAACTAATTTTTTTATACTGCAAAGTGAGACAATTTGCAAAGTACTATCGATGTAATCAATTTGTTACCTTTGGTCGATACACAATGGATAAATATTTATTACAAATTTTTGAATAAGAATGTTCGGAAAGTTTCCAGCTGTTAGATTTCTAGACAACAAAAGGATTCCAAAATAAATGGAATTTCTACTTCAAGACTATAAAGAAACTCATTCACACACTACCAAGGCGTGTGTTTCCCATTGTGAGATTCCCATGAGATCATGCCACGCGGTGAAAAAGTGGAAAGAGCTGAATGAAAATCAATAGAGGAACTAGTGTTTTTATTAGCAATAAAGAATTTTCTCAAACTGCCAAGTTGAAAAAACAGTACTATTTTCTTTTCGACATTTCCTCTTGATGAAAATTGTATTATTCTATTTACAATACTAATTATATTACAGCTCTATTAATAATATTTTCCAAATCGACTGTTATTGGTTAATGCTCAATTTATATAGAAGGTATGACTATAAAAGTCGTTGAATTATTCAACTTGGAACAAAACGAATAAGATAACGTAAAATTTAAATTGATGTACTCCAAAGTACGGCCTTCAGCTAGCAACTTAATCCAACGTTGAATCCCATGCCAAAGCCAGCAGTCATTTGGTACCGTATCTGGTAGATAAGATGACGGGGAGACTTTGATGCAGGCGAAACTTGGAACAAAAACAACTTGTAGTATGTCGTATTGACATGTATGATAAAAATCCATTGGCTCAATTGTCAGGTCTCTTCCTTCGCACTCTCTTTCACCCAGTATTTTATACTGAATATCCTTCTTCGTTTAAGTTTAGTTTTGGTTTCGTTTTGCTTTGGATTTGTTTTTAGTGTTGTTCTCTCTGTTGTCTATTTTACTCTTTCAACTTTTTCTTCAACTACTCAATATCCACCTCAGATTTTAATAAGACTATAAATTTATTTCTAACATTTTCTAACTAGATAACAGCTAGCATAGGGAAAATGTTATCCAACATTGCTTTTGGGGTCTCCTCATCAGTTTCATCTGTAGTTCATGGATTACATTTACCACTATTTTAGCCAATGCTAAAAATTTCGATAGTCTTATCCACTGATGTAATATTAAATAGAGTTTTGCTACCTTTCATAGTTATTATATGCCCAAGTTTGTTGTTTAATTGCAGTCCAGTTGTCGCAAAATTTTCGACACAAAAACTTCTTGCAATAAGTTAAAATATTGTAGACTATCTTCTTGCTCCCGATCTGTGTTTAAATACTGGCATAGCTTCAGTTATTTAACTAGCTTGTGTAGGGATAGAAGATCGTTGAAAAGTGATCTGACGTCACAATCGGTGCTGAATTATTTGTTGATATTCAGTTGGCGTATAATCCTGAGTGTTTTAGACTGTTAATTGAGTGTAAAAATTTAATTTATTTCGACAAGTAAGTTTGTTAAGCAAAACTGAATTCATTTATATTTGATACCGGAGATGTCGACAAATTGTCCACTAAAATTAAAGGAAAAAAAAGAAGTCATCCCACTTAAAATAATGTTAGATTATTACAACAGAATAAGCATAAGAATAAACTTCCACAACCATCAAGCTCAAAAAAATGGGAATCTGAAAAGAAAAAGCAGTGATAATCGTGAAGAGAGTAAATCAAAGAACTTGAAAAAATTTTTAAATGAAGAATGGATTCTTAAAATATTCTACAATTTTATATTAGTACTCGTATGTAAGTACTAACAATACGAATGCTTGTTATTATTATTGGTATTTTTAGGTTTAAATTCTTTCACATGTAAGCATTTAAAATATTGCTGGTTATTCTAATTATGAATTTTAATATGTTTTTTAATAAATACTTAACAACCAATTACTCCATGTCTCCATTTCATTTATAAAAATAATTTCTTGGTTTGAAGTTGTTGGAAACACATTTAAACCTCGATTCCAACTTCAAGCTCATAATGACAATATATTTATTTATATAACTAAAATAATAAATATACTTATAGTTAGATTCAATTTGCATAAACAAAATAGCTCTAAAATCTCAAGAATTACGATATAAGGCATAAGACATGGGCGCACTCTCTGCAGAGCACTTATGGTGACGTAACATTCGATTTGATCTTGTAAATGATTTGGAGAACTGAGCAATCTTTTGTGTCTATAATCATTGCTCTTACCGCACTTAGTATTCATCCTTTGGTTCAACTACATCGAGTTGATCTCCTCTTACATCATAAAGAAAACAACAAATGTTCACTATTTATACCGCATGCATATTTACCATGTGTCCTGATTTGCTGAAAATTGGCAGAGACGTAGAATACATCATTATAAATGAAATGTCAAAAATCCCCTTCTACAAGTACAAAACTAAGGTTTTTCCTTTTTTCTCGAAAACGGTATTATCGTGAAAATAGATTATACGAAAGTTGTAGATCATATAATTATCTACAAAAATTGTCCAGTCACTTTTCTCTTACGATTCATTCGACCATTAATGAGATATCGCGATTTTAATCACTAGAAAATTTATATTTTACATAATATGCACATACTTCCGCACCACCAATGAGGTAATGTGCTTTAGGCATTTTTTTAACGTGGCTTCCCCAGTAGATATCCTCCCCGATCTATTGTAATAAAGAAAGTTTGATCAGATCATATCCTATTGATTGAAAGAATGGTAATATTGCTAAAGATCAAAGTGGAATAGGTTGTTTTCTTCTTCATGTTATTATATTAGATAATTGTCTAATTCTACTTCGACAATTATTTCTTAGACTTCATTTTCTTCTTCTTGCACAATTTCTGTTCGCTGTTTTAAGGATGCTTCAATTGTTTCTTCATTAATATCATAAATATCTTCATCTGTTGTATTTGTTTCGATATTGTAGCAAGTGTGACCCCGACAATTGATGCATATTGGTGGACAAAATAATCCTACTTTTTAACAGCCACTCTTGTTAGTACAATTCGTCTTGTATTTACAAAAAATAGTATTAAGCATTTTTTCTGGAGCATGCGGGAGAAAAGTTTGAATTGGTTCCAAATAATTATTTGTTAATTTCCAACCCCATCCTTTTGCATTTAGCTCATAGCTCATTGCGTAGCCACACTTGAACTTGATGATACACTCGTGTGTATCATCAAGTGTACAAATGAATGTTGAAAAGCAGAAGCAGATGTTGGAGGCAGACAAGACAACTGTACTGTTTTATTGTTCCATGCAGATTTCACAAATCTCAAATATCTATATTTGTCTATGGAATAATTTTTTTGGAGTTGCAAGAAGAAAACGAATTCCATTTGTAATGATGTCGTGTGGAGAAGAGTCAATCTTTGTAAATACTTCTGCGCAATCAATTAAATCATTAAGTTTATCGAACAATTTAAATACTAATATTTTACCTCTTTTAAAAATTGCATGTAAAAATGACAGTTGAATTTAAACTAGGAAATTAGGAACTGACAGTATAGTCTTATTTCTAAATTACTCATTCAATTTTCAAGTTTTATGGTTTAAGTAACACAAACCAATAGTTTCTTAGTTTCATTTATATTGAACGTTCGATGACGTGTACGCATTTTAGTGCGAATTATGTATTTTATGAATTTTCTAATGATTAAAACCGCGATATCTCACGAATGGTGAGTCGTAATAGAAAAAGTGATTATATGATATACAAGTTTTGTCTAAGCTATTTTCACAATAATACAGTTTTCAATAAAATTTTTTGCAGAAGTAGAATCGAAGGGGATTTTGGACATTCCATTTATAATAATGTATTCAACGTTTCGACCAATGTTCAGCTCTGTGCGAATTTTGACTAAGTTATGATTTATTTTTGTTTATTTTTACTGGATATTATATATTATAAGAATTTCTAGGGTATTGATTAATAATTTCTCAATTTACATACTTATCAACCAAAAAACTGGTTGTATTTACGTAGAAGTAACATTACTGTTGCAAGCCAACCAATCTATGACAAACTGCGCGATATTTATTTGCAACGATTAAAACTGTTCACCATCTAACCCGATTCACCATCTTACTCGGTGTTACCCTACATCTTCATTTATCGAAACCTACGACATTTCTGTTAATTCTCTGTTTTTTTCTTTCGGATTTGATATTTTCTAATTATTACCTTGCAGTAAGCTTTTCACTGATGGATTACTTTCGAGGCCTTAACATAATTATGTTCAAAAGATTATTCTCCAAATTTCAACGAAACATGTTATTACAAATTTAGAAATTATTTTTAGGAACATTTTGCATGAATAAATTTAATTCGGCTGAAAATAAACACCTCTGCGCCTCTAATACAGATTAAAATTAATTAATTACAAAAGTTATGACACGCTAAATACCGTCGGATAAAAAACATCGGATAATATGTACCACGACACGTTTATTAATAATTATATTGTATACCACAAAAAATTTTTATTATTAATGTCGAAGGGTCTATAATACAAAAGTTTAGAGAGTATCTTAAGCCAGTCTATACTTTTTCACTACTGCTTAAATACTAATTGTTCAGGAGAAATCCTTTTCAAATTGATGATATGAATGCCTGTTGCCATGGGGTAACCCGTACCATATGGTTTAAACCAAATTTGATTAAACCATTGCAAGAAATTGTTATTTTTCAACTGGAAAATTTCTTTTATATTTTCTATTCAAATACAAATAAGAAAGCTTCTATGACTTTTCACGATTAAGTTGATATTTTCAAAGATATGAATTTTTAAAAGTTGGAAATATCTCGAATTTGGGTACTTTTGATCCATGAAAAATATATTAAAAAAAAATAAAATAGTAATAAAATTCCTTTTCTGAATTCTTTATATTATAGTTAATAATATTTCTAATAAATATTAAAAAAAAGTCATTGCTTATACTTATTGCTTTTTAATTGTTGGACAAATGTCAGCGTCGTAGAATTGATTCATGTTGCGAGGGACAGAGACGGATTTAAAAAAGTGATCGCCAACCTTCAATGATAAGACGACATGAGAAGAAGAAGCATAAAAGGTAAACGACGTACACCTGAAAACGCGCGAAATTAACAATCAAAAAACAGGTCTAAACAATGAAATTTGTTTAAATCAATATTAGGAATTTCATCAACCATTTATTAAGATTGAAAAAAAATATTATTTCTATTAAATATATTTTTCATGGGTCAAAAGTACCCAAATTTTTCGAACCGTGAAAAGTCATAGGACCTTTTTTTGTATTTCAATAAAGAATATAAAAAAATTTGCCCGGTTTAAAACAATATGGCACGGGGTTGCCCCAAGAAAACATGGATTTATATCATCAATTTGAAGCGGATCGCATAAAAAAATTGAGGTGAAATAGTTTTCAGTACTCATGCGCCGTCTCCTCCTGGACTATTTTTCAATAAATATCTTCTCCAAAAACATTATTTGAATCATAGTTATATTAAGAAGATAGAATGATGAAATGATAGATGAGTCACAAACTACATGAATTTGATTCAAGAAGATATTGCAACAAAACTATTAAAGAAAAGTATTGCTTTTTGATATATGTTTTGTTGATAAACAACGATATCGAGAATCTTTCATCAATTATGAAAGAATGATAAATCCACGTCTAATTTCAATTATGTATATTTATAATAAGGAAGTATGAATCATTTCAAATATTTATAGATTTCTATCGGGATGATTGAGGAGATTTTTTTACCAAATGTCACCAATATGCTTGTTTTTTTATATATAATCGTTTTTTGTTGAAGCACGCTTTCCTTCGCATGACATATTGCTTGTGAGTAGCTAGTCACGAATAATTATTATCAACAAATATACCTAACAATTATCAATTATTAAAGGATATAACGGATTTAGAGTTGAATAGAACAATAGTTTTTTCAACTAATTATCCATTCAATTCATGATATGAAATAAACGTTTATGATTGAGTTTTAATATTTAGTATCTAATTAATATTAAAGAGGACGAAGTCGCCAAAACAATTCATATGTATTGAATGACTTATAATATATACTTAAAAATAAAAAACAAATTGAAATAACGCCTTGTCTAACATTAATTCAACTGATTGCCAAAATATATCTAACATTTCAAAAACAAACTTGGTAACTTGAAGCTATAAAAACAATCAAGTGATTGTTCTATTTGTTCTATGTAGAATTGAAGGACCTTCTATAATTTTAATTTGGTTTTATTCATAATTAAACAATTAAACAAATCCATGTATTATTAATATCAAATTTTTATATTGAAATATATTTGTCTATCTATCATATCAATATATAGTCTAGGGATGTCTCCTCGAAAAAGTTTTAACAAAGTTATCAAATGTCTTCAATATTAAATTTGAATACGAGTAGTATCCAAATCGCCCTAATAAAATAATAAAAGTTACTAGCTATCCTGTCAAATTTAATGGTACGCTCTTCTTGTAAATTCTTAATCTTTTCAATCTTCGAAATAGAAAAATCCAATTGCGTGCAATTTCATTTTGAGAGAGCGTTGAAGACTGGCAGAACTGATGAAAAATCTATAACGTCGGGCTTAAACTAAATGTCGAATAGCAGTTATGTACATATTATCTATCTATGGAATATTAGAATAGATTTTTGAGAATATCATTTTTAAGAAGAGTATTTTGTAATAATTGACTCGAAATTAGTTTACAGAATCTCATAAAATACCCTTTTCAATCTTTTCCAAAAATTATCTTAAAAACGCAATGCATATATTCCATTGGTTAAATCCATGACTTGATGCTTATCTGAAAGAGCTTCTCGCAAGTTTTCTCAATGACAATATCATATCAAAATGTTTACCCTATATGACGTCTTTTAGTTTCACTAGAAACCACATTGTGTTGAATGCGGATGTGAATGGACATGTGGCAAAAAATCTCATGAATAAAAATCGTTTTGTGTCTCCGTGCATTATTAAAATAAAGAAGGACACCATTGGTCCATTTAACAGCACTCTTTAATTCACATATCACTTGTTAAATATTCCAGTACGTCAATCACCGATTATAATGAACCAATTTGTCCACTTTTTCCACATCTTTTTATTGTTCTTTGTTATCAACTGATTGATTTCTACTTTCAAGGCTTAAACTGCTCAGCTTCCAGCCTCTATGTTGAGTCTACGTTAGTCTTACGAAATTATTTTCCAATCCTGTTCATTTGATTTATTATTACTAATCTCCCTACTAACTTAACTTAACTTAATATTAACAATTCGATTCCTTAATTGCTCGCAACTTTTACTTAAAAACTGAGCTAAAGTGATTATTGTAACAAGAAGTATGTTGTATATAGTTGATGGTATAGAGTATAGAATGAATTAAATAAGGATGAAGGACCAATTTCTCGCTCTCTACTATGTAATTCTTTGGATGAAGAGTAAAAAAAATTGTTCCGCCAGAGTCAGTTCTATCACTAGTATTCTATCCCTCGTTATTATTCTATTTTTTGCGAAGACTTGCTTTGTGTTATATCGTAACAAATAAATTCAGTTGAAATGATTGCTAAATTCAATTTTGTGTTTAAAAAAATTATTGTTCTATTCTGCAAATTATACTTTTCAATATTTTTCAATTTTTCACAAATTTCAGAAAATGCACAGGTACTGTATTTACATACATAATAGAAGAAAATTTTTTGGATTGGTTAGCTGGATTTTTATTAAAATAGTTGATTATCACTTCAAAGATATAACCAAAGATGATTTGAACACAACAAAAATGCGCAGTCGCAAACTTTAAAAGGCAGTATATAAAGAAATGGGGAATTTCGATATTCGAAAAAACTGTTTGTATTACTGAAAACATGTGACTGAACATAACTGCGCTAGATAATCTCTTATTCTCTAATCTGAAGAGAATTTGTATTTACTCTTTCTTAATTACCATATCAACTTAACTATACTACTAACACTAGTTACATATTAATTATCATAGCTCTATTACTACTGGTACTACTACACCCATGAATATTGCTCTCAATTATAAAGAAGAAAAAATAATGGGCAGATATATAATTTCTATTTTTCAATATATTCTTCATTGGAGTCCGTGTCTCTGCAAACTACTGAATAGTTGAAATGAAATGAAGTGCTCTTTAAATTTTTGTGAGCTTGGGGTGTCGAATGTGGCGGATGCTCAACTAATACAAAACCTACATGAGCTATTACGGCTCTTGCAATGGCGGACTTTAGGACTGTGTGCGTTACTCTGATACACGAGAACACTTTTGTGCAGCTTCTCCGGTATTTTTCTTTTATGGCCTTCTTTAATTTTGAAACTTAATTGGTATTATCAGCACCTGAGATTGTGGCTTATTTTAGACTCCTCATTGTTACTAATCTTACTAAATTTTCTTATCTTGTCAATTCTGCGTTAGAAGATGACTGCAAATATCTTTTCGAGTTTGCTTTTGTTGCCATAGTTCAAAAAAATTTTTCATGTTCACTTTAGCAGTAAGTGTGTATTGTAACGTGTTTCGTATTTATTTACACTCTTTCTACCCACCCAATCTCTCTGGTGGCTGGAAACTACTTTGGATAGGCATCTGTTCGTGTAAAATTATCTCAACCATTCCATCTGATTGTGGATGTAATATCGTGGTCCTGGTCTTTTCCATCCCCAGCTGGTCACAGATTTCCTGAAACACATAGTTCTCGAAGTTTCTTCCTTGATCGCTGTGGACTTCCAAGGACACGCCATATCGGCTGATAAATTCTTTTACCAGCAGTTGTTGCCTCTTGATTCGAGATCCAGTCTATCGCGACTAGTATGTATTTACCACCACTCTCTGTGATCGAAAATGGTCCAGCGATATCCAAAGCGATCCTCTCGAAAAGACTTCCAACATTATATTGTTTCATGGGTGCCTTTCTCTTACGATGTGGTCCATTACTCGTAGCGCAAGTCGTACATTTTTTACACCAGTCCTTCACATCATCGGAGAAATCTTTCACAGATTCGCTTAAGGGTTTTCTTCACAACCAGATGACTTCCCGATGGACGGTCGTGTATCTTCTTCAGTACCTCGGCTACTCTCGTTCTCGGAACCATCATCATTCTTTTTAATAGGCCCTCTTCCAGGACAAGGTATTCCCTCTGAGCACAATATGCTGTTATTGGCGGTGAAAATCTTGACACTTCTTGCGAGGTAGGTCGCCGATTTTCCTCCTTCTATTGCCGAGTCTCTTTTAGGTAAGTATCATTCTCTTAATCTTCTTTGATCCTCCTGGGTGACTATTCTTTATTGACCAATGTAGTTCTTGAATCTACCGCTTCATTCGTTTCGGCTTTGTTACAGTGAAGCAGTCTGCTTGGCACGGTCGTCTAGATAGAGAGTCGGCATTTCGATGGCTGACACCTGCTCGATGTTGGATATCAAAGTTGTATTCTTGAAGAAGTCAATCTATCTGGCGATCTGGCCCTCGAGATTCTTGAACTGTATCAACCACTTGAGTGCTGCATGATCAGTCTGGATAAGGAACTTCCTTCCATTAATATTCTGGTAAAAGTGTTCCACGGACTTCACTACCACCAAAAGTTTTCTTCTCGTGATGCAGTAGTTCTGTTCTGGTTTCGAGAGAACTTTATCAAAGTATCCCAGGACTGTTTCTTGCCCTCCTTGGATCAGTGTAAGCACTTCTCCAATCCCACTTCTGACACCAATGTAACACTTTTGCTGGTTGAAATCTCCTCGTGAATATTAGCCGAAATCATCACTTTTTATTTTCGAGGGTTGTCTGAAATGCTTCCGACCTTAATCTCAGCCAATTTGTATGGTTAATTTATGTTTGATGAACATATAAGTGAGTTTTTGTGAAGATTTTTTCAAAAATGGAACATTTAAGTATCGAGCTGTCATTAAATTTTTGGAACTAGACATTGTATACGGGGACTCTCCACCATCATTATCGACCGTAACATTTTGGGCAGATAATTCAAATGTGGCTGTATCATTATCTGACAAGCATTCGAGACGACCGAAAACTGATACAACCAACGATATCATTCAAAAAGTTCAGGTACTAGATGACTGTCGAATTAAGGCTAGAGATGACACCTGGATCCACGACTACACTCTTGAAATTAAAAAATAGTCAATATACTGAAATACAAAACGCGAACCAGCCAAAACTGGAAAAGTCATGACAACCGTTGTTTGCGATAGACACATGATTTTCAAAAATATAAAACAATACAGTATTATGCATCATTGCTTAGTAAGCTAAAAAAAGGGGACCGCCTACGAAGAAAAGGAAAGTTCTTTTCCAGAAGGACAATGCACACATAGGTTATTACATATATATACACCAAATCTGGCACTCAGCGATATTTTTCTGTTACTTAAACTTAAAATTTCTGTTGCAGAAGAGATTTTCGGGAATGGATGACATTATCCTAAATGTAATATACCTATATTGAAAAGAAAGACGGTAACTATTAGGGTTAAAAAGGTTGAAGCATTGCTGATCTTAGTGTATAGACTTGAAAGGAGACTATGTTAGAGAATAAAATCTTTGTTTGTTTGTTAGATCGTAATCTTTATAGACAAACCTTGCACAAAGCTGCAAAACAAATATTTCATGTTATTTTTCTGTTTTTTGTGAATATAAACAATAATATTCACTTTAAAACTTCAAGAAATATCTTTTATTATCGATTTAATAGCACCAGGGGCATTATTTGAATTTAGATACGAAATTATTCAACTTTTCAACATTTCAAAAATTCATAAAGAAACATTCAATACGTCTTTGCTGTCACCAACAGTAGAAATACTTTTTCAAATCTTTGTTCGCCTGGAAATTGTTATAATACAAAGTTCATTAATAATAGATTCTAACAATAAAAGCTACAGAAAATCGAACAAATTTTAATAAATCGCTTTAGAAGGAAATTTGAGTAATCAACAGATTTGTGTCCAGTGGATTATGTATAAGAAAAACAGTTAACTAAGTGACAAATTTTCGAATTCTTGACACTTGAACATAACAGTGTAAACTTGGGTAATATTATAAATATTACCCAAGGGATAGTTAATATTATCTGACTTAATCCTATTCGATTTTTTTGAAAGAGCAATTAGAATCTGAAAGGCATATGATGCAATATAGTCATTAAAGAGAAAGTAATGGTACCAATAATAATCCCATAAGGAGTGAAGTGTCAATTCAAAGTGACTTTTTTCTATTTATTACAATATAGTATTGCAAAACTAGCATTAATGGAGAAATTATAGAAATAATAAGGCCTTTGGTGAACAATTTTGTTATAACCAAACACACAAACCTTATGTTTCATTTATATCTTCAACATAATGTAGAGACATAATCTTCATTGTTTTGAAAAATATACAATAATGTAATTTGAAGTAATTTAAACCTCTTAAAATACAGAGCATATCTACAACTAAGTGTAATCTTCCTTACGAGCTCATTTCTGCTGCTTTTTGTAGAAATTGTTTCCTATTTGAAACTAATATTCGGAAAAAAACTTTTTCTAAACCAAGTCTGTGATATGAAATTAGTCAAAGCTGATTTTTGAACTCCACTCTAAAGTAAATTGTTTAGCAAAATATTTTCGTGCTATGAAGATGTTGCGAGAGATGAATATTATCGAATGATAAATTAACAACTAATCTCCTATAAAGCCAGCTAACCAATCTAGCATAAACCTAACTAACTGAAGGTGAATAAAGGTAAATCAAACCAGAAGGAATCAAATACTTTTAAATTCGCTTTGTTATATTTTTATACGTTGCCGCTTTGTCGAGTTTTACTACGATCCTTAAGAGGGATTTATTTTCCATTTTACAGACAACCACATTAATTGGACTGTTGAAAACTGCTCGACTTTTGAGATTGGTCAGAGTTGCTAGAAAAATCGATAGGTATTCAGAATATGGAGCTGCGGTTCTTCTACTTCTTATGGCTACGTTTGCGCTCATAGCACACTGGATGGCATGTATTTGGTAAGAAATTTTCAATCAATATACATATTTGATAAATCTATTTTATTCACAAATATATACAGGGTGGCTCGATAACGAAGTATGTAATTTAAAACTAACGTCTAATACCTACGATCACAACACACTTTGTTAGAATATGGTACATCATATGTCGTTTATCGTAGAATTAAGAGAATTCAATAAAATTAATACACTACTTAACTATCGATAGGGAGCAAAGTAATGTTATATCTCCATTGTTGTAAAAATAAAATAAATTCAAATATTTGGTTCTATATGGGCTCTGTTGTAATATATTAATTTTTTTTTTGTTTTTATGACATTTAGCAAGTTGTAAATCGAGCTCTGATATTATATTCCTTTGTTTTGATTCATTTATTGTAAAAGGTAGTGGATCCGTCAGTTATCTTTCTAAAATATGTCTCGAGACATTACAATCCACCCATAGGCTTCAAATACAGTGCAGATCATCAGGATAATGGTGGAGGACGACTCAAACTGATGACCGTCACCTGCGTATTACTTAAGAAGGATCCCAACAAACTGTACTAATAAAAGTAATAACGAGTGCAGCACCACTAACGGATGGAATAATTGTTTATCCACGTATGAGTCCTGGACTTTTAAGTTACTGCGATAGAAGTATTTTGTTATTCAAAGAACAAGACTAAAAATATAATGAACAATATAGAACTCTGGGGATTGTTTTTGGTAGAAGTTATATCAGCTTTTGTATGTATGTATGTATAAATCTATGTATCTATTCCTCCTTTCTTACTGTGGCAGTAGAGAACGCAGTGTTCACATCACATCCATCAATTCCACTTCTTTTACAAACTCTAGAATGTGGGATGGCTTTGATTGCCAGAGATCTTCATACGCACCCAGGTGTAGTACTCTAGAGCTCTTTAATGTTTCAAAATGTCGATAGACATTTGGTCCCACAAAATCTGCACTCCGCATTATCTAATAGGTCTTCAGGTGTTTGTTGAGGCGACAGCACTCCGATAGAACTCCTATTAGTATTCGTAGATTGTACTATATAATTAGTTTTAATGGCCGCATAGACTTACTAGTATTAATCAATAATCCATTGACTACTCAAAGATATAGCCACATGGCCAATTATTTTGCCATCTGTAGGCGCCTTTGACAAAAATTTCATTTCAACTGATGCCAACCGGTGCAAATATGGTGAGAAAGATTAGAGCTTCACGATATTTCTAAAATGGAGAGGTCAGCAAACATGAACTGAATAGAATATTTCTGGATAGCAATGTCCATACAATTAAGTATCTTAGAGCATCCAATCAATGTACTCCATAGAAATTTGAACAATATTTTCTCAAAATAATATAATTCTTCAATCCAAAATAATAAAGGTAAAAGCCTCGATCATGCTAGCGGTGAACCGACAAGATATTAAATTTCTATTTATAAAATTACTAATTTAAATTTTTCATTTGCTGTCGATTGTTTATTCTTTAGAGAGAGTAATTTGAGTTTAGTAGTATTTTAATACATTCTTTTCTTCACTCTACTTCGTTGTTTGCTTTTAAGTAAATTTTGATTTGCATTTGAGGTATTTATATAGTTATTAGAGAAGAAAGAAATGAATTTATTTAATTTACAAGAAACCTTTACGCAAAGCAAATTGTATTTTCTCTCAAGTCTATCAGATTTTCGTTTCAGAAATTCCGCAGCTTGAAACATTTCTCAATACTTTCTGCCCTCCTTGATATATCAAAAAAATTACCATTTTAAAATATAATGAATGGGCAATAAGCACAATAGCAGCTATATTTATTCGTTTCGTTATATGTAAAGTCATTTTTTTCCTCTGAATTTCTCACAAATAATTTTACGGTTTTACATCTGTAGCTTTCCTCATAAAAGCATAAGAATCAGTCCGTGAATATTTGAATTCCTCGCTCTTCAAGTGAGAAAGAAGCACTTATCCTATCGACAGATATATTTCGTTTCACTTATGGAGTGTAAGTGAAGAGAACCGTTTTGAATGGGAGAAAAGCTGAAAAAGTGTCCCTTTCTAAATAGCCAATTATTGTTCGAAGATTCACCAAAATAGCACTAGTATATGAATGATATGATTTAGTAGTTAGTAGTGATGTATGCTAGGCAGAGAAATTCAATTGACTTGTTTAGTTGAGAAATATACACTTTTAGAAATTTCAACTAATCACGTAGTCAAAAATAATTTGGTAATTATAATCTTCAAAATTCATCAAACGATAATGATAAGATATTATCATAAGATATATTTTTATAAACCTTGGCTATTGTTGTTAATATAAAGATGAAAAATTTATGAACAGTTGTAGACGGTACTGTTTATTACTTTCCATATATTATATATTTTATGTACAATTTTCAAATAGATTTGTATATGAATAGCTTTGTTAAAATGGTTATAATTCTCAAAAAATTCAATTTACTATCCTACTTTAATAATTTCTGGTACTGTTTTTAGAATCTTTCTACTTGCTACTAAAGCGCCAACTTAATTTGCTCCATTTCAACACTTTTTTGAGTCACTAAGATGGCTCTCCTTACCTCTATACTCCAATATTTTGACAGCCTTTGATATCTGACTACCGCGTGATTTGAAGAAAAAATGAGAATTTCATATCTTCATTGAACATCAACTTTTTCGATAATAATCATCAATGAAACAATTTATCTGCAAAATCGATTTCAGAGGTAAAAAATTGGTTTATTTAATTTTAATGTGGCTTGGGAATAAAATAGTGAGTTTTTGTCGGAAAATAGGCCAAACTGGATTCATAAGCCAATAGAATCATAGCCGGTTTGGTATGCAAGTAATATTACCCTCTTTGATAACTCCAATTTGACCGATAAAAAATATTTTCTATTTAACCACCTCCCATTTCTGTCAGTGGAAAATAAACATCGATATTTTTTTTATTGAAACTCAACAAATATTAACTAGAGGATACAAGTGCATAAATACTATGTCTCATGCATGAAAATATCAGTGACCCAACTCAGTGGTAAATTATTGATATTAATCGATACAAAGTAGTGAATTATAAAAAAGCATGGTGTATATACACGACTATACAGTTATTCATATTTTATTTAGGGCCTCTTCTGACCCTATATCTTGTGAGAATTCAATTTTTTTTGCTATTTATTCACAATTATTTACAGTTTTGATAATTATTCTTAATTTCTATCTTCTATTATTTGTTTCGGCTGATTGATTATATTTCGATTTATATTATAATTATCGAACATGCTATCTCTTGCAATAATTCGAACAATTGTTTCAAATTACTGAAATGGTCATTTTTATGCCATTACTGTTGCCTTATAACCATTCATCGTCATTTCCTTGATTTTCAATTATTTAATTGATAATTTGTATGATACCTGCTATTAATTTTCTTTATCGTATATTTTTGATAATCCTCAATTATGATACCGTAATATCTTTTAGCTTTTCGTTTATTTACGGTTTATATATGGTAATGATTAAACTAATTTGTCTATAATTGCTGCATCAGCAAAATCATTAAAGTCTCTTTTTTACAATTTGTATAATTCATTAACATATTCATACATATAACTATTTAAAAGCCACCATGTATATCGATGCCGAGTATTGATTTTTTACATTGAAATTATCGATATTATTGTTGCAGGTATGCTATTGGAAATGCAGAGAGACCTATGTTGCCTGCAAGAATCGGTTGGTTGGATATTTTGGCCAACGATACTCAACAGTATTATTTACCTAACAACACTGGAGGTCCCAGTATACGAAGCAGATACGTAACAGCACTATATTTCACTTTCACTTCACTTACAAGTGTGGGGTTTGGAAACGTTGCTCCAAACACAGATGCTGAAAAAATTTTTACTATTTGTGTGATGTTAGCAGGATGTAAGTAAAAAGGATAATTTTATCTGACCAATAATTAGATCATATTTATCCAAAAAACTATCTAAACAGGTAGATATTAACATGTGAAAACTATTGGAAGAAGATTAAAGAAAGCGAGATATTTAAGAAGAACCATCATCTTCAATAAGATATTATTCCAGCCCCTTGGACTACGTTTTTCACAAATTTAATCACTCGTGGTCAAAAATAACGCACAACCCCGATTTCTGAAAATATTTTTTTTAATAAATTCAAATTAATATTGCTGTTGTTTTACTGCTTTTCAATCACTTTAACGCATTAATAAGAAATGTGTATTTTGAGTGATTTTTAATGAGTCAAAAAATAAAAATAAAAACATTGCAATAAAACCAAATTTTCTTAAAAATAAAACTTGCATTCTAAGCAATAATGTTCTTTTTTTAAATGCTAGGTAGCGTGTACTTCCGCCTCTGGATGTAATTGTTGCTAACATTCTCATGGGTATGCTTTTAATTAGGTCTTGTATGACTTCTTGAGGTATGTTCTCCCAATCCTCTAATGCCTCTGCTCAAGCTCATTTAAATTTGGAGGAGATGGATTTCGACGACGAATGCAGCGTTTTAAAATGTCCCAGACAGTCCAGAGTATGAACTCCTACCTCGTTTAAGTAGTTCAAAACATCTGCCGTAACGTGTGGTCTAGCATTATCATGCATTAAACGAGAATCATCACCAATAAATGGCCCGAACGGAACGACGTGGTTTTCAAGAATGTCAGTTATGTATCTTAGTGTGTTGAGGGTGGATCTAGGAATAGACACTAATTCTGTGCGGGCATAAAAACAAATTCCTCCACGAAACATGATAGACCCTCCTTGGAACGGCTCCCTGGGAATGATACAAGGCAAATCTTTCTCCTCGCCGTCTTTGAATTTGATTACGTCCATCTACCAATTTTCTAAATTCCAATCTAAATGCCTTGCAAATCTTAGTCTAGCAACACTATGCTGCCTGGTTAGCAAAAGTACCTGGAAAGTTGTAAACCAGCATTCTGAAGGTGTCGTCTTATTGATCTTTAAGAGATATTTACATTTCGGACTTCTCGTAAAAGGCTGTTGAGCTCGACACTTGTCATTGGCCGATTTCTTAATGCATTTAATTGCAAAAAACGGTCATCTCGAGGAGTTAAAACTGAATGACTTCCTTTTCCAGGCCTCCTAGAATGTGAACCGGTCTCTCGAAATCTTTGCATCAATCTACCAATGGTTGTGTGGTGTACACCAAACAGATTTGGTACTTCGCGATAACTTTGTCTCTGTCCAACTAACTCGGCTATTCTTCCAACTTCGCATTCACTCTATTCATTTTTTGTTTAACTATTTTCGACTTTAACACAGCTTAATTGACTTAAATTACTGCAGTTGGTACAACAATAGAATGAAAGAAACATTAAAATATGCATAAAAATAAAATTTTAAAAAACCACAAAAACTGTTATTTGCTGATAAGAAACTTTGCTACATTTTATCGCTAAAATTTAAGATACTTCAACTTTCTGATATAAAAAAAAGAAACCTGAAAAATTAACATTTTAGGTTTGGATATTGAAATAAAGGATGGTGCGTTATTATAGCCACAAGTTTATATTGGTTAAACTCAAGCATAAGTAAAAACCTGAATAAAAAACTAGATTTGATTGAATCTTATAATTCAAATGAAGTAACAGGATATATCTAGAAGCAACGTGGAGCAATACCAACCGCATTATCCAAAAACAAGTGAAGAACTATAGAGGAGAAGAACTAACGAAGAACTGAAAAATTTGTATAAATACACATCCATAGAAGATACATACAAGCCCAAAGAGCAAGATGGTTGGGGCTTGCTAAAAGTATACCCGAAAAAAGATTTGCAAACAGAGCCATTGAAGAAGGAGGAGGAAGTACAAGAAGGAAGGGCAGGCCGAAGAAAAAATGGTTGGATGCAGATTTGAAAGATATTAGTAGAGAGTTAGAACTGAATTGGAGCGCAAAAGTACAGAATCACAATCTGTGGAGAATAATTGTGAAATCAGTTGAAGAAAAGAAAAAAAGTCATGGGCCTCAAAGGCATATGGTACTGTAAATACATAATGCACAATATATGCACATAGGGAATAAATAAATCCAATACATCCTAAAATTGTATATTACCCGTTATCGAAGTCTGCAAGGGCATATGCACAAAAAACTATTTCTTTTTCAAAATTAATGCAATGCTACTGTTTTTATCGAGTTAAGCATAGCCTGATTATACCTATTTTCAGCTCTAATGTATGCCAGCATCTTCGGAAACGTTTCGGCAATCATTCAACGTTTATATTCGGGTACAGCGAGATATCATACTCAGATGTTAAGAGTAAGAGAGTTTATTCGATTTCATCAAATCCCGAATCCGCTCCGGCAACGCTTAGAAGAATATTTCCAACATGCCTGGACGTATACGAATGGAATTGACATGAACTCTGTATTAAAAGGCTTTCCAGAGTGTCTACAAGCTGATATTTGTTTACATTTGAATAGAAATTTGTTACAGAATTGTAGTGTCTTCGATGGAGCAAGTCCAGGCTGTTTGAGGTTAGTTGTCATTAACATTATAGATAAGGTTAAGTGAGATGCCACAAAAATCATAACAGTCTTCCATGTTTCATAAGATATTCCACATAAAAGAATGTTTATCTCAAAAGGTTTGATTGAAATGGTCACAATATAAATGAAAATTAGCGTGATATAGAGGATAGAGATAGTACTTTGAAAGTACTAGTCTAAGCTTTGAAATTGAAGATTAGGCGTTGAATGGAATGATGTTACTGGAGAACAAACTTCTGAATATCTTGTGGCTTCTTTACATAATCGAAAACGCAATGTTTTGAACAAAATATAACATATGTCAGAAGACAAAAATTCAAAAACGTACTTAGGAAAAAATATAAAGGGATTTTCACTTTAAGCTAACTCCACTTTTCACTTTATTCCAAATTGAAATGAATAAAATTCTATATAAAATTTGCTCTAAACTAACATAATTTGTTCGAAATAAATCTACACAATGAAATGTATACAATTATGCAGAGTAAACAACATATAGTTACAACAGTGATTTCCAATCTTTTTGTACCTGTGCCCCTCTTATGTAAAAATATTCGTAAAACATAATAATTTATTACAAGAAAAAATAATTTTAAATGCAATAAAAACAAATCTTATAAAAATATAAAATTCTAAAAATTTAATGCGATGTTTGAGCTTGTTTTTCAGCACAAACTTTCTCAAACCTTAGTATCATTGAAAAAATCGCGGTTCACAGTTCCTTTTAAACCACTAAGCAATGTCAATACTTCGTTGTTAAGACAGCTACTGTAGCAAAACCAGTTTCACATAGATCAGATGCTACAAATGGCAATAAAATTTCTAAAGTTTTATTTTTTCAAAGTAAGAAAATTGTCCTTTAATGGTAGCCAAAACGTAACAATATTATTTTCGTCTTGAAAATCTGCTTTCATGTGCTATCACTAGATAAGTCAATTATCATTTCCTGCTCTGCTGTCGTAAGACCAAAATTATCATACCTGTAAGTCACAAACGGGTTTCTAATCCATTCATATTTGGACATGTCAAGATCTTTAAAGTGAAACCAGAATTGCTTCCTTAGACTGGTCAAATGATTATTAATAACTTACTTTCTTCTATTTCATCAGCAAGACAGGTAATTTTAAAAGTGAGAAACATGTGATAGTTATCAATTTTCTAGCTTATTATCCACAGTTCTAGCTTTTTCATAAATGCAGTAATCTTGTCATTCTGCGTAAAAGCATGAATTTAATATCAGTGAGAAAGCAAGATGTTTTCGTTACAGCAAGAGTATGGATGGATGTTTCAGCATTTGCACCCGAGATTCCCGGCGAGGATTGTGGATTCCGTATACCTATTTTGATTCATTTTTTTGACACCTATTCGACTTTTTTGGTTTGTATTCGAAAATGATATTTTGGAAACAGTCTAGGGGGACGCACTCCACAGGTTGGAAACCACTGAGTTACAGCTTCAAGTTTTGAAATAATTTATATTTCACATGATTTTCTCTTTACCTCATCTTTTAAAACAATAAGAAATAAAATGATGTCAACTCTCGATATTTATCTTCTTTCTCTTAAAACCACCACACTTTTGAAAATATTCAGAAATGTATTTTGACTTAAAGATTAAGGATGTGTGGAGTAGCTGGTTTTTTGTTTTATGAAAAATTAATTTCAAACGCGTTTTCAAATCCAGATTGTTGATTTATAATAACTTACCCCCTGACAACTGATTACTAAACTTGTCAGGGTGTTTTTGAAATTTAAAACTCTTTAGTTTTGAAAATGAGTGAGATAGACAAAGATACGCAAATATATTCCAGATCAGTAAAAAATATAAAAAGTGTCTCAATTGAAAAAATTACGATTCATTTGATATATTATCTATTTTGTATACAGTAAGTTTTGTGAAATAATTGTGAATAAAATGAGTAGCTTTAGTATAACTTTTGTACAAATCTGTAATAGCCACAAAAAAGTACAAAACCAGAAACTTGATTCTAAAATATTTTCCAAAAGTCATTGAATTCAATGAATGGGAGTTGAAATAGATTAAATAAACTCATACGCTCCATAAGGCTCCAGTTAAATATTTCCATAAAGGGGTATATGCTCCTTTGTCTTCTACAGGATGTTTCTATTTTCGACCGACAATGCTCTACCACAGAGGGATCTCAAGAAATGATTCATTTTGAAATAAATATTTAACCAGTGGCACGCGTGTTAGTTGTTACTTTTATTCCCCTATTTTTTACGCCATTGCAGCAAATTCTTTTTTTAATTTTGTTTTAAATTGCCCGATTATTTTTAGTTAACAAACAAATAACCTTTCATGGAGCTAAAATGAACAGTAAATTTTTCCAAAGTTTGTTTATGTCAAAATATTACTTTATTAAGGAGCATATTGGTCACCAAATTTGAAAAAAAAATTTTAAGACGTTCTCGATTTATGGCAAATTTTTGATTTGATTAAAAATTTTGGGCACCCTATATCTCAGCTAGTCCCCTTAAAGGTTCGTATTCCTGTTTCAAAATGAATCATTTATTGAGATCTCTCTGTGGTAGAGCGTTGGCGGTCGAATATAGAGACACCCTGTATATGTTGTAATTACTTCCAAGAAATATCTGATAATGATTCAGTAGACGTATTATAGTAGTATTTTTATATAGTGAAAAACAATATTTACATTGTATTAACATTTTTTTCATTTGCAGAGCTCTTTCTTTGAAGTTCAAAACTACACATGCCCCACCGGGAGACACATTGGTACATCGCGGCGATGTTCTTACGTCGCTTTATTTCATATCAAGAGGTTCAATAGAAATATTAAAAGATGATATTGTTATGGCAATTTTAGGTAAGTTTGCCAGAAACCATTATTTTTCCTCAAATTATCTTAAGCCGCGCTATTTTTACCTATCAAAAAAGGGAAATATGTCATTTCCAAAAGTAAATTTAAAAATAAATGATGTTTGCCTTAAATAGTTACAACAATATCTTATCAAAAATATATATAAATGCTTAAGCTTTTTTTACCTGCAAGTATATAATTTAAAACAAATTAAATTTGTATAGTATTTAATGTCAATGCGAAGATTGTCCCAAAAGTATCGAGACCACCTTTATATAAGGTTGGTAACTAAATACTTTCTCTTTTTACTGATAGAGACCGTTACTTTATTTTTTGAATAATTTATGTTAGTGCTGTACTTTGCTGTTTGTCATGTGATAATGGTTACATTAACATAACTTTGGAAGCAAGTACTGCATGTTTTTTATTAAAGGTATTAGTTGTGAGTTAATTTTAAATAGATTGCAGAAACGGACATTTTCGCCATATTTCACTTTTTTATTTCCGTAAAGGAAAGATGCAGCTCACAAAGAAATATCTGAAGTTTATAGTGCTGATTACTTAACAGAGCGTACTTATCAGAATTGGTATAAATTCCGTTCATGAGATTTTTCCCTCAAAAATGAGCAACGTTCTGGTCGACATACTGAATTTGATGATGACCAAATCAAAGACATAATTGAAGACGATCAACAACAATTGAAAAACACTTAAAATGTCTTAGGGTAGTTAAGAAGCTTGATATTTGGGTGCCTCACGAATTGAAAGAAATTCATTTAATAACAAGAATCAACATTTGCGATATGCAAAGTTGATTGATTACGAGTACCAACAAATTTTAACTATGGTCTTTCCCTTTGATTGGACATCCAAAAGAGTGGCAACTGAAAGCAGAGCTCAAGCTAAAAAAGGCGAACTTTAAGAAATTAAATACTACCGTGAACGCGGCATGTTACTCTGACTTAGCAATGCAGTTGTACCGAAAAAAGGCGTGGCTAAATCAGCCAGGGTGTGCGCTAACTTCATGGTAATGTTCCAGTACACACTGCTTCGCTTTTCAAGAGTACTGTACATGAAAGTGTCTTCACAGAAGTTGAATACTCACCATATAGCCCTGATCTGGCCAGCCTCGTCCGACTATTTCTTGTTTTGAAAGCTGAAGGTCGAGTTGATGGGTAAAAGATTTAACAGCACGATGAAATTAAATTGGCGGTGTACGAAGATTTTGTTATGCTTTGGATGTGATATTTTTAAAGTGGTAGGAAACTTCAGACAGACGTTCAAAAAAGTTTGTGAAAATAAAGGGATAATTTAATGAAAAATAATCACAGTTTTTGTCTATTTATGACCTTTCTATGTTAGGTTAAGAAGTCATGGGCCATTCGACTTCTACTAGGTCTAGGAATAATTGTAAATTAATTAGATTCTGTCACATCTATAATATCGCTTAGTGTGTTATTCATTGCAGTGTATACATTCTACTTTCAACATTTCTTTTCGAGAAGAACAACACATATACTTTCACAAAACTTCCGATTCCATCGATCGACGAGCTGCGACTTTTTGAATACTATGATCATGGATCAAAAAGATCAGTTAGTGAAGGATCCTAGCATAGGAAGAAATTTTTATGTGAACATCGCCTTTCTTAGATTTCTATTACTTCAATTTCGTTCGTTAATGTTCCCATTATATTTCATATTCATATCTCTATCGATCCAATGGATCTATATTAAAATAAAAATACTTTTCATTTCAGGTAAATTTGATATTTTTGGAGAAAATCCTTGTTTACATCCCACATTGGGAAAGTCTGAATGCAACGTTCGAGCCCTGACCTACTGTGATCTACATAAAATCCATAGGGACGATCTGTTAGACGTTTTAGAACTCTATCCGGAGTTCTATACTCATTTTTTGAATAATTTAGAAATAACTTTTAATTTAAGAGATGTAAGTAATCAAAACATACGGTTATATAAACATATGAAATTATAGCATATAGTCAGTTTAGAATAAACAGTTTGCCTTGTCTTGTTACAGGATGATCAAGCTGGAGTTGTTCCTAGGAGATCATTTTATCCTAAAGACAAAGAGAATCGCTATTTTCGTGGAGTTCCTTCTGCCAGATCTAACGGACTCTCAAGTCGTGGTAACTCAATGAATGGGAGGCAAGAATCCCAATATAGCGATGAGTCTGAATCAGGTGAGTGGACAATAACTTTTCATGCTACATTTGTTTGTTACAAATTTGTAAATAAAAAACTACTACTAATAAATGTTAGAAATTCACCTTAGCTACGCTTTGGGCGCCCTTCCGTTCTTATAGAGCTACAATAAAGATCAATCCATTATATATATTAAGCAGAATAATATATTGCATTACTACTTCAAAATATTTCACATATTACTGATCCGTTCGATGTACTTTTAGTCCAGGAGTCTGTCAATGCTGCTGTGGACAATCATAGGGCCAAGGATAAAACAGCGGTATTCTTATGTCTTTGCCTGTCTCATCCCCTGTAGGCTGTCGGTTTTGCTCCTATCTGCCTTCTTCTCCAGTGCTTTGCATTGCTTTGTAGCTGACACCACAGAAGGCTTCAGATCCCATGAAGGGCTGTCTGCCCCCATTTTAGCGAGCTTATCACACTATTTCCCTTCGCTCCGGTGTGTCCTGAAATCCATTGTAGGGTAATTTTATTTTTGTTGCTTAACTCGTTTAATTTTTCTAGCAATCACAAACTAGTTTGGATTTTATGATATTGGAGCTTAGAACCGAAGAAATTTGCATAAATTTCTGCTTGAAAAATGCTTGATGCGCTGCCCAGAATTTCAGAGTGTTTGGTTCTGGGCCCGTACACTCCTATTCCAGTTCCCTCTACTGCTTTGATCCATCCGTTTACCATTTAATAACATTACTGTTCATTTCTTGTCTGGTATTTTCGTACCATTTACTTTTACAGTTTATTATTGAGGTAAAGTTTTTCTCAATGATAAACTTTTTTGATGCAACGTCCTGAGGCATGTCCCAATATAAACGGAAATGGTAGTAATAATTGCGGATATAATAATTTTTTATTGACATACCATTTGAACAGTAAAATATTCATCATTTTGATCATATTTTCATTCAAAATCAATCACATTTTCCCACAAACTTAAGTATTTTAATTAAATGATTGGATGTAAAACCACATTTTCACGCAACTGATAGAATTCAGATCTCAACACACAGAAAAACAATACATGAAGTCATCAAAGCAATATACCAACTTAAAACGAAATACTCTCCAGTTATATAATAGTAATAGTATATTCTTATTTTGTAGGGCACGGTATTCTAGAATTTTCCACAGATAAAGCGGGTCAGGACGTAACACCATTAAACTTAGACTTTGGAGAGGAGAAGAGAAGATCATCAACTTTAAATTCAATAACAGGTATAGTTATGTCAAAAGCTTTAACTACTTGACTTGTATGTTTTTCGAAAACATGTCAATACAATACATCTAAACGCAATGGCGTAACTAACTCCATCCACGCTTTATTTACTTCAACATAATATAATAAAATGATACTAGTTATTTACGCTATTGTATGTATGGAAATGTGATGTAGGCGTTACGTGCATTGCTTAAAAATAGATGAAGAACTCCAAAAACTACTCATAAAATTCAAATATAGAGTTGGAATCAGATGCAGAAACTACAGAAAGTGTATTTTCTATTTCATCATAATTTTATACGTGATCAATATTCAAAGTTATTACTATTTTTGTTTCTGATTGCTTAGAGACCAATTTTGACAAATATATTCTAGAAGAACACAATAATTTTGATTGGAAAACTCTACCTAGCAAGCTTTGTAATGTTTTTGTTTTCGAATATCATCGTAACTTAGTGTGAATGCAGAGAAATTTTGATAATATTTCAACATCTACATATACCACTAATTACTCTTATTAGAATATCATGGACGGCTTCCTGCTGTTCGAGAAATGAAGTTGTGGTTGCAAAATTACAATATATTTAGACTTAAGTTTCACTTGCATACTGGTTTAATCCAGATTACAATTCTATAAGGTACTGTACCTTTTTTTGGATGAGTAAAATAATTGTATATCTTCTGCTTAGAAAAACACTATAGAACACTGAATGGCGGCGCATTTTACGAATGAATAATAGTATCATGAAATAGTTATTTACGTTATAAGTCCGGGAAACGATTTAGTACGGTACGAGATAGATATTTATGGACGAGGCGACGAAGAAGCCGAGTCAAGAATATCTAATCGAGTACCATAATAATAACTTCACGGACGTGTATCGTAAAATGTTTTTTTTTTGGTTTGAAATAAAAAGCAAAATTATGTTAAAACATGGAATGTCATATTTGAAAATTTTACTGAAAAATAGGTTCTTTGATTATTCTCCTATTATTTAAAAAAATAAAAATAAACAGGTTACTAAGGTACTATTGTAAACAAAGGCATACATATTGAATTTTTGGAAACATAAAAAATAGTGTACGAAAGAATGGCTAATAATTCAAATAAAATTGCTGAGAAAAGTGTTGTTTTTTCAGAAACATTCTTTTCGAACCTCAAATTTTCAGTCATAAACATCAAATAGCTCTTCACTATAATTTAAATACTCGATGGGCAAATCAATGATTATGGTTAATGAGAATGTCAACATTTCCCGATAGTCTAAGTTAATAGCTTTATTAAAAACAAAGTGTAGACTACCATCCAAATCAGTCGAAGGTGCTAACAAAGGAAGAAGTTGAAACATTTATGAGGGAAGCCCCAGATAAAGAATTATTACTGGTGAAAGTTATCGCATTAGTTGACATTGCCGGAGGTTGTCGAAGGGAAGACATTTATAATTTATAAGTAGACGATGTAGAGGATACTGATTCTCAGTTGATGGTTCGTATTAATCACACAAAAAATATAAAAAAATTGCAAAGAAACCTTCCACTAAAAGCACTTTTGATAGGCTACAGACAAGGAAAATGCGTAGGTCAAAGAGCTGGCATACACACTGTTGGCGGGGCACCTAAAAATTGCTGAATTCCTCAATTTTGAGAATCCAGAAAAGTACACCGGTCATTGCTTCAAAAGGACTTCGACAACACTGTTGGTCAACGCTGGGGCTGATTTAAATGTTTAAAAAACGCATGGGGGAGAATTCATCTAGAGCAAAAAGAAAATAACAAGAATGATACAAAGGGGTGAACCTTTTATGTAGATTTTAAATGAAAACCACACATCTTCCAGCATTATTGAAAATAAAGAAGTACATCCAAAAATTCCTATAATAAATGTTTTTGGTAACAGTAGTTGCACTATTACTGATAACAATTAGAATAAATGTTTAGTTATTAATGTTAATTGATTTCTTATTTCTAATTATTTTAAACGGGATTGGGAGAATTGTCCTGTAAAGTACAAGGATACCGTAAAGTGCCATTTTCCGGACTCAAATTAGTACTTTAAAGTCGTCTTCACATTACAGTATGAAAAAAAAGACAATAATCGAAATTGAAATAATTCAATTCGAATGCAGTACAGTAATTAAAAAATGGTTCGAATTGGTTATGGACAAATAATTAGCTTTCTCCATTAATAGATTACTATAACCAACAACAGCTTCTAAATAAGTTCACATGTGCACTTAAACCACCCAAAAAAAACTAATTGGAGTCTGTCATTATTTCAACAAGTATTTTCATTTAAAATGTAATCAACTATTTCATGCCCCTCGGAATATTAAAAATGATTGCTCAAACCCCAACCTCTTTCACCATCGCAGTTTAGAACGACGTCTTAAGAAGCCTATTAAGAAGCAAAGGATTTAATAGATACCAAATTTTAATGAATTAGTTATTGAAGAATTTATCCCGAGAAAAGACAGATACATTTATTTTCAATTCGAAACCTATTTGTAAAATACATAGTATTATATATAGTATATATAAAGTATATAAAGTATTTCATTTTTTCAAAATATCCTACAAGTTACTATCACAGAGTGACAGTGCAAAAAAACACGCGTGACCGCTCACTATAACATAAAATACTGCATATTAACCTCTTTATATTTTCAGTTGTATTCATCTTTTTTATGAAACATTTATAACATCTTGAGCCAAACATTAAATGAGTTGTGATGTAAATCTTTTCAGAATATAATTTTGACAGACAGGTGAAAATTATAGCGACCTGAATAGACAGTCTAAATTGCTTGCTGTATGAGAATCAACACCATATTTGGTTCGAAATTCACGTAGCATGAAAATCACAATCTCACATCTGGGCAATGACAGAAGCCGCTACTGCTATTTACCGAAAATCATATCAAACTCCAGAGTTTCCTCTTTCTAACATAATATTGTTAAGTCAAATTATATTCATATATGAATAGTTGAGATTTTTTATACATAAATCATTTTAGCAACCATTTTTTTATGAATAACGTAAAATATCATCACTAAATTTTTAGCTCACGAGTGTAAAAAAATACCGATTTGTAGAGATGTTGATTAGATAGCAAAGCATTTTATGACTTTATCAAACTAATGAAAGCTTTCTTCTTAGAAAACTAATTGTTTTATTACCTTATTTAAATATTTAGACTGATGTTCATATTAATATTTTATGAGTAGTTTTATTCTTCACATTTTTATAACTATCCCTGTTACATTACGACCCTTTTCAGTTTTAATATCTCAAACCATTTTATTTAATATCATTTATATGTTCTTATTAAGATTTATAGTACAGATATAAAAATAATTCAATTTGTTTGAGCATACCTACTTACTAAGAATGCTTGGGGGTTGCAAAAATTGAATAACAATGAATTTATCATATATCAGAAAGTACAGGTGCGTGCTTCAAAAATCGTTGTTTAAACAACATCTAGGTACAAATTTTACTTGTCAATTTTACTACTAGATATCTACAATTAGTCAAAGTTTGCAACCCCTAAACATTATTAGCCCATATATGCCTAATAGGCCCTTATTCTAGAATCACTGGGTCGTTAGTTAAAAAAATAAACTATTCGTAATAATTGTTATCATCATTTTTTATATATACATTTCAATCGAATCTATAAATTTACTTTGTTTCATCTATCCAAAGTTAAATCGATTGTCATTCAAGCTGAAACTTATTTAACCTGTTAGTTGTTTACCTTAGACTTTCCAATCATCAAGAGCAAATTGAAGTCTTCATTTTCACAGACGATAAAGCGATACAAGCATCTCACCACAACCCAAAAACAGCAAGAGATAATAATAAAAAATAATTCATGGGAAATAAAAGCCAACAAATTTGAATATCAACATATTATTGTACACTGAGATGAGACCAGGGAATAACTACCAATCCAAAATGAAATTATCCAACAAGAGAAAGTAATTTGGACTCCAAAATATCTACTGGGTGATTTGTAGAAAATCACAGCTGTCATTGGCAAATCAAATTCCAGTATATAAAACTATTATGAAGCCCATTTGGATACATGACATTCATTTATGGGGATCGACCTCCAAATATAGTTCAGAAATCAAACAAAGATTCCATAATAAAGAAAATATTAGGCAATACCTCATTCCATCATAGAAAGGGAACTACACATTAAAAGTGGAGTACAGCCCTGTAATGAAAGATATCATATTTTTAATACTTCTATATAGACAGTTGTTCTAACTAAGGAAGACAGAATGGCAACGATTTCTCTATCCTCAGAGGTTTCAACTCGCTTCTGCGCATTCTCAAGCATGCGCAGTATAGATAAAGTGTTTCGAACGAGGGAGAAAATGAATACTGTCAGCACCGTAACATAAAGACGTTTTTTCCCATACCAACTGTCCAAATAGGAATATAACATATATGAAATATATAGAGACAGGGTTAAATTACAACCCAATAATACGACCCGACAGACCATCCATGTAGTCAAAACAGAAGAATAACTTTAGAGAAGAGATATTTTAATGAAAACATCTCCTACATATCAAAATATGATTAGAAAATTGTAGTTTCTACTTACAAATGTTAAACAGATTGTAAATTCTACGGAATTATCAAAAAGTATCGATAAGTTATACTTTTCGATTAAACTTATTTAGAAAGTACTTCCATATTATTCAAACTAGTACAACAATTCAGCAAATTAAGTAACTTTACTCCTGCAGTGAAACAAAAAAAATGTCCCCATACCGTCAATTCTAGGATGAAAAATTCCATGTATTGGTAACATAACATTTTGAAAAATTGACATATTATAGCAGAATAACTGGCCATTCAAACGTTTTCCATCTTTAAATGTATTTTACTGTAGATGGCGCTAAAACTTCGTCGTCTTCATTGTTCGGCTTCTGCCATCTAATCCCAACGAGTTTGTCATGATTATTTTCTGGTACATATGCATATTTCACATCAATTGAATTGGATATTTGTCTGCTACTAATGTTTTTTGGCTCATTTTTTTATACAGTTTTTGTATAGTTTTCCTGGCGGTAGTAAGTAGCAGCACTGATGATTGAAACTGAATAAAACTAAATAGAAAATCTTAAAGTCTTGCACGTAATAATTTCCAATTAAAAATAATTATAAAAAATTTTCTTGATATGATGATTATTTTTCGTAAGCATATCAACTTGTTGGGTTGTCGTCACGAAGGGAGCTTAATTTAATTATATAATGAGATTAATTACGATAAACGCAACTTTCATTCAATTGTAGAAGAATAATACCTTATTGCTAGTTTTCCAAAAGAGTTGAAAACACTGATAAAAAATGATGAATACGCATTTATTACTGAAAATAAAGGGAAGCAATTTAAATAAAACATTAAATTAATAATATCAGTGATTAAGACTGAAAATCTGTGCTATAAAATAAACTTTAATCATAATGTGTTTAGGCATGCTATCTCAACTTAAAAGAAGTATTCCAGATCTAAGGTTACACAAAACACACCAGCCACTAATAGGTAAGTTTTACGTTGACGGACTGTGAACAATCTGATACTAGCACTATTTCTCCTAAATGTTATCTACACACATTAGAATAGCGAAGAGGTACATATCCTGGAAAATTTCTTTTTTACATATCGAAAAAAAGACATTTCAAATGTTTCTTCTTCTCATTTATTAGTTATCAGTTTTCATAAGCTTGAAATAACAACAAAATATTATACCAACAAAAAATACTGAAACCGTATAGATAAAATTATCAACATAATCAAGTAAATGCAAATTATTGACTTTTCCTCTTTGTATTTCGATTGTTTACATTCGCAATTAATAGACATTCCTTTCTTTTCACTTGCCAGCTCGTTATTCTAAATCATCTCTGTACTAAATTTTCTTTTCTCAACTGAGTCGTTTCTTCCACTTTTTTACTCCACAGTTTTGTTTGTGATCCATTTTAGCTAAAGATCTAGGGAGATCAAACCAGACGGCATATTCAAATAAGGGTAGAAAACTACTTAGTTGTTTTCCATGATTATTTGTTGTTTCGAACAATAAATTTTTGCTTATTATGTAATCGGATCTTCTCAATCTAATGAACTTAGAATGAACACTGTGTTATTATCACCAAGCTCACTCTTACTACTTAATTGCAAAAAACCAACACCAGGAGTGAATTTTCATATCATTTACTTGTTTGTTGACTCGCTTGCAAATTGACTTTGTTTAAAACTATTTTTTCCCGGTATATATTTTGGGATATGGCAACAGTGATAAGAATATGTCAAATATGAAATTGCCATATAAAGTTTGACATGACATTTTTATGGTGAACGTATAGAACGTGTTGACAACCGAGTGTTACTTGGGACATTCATCTTGATCAAAAAATGGAATTAAATTAAATTTTTGTGCTGTTATTTTCTTTGAATTTGGACATGGATCAAACCAACAGCAGTTTTCGTGATGGAGCACCATCTCGAGCCACTGTGTTTCGCTGGTTTTCCACATTCAATCATGGTCTTATTTTGCTAAAAGTTGTTCGCGTAGCAAATGATCTCCTGTTTTTTTGGAGTAATCGGACATGTCGCCATCACTCCATTAACCAGAAGAGTTTGAAAGAAATGAAAGAAACCACGAATAATTCTCCACCACGATAACGCGAGCACTCACACTTCGGTTCAAACAAAAACGTTTTCGAACAGTCAAAACATTGAATTGATAGGCCATTCGCCGTACAGTCCTTGTTTGTCACCCGATCATTTCTTCTTATTCCCGCAGGTTAAAAATAAATTACTAGGTCAACGTTTTTCTACACCTGAGAAGCGGTTGATACGTTCAAATCATATGATTTGGAGGTTAGGTTGGTTCTAACACATGCAAAATTCTATTGATCCTAATAGAAAATATTTTTTAAAAAACAATGAAGCCATATCCAATTATAGATATCTGTTTTAATTTGTCTATCTCAAAACCGTAGTATATAAATAACAAAACTGTCGCTTAGAAAGTATTATTCTCTCATTTCACACTTTATTCACTATAGATGCAATACTATGAGTTTTTATATTCAACTCTCGGATTTTCCATCTTAAGTCAAAATTTTACAATTTGCCAACAGCCAAACACGTATATCTATATATAAAATAACTCCCTTCATTTTAGTCCCTCCATCTTCACCCAAAAAGCTGTTTATCTATAAACCTCATTTATCATTATTATATTTATTATCATTTTCATATTGATCTAGATAAATCAATTTGGAAAATAAAAGCATACGTAATATTTGTAATGTTGTAATAGTTCTAATTTCATTATTCAAGATTATTGTAATAATGTATAGAATTTTTAAACACAACCATGTATCATTTAAGTCCTCAAGTGACAATGCTAAATTTATAACGTAAATTTTAAATAGAAAATCATTTTGAAATTATTCATATACACCAAACATATTCGTAGATAAAACTGAAGGGTTAAGTAGTAGCTAGTATGTAACATCCTGTATATCAAAATAAAACATCATGATTATCATTAAATATGAAAATTTAGTATATTTTATACAGCTATTTCCAGAATCATATCGGAATGGTCATCTATTAAATCTAATTATAAAAAGTCCTCTAATATGCCAAATTTTTTACAACCCTTTTTTTATTTGCAATCTGGAAAATTTATTTTGAGCAAATTGTTAATTGCAAGTTATCTTGTAGGATGATTGACAACTGGCAATTTACTTTCGCTTCAAAAAATATAGTTTCATTGACATATCACCATGACACTAAAATCTGTCAGGCAGATCACACGGAAGATGCCCTCGAAGATGAGTGAGAATATTTAACTGGCTCAATTTGAAGGTCACAAGCTGTAACGTTATTGGGTACATTCTATGGAGCATTTACTAAAATTTTGAGTGCTTTTGACTGAAATTTTTCTAGAATTTCTATATTTGAGTTGAATGCAATGTCCCATAGCCGAATACCATAACTCCAGATTGGTTTCAGTGTGACTTTGTATATTAGCAGCTTTTTGATTGTTAGTTGGAATATTCGACAGTTAAATGGTTTTAGACCAAATAGCTTTCTCTTCATTACTATGTGTGTCCTCATCATCATCGGTCAGATTAATTTCAAGGTATGTTGCACTTTCTTTTTGCTACAGAAGATGCCCGCTTAATATCACGGTTGGACAGGTCCCTCTCCGTTGAGTGTAGGTAGCATGAAGAGATTTATTTTAATTCAGTTTTTTTCCCAATTGTCATCTGTATATGTTACGTTAATGTGTGAGAATATCGGTTATGTACATAAGATAGAGATCGGACCAAGTGCACTCCCCTGTGGAACACCAAAATTGGATGTTTGGTCTTTAATTTTGACTTGAAAGTGTCTATCTTGCAGTTGGGTGGGAGGTTTTCTTTTACTTTTCATAGAAGTCCGTCGTGCCAGATCTTGTCGAATGTCTCAGAGATATCTAAAAAAAGCGAACAATATTCTTTATCTTTAAAAGATGGGTACAATTTTTTTAACTCGATGGACTTGTTCTATGGGAGCATGTTGCTCTCTAAATCCAAATTAATGGTTAGGTATTGTCTGCGGGAATCTAAAATCGGTTCTATTTTTTCTATCAGTAATTTTTCTAGAATTTTTGGACATAGCAGGTAATAGACTAATTGGTCTGTAGGGTGTAGGATGTAAATTTCCCTCTTACTACGATTACGATTTGGTTAGGGAAATAACTCATTCTCAATACTGTAATTGAGTTAGATACTTAAATCCCTTATTCGATAGTTTGATTTTTTGACTTAGGTTGTGATAAATTTTTCTAGGGGAAGTTTCAGTTGATATGGAGTTTCCAGAAAATCTTTAACTTCGGCTACAATGTTGAAGTTGTTCTCTAAGGAGTTGGGCTTGAAGACTTTTTCTTAGTATTTGGCAAAAACATTGGCTTTATCTCGGCTGCTTTTTACCTATTGACCTTTAGGAGTGCGGATAGGAGGATTATTGAGCACATATATGAAAAATGGCATGAATACATCTAATTTTCTATTAATAGTTTTAATAGCTACGCTACAAAATTCAGACAACTTTAATCAATTTTTTCATTATCTTATACGAGACTTGATGTTTATTGTTCCTACATCGACATAAAATTTAAACGTCTTGTATCATTTGCTTTGTTTGCAATACTCTATTTTGTCTTTATACTTCAAGTAAAAAAGGTTTACGCTGAACTTGAGGTGACCTATTATATGAAATATCAGTTTAGATGCCTTGACCAATATTTCAAACAAACCTAACCTAACCTAACCAAAAATTCGTCAAATATTTCTATTCACAATTTAGGAGCACCCTTTTTCATTTGATAGGTGATGAATTCATGCATTTAGAAATAATGAAGGAACAAGGGACAATAGCTCCGTACCAAGGAGTTTTATTTAAGGTAGTTTCACTACTAACTCTGCATTTGGTTCACAAATTGTGTCGATAGCAAGCAAAAACAAATTCAATCCGTATCAGTCAAAATACTCCACTATTTATACGCAAATGGAAACTGGAATTATTTCATTAGATAGAAAAACAAAGATAAATTTCCGTCTTCTTCCTCTTATTTTATCCTTATGCCTATTCAGGCGTCCATTTCCATGAATGTTTTACATGATTTTTTGATCCTAGCAAATACTTTCATTTCCTTTCTTCCGTCCTATTTCCTCTTTATTTCTTCCCATTTCCTCTCACTGGCCAATCCATTATTTTATTTGTCTTTCTCTTTGATTTTTTTCCTTGTTTGTCTACCTCCAATATATTTATGATTATTCTTTCTTTACTCATTCTCTTACATGTCAATTCTTCTTCAATTCCATTATTGTTTTTTTGATGTTTCTCCCTTCATTTCTCTTCTATATCCCTTCATGATTGTTTACCATTGACAGATCAATTAATCGAAGAGATTTGATCTACCAATTAACTTCACCACGGACTTTGTACATTCGTAATGTCACGTTTTTATATGAAACTAATTTAAAACTAATGTTTTTATACTTGTACGGTATACGACTTAAATTAACAAACAATAACCCATTCCGTTTATGCTTTGAAAATACCGATACGAATGAAATATTCTCAGATGTTTTTTAACAACTTGTAGAAATATTCTTCTAATCATAATATACAGGATGTTTGTTATGTGTAACAATTAAAAACAACTTTGTTTCAATAGTGAATTATTGAAGTTGTTTTTAATAATCTTAGTTAGGCATCTGGTTCCTCTGTCAAAAATCTTACGTCATTGTTAACTCTGCTGTTATATATGTATGTATGTATCTGCAATTTGCGACTAACTCGATTGTTTTTTTAGATGTTAGCATGTTACCCATTGGGCATGTCGCCTAACAGACACTCAATCTAATATTTTGTTATGTTAGTGTTGTTTTTCATTTTAATCCAAAAATTTTAAGTGCATGTTATGGAACCTACAAATTGAGTTATGTTTTGAGAGAATAGTTTATAATTTAAAATAATTTTTCCAAATAAAAACTTAAGGGATCCTTGAACATATCTAAGGACTTTAATATCATGATATTGAGTCTATATTATTTGAGGAAGTCAGAAAATTATATCACCCAGTAACCATTTTGGGTATATTGCATTAACACTGGCGATCACAACATCCCCCACCGTTGTAAATCCCGTTCTAAGAACCTAACAAAACTGTGAGCGTCATATGTTTACAATGGATCCTCTTCAATCTATTTCACTGCAATGCCATTTTCGGGATTATAAAAAGTCGCTTTTGTTTGAATTTCAGCTAAGTTTTGATGAAAACTCACTCTGGAACGTTAATAATTGATGAGCAAAGTGGGCGATTATGCACACCGACGTCCTAAATGATATCGAACAATAATGGACTGGTTCAGAAGGTGTTAATTGAAGGTGTTAAATGGAGCTCACCTATTTTGTATAATAGAATGCTACAATTATAATCACTATATAACTCGACAGGTTTTCGGCTAGTTACAAATGTTATAGCGTCCTGTTTTATTATTTTATTGAATTGAAATACATGTATATATATTTTGATTACATCTACTTATGACAATATAAATAGGCTAGGAAATTATGAGGCTATAGGTAGAAAGCTTAAAACTAAATGACATTCAAATTTTCTACCCATATTTTAGTAATATGTTGGAGCGACTCGCTACATTATAAATCTTTTGTGGGACCTCCTTTTTCTTGGATGATACAGTCACATACTCTAATGGAAAATATCATAACTGGAAGAATGATAAACTTTTTAAAAAACAAAGGTACAGACGTTATGAGAAGAAGCTCCGATTCATCCGATTCGTTGATTCCCGTTGTTGACTAAACTCCAATTAACCATACAGTTTAGTGGTTTCAGAGGAAAAAGTCTTGACATTATAGCTTATTTTTAACTCATCAGAAAATTGATATGATACAAAAATTATTATTATTATTATAATATTAGAAAGAAGGACATTTTTGGTTTCTATAACAACCAAACTTTTTATATGAGCAAAACATCTCCATAAAAAATCAGTAGCTCCGACATTATCGTAAAAAATGACTACAAAGAATTTTCTGAGCAAACCTCACATATATTTCTTTATTCCACCCTTTGATGGAAACCGTATTGCAGTAGATTACGTTTATATGTTTAAATACTGTAATGTCGCTTTTATTAATCTTCTCGTCAATATTGGCCTAAATATCATTTTTCATAGTTGAAAGATCGTTCTTCATTTCAGAAATTGACGATATTGAAGTGGAAGACTCGTCTTTGAATAGATAAGCTTCTCGATCACGACTATTATGAATTGCGCTACATAAACTCTCTCTTATATATCTCAAAGCAATTGTCGAAAGATCTAGAAAAATAAAGAAACAAAACAAATAAATAAATAGAGCTTCCTAGAAGTTAATCAAAAGAAACAATGTAAATAAACCGATTGCTATAAAAACTTCGAACGAATTCCGGGTATTTCATCAAAAGCAGCTTTCACCGAATTGCAGAATTCCACCATATCCAAGCAGGACCGGCTTCAGGGCGGATATGAATTCGTAACAATACCCATCTTAATTTTCAAAAATTTCGCATCTTACTATTTCTTGATAATCCAAATTTCTTATGCAGTCAGTGTAAAAAATCCTATCTACTTCTTGTTTTATATTTCATCATATAACTGTTGTGTATATTTGAGTAATTGTTAATGATTGACAGTACTCTCTGTACTGTACATTATTCAATTCATTTCCTCATCTTTCAACAGCGAGAAAAGGGATCATAAATAAAAAAAAATACTTGAAAAGGGAAGATTGATTTCAAGTTTATTTATCCGTGTTCTTCTACATTCCAGCACAGTCCACTCCTCCCTCCAGCCATAGGATACGCACAATACGAAGGCAGTCATCTATAGGAGCGTACCATCATCAAGAGCCCACGACTACCACGACACACCATCAAAATGCTCCACAACAGTCGCAACACATTTCTGGGCCTCTATCTAGCAGTACTAGTTATTATACAAATAGTCCTAGCCCGCCACATGTGACTGATGCGAATGGAAAAAATGTCCAAGAAACACTGGTAAGTATTCATTATGAATTTGAAAAAAAATTAGAATAAAAACTTATCGCTTTATCTTGGAAATCTATTTTATTTAAAAAAATTCAATGTTCATATATTTTGAGTGTTTTAAATTTTATCCACATATAATGTTCAAACTTCGAAGCTTCTATGAGAGTTGACTTTTCCTCACTAAAAGTAGCATTATACAGGATGTCCCGCATAAAAACCGACAAGGGTAGCAGAAGGTATAGAGAAGCACAAAATATGACGTTTTTGGCACAATTTACTTCTATACCAAGCTGCATCATTGAGGAGTTATAGGGTCTCAAACTAGGGTAAATGATTTAAAAAAAAATAATTCATTTGTAATCATTTAACTTAAAAATCTCAAATTTGGTATGAGACTGTTAAAGGCATTAAGTGAGTAAGTAGAAGGCGATCGAACCATTCTGGGGAGTTAATTAACCTCAAAACTCCACAGAAATTTTTTATCGGTTGCTTTAAAAGAAATTATTTTCGTACCATGAATAACTTGATTCTATTTTTTTTTATTCTTGTAATTTTAGTGGATTTGAAAAAATATTATTTGCACCTTGCGTTGGGTATGAATTTCATTTCAGATTTAACAAACTTGATATATACATTTCAATAAGAACAATTGATTGGAAAACTTCTAAAAATAATCACAATTTTCTCTTAGACAAAAAAATTAGACAAAGATTGAAGTCGACTGTAGCCAATAGCTGAAAATCATTTTTTATTACATTGCATTCATTGCATTGATCCACTTATTTGGATATTGGCCGTTGAGAAAATCTCTTACTTTGACACTAAAATGAGGTGGTACTCCATGCATAAACTAAAGTTACAATCTCAATTTTAATGGCAAATTGTTAAATAAATCTGGAAGAATATTTTGGAGAAATTCTATGTAAGGCTCGGTAGTTAGCCGGTTTGGTAAAATAACTGGTCCAATAAAATAATGATCGATAAGACAGACCAAACTTAAACTCACGTTGTAAATGTCGATGAGGTTTTATCTGAATAATCATAATATTTATGCATAAATAGTTGACCCCCGTATTCCAAATTGAAGGTCTACGAAGAAATTAATTTCTTTCTAAATGTTGTGCCCAACTTTGAGCCCTATAACTCCTCAGGGATATAGTTTGGTATAGAGGTAAATTGTCCCAATCATCATATTTTGGGGTCCTCTATACCTCTCTGCTCAAGAGTCGATTATCTTGCGGGTCGTCCTCTGCAAAGATATATCCGGAACAGGTAGATTTGTTACTAGTCTATTAGATTTGGTTTTTAGATTATTTGTATTTCTAGGTACCGTTAGAGTCAACAACAACCTCCATACATCTTCAACAACATTCCACTGTAGAAACATTGACATATTCGGATAATTTAGTTATAAGCAGGAGTCTTCTCGAGCATATCAACAACAAATTAGATCACCTCACGAAACGCGTTAATTCATTGGAAACGACACTAGGATCCGATATGAAAATGATATTGTCACTGTTGGAGACTAAACAGCAGCCTAGTAGTAGCGAAGATTCGACTGTTAAACAAGAGGTGAGTAATGGCAAGTACAGAAATCTATGTGGGCATAAATTACATATTATTACCCGCAGGCATTAAACACACACTATTTACACTACCTCTACACCAACACCCACAATTATACAGTCTGACGTGCGTTTTGATAACCAACTTATAGTCTTCAGAGACTGAAGGTAAATTAAAACCTATTAACTTCACCTTCCTGTTTATCCTAAATTTTTCCTCCAATAAACTTCCTCCCGTGGAAAACCAAATCATATCCGCGGGAAATTCAACATTCATTCCTTAACAACTAAGAAATGTAAGAAATAAGCCTCTTGTTCCTATTTAAACTGCTCTTACAATTAAATATCTCAATTCTTTGGATACATTTTTTAACAATTTAACTTTATTTATATTTATTTCATGATTATGTCTAGCAGCAAGATCAGCCATACCCGATTTTTCGATCCGACCATATTTTAAAACTATGTGCTCTTCAAACTGGACATTGACACACCTTTTAGTCTGTCCAACAAACTTTCCATCGCAATCATCACAGCTAATTTCATATATCTTTTCCAAATCTGGTATTTTATCGTTAGGACTATCCAATATTTATTTTAATGTATTGCTGGATTTATAAACCAATTTTAAGCTCACTCTGTTCAAAATTCTTTTCAATCCTTTCGTATAAACAGGATTGAAAGATAGAGGAGCAAGTTTTCCTTGTTATTTATTTTGATTTTGGAAAAAAGTAATTTCACATAGATATTTCTTAAGCCCATGACTGTTAATTAACCTATCTACAGTTCTTTTATCATTTGGGTAGAGTTATATCCCCAATAAAAGTCATTTTCGTTAGGAAAACCACACTGGCCATCTTATGTTGGACGCAACGGAAATAACCGTCCAGTGAACATCATGGCTACACATTTTGAAAAGAGTATCCAAATTAAATCTTCTAATTTTGTCATTTTAATATACCGTAAATATGATCAACAAACCTATTCCAAACCATGCGAAAATACTAAAGCTATTGACTAATCTGGTTTTCAAAGAGACTCACGAATACCTCTGCCATAAACAGAGATAGGCAATTCGTTTTTGTACTGGAAACAGCTATACTTCATACATACGTCCTCAATGTACTCCAAGGTCTGCAAGATTGACACGCTGGGAAATAATGTACTTACATCAAAGGAGATTGAAATTTCTCCATCTTCATTTTCTGTATTCTTCACTTTGTTAATAAAGTCTAAAGAATTCTTCACTGCAATAGGAAGTTCATTGGAAGTAAAATTAAGTATAATTAGGTAGATCAAGTTAATAGGTTTTAGTTTATCTTCAGCCTCTGAAGACGATTACTGTGGTAGTGTAAACACTGTGTTCAGTATATATTAAGATAATAAAAAGATAATAATACAAATTTTTGTCATGTAAATCGGTATATGGGGCTAAAATACTATTCTGAATAGCATTTTTCTAATAAACTTATGCGATACCTCTAATGCTAAGCAAAACGTCGATAATTGGAAATTTTTGTTACTATTAATAGGCAAGGGAAAACATCTGAACGAAAATCCGCAGGTGTCTGCAAAACAAATGAATTATCTTCTCTATTCTTTTATCTATTACAGATGCCTGAATATGAAAACGTAGCAATAGATCCCAGTAGAACTAGATATACATTTCAAAGATCAGTTAGTGAACCAAAGCCAATATCAAAAAATCATCATTCCCAAGCTCTTCATAGGTAAGTTACAGAAAGATGCCATCTTGCAAAAGCAAAATATTTATCTACCTCAATCAACACTCAATTATTTACAATCCCTTGGGAAAATAACTACTTCTTGAAAATATAAAATAAAAATGACCTTCAATGCTAGAATTTGAATAAAAGTGATTTTACTTCAATCAAATACAGTGTAAACTCGATTAACCGGATTAATTGTTGTTGTTAGGGATTTGGATAATCGAAAATCCGGATAACCGAATGTATGAAGAAAAGCGGGTTTTGTGAAATAAAATAAGCTTAATAATAGTAATATTTATTAATAAATAATAATATTATTAATCAAAATTAATAATTAGTTTCATTTAGCCTAAAATATTTGGTAATTGGCATTTGACATAAGCTACTTTTTCTCTTTATTGCTGCTATATCATGAATTGGTTTCAGCTGTAGTGAATACACAGCATCACTCTCTGTTTGTTTTTCAAACTATTTCAGAGCTATTTCCAGAGCCTAAAGTGCTTCATCATGAGATGATCCTACATCATTTTTTACGTCTAGATTTTATTCCTTTCATCTTCTTATGACCGGTTTCTCCTTTTTTTAATAAATCAAAGAATGAATGACTCGTTCGTACTTGCTTAAATTCGAGTTTTAGTACATATGTTAAGCCCGCTTGATATGATGCAATACAACGTGCAATGCAATGCAAGACACAATATTTCTTGATCAAAAGCATGCGCAGATCAAGTTCAGTTGATTGTTACATGCCAGATCTTGACATTATCGGTTTTGTGCTTATTTTATTGCGTGCACGTTGCAATCTAGTTACTTTTGGCTTAACAGATCAGCTGAGTGTCGTAAAATTTAGCTTTGTTATTTTCATTGTTAAACTAGGCACAAAATATTAGATAAAATTTGAGGTTAGAAATTTTTTTACTTATACTTAAAGAATTTTAGTTAGTGGCAGTCATGATGCAATTGCCTGAGACTTGCATGCAGTTTCTTGCACGTTGTATTGCATTATGACAAGCGGCTTTTAAACATTTTCTGATTTGGCTCAATCTTACTTAATTATTTAATTGGTCGCAGTTCATAGTCCGGATTATGGAGGGTAGAGGTAAGGAGAACCATCTCTGTGCTACAGAAAGTGTCCATCAAATTCTTTACGTTAGGGAGGCGCTACTATCGCATGAGTGTAAATTTTAAATAAAGCGCTAGAAATTTAAGAGTACGGGCAGAGAAAGAAAGAAGTGATGATTGACACTTTCTTTCTTACAAATTCACAATAATTAATTAGTATTCAGAGTTATCTCACAGTAGTTTTTCTAGGTTATACTTACAAAATTATTTTGTACTACATAAAAAGTTTAGATTTTGCATACCAATATTTAATTAACGAAAATTTGAAAATTTTTAATACTGTATACTTCACTCTATCTAAAATAACTAAGTTCATATGATATCTCGTCAGACAGGAGCGCCATTCTGGTCAAATTTTGAAATATAATTTACCGTCTACAAGCGGACAGTATTTAAGCTAAGCCCCCATATGAAATGGTCCTCCTTACCTCTACCCTTCATAGTCCGAATTCGTATAACTGGTTAGTCGAGTATCCACTGTAAGTTGCAATCAAAATTTACTAGTGCTTCGTTTATACTAGTATCTATTAAAAATTGGCAGTTTCTGAGTAGTATGCAAAATTTAAGTTTAAGTTTAAGATTATGGTCAGCTTTAGGTTCGCAAAACTACTTTGTAAGTTTATTAGCTTTTCTAAGTAAACAATGAAAATGCCAAAACACAATTATTCTTAGAAATATTAGACTAATATTGAAATAAACATTTTTATCGATATATAAAATCAGAGTTTAGAAATGTTCCAACCCAATAAACCAAATAGAACCCTATAATTGACGCAAACAATATCGATTAATGAAAATGTGTTTATTCTTGTATTTATCTTTTAGGTTTGCATCATTTAATAAAGCTTTTGATTTCGAAAAAGGACCTGAGCCTTGTTGGGCGGAATGTCTAATATCAAAAGATAAAGAAAAAGAGGACAAACCCGCTCCAATAGCTAAATTGGAATCTTTGGACGAATTAGATCTGGTAAGTTATATTAAAGATAAAAAATCTTATCCATATGATCGGATCATACTGTAAATTCCAATTTAAATTGATCTCCTTCGAATCTCAACGTTGAATTTATGGCTAGAAGCATTTGTGGATACTTCTTTTGGAATAAGTTCTATTCGACTTGTCATTCAAACTTGGCCGCATCATATTGACTGACGACAAACGTTTTAGACGGCCAAAAGCCATGACAACCAGCGATATCATTGAGAAAATTCACCAAATGGTTCAGAAAGATCGTCGGTTCAATATTAGAGAGATTGAAAAGGCCATCAGCATATCAATAGAAGGCATTTGCCATATACTAACTGACGAATTATGCATGCGTAAGCTATACGACCGTTGGGTGCCGTATTTTCTCACTTTGGGTCAAAAGAGCAATCGAATCAACATTTCGCAGGCGTTACTGACGCGGTTTAAGCAAAATCAGTCGGATTTTTTCGATCGATCTACAACTTTATATGAAACCTGGATCCAGCACTACACTACTGAAACGAAAAAAAAGCCAAGACAGTAAATTGCTAGGGGTAAACCTGTTCCGGAAAATGCAAAGACGGTTTCATCGACCGGAAAAGTGATGCGACTGTTTTTTTGGGAAAGGTAAACCAGTAACAGGAGAGAAATTAAGATAAAATTTCATCCACGAATTTACCCGCTGAAAGTTAGACTTCTTCAATAACTGTTTAAAACATTAATAGATTCAATTAATTTTGGATGTTTAGATCAAATTATATTGCTTGAGCTGTTTTCCATTATTCATATTTGAACAATAATTTGAAGATCTGTAAAGCTGCCACTATCCCCGTTACCAAAGTTGATATATATACAAATATTTCATACCTTTCGCAAACCTATTATAAACACGTACACTTCTGTTCCCTAAAAAAGCATTCTCTTACATTTTGCCTACGTAAATCAGAGATCCTACCTAAAGTCTTTGTTATTGTTAGTTACAGATCATTCAATAATTGATTTCAGTTGTAGTGTACTTAATGCCTCCTTAATTAACTGAATTTCAGAAAGCTACCAATATTGCGAAATCAAAAAAGAGAGGATTATAAGACAGGCAACTCATATAGGTCTGAATGCGAGTACCGTAGCCAGAGTCAAAGAGTAATAGGAACAAGAAGGGACTTTGAGTCGAAAACTTGAGACTGGAGGAAAGGAAATTTCAAATGACGCAGAAGATGTTGCACTGAAAGTATAGTATAAAGTATACCATTAGCAAATGCATAATCTATACAACATGTTTTGAAGACGCCACGTTGTTTAGTATTTATTTGGTAGACATCAATAGTGAACATTTTCAGTGAATTTGTAAACATGGAAAAAATTGATCATCGTTATATGATATAATCCTTTCATGTGAAAAATGGATGAAACTTGGGCTCATTACTTCACACCCGAAACAAAAGAACAATCCAAGCAGTGGACCGAAAAGGGAGACCTAACTCTAAGGAAGGAAAAGACCGTTCTATCTTCAGGCAAGTTCATGGCGTCGGTTTTTTGGAATGCGCGTGAGATAATTTTCATTGAATTAAAGTTTGAATTGTTACCTCATGCACACTACTATCCAGATTTAGTCCCCTCAGACTAGTTTTCTGCTTCCAGACTTGAAAAAATAGCTCGGTGGTCAAAGGTTTATGGATAATTTAAAGAGCGTGACGATTCTTATTATTGAGCACCGCTGGGAAAAGTATATGGAGCCAAAAGGAGATACGTTGAAAACTAAATATATTTTTCCCAAAATTCTTGTATTTTCTTTTTTGGGCCAGGTAGTTCTGGGACTATCCTCGTAGTATGAACTAACACGACTTTCAATATTCTTATACTATCGCTCTGTTTGGTGATAAAATCGAAAGACATCGCTTTACCTTATTTGCTTGTAGATCACTATGAATATTTTTCCTAATATCCAAGGAACACAGTTTTTGACCAGGTGTGTATATCAGCTCAATTTCTTCCAGTTTGATGCCGAAAGATGAAATAAAAGGAGTATTTGTTGTTATAGAGACAACGGCAAAAAGAGATTTTTTAGTATAAGTGAGTGATGGACTCTCCAGAAAAAAAAACAGATACTCAAGCATACCTTTTAACGAACAAATCCGCTGAAATGGTAAAGATTTACCTGAGTCGGCTGAACTGAAAGGGTTAATAATTATAGTATAATGAAATTTTTTTGTATATACTCACCTGATAAATTGATATTGGTAAACATGGCAACAAATGTCAAATAAATTTACACAGTTAAAAAATTGCATAAATCTGTTTCAAGATTTGTATGCTATTTCAATAAACAGAAGTGTATGCTTTTAATATTCAAAATCTTTGAAACACGTGTAATGAATCTCAGTTCTTCAATTGACTTTATTGTAATTTTTGTTTCAGGAATCTCCTCTGGACAGTCCAAAAAAACCAAAAAAATAGCCTAGTTGTTTCTAAACTATATTGTTTTTATTTAAATTGATGAATATACATATTATACATATGGATTAAAACATGTTGTCGGAAATGGTCGAGTTATATTCAAACTGATATGTTTCCAATATTTGGAACGAGCTTTTATAGACTGTTGATTAATATATTGTTGTACATTAATGAAAACAGTGAGATATATAATAAATAATTTCCCGTATATTTAAGGACAAACACGAACTTTGTTTATTAATACAAAAAATTATAAATATTTTCAATATAATCAGGTTTGTTAACAAATTTCAAAAAATTAACTGACCTTGGTATATATTTTTATTTGAAATTGCTTTTACAAAGGCTTATGATGAATCTATTATCGAAATCAGTGATAATATGGTCGAAAATCAACGTTTCCAGTGGAATTTCGTCAATTCTGAAATAAAGAAAACTGAGATGATTATTTAGATTATTTAGACACTACGATCGTTCACCATCTCACCACAAAGTTATTATCGTGGTAAAAATAATATGGAAAAACCGTAATATACTATAAAAACAGACAAAAAACTGAAGGAATAGTTATTATATTATTAATGTTGCTATTAACTCCCTAATTCTTCAAAATCTGTAGATACTAGTAGTAGTTAGTTTATATAAATCATCTTGATTTTAGCCGTCTTCTGTTTTAAAATTAGTTTTTTTTTCATAATTTTTGAAAAACATATAATCAGAATAAAATGTATATTTAATCATATAATAGATATATTTTATTTTGATAATGTTAAGAAAAGCTCGTGAAATGGGTCCTTAGGATGGCCCTGTCCAGCTACAAGGGAATTTTTGAAATTTGGCGAATTCGCGTTGCGTGTTTTATCTGTTTTTTCTATAAATGACGGACGCGCCTTTGATGAACTTTTTATTATAGAAGTTGGTTTATTACAGAATTTCTTTCAAATAATTTCTAGAAAAGTCTTTTTATTTTGTTTCTTTTTGCTCTGGAACTTTGTAGAATTCTATTTGTGGCAGTTTATGTAGCGCAGTAATTGATCCCACTTCTAATGGAATGGTTTTCGTATTTATCAATAATATTTCTATTCGTGAGGTGAATTAATAAACACTGTTTCTTACATTCTTTATTTATTTACACACTACACTCAACTTATAATAATTTACTTATTAATATCACTTAAATAATTTCAGCGATCACTTTTACTAATTTGTTATTCTCACTCCGATTATTTATTGAAAACTAACCACCTGCGCTACATAAACTACTAAAAATAGAATTCTACAAAGTTCCAGAACAAAAAGAAACACAAGAAATAAATAACTAAACTCTCCTAGAAATTATTTAAAAGAAATACTATAATAAACCTCCTACTATAATAAAATCTTCATCAAAGGCGCGTCCGACATTTATAAAAAAATAGATCAAAGGCGCCGCGCGATTGCGCTGATTAAAATCCCATTGTATTTGGACACGGCCAGCCTAAGGACCCATTTCGCAAGCTTATTCGTAACAATAAAAACTGAAAGTAGTCAATACGTAAAATTCTTATCTGTCTCAAAAATTATAGAAAAAAAAACTGATATTAAGAAAAAAGATCTAAAATCAAGACGATTTAGGAACATAAACATATATAAAAGATCTAAGAAATAAGAAATTAAAGTAGTAGTTAGTTATATATATAGCTTATAACCTTATACCCTAGGCTGGAAATTCTTCCTCATGAAGTAGTATTTGGCCTCAGTTAAAGTATATACAACTGATACTCAGCTGAAATAAACAACTAATATTTAAATTTACCTTTATACGAATCGATAATTAAAAATCGAGAACAAGATGAACAGCTTGTACTAAATTGTAGAAAATTATCAAACATAATCCTAAAAATCAATATAAATCAATAAAAAAAGTCTTGGCAATAAAATATTTATCAAAAAATCGCTCTCACTGCATATTTAGAATCAAGCAGTTAGATGGTATGAACAGTAAGCTTATATATACTATGCTAAATAAAAAAAACGGAAAATTAGTCAGAGAAGGCTGAGTTGCTACTTTCAGCTATGTTGTAGCCAATGGTTATTGGTCCAGTGGTTGGTAGTCTAGCAGCGACTTGCATTGCTGATGTATGTGTGACTCAGCAGCTGCAGCGATGTGGTAAAAATACAATAAGAATCTAGAATACGGGGTGAATAAATAAAGGAAGGGTCAGATGAAATAGATCTAGATACAAGATATATTATAAAAACATAACTTACCAGAGAAGAGGAATCTTAAAATAAAATTCTTCTACTTACATAGATTCAATTGAAGTGGAAAATCAAGGAATTACTTTGTTATGGAAGTGACTATACAACAAAAGTGACTACCAGTACAATAACTATTAATTAATGTAATAGAAATAATATTAATGATGGATTTCAGCTGTCTTACCTCCCTTTATGTTAACCTTAGTGATTGGAAATTATTGAGACAAATTTAATAAGTAATGCACACTAATATTTCTCACTAAATCATTATTTTTACTTAGGATTCACCTTCATTCTAGTTTAATTCAACAACTTGTTTACTTGTAGTAACGAAATGTTACATGACCAGCATAATTTGGAAAAATATAGTACTACAGCAGTATATCCACCATACTGTACTATTTAAACTTTAATGGAGATATTGGGAGAACTATAACCTCCAAAATATTGGCATTTAGGTATAGGTAACATTGTATGAAAAATATGAAGTATTTCTTAAGGATTTCAAAAAAAAGTATCAAAGTTGATCAATTTCATAACAAAGTTGATTATATTTGTTGAAAAATGAAATACCTATAATATAAAATCAGTAGCAAAGTAAAATTTATGAAAATTGGGGGAAGCCGTTTCAGAAATAATTGATAAAACTAATAGTTATTATTAATATTAAAAAATATTGTTAAAATTTCGATGCATTACAGCCTACGTTAATGAGGAAATGTTTAAATATTATACCAAGGTCAAACAGTTCATCTTATTTTATATAAAAATAGTATTATAAATATAATATTTCAACATTCCATTACTATAAAATGTGATATTTTCAACTAACATACTTATTAAAATGCATGTATGTAATAACCAAATCAATTGCAGTTAAAAATCCCAATGTAAAGATTATCTTTTAGTCGGAATTACGGGATAAAGATAATAAACTCAAGAGACGTCCACTGAAATTTGATTTACGTAAATCCGCCAACTTCAAAACTTCTAATTGTCAAATTTTCGATCATACTCAACATAGGTCCATCCATCATTGTTTTGCAAAGAGAAATCAAAATATCTCAAAAAATAATAGTTTTAGACATATGATATGCTCGAAAAAAAGTTTGCTAGTGATAATTTTCGATACTCATTTGAAAAAACCAAGAAAATAATGTATTAGTATTTCGATTCACCCTGTATTAGGTTTAATGAATATTAACGAAATAAATAATTTTCCAAAATTTTTACTACTAGGGCCGCAACAAATCTTGATTCTCTAATTTTTCTTACATTTCACAGGGTTTTGAACTTGTTGCGATTTTTATGGAAAATTGGTCATAACATTCTAAATACCCCGTAGAGCACATCACAACTCTATATTATTGTATTGGGAAAGTCAAGCTGATTCGGAAGATGCATTAAAATATAGGGTGTTTAATTTTTAAAGAATGTAAATTTGATATTGCACAGTTTTCTGGAACAGATTGAAAATTATTTTAAAATGTTGAGACTAATGATTGCTATAATCCCTTAAATTTCCAAATTGATGTCTCAAAGGACAAAGAAGGCACTGAAATTAATCAAACTAATCAATCACCCTGTATAACCAACTAATATGAATATTTTCAAATATTACCATTATTTTTGAATGCTTCATGCATTGTGGAACTGAGCTTTGCTTAATAATTTAAATGGAAAATATTAAGCATGAAATTATGAAAAAAATAATATTTCAAGTTCAATTGTTTAATTTTAAATAAACATATTGGAGTGAAATTTCATGAAGACAACAAATGTTGCATGAAATAATTGATAAGTTTTCTGTAAGCACCGGAGAAATGGTTATATAGTGGACTAATAATAATATTAAAATTAAATCAAGATTACAATGGAAGGGGGACAGTAGGCACACTTCTCGAACATTAAAACTTAAATCATGAATTTTATTCAAGTTTTCGTTTATACCTAATTTAAATAGGGATAAATAGGTCGTTAAACATAGTAGTACGTAAATGTATCAGTCTCTGGCATGGAGCCCTTTAATTGTCTCTAGCACTTCAACGTAGTAGCTATGTTGTTTGAATTATTATTTTCTAAATTCATAATAACACTAACTAGTCAGACATTCACTTCTTTTTCCCTCAGACGTATTAAAAATAAGCAAAATAAACCATGTTCCACTAAAGGTTTACGTATATCTGCAAAGAACATGCGATCCTTATGTCATCTCGGATAGTGTCTTCAAAAATTAGGATATTTATCAGGATACTGTTCTGGATTGTTCGACAGAAACTGTACTCAACCTCTTTTACATGACAGCTTTCAGTCTCTGAGACTGAAAATATATAATTAAACGTAGATAAATGTAAATTGAAAAAGCCAAAAACACACTTTCAAAACACATCAAAATAAAAAATTGAAAATATTTTTAAAAAATAAGCTTAAAAATTGTGAAATTTGTTTCGATATAAGAAGAAAATTCGCAGGGATAGTTTCTAAAACATATTTGCTGAAAAAGAAACTTTTTCCACACGTGAACGGGATTTAACCTACGACCGGCGAATTCGAAAGTTGACGCGTAATCCCGCTCGTCAGACGAACGAAAATTAAAGTGGTGGGATATACTAACAGTAATAAACTCTAAGGAGAATTACAAATTATCAAAAAAGCTCACAAACCTACATACAGGTGAAGCTAATATAACCGTCTTAAAAATTTTCGTTATTTCAGATAGTTATGGTAAGCATGAACAAAAATGAGAAAATTGAGGTGATTAAATCGATTATTTTTGTAATTATGCTCTCTCCTATATCTGCAATGCTGGTTAGCTCTTGCTAGTCCTGAGATAACCCCAGATATAGAGCGCCTTGCATATTTTCTTGGAATAACTCATTTATTTAAGTATATTCCTATGCCGATTGGTTCTAAAATAGAGTAAAATTTATTATATCATTCTCAGTATAAATTCGCCAACGCAAAAATATTTTTCAGCTGTCAAGTTTCTCTCTTTCAATAAAGAAGTAATAAGATGGTTATTTATGATACCTGTTGAAACCTTTTTGAGATAACTGAGTCTATGTTCAATCAATGAATTTTTATTTATAAGCGGGGATAATAAAAAGAAAGAAACAATGAAATTCAACTACCTTGAAGTTGCAAGGTAAAACATGAACTCAAGCATTAAAATATCAAGGGTCAATAAATATTTGAAAGAAATAATATAGAAGAAAACAACATAATGAGTACACAAAGAAAATTGACAAGCTACTAAACATGCAGAGCATTTTCTATTTTCACTTATGCAACGGAAACAAGATATTGGAGAACGTAAACGAATTTGAAGAGATCATGTCGAAAAAATGCAGGAATAGAGATAGGCAAAATTGGCGGTAAAAACAGAAACCAAATACACGGAGACCACTAGACATAGCACCAAAAATATGGTATGAAAGCTGGAGCTTAACGTCTAAAGAAGAACTTATGAGGCTAAATATTCGGAATTGAGCAGCACAGATTCCTGTTAAAATGAGAAGAAGCCCCCGTCCTTTGCATGCCAGTCCTTGAAAACCTGTGGATAACTTTTTAATAACAGCTTCCCAAGGGCTTGTGCCCGTTCACTATTTACTCAAGTCTCGTCGAAGCAGTAAAATTTTCTTTACTTAGGTGGTTTCTTTGCCAGATATTCATTTCCGGTGTTTCTATAAATACCGATTTTTTGCAATACTTTAAAGAGGTAACGTTGAGTTTGTGCATTTGTCTGAGCATGATTAATTATATCGCTGTCTTTGATTGCAGAAATTATCTTGTTGACAGTCGGAATTTCGTTAAAATTAAAATTTGTTAATTTATCTAATTTAATTACGTTCTTTGCAACCTACAATTCTTTAAACAAAGGACGAGGACAATCCTGTCATACTTTTACGCCTACTTGGTGCTATCGCTTGTGAAAATGTCTTTTTTTACACACTCTCTGTTTGTATTGAAATCCTAATTGTTTACGACCACATTTCAATGCATTTTCATCGTGCCTGATTAAATGTCCATCTTTATTGGATAGACCCTGAGAAATATTCACCACAATCACATTGTAAAAGTAAAAATATAATTGTTTATCCAATTTTTGTAATATTTGAAAAATACCTGAAATGTGTAATAAAGAAAAACACAAACAGATATCAAAATTTCAATAAATCATAAGAAAATCTATGTTTTATATGGCGATAGAATAGTTGACTAATTTCATTTTTAGTTTGTTGGAGTTTAATTATATTTGTACTATAAGTATGGCAATGGCGGTAATAAGAAGACATTGAGATATTGGGGATTTTTAACTGCAGATGTTTGCTATAATTGTTATCAATATTAATAAACAGAGTTTGTAGAGAAGAAATCCGTCTCATAAGATTTATACAAGATGTAAATTGAAAAAAATAATAATAAAGACAAAACATGACTTATTACCTACTCATTAATAATTTGTTAAAATTATTTGTTACAGCTTGTTTTCGGCATTCAATCGCTTTAAAGGTACATTTTTGTAAGCACAAATTATATGTTTATACACAATTTTATCATATTTTTAATAATATGTAATATTGAATACTCAATAAACGGCAATTTGCTGCTAAAATACGCTGTTTTACTATTACCTTAAAAACGTACATTTTGGTAATACTATGGAGTGTAGAGAAGGAGTAACAAACATCTCTTATGGACGGTACGTTTAAAATATGGTCTGAATTCTGTAGAGATAATATGTGGCGCTGATTGTACTATGGAATTGAGATCTGAAGTTAAACACTTACTATATCTGAAATTAGCTTCAGATTCTATATACTAACGAAAATAGAATATTATGTAGGTGTTGAAAAGAATTAAACAACGTTTAAAAATATTAAAAAAATAGTAAAAAAAGAATACAAAAAATCATGGTGAAAACTTGTTGTATTTCTGGATGAATAAGTGGTTCTTTAAAAGATCGTGGAATTCGTTCATCTCAAAATATAAAACAAGCAAGTCTCTTTGGAATACCAAAGGTAAGTCATGTTTGAATCTGTTAGAAATCAAAATTCATTCAAAATTGATATTTTTATATGACTATAACTAGTATATTAGTTGCTAATGAAGTTCAATATTTTATTTTTATGAACCGAAATATTTTTTTTTATTATTCTATTATTTTTATTGATCTAATTATATCGCTAAAAATCGGATAAAATTCAATATTTTATTTTAATCAACCAAAATGTTTTTTTATACTATTTCATTATTGTTACATGATCCTACTTTTTTTTCATATTAGAATATATGTATTATCTAAACCAAATAAATAGCTAAATAATAAAGTTAATTTAACGAGATTCTGTTTTGTTAATCGTTTCATTATTTTAATACTACTAACTAAAGCATTGCTATACAGTTATTTTCAAATCAGCGCGTAAAATTCAAGCGAATACCCTCTATAATCAGCGCCACCTATTTTCCCATCAAAAATCAGCTCACATTTTTTAACCCAGAGACGTTCCTCCTTCTCTACACTCCATAGGTAATACGGTTATCGATAAAATATTTCATAACCAAATTTTAATTGCTATATTGGTTAATAAAAAATGCCTTCTATTAATACGATCTCATCAGTCATAGTTTTAGTTTTTAATTGTGGTATGAAACAGAAAAACTACTGATTATGTCCATATCTCCTTTCAGCTCCATACATTTTTCCTAGCAGTATTCAATAAATTCTATACCCTTTTTAAAATAAGAATCGTCAAACTCCTGAAAATATTCATTAACTGCCGACATCACCTCTTCATTTTTGGAAAATCTTTGATCACCGAAATAGAAAATATCCCGATGGGGCTAAATCGAGAGAATTAATTCAATAATTTTGTGAGCTGGTGGATTGTCTTGAAACAACACTTTCTTCTTAGCCAAATGCGGCCGTTTTGTTTGATTTCTTCGTTCAAACGTTGCAATAAGTTCGCGTAATACTTACCGTTGATAGCTTTTCCATTTTCAAGATAGGCAAGGAAAATTGTGACGAACCTACGTTTCATCCATGGCTATGAAACTGCTCAGAAATTCGGCTTTATTTCTGTGAAACATTAACAAACACTCGGTGGAAACATTTTCACGTCGTTGTTTTCGGTCCATTGTGAGCAAACGAGACACTCATCTTGCGCACAGCTTTCTCATATCGAAATTTGCGATGTATATTAACTGAAACGCACTTTTTGAAATATCTACTATGTCTACTAGCTCGCATACTTTCAGTCGACGATCATCCAGTACTACTTTGTTGATTTTCTGGGGGCGTCACCTCATTTGGCCCACCATTGCGGTGCTGGTCTTCGCAGGTCGTACGGCCTCATTTAAACTCTTCTACCCAATATTTTACTGTTGATAACGAAGGAGCAGACTCACCCAGAGTTTTATCTAGTTTTTATACTGGTTGGGCTAATGCCTTTCAAATAAAACTATTGTATCACATAACGATGTCCAATTCCTTCCATGTTTACAAATTCACTGAAAACTTTCACTATTGATGGCTGCCAAAAAATACTTAACAACGTGGTGTCTTTTAACTGTAACATATGTTGTATAGATTGTTACAGTAGTATTTTTGAAGCAACTACCGCTATCTTTAGGTCAGGCCCGGTACTTCTCGGACCATTGTGTAATTTTTTTTCATACTTTAAACAATATTATTTGTCATCGACTTATTAAAGGTTATGGACCAGCCCTATCGATTTTAAATCGATTCCAACTCAGTGCAAGTGAGACAACATAAGAAGGATGGAGCTAAAGAGGGCAAAATAAAAAGAATTTATACCTAAAGACTGGAGCTTTAAACTGTGGTCTTCCGAACGAAATAAAACGTAAGAGATTGGTTGAAGACGTAACAGGCTAACAATTTAAACAAAAATGTAACAGGCATAAATGTTGTGATCGGGGGTCGTGGTTAGTAACAGTGTTGCCAGATTACATATAATATCAGATTTTAATATTTATTTGTCGTTCCTGATGAATAAAAGGTTAACATAATTTGATAATTTCAACATTATTCCAAAATCTTTATGCAATATTTTAATCTCTTCAAATAAAATCACATTTCTACTTTGCGCTATCTAGTCTTGTTATGTGTTTGATACAGCTATGGAAAGGCTAGTAGACATTCTTTGGTGATTCACACGAATAACTCATTAGCACTTCCTGAGAAATATAATGGATTTATATCAGGCCACTTTACTAGAAAAGGTTTTGCGAATATAATTTACGATTTTATAAGCGTTATTATATGAATAACACATCCTAAATTAGACAAGTTTGGGTTGAACATGGCGGCTACTCTCATGTCTCGTTCAAGCTACTGTACTAGAAAATAGTTTGTAGTGCCATCTAGAAGAGTCCGGCAGAAGTCTAGCAAATATGGTAAGTTTTATTAGTGAATCTCCTAAAATACTTTCTTCAAACAGTTACGAGGTTATAAAAGCGCCTGCAGTTAAATAACACCACTCTACCTTATGGTAAACAGATACTAGGTGTCGCTTCTTCTTATCTTACATATTCTGCCTTCTTCTTCGTGCTGTGTATAGACATCATTGCCTGTTTTTCTTCACATCATTGCCTCTGCTCAGTCACCTGGGAGGTTGTCACTCCATCTTTTCCTAGGTCTTCCAAGGCTTCTTTGTCCTGCTGGTGATTTGTCCCTTGATATTATCACAATTCGTTCTTCCGTCATGCGGTCAATGTGCTCATTCCATTTTATCTTTCTCTCCAGTACCCAGTCATTGATGTTATCTACCCCGCACGTTCGTCTTATGTTTTCACTTCTTTCTCTATCCATTAGTGTTCTTCCCGCTATTCTTCGAACTATTTTCATTTCTGTAGTCTCCAATATCCGTTTCGTTTATTCTGTATCAATTGTATAAAATTAAACAAAAAGAGATTCCATTCGAAATAGAGAACCGGTTATCTTCTCAACCCAATTTTTTATTATTTTATCGTTTTTTGCCTCATAATAATGATGATGAGGATAAGTTACAACTGATATGCTGCCGTTACGAGGATTGCCTACTTAAGTTGAGAGATATGGCAACACTGATGTGAATATGTCAAACCTGACATTGCCTTCTTAGTTTGACATTTTTAATGGTGAATGTGTCATCATACGAGTGCTATTTGAGTTGTTTACAGATACAAGAAATATTCATTTTGGTTAAAAAATGGAAAAAATCGCAAACGTTTTCGTGCGATGCCATTCTATGACGTGAATTAAACCAACAGCAGTGTGCCGATCTTTTCGAATTTAATCGTGGTCGCACTTCGCTGCAGGATGAATTTCGTAAAGGTCGTCTAAAGTCGGCAGTTTTGCCGGAAAATATCGATGCTGTACGTAATTACGTAAATTGATATTGCAAGATCGTCATGTGACATATCGTAAGATTGAGGCCAACTTGGACATTAGTTCTACTCACATACATTTAATATTGCAAGAACATTTGTCTATCAAAAATATTTTTTCACGTTAGATACCGCATGACAATCGCTCAAAAAACCTCGTGCTGATTGTTAAAATGGTATTTTTCACGTAACTAACACTATTTCTAGGTCAGGCCAAGTACTACTGGGACCCTCCTCGCATGTAAAGTTTTTTTCACCTGTAGCGCCTATATGAAAATGTTTCTTCATACTTTAAATAAAAAAATCGTACTGTCGACGTGTACTTTATACTATTGAAATTAAATCAACAAGATTTCTTTCTTTTTTGTAACAAAACCACAACTATAGATGGTTCACGATAATGTTATTTGTTCATCGACTTTAAAGGTTATGGACCAGCCCAAACAATTTTAAATCGATGTCAACGCAGTGCAAGGGAGACAACATAAGAAGAATGAAGCTACAGAGGGCAAAATAAAAAGAATTTATATCTGAAGTTTATTTGTTTTGCTTTTGGTTAATTACGATACCTCATCTTAGAGTTCCTAAAGGATCTTTAAATGCCCTTTGTCCGTTAGTGTCTCATCAACTGCCACTCATTCTATTTTGTGATTTATGATTATAGTGACATTTTGAGTGTTTTTTGAGAAATATTTTATTTGTTAAGTTCATGTTTGTGGTTTAAGGTTGGTTCTATATTATTGTATTGGGAAAGTCAAGCTGATTCGGAAGATGCATTAAAATATAGGGTGTTTAATTTTTAAAGAATTTAAATTTGATATTGCACAGTATTCTGTAACAGATTTAAAATTATTTTAATATGTTGAGACTAATGATTGCTATAATCCCTTAAATTTCCAAATTGATGTCTCAAAGGACAAAGAAGGCACTGAAATTAATCAAACTAATCAATCACCCTGTATAACCAACTAATATGAATATTTTCAAATATTACCATTATTTTTGAATGCTTCATGCATTGTGGAACTGAGCTTTGCTTAATAATTTAAATGGAAAATATTAAGCATGAAATTATGAAAAAAATAATATTTCAAGTTCAATTGTTTAATTTTAAATAAACATATTGGAGTGAAATTTCATGAAGACAACAAATGTTGCATGAAATAATTGATAAGTTTTCTGTAAGCACCGGAGAAATGGTTATATAGTGGACTAATAATAATATTAAAATTAAATCAAGATTACAATGGAAGGGGGACAGTAGGCACACTTCTCGAACATTAAAACTTAAATCATGAATTTTATTCAAGTTTTCGTTTATACCTAATTTAAATAGGGATAAATAGGTCGTTAAACATAGTAGTACGTAAATGTAACAGTCTCTGGCATGGAGCCCTTTAATTGTCTCTAGCACTTCAAAGTAGTAGCTATGTTGTTTGAATTATTATTTTCTAAATTCATAATAACACTAACTAGTCAGACATTCACTTCTTTTTCCCTCAGACGTATTAAAAATAAGCAAAATAAACCATGTTCCACTAAAGGTTTACGTATATCTGCAAAGAACATGCGATCCTTATGTCATCTCGGATAGTGTCTTCAAAAATTAGGATATTTATCAGGATACTGTTCTGGATTGTTCGACAGAAACTGTACTCAACCTCTTTTACATGACAGCTTTCAGTCTCTGAGACTGAAAATATATAATTAAACGTAGATAAATGTAAATTGAAAAAGCCAAAAACACACTTTCAAAACACATCAAAATAAAAAATTGAAAATATTTTTAAAAAATAAGCTTAAAAATTGTGAAATTTGTTTCGATATAAGAAGAAAATTCGCAGGGATAGTTTCTAAAACATATTTGCTGAAAAAGAAACTTTTTCCACACGTGAACGGGATTTAACCTACGACCGGCGAATTCGAAAGTTGACGCGTAATCCCGCTCGTCAGACGAACGAAAATTAAAGTGGTGGGATATACTAACAGTAATAAACTCTAAGGAGAATTACAAATTATCAAAAAAGCTCACAAACCTACATACAGGTGAAGCTAATATAACCGTCTTAAAAATTTTCGTTATTTCAGATAGTTATGGTAAGCATGAACAAAAATGAGAAAATTGAGGTGATTAAATCGATTATTTTTGTAATTATGCTCTCTCCTATATCTGCAATGCTGGTTAGCTCTTGCTAGTCCTGAGATAACCCCAGATATAGAGCGCCTTGCATATTTTCTTGGAATAACTCATTTATTTAAGTATATTCCTATGCCGATTGGTTCTAAAATAGAGTAAAATTTATTATATCATTCTCTAATGATTGCTATAATCCCTTAAATTTCCAAATTGATGTCTGTCTCATGTTATGTCATAAATGGCTAGAAAGAAAACAGGTGCGGATAAAAATTAAGATTTTTCAGATAAGAATGTTAACATCAGTAATAATTATTTTCCTCTAAATAGAAAATAAACTTTTCTAATCATTGCAATTAACAGTAATTATGTAGTAATATTTTGAATTCCCAAAAGACTCCGACTTCAGGAATTAATCGCTAGTGGCTAGAAAAGAGACAATTTTAAACAATTGCTCAAAAAACTCGTGCCTATTGGTGCAAAGAAATGCTGAAAAAATTCAATCGCCGTGCTTCAACATCATAGCAGGGGATATATCATGGATCTATGCATATGGACCCGAAACTAAACAACAATAGATTGTATGGATCTTTCAAGACGAGCCAAATCATACAAAAGTTGTTCCGGCTTGAAGCAACTCGAAGCAAATGGTCGCCTATTTCTTCAGAATAATAATTGGACATATCGCAACTGTTCCATTAGAGCAACGTAAAATGGTCAATTCTGAATGGTACACCAGCATTTGTTTGCCAGAAGTGTTTGAAAAAATGAGGGGAACTAATCGCAGAAGACGAATCATTCTCCTCCACAACAATACGAGCTGTCACATATCAGTTTGAACAAAAACGTTTTTGGACAATCAAAACATCGAATTGATGGGTTATCCGCCGTGCAGTTCTTCTTTGGCACCCAATGGTTTCTTCTTATTCCCGCATATCAAAAATAAATTACGAGGTCAACGTTTTTCTACATTTGAAGAAGCGGTCGTTGCACTCAAATCACATGTTTTGAAGGTACCTCAATCGGTATGACAAAAATGCTTCGACAATTAGTTCAAACGCATGCAAGGTATTGATCTTAGAGCATAATATTTTGAAAAACAATAAAACAATATCTAATTAAAGATATTTGTTTTCATTTTTCTATCTCAAAACTTGATTAGTAACCCTCGTACTTATCTTTTTTCATGGTAGTTTTTTACTACTAGCGATATTCATAGGAGCGATTAAATAACGGACTAGTGCGATCATCATCAAAGATTTCATGATTTTTTTAAATTTGACTTCTACTTAGCTATAATCTTCACTCATACTCCAATTTTTTACATAAATAACTTAAATTAAATCATTTTGATCTATAATATTTTCTGATATTTATTTTACAAATACATACGTGTCATATTCCTCTAGAATATACGGAAGATCTTTCTCATACTTATATTCATTAAGTTATTATAAATAATAATATAATGTATTTTGATAGGTTGTTAAAACAATCTATATTTTCTTTCAAAATTTCAAGATTAGTCGACTCATATCGATTAGGACCAATACGCATACATAAAAAAGGAATTTCCATTACTATTTACGCATCTCCAGGAAAAGAAGAGCAGCGAATACTGCCGACAGCGAGCAAGGAAAAGACAAAAGAGAACTGTGCTATGCGCAGTGGTTGCTTTGTATTCTTCAGAAAAAGAAAGATAGATATGAGTATATTTAATTCGAGGGAGACAAAATATGACCTGAAGTAGAAAACTAAAATGGCGAGAATCAAGTGATTGTATTTTGTCCACATTCGGTAAAAAGTTCGAATTTTTCATTCAAACAACAAAGATAATGGTGCATCAGTGCGACTGGACGTAAACATAAACTAATTAAATTATTTTTGTTCTGTAATTTTGAGTTGCAATCAATTGAGGACTATGTGTATCTTGAGTGGCCCTTAGTAGAAGTGTTCCCAGTTTTTTCAGTCCTTCCTTTTAGAAAATATGAATACTGGCGTCGCAGCAGATAATATTTACGACTTTAATTCGGAAGAAAATGCTGCAAAATGGAAAGGGCTCCTAACCTCAGCTTTAAAAAAAGTAAGCATTGATTTGTTACATTTTTTACTATGGAGATTTTAACATAATAATTTTCAATTCCATAATATTAGTTTAATATGTTTTTATTCTTGTGATCCCTTGCATAATCTTTCACATATCATTGCCAAAACTATTAGATATTTTCTAATAGATTTTGTATTATATTATTAATAACATCAGTTTTCTTTTTCAAATACCATACAGTTAGTTAATTTGTCTGTCGTTCAATTAAAATAATTAAAACACGTAGGTAATTTAAGCAGTAACATGTACTACTTCATTTTTATAATGTATGTATTGATACTTGCATCTTTGTTTTGCATAAAGTTATTGTATTATTGTACCATTTAAAGTAAAATTAAATCATATGCTGTAAACATATTTGTCACTGGTGAATACTGACGATAAACAAGCATAAACTTTTTTTATTTAATTAAACAATACTATTCACATACCTGCCCATTTTACTTATATTTTCCTGAGAACATGATGTTATACAGCAAATTCAACTAACACATAGTTAATATTTAAATATACAAGTATTAATAAAACAGTAAGTAGTATATTTAATGTTTAAATCTTGCTCCTGCTCTTTGCATTGTAATGCTTATATCTTATTCTTACAGTGAGGCCAAAATTAAGACCAGAAAATGATTTTTCTAATAAAAACATTTTAATTATTTAATTGGATCTAAAATTGACTGTTCTAGAATTTGTTATATAGATATCAGCTTCAAAATGTAAACTAAAAGTATGTAAGAGCAGTCTTAAGACAAGTATTGATTTAATAAAAACGGAAAGTACCAAAGAAATAAAAAAATGAATAATCCATACACTGATTTGCCTTAAGTAATAATATACAAATAGATTAGAAGATTCACAAGAACTAGCAAACAATAATATGCCACTTAAATAAAATTAAAATTAGCCATTTGACAGAATTTAGAATGTTGAAACAATTGGTAATGAATTCCAAAAAGAAAGGTAACTTTACTGAGGTCAAAAATATTTAGAAGTTTCTGCAAATAAATAAAACACGGAAATTTTTGCATTGAAAATACCAAAGTTAGAGGTTCATTTTAGTTTTTACATCTTCCAGTTTGGCTGAAATATTTTAATACATCTTATTGTTTTATCAATGCATATAGTCAATAAAATACGTTATTGATTATCCTATATACACATAAACTATCTTAATAGATGCATCAAATAATTTTAATATATGAGTCATAAATCCTAGAATGGACATTTGTTTTTAAATTGCAGTAATTTTTATCTTTGTTAAATTGTCTGTGTTAAACAAATCATGAAGTTCAAATGATATACCACTTCAACATTTGTAATAAATAACAAATTGATATGTGAATAATTTTTGGCAATGAATGAATAACAGTATACCTACTAAATGAATAATAATATTTATTCGAGATCGGACTTTTGTTTATTGGGATTATTAGTTAATCTTTCTATTTTTATTAATTTAATTTGTATAATAGAATAAAATACATTCGTATTCCTCCTTCTTTCTTAGTGTGATGATAATGAATAGGGGATGACCTGTGTGAAACGAATATTATTTGTAAACCAAATTGATGAAGACCAAGAACTAATAACTAACTTGAAATAGGAAGAAACAAAATAGGATAGATTGAGATATGTTACAATGAAAAAAAAAGTAATAAAGTGTAGACAATCTTAAACTAAATATGAAAGCAAGCATTGCAATACACAGATTGAAGTAAATCAGTTACAATATTTCTGTATGAAAAGGGGGTTAAAAACCATAGGGATACTTTTGTAAAAAATCATGTAAAGTAAACTGCATGATTTACAACAAACCACAATACCCAAGAGAATATATCCACAATATATTTGGTAAATATTGTAAAAGAATTGTACATAGATTAGAAAAGATGCTTAACGTAGTAAAAGATTGGAAACATGAAGTAAGCAGAGCAGACCTTTCAAAGTAAATTATCTATGGACAAATAAACAGAAATGTGAAGTAGTGAAGTAATTAAATTCAAAAAAAAATTCCTAATACCTGGAGACAAAAAGTATGAATCATAAAAGTGTCTCAAGATTGAATAAAAAAGATTATTACTAGAAACTAAAAAAATATATAGGTACAGGAATGACTTGATTGTAGTAATAATTGGCAAAATAAGAAATTAAGGCAGGCAAGTCATGATCAATAATCAACAAAACATGCAACTTTCTGAAATATAAAATCAATTTTGTTCACAATAATATGAAATTTCCTCAATATTAATTTGCAAATCAATTGAATTTTGAAGTTGTATGTATATTCTCATAATTTTTTAAATATTTTAGGTGCTAGAACAAGTCCATCCTTCATTATGTGCAAGAGATGATGCATTAGAATATATTGAGAGTCTTTGTTTACGTCTTCTTGCTATGCTTTGTGCCAAACCAAGTCCTCATACTGTACAAGTAAGTAATATTTAGTTATTATTTTTTTATAGACACATGTTAGTTTTTTCTTATTTCATTTGATCCTAAACAAACTGAAATTCATTTGTTTTTATAGGATGTTGAAGAAAGGGTAATAAGTACATTTCCTACACCAATTGATAAATGGGCACTAAAAGAAGCGCAAGAAGCCATTGATAGAGGTAAAAAAAAATCAGTGCTGCAACTACCTGTTGATAAAATTCATTCTTTACTGCAAAAAGTGAGTACAGTATTAAACATAATCTGTGAACAATTCTTTTGAACCTAATTATGTTTCATAATATTGTAGTTTGAAAAGAAATGTACTACTGATTAATAAATATTTTGAATATGAGTGAAACAGTTGACAATACTTTTAATCAATTCAATTCACAGCAAAATTGAGATTAGTATAAATAATAGTATTTCTATATTATTTTTCTATTGCACGTCTAGTTTTTACTAGTATATGAATTCATTATGACCTTGAGAATATTTCAATTTGTAAGGCCTTTGAAGTATTTTTACTTTTATCTTTTATTTTCTTTTTTAATGTTCACATTTTAGGAACTTTTGTTATACAAAATTGACTCAACTGTATCTCTATTCTTGGTCGCCGTTTTAGAGTATATATCTGCTGATATTTTAAAATTAGTTGGAAATTATGCTAAGAATATAAAGCATATGGAAATCACCTACCAGGATGTACAAATTTCAATGAAAGTCGATAAAGTAAGTAATTGATATTTTCATTCAATGTGTTAGTGCTAGGAATTTGTGGGAAATTATGTAAGGGCAACATTATTAATATAGTATATAATTATATGTTGGTATTAGATATGTGTCATTGTTATTATTGTCCTTCCTAGTATGTAATTTCGAATGCTGTTGCTGGTTGAGGACTCAAAATAAAACTTTCCAAGAGTTTTTTAAAATGCCAAAGTTTCGATATTTTATTACATCTTCGTCAAGGCTAAAAATATATGGTAATACTTTATCAACATTTGAGTTATAATGTACCATATATTTTTATCCACGGTAAAGATCAAATAAAAGATGGAAACGTTGGTATAAAAAAAAAACTCGTGAACTATTTTATTTTGAGTTCTCAATTCACAGCATCATTTAAAATTAGATATGTGGTAATTTTTGAAATTACTAACCAAGCAGCTATTAAGGTAATTAAGTATTGAGGCAAGTACTATATATAGAAACAACAACCAACTAGGGATTTTTAAAGTGGTTAAAAAGAAAAATATTTATTTGACCATTTAGGAGGTATAAATTAAATCGCAGTTTGAAGAAATATGATTTTTCTCTCAAACATTTTTTAAAATTTTCAATTTACAAACAGTATTGAAAAAAATTTTATGAAACATATAAATAATATCAATGTAAAACCAACTTCTATTTTACCAATATAAATTTCAATAGAACTGTTAAATTATACTGGATTCACTTTTCCAGAGTGTAGTGGGAATGTGTGAGTGAGGAATTGTCTTGGCTAGTATTTATTTTCTAAACAAAATGCAGACCTCACTTAACTCATCTGATACATTTCATCAAAATAGAACATAATGCAAAACAGTACTAAACAAGGCTATCTTAACATGTAAATAATGGGATTAGTTGGAGATTAACAGAAAATTGGTTAGGTATTGAATTTAAAAATTGTTTTTTTTTATATAAAAAAATGAAACCAAGCATTTATTTCTTTACAAAAATAATATAAATATATATAATATAAAAATAATATAAACAAATAAAATTCTAAGTGTTTCCAATTTTCTACCTTTCTGTCAAGAAGGTCTCTAATGTAGTTTGCAATTTCCTTTTGCATTCTGTTTTTGATAAGTGGATGAAGTATCTATAACAATGCATTTTACTTTTGAACATTGGACCATAATTCCAGTTATAGTGGTCAAACTCCTTTTTATAAAAAATTCTTTTTGCTCTTCTTTGAAACCACTAATATCAATGTTTTTGCTTTCTTCTTGGTCAGTTAATTCCTTGAGCTCATCATTAGAAAAATTAGCTGCTGTTTATTGAACTATTTCATCTAAACCGGTTTATTTCGTTAATTCCATTATTTACTCCTTATCGACAGATGATTAATGTCTTTGCCCTTACTTTAAACTGACCAAATGTTCTTGCATTCTCGTTTTGAAGATCTTTCTGTTATCCCATTCCAAGAAAGGTTTATGTTTTCTACAGCAATCATGCTATTGTAGTGTTTCCAAAATTCTCTTATTAATTGCTTCTCTTCTTTGTCTGCTTTTTCAAGACAATATTATTGCCATTAATTTCGTCGTCAATCCATACAGACAAACGTTTTTCTATTTCCTCTATAATGTTGTGGCAGTTACCAATAACAATATTTTTTCTTTATTCTTAAATTATTGTTCAAATTGTCAAATTTAAAGCAGCACTAATTTGAGATTGACTTTCACCAGTATCCAATCTGCTAATTACTTGCATTGTAGTTTCCAGGGAAATGCTTTTTTGGTTGCTTTCTTTTCTTGTTTTTTATTATCGCCCATGATAAATACTAAAGATTATAATATTTGTCTCTGTATTAATCATTATAGTATTAACATTCACTTACAATATATACAATGCGTCTGTATTGCACCGCATCAAACATGAAACACAGCTACATTGTTTCGGATATGTTATATATAAATTTGGAAAACAAGCGCTGCACACAATTTCGGGAAATCCCCGGTTCGGAATAAAAGCGCTAAAGCGTTAAGCAGGGTTTTATTGTACAAAAAAGACAAAAATAGTTACCATTAGTGTTTCCCAAAGACAATATCAAAAAGTTTTTAAAAACCCTTTAGAAACGTGAAGTTGACAGTTATTTAGAAAATAATTTTAATAATAACAATAATAATTTTTTCACATGGTGTGGTCGAGTGGGCTTACAAATACAAAAATTATCTCCCAATGACTTTTTCTTTGGGGTTCTTTAAGTATTTCAAATTATTAAACTTATCTTTTTGAATTTCCTTTGAATTTTTTTTTAAATCTACTGAACAAACTTTTTACACAAACAGTCACAATTACTCTATCCGACGCGCATTTTGATAACAAGTTAAATTATCTGTGGAACCGACTTACCTCATTCTTGTTTGAATACTGACCGATTTCGTTGCTAATGAAATAGGGTTATTCAAAGAGTGGAGAAGGATCCGACTGGACCATTCGTTTCTTATAATTTATCGCTTCTTTGATTGAAATTTACACTGGTAGATTTGAAATAAGTTGGTACAATATATTATTTATATGTTTTCACAATTTATATTGAAATACTTTATACTCAAAATATGGAAATAAATTAGTCCATTGAGCTAATTAATAATTTTTTAATTTTTTTTGTAACACAGAATATGTTCTCACAGCCGCACATTGTTTTGCTTTTACACGCAATATTACACTATCTCAAATGGCTTTATCTTCTTCAGGTACAGTTGATAGTCGTCTAACATTTGAAAGATTAGTGCATTCTCATATAAACTCCTGGACAAAATTAATGCACCATTTATATTTTTCTCAATATTCTTTATTTCTTAATAACTTACTCTCAATATTCTTTATTTCTTAATAACTTACTCTCAATATTCTTTATTTCTTAATAACTTACTGTATGACAAGTAGGCCATGGACCTTGTTTGACATTGACAACTGTTATTTTAGTTAACTATAGTACCACATAATCTTGTTTTGACATTAATTCGTATTAAACCTCGTTTTAGACTAAAACTGTGTTAAAATTTTCTTAAAAAGTGCTGATAAAGCAAAGTTTCTGTTAGATGCAAGCTAAACCGCCAAAGAAATTTGTCAATGGAGGAAGCAGTGCGAGCATCGACTCTCCCGAATGAAGGATATTCAATGCTGGTTTCTTAGGAAGACATCATTCCAACGTCAGTAGTATAGTGAGACGACATAATGAAACGAGTTAGTACCATCGAAGACTAGGACAAGGGCGAAAACGTTGCACTAATCAAATTGATGGTCGTTTTTTGAGACAACGTGCTTTCAGAAACGGGAGAGTCACAAAATGAATTATCAAATGGTCGAAATATCGATATGTCGTCTCGAACGGTTAGAAGATGTTTACATGAAGCAGGTTAACCAACAGAAGACCAGCCAAAAAACCTTTGTTTACCAGAGAACACAAAATTCAGAGATTAAATTTTGCAAGACTACATCGGAATTGGACCATCAATGATTGAAGCAGGTTTGCCAGCTATAATATCTTTTCTAAAGTGCCTTTTGGTGGTGACTCTAAAATGTATTATGTATTATTGTCGAACATGTAATGCCTTTTGCTGTGTTTGTTGGGCCTAATTTTTTATTCACGCAGGATAACGCTTGTCTACACATAGCTAGACCGGTTATTGGCTACTCACATGATGTCAATATCCCTTTATTAGAGAGGCCACCTAACAGTCCGAATATGAATTCTATAGAACATCTATGGGACTATCTTAAAAAGAGGATTAGAAATCATACTCCCTCTGTTTCTAATCACAACCTACTCGTAGAGGTCGCTATTGAAGAATGGGAGAATATACTGCAAGCTTTTACTGAAAATTTGATATCAAGCATGCCTCGACACATGAATGCAGTGATAAGAAGTAGAGGAGGTCCTACTCAGTATTAGCGTTGACCCAAATGCATTAATTCTCTTTTACTAATTTTTTTTAGCTTGGAGGTATGAGATCTTATCTATGCATTTACAGCAAAAACAAACTTATATGCAAAAAATAAGGCAAATTAAGGTTTTGTTAAGATCATATTTGACTAATTTGTAGGTATTCATTATTATTTCAATGTAACCATGTAAGTTTTATTTTGTATTTATATTGTAAACATTAAGATTATTTAAAGTGGTCCGTTAATTTTGTCCAGGAGTTTATATCAAATTTTTTATAAAAGTCTTTTTTAGCAAAGTTCTTTCCACAAGAACCATGGAACAACTATAATAAATGTAGAACTCAATTTGTAAATTTTAATATTATTTTAATATGATTTTATTTTGTATCTTTCCATGATTCTATACTGTACAATCATATAGGTTTAGGAAAGTCAAACAAATGATCAGATATTAAATAAGTTCAATATTTTGAATAATTTAGGCACAATTTGCAGGAGTGGAGTAAGTCTATATGATTTAATTTTATAATGATTTATATAATATATTATATATAATTTATAATGTTGATTATTTCAATGATATAAGTTTATGTTTGTAAGGCTGTATTGTCAGCTGCTTAAATATTTGCCCTGTAGATTTTACAATTCTGATTTGGTTTAATGTATTAATAATAAACGTAATCGACAGTAGTTTTTTTTGTCTGTTAAAATCCCAATTGATTGTCTAGTATTATCTCCAAAGTTCGCACCAATTTCACATAATTTAACTGTAGAGTGGTATTGAGATGGATTTTGACATTGAAATTATTTTTGTGCCCTTGCATAATTTTCCTACCAAAAGTTTTAAATGAAATTGTTTGGTAAAAAGCAGCTGAATCAATTGATAGTTGTGTTGTTTTTGCATTTATCTGGATTTTTAGTGACTGTGGAAAGTGTATAAATGTTTTTGAGTTATTAAGTGAAATAATTGATATACAATAAAAAAAGTTAAAACCTGATTGATAGTAGTTATCAATAATTACCATATTCTGTACTAGAAGTATATAGTGGATCTGAAGATTTAAATAATATTCCGTTGATATAAAAATTTAATACAAAATCAATTAATAAATGTAAATAATATTTGAAAGGTGAAAGATAATTTTATATTCACCATTACTCAATGAGCACTTGGCAAATATCAAAAGTAAATCTGCATAAATATTTGTTATATGGGAATCATAATCAAAATATCTTGGAAAATGAAAAAGGCTGAAGATATCAAAAAAAGAAATAAGTAAAAGTATGCACCTAACATCCTTAATGCCATCTATAAATGTCAAATCAATTTTAACAAAATGTGTTTTCAAATTATTTCGATATGTATTAACCCAATATGTTGAAATTAATAATAAAATTTTTTATGCACAACAAAAAAATTTATCAGTATTTTTATTAAAATGTTCTATGTACAAAATATGGTAACTTTTGTAGATTATAGCTTTTTATTAAAAAAAATGCTTTTTGCTTTCCACGCCGCACTTCAGCCCACATCCATGGTACGTAGTATTAATTTTTTTGATTTTTTGGAAACTAAAAAAATAGTATCATTTACTTTATGTTCTAATTATGTGCACTACAATACTTGCTGCAAGCTTAATCCAATGATAACTATATCATACTATTTCTTATCAACATTATTTTCAAGAAAATTGCGCTTATGCAACTCATGCTGGTAATATTCAGCCATCTTCAATCTAAACGCAGATGAAATTAAGTTCAACAGTAATGAGTCAGTCCTACAAACTTCTAGGGATAAGATCTATAGATGCTGCGATAATTGGTACCCTCAAACCTTCTGTGATATCTGCTGTATGAATTACTCCAATACCAAGATCACTGCTACTTCTAATTATCTCAAATTTAATTATTATCATTTTGTCAACCTTTCTTATAGACTGTATACAATGGATGGGCATCTCATTTAATGTTGCTGGTACCTTCTACAATGAACTTTGAGAATATTTGTTTGTTTTTGGAATTTTTATTAACTGATCCTTTATCATGTATCTATCTGTTGGAAACAATGTAGCACAGAGAATGATGATAAAATAGAGTAAAGATAAGAAGTAGCTGTGAAAATGCAAGCGGTAGCAGTTTTTCTTTTTTGTCACAGGACATGTTGCTGTTTCCAAAATGTATAAATGAATAAATTGCAAACACTAGGTAGTTTATTCACTATCACAATATCTAGCTGGTTAATTATCATCTACCTATCTAATATTTCTGATGAAAAGAAAACAGTTGGTTGGATCCTATAAATATGACGTAATTGTTCTGAGTGGCAGTGGTCAACAATTTATATTTACAAACTCAGCTTTATGTTGATCATATATCTTTTCCTGAAAACTTTACTACAGTCATTCAAAATGTATATCCAAAAAACAATGGCTACAGCTTTTTTTGCTCGTCGTTATTTTATGAATAAAGGATTGTAGCTTCATACTTTTGTTCAATCTCTGGTAATGATATTTTATTCCACATTACTGTTACTAGCTACTTAATTTTTTCTACTTCTAATTTTCTTGTGGTAGACCTTAGAGCTTTTATTGTGTTGCAAGCTGCTTATTTTTTTATGTTGGCCTAGTTAGATGCACCCTTCCAGTATTTAGTATGCACCATTTTTCTGTGTATTTATGTAATGTAATTTTTTATCATACTAAATATAAAACGCATTTTTATTACGCATTTTTATTATATAACGTTATTTAAATATATTACATTGCAGATATAATAGCTGTTTATTTAACATGAGATAATAATTACTAAGTAGTTCGTAGTCATATTAAAAAAAGATAAAAAGAAAGGAATTTAACAACAGCCTTTTACAGGAAAAGCAATTTATTCCTTTGCATTATAAAGTTTAACAAAACAAAGTTAAATTTACGTTTTTTATAGTGATCTAAAATTTTTAAATACTAATGTTCTTTATTTATATGTGAATATGAATAAAGTGCTTTGAGAACCCTCATTAATTTAGATGATGCTGTCTTTATTACTTATGTGTACTCGTTATAAGTGGTATAATAAATGTAGAGAAATATTGCTTTAATCACCAACTAATATTTTTTTCTTATATGAACAATCTGTACTGCACTTATTGTTTGAAAAATACGGGTGTGTCGTTATACCATTTTTCATCTTCTGTAAATAAAATCATTCTATTCCTAAGATAATCAAATTTAGGTGCATATTCATACATACTTGATACTGCAAAACAATTTTCTTTTTCTTCCCTTCCCCTCGAAATTAATCCTTTCTTGTAAACTTACGACAATTACCACATTTTTTGACTGGTTTCTTAACATTCATAATCAAACAATGCAAAATTTCAACTGGCCTGTATAATAAATTGTTAATTGAAAATCAAAGATAATGGAGATTTGTCAATGGTTAATCAAATATTGAAGTCAATTTAAGAAAATAGATGATACAGGCAAATCTTTAAATTAAAAATTGTTTGCTTTTAGGCACTTATGGACATGTTCTATCAAGATGAAGGCGGAGGTAGCAATATAATCGAAAATCCTGTCATGGTATCTACAACATTAAATTATGAAGAAACTGTCAGAGAACTTATAGCTTCTGAAAAAGCTTATTTAAAAGAATTGCATATGTTGATTAAAGTATTTAGGTAAGATGATATATTAAATCTGCTGTTCTGCTTCATATTTATATCTACAGTTGATTTTATTTTCAAAAAATAAAATCATAGCAAATGTAGCAAATATTTCAATTCTTTTAGTAATTTTATTACATTCACTTTTACTGTTGAAAAATTAATGAATTCGTAATATTTTTTAGGGAAGAAATTATAAAATTAAATCCAAGTCCACAAGATATAGAAAAAATATTTTCGAATATCATGGATATTTATGAATTAACGTACACTCTATCAGGCAGTTTGGAAGATGTACGAGAAATGGCACAAGAGAAAATGGCTTACATCGGTTGTTGTTTTGAAGGTAATACACATAATGATACACACATTTATATACTAGGTGCCTCACAAAAAATATTAGGAAAATTAAATTAAATTTTAAATTTATCATTAGAACTAGCGGAGGCGGCAGAGTTCGACGTGTATATAAAATACGCCGCAGACGTAACGTCATCTTCATGCCGAGAAACTTTGAACAATTTACTCAATCGTCCAGACGTCCAAAGCTCTCTGAACACAGCTGGTCAAGGAATGCCTCTAGCTTTAAGATATTATCTCCCCTCTTTACTCATGGGACCTATTTGGCATTGTTTTTCATATTTGGAGTACATTCCGACATTGAGAAGATTGTCGACTTCTAGTGAGGATCAAGAAACTTTGGCGCAAGTTGAGGGATTGCTAAAACCATTACAAATAGCTCTGGGTAAAGTATATTGCTTAAATCTATAAATGTTTGAAATCCAATTTAATGGAGCTTCATAATGTCAAATTAGGTAGAAATAGTAGTAACTGAAATAATACAGTATGCTTTTTCACTAAATCAATTCGTAATACTGTATATGAACAACATATTAAAATTACCTAATTAGAGCAACGTGTAAACACTAAAAATAAATCACCGATTTTTCACAAGTATCAATAAGTTATTTATATCAAAATCTTTCATCCATTTTCAAATTTCAAAGATTATTCCAATTATAAATTTCATAAAACTATTTGTAAAATTTCATGTATTAATACTTTGATGAAAATAAATCTCTGTTTTTATTTGCTTTATTCTCTTTTCAGCAAGTTGTGTTCCCAGCCAAAGTATACCGCGAAATCCGGGACCATCACTACAAGGAAAAAATAGAAGGCAAACAGCTATATTGAAAATCCAAGAACTTCAAAAAATTGTAGAAAACTGGGATTCCAAAGATTTGGGACAATGCTGTAATGAATTCATTCGAGAGGACACTTTAACAAAAGTTAGTAATAATAAAAGACTGACCGAAAGGAGGGTTTTCCTTTTTGACGGCTTGATGATACTCTGTAAACCAAACTCAAGGTAATTTTCTAAAAACTGAGCATTTTTATAGGCTTCTAAACATAGTATATAAAAAATTTATTTTTTTAGATGAATTGAAACATGTATACATAGTAAAATAATTGTTACTGCTGCTTTAAATAACAAACAATTCAGGAACTAGTCCCTAATCAAAATTAAAGTATCTTTCAAAACCTATTGTTTGCAAATTGGGTTCAAAATTATTAGAAAAACAAATCATTTATTAATAGAATTATATCACATGCTGAGAAGGAGTAGCCTTTCATGTCACATATTTATCTCCAAGTATTTTTTTTCTTTGGGTTTATTGAAAAAAAAAATGTTATCGGTACCGGTTTGAAAGAGCTGCAAATTTTATTGAATTAAAGGAAACAATAACTCAACTTAGTGATAAAATTATAACTGAACAGCTGAGAGATAACACATCACTCAATAAGTCGTGTGGCCAACTAACACATTTTTTCCAAAAATCGATTTTATTTATCAATGAAATCTACTTCAATAGCAATACATTCATTTCAACGCTTCTTTAACTTTTCGATGTTTGTAGAAGGATTTGTCTTCTGCCTCAAAATAGGCAGTTTCAGCATTTCTTCATTTGAACATTTTTTGAGATTAATGAATAGTCAGTAGTCACTGGGGGCCAGATCTGAACTATACAGTGGATGAGGAAGCTATTCGAAGTGTAATTAGTTCAACTTAACCATTGTTGCCATCGATGCATTGTCTTGGTGGAAGAGTGATTTTTTCTTTGGCATATGAGACCGTTTTTACTTAATTTTTGCATTCAAACGATCCAACAACTCTATGTAGTATTCGCTATTGATTGTCTTAAATATATATTTAAATAGAATTCCTAATTGGTCTCTTTTGTTTAATATTTCATGATAGACTATGTTATTATTAAAATTAGAAACAGGAAAGGTAATTAGAAAATCGTGAATTGGCACTAATCTTTCATTTTCTAGTTGAACACTTAAGAATATCATGTTTTTTATAATGGCCTTTCTGTTTTAGAAGACAAAGCTCGGTGCATCACCAGAACCATCCCGAATGTAAGCTCAAAGAAAGATTTTTTATAAGAAAAGTTGAAATTATAGATCATCAAGATACTGATGAATTAAAACACGCTTTTGAAATATCTCCTAGACAAACTCCGTCTGTTATTTTATGTGCCAAGACTGGAGAAGATAAAAATTCTTGGATGGCTGATTTAGTTATGTTGAATAATAGGTTAGTAGACTATATTTATTCATTTCCTTTTTTGTCAACAATACAGAAAGAAATATGCCTAGTATTTATTGCTGTAAAATCAGCCATCAGCCACAGCTGATGGACAATACTAGAGAAAATGAAAAATCCTAGAGGACAAATACAGTTAGGACAAGGGTATAAATTGTAGAAGTGAACAATTTAAGCCTATTACTTTTTATACTTATCATATGCAAGATAATCAAAAGCAGAGAGACGATCACAACACCTGTATACAACAAATGGATATAGGAATATGTAACCTGTAAAAATGAGTAAATGGTCTGTTTTTTGCAGACAATGTCTTAATAATAGCGAACTTTAAATAAAATCCAAAAGCTAGTGAACATCTAGTCAACATAAGTAAAACTAAAATAATAATAAGTTAAAATCAAAACAACTGATTTAATAAGTAAATAAAATACCACGACAGAGCTTTAGAAACTGTAAATACATACTGACATAGACCGAATTAATGCAGAAAAAGCTAGAAAATTTGACTATTCAATTTATAACAATACTGGAATACAGAAAATGTATATGAATGGAAAAATGAAAATAAATGATGAGAGATAAATACTCAATATAAAATTAAACAGTTAGAAAAGCAACAAAACTATAATCAATAAGAAAAACAATAAACAAAAAATAGCTGAATTAATCCAGTCATAGCATTAGAATAATTATAAGCATATTAGAGAGTAAAATAAGGAAGACTGGATATACCCTTAAAAATCGAGAGAGTGCAAGAAAGAAATGCATACATTGATCAAATAAAGGAGTTGGGGTCAAAATGAGAAAAATATGGAAGAACTGGGGATAATGATATAGGATCTAAAACAGTGGAAGAAATGAGTACAAGAGAAACTGGAACCACGATCTGACACCTGTAAAGGTGATAGGTAAAGAAAAGAAGATATGCTATAATTATATAAACAAAAGGTGATTCACAATCATATCACAAAGAGATATAAAAAACGTGGCTACTTGAAGTCGAAAAATTGTTTACTTACAACTTATTGAAAGAGTGATCTAGTAAAATAAAATACAGAAGGGTCGAAACAATAATAGGAGACTTATTTAAATAAATTGTAATAGGAGATATATAAACAAACAACTATTTATGATGCCATATTTTTTCTAGATCTATGTTAGAAAGAGTATTGGATAGTATCCTATCAGATATTGAAAGAAAACATCCATTGAAACTGCCTCCTCCAGAGTTGTATAAATTCGCCGAGCCCGATTCTAAAGATAACATTATACTCGAACAAAGGGAAAATGGTGGAGTTCCTCTTATTAAAGTAAGGGCCTACCACAAACTATGATTTTCTCACAATTTATTTCACTAATAATTTTTAGGGTGCAACTTTATACAAACTCGTTGAAAGACTGACTTATCATATTTATGCCGATCCTAAGTTTGTTAGAACCTTTTTGACAACATATAGAAGTTTCTGTTCCCCCATGGAACTTCTTGAACTGTTAATAGAACGATTTCAAATACCTGACCCATCTCTAGTTTACGATCAAGACTGTTGTGATACTGATAAAATGCAGAAGAGTAATCAGAGGGAGGATTGGAAGAAATATAGAAAGGAATATTGCCAACCTGTACAATTCAGGTATGACATTGCTGTTTCAATTTAACATCAAAGGGCTATTAGCAATTAATGATTTTTAAAAATATTTCTTTATTGGCTTAATTTGCAAATTTTCGGTGTACATTAATAACACTTGTCTACACAAAATAGTTTTAGTAATTACACAAAAAAAATTATATAACATAGAATAGTTTGCTTTTGTATTCAAACAACCGGCTAAACGATGTTTTTCAAAATTTGTGGTTTTAATATGTGTAATTGAAGATAGAATCATACAATAAATATGTTTATAACTTGTATCAAGCTTTACTACAAAAAACTGAAAAATAGTTTAATTAGGGTATATACCAGTAGTGAATACACAATTCACACAGTTCAATTGTTCATTCATTTAATGTCGTTCAACAATTATCTTTATTAATAGGATGTTTCTGTATTTAAGGGTACTAAATGTGTTACGACATTGGGTAGATCATCACTTTTATGACTTCGAAAGGGATCCTATTCTTCTGGTCAAATTACAAGCTTTTTTAGATTCAGTGAATGGAAAAAGTATGCGAAAATGGGTAGACAGTGTCATCAAAATAGTTCAAAGGAAGGTATGTAATGTATTCCACTTGTTTTATGTCATTAATTAAAATACTAGAGAATAATATATGTAACAGCTTATCGTTGTGGTTTCTAGTCACTAAAACAGATGGTTTGGACATCAAGATTTGTTATATGGCTCATTAAGTAGTATCATGAGATAGAAAAGCTTATTGATATGCTGTCAAATCAGTTGATGAGTCAATTTGGAAGAGAGACAATGAACAAATTGATTTTGATGACATGTGTAATTTTAAATATTGTTAATTTTCTATCGAGATGAATTCACTTCTTGATTCTATATCTCAAAAACTACAAATCAATCTATAGAATCTAGAAGAGACTTTCTACTTTTGTTTATTATCAAAGCTGTAATTAATGTGAGAGATGGATATATTTTCCTTTTAACAGTCAAAAACAAAAAATATGGTACAATAACGGATTCGTTATAACATTGGATCACTTTTCAGTTGGAAAACGACAACCAAAGACTTATAAAATTTGCATTTGATGATCCTCCTCCACCTATAGAAAGACATATCAATTGTTCAGAAGAGGAATATGGTATACTTACTCTACATCCTGTGGAAATAGCTAGGCAACTCACAATTCTTGAATTTGATCTCTATCGAACCATCAAACCTTCTGAGTTAGTGGGTACTGTGTGGACAAAAAAAGAGAAAGAAATTACTAGTCCCAATTTGTTGAAGATGATTAAACATACAACAAATGTAGGTATTTCTTATTCTTTGACTTTACTATTTTTTTCTTGAGTATATAAAACTTCACAACTGTTGATATTTGTATTCTATTTGATAAAAATTTCCTGTAAATTATATATACAGTAATTTTAGGAGAAAATAGCAAATAGAAAATTGACATATAGTAGCTCAAAAAATTAAATAAAGCTTATTTTTAACTCAAAAAATCAAAAATATTTTTTTATCAGAAAACTTCACAATATTATTTGGGTATGAAATTTTCTAAATTTATTTTTATATTCTGTTGAAGTTATTAAACTTTATAATTGTTTGTGTAATTTACAATCTTTTTGTTTAAGTATATCCAGTTTTATTTAGATACCTCTACCTAATTAATGTTGATATAATTTTTCAAATAATTGTGGTTAACATCAAACTACACCAATGTGAATTAAATATCAATAAAATATAAACCAAGTAACAAAATTGGATGGTACCTTGTATTCTCTTGTTATAGGTAACCTATCTTATATAAAAAAGCCATATACCTCTATTATTGTTGAATTGAAATTTCTAGAATCGTTGGCTATATTCATACTGAATACACTGTCTACACCAACACTCACAATTACACTGTCTGACGCGCGTTTCGATAACCAAGATATCGTCTTCAGAGACTGAAGGTAAACAGTGTATTCAGTATTTTTGTTGTTTTTTCTTATTTATTAACAATTTCTAAATAATAATAGTCCAGAATTATATGGGATTAAAAATGAAATATTTAGTCTCTATGTAATAATGTCCTTGTGTATGGCAAATAAACTAGTTTAAATATGTATTTGGTTAAAGAAAGGTATGATTTGCGCTTGTATGCGCCGATTTTAAGTTTTTATTTTCTGTCTTTATGTTTAGTTCACAAGATGGTTGGAAAAGAATATAGTAGAAGCAGAAAATTTGGAAGAAAGGGTTGCTGTAATGAACAGGATCATAGAGATTATGATATGTTTGAATGAAATTAACAATTTTAATGGAGTTTTGGCAATAGTGTCTGCCTTGGGATCTGCATCTGTATATAGGTTGAACTTCACGTTTGCTGTAAGTATAACATAACTTGTCTCAAAAGCATATACTTATAATGAAACATTTCATATGAAATGGTAATTTCTTCTTTAATTTTTACTAGGCACTGACTCAACAAAATCGGAAAGCTCTTGAAGATAGCCGCAAAAGTGATGATAGATTTAAGAAGTATCAAGAAAAATTGAGATCAATCAACCCACCATGCGTGCCCTTTTTGGGCATGTACCTCACTAACATTCTCCACATAGAAGAGGGTAATCCCGACTTCCTTCCAAACACGCAGTTGATAAATTTTTTTAAACGTAGAAAAGTTGCTGAAATTACTGGTGAAATACAGCAATATCAAAATCAACCATACTGTTTTAGCGTAGAGCCAAGTATTAGGGTGAGTTTTAGTATTTACACTGGTCCACACCTCATCTATTCCAATATAATTACTATACTTATCTCACTGTTCGTTCCACAGAGTTCATACACAACTGTTTTGCAGGAGTCTTAAAGTTTGTTAGTGATGTCTGTAGGGAAAAGGAGCTTAATATTCTTATCTCTTTATAAACAATTAACTGTTCATTATATAAATTGTATTTAAATGCTGAAACATGTAAATTTTATGTTAAATGATTTTTAATGATAATCTCACAAGACTCCATTCATTTGATTGTGTCCTCAAGAAATAGTTCCTGGATTGTCTACATTTTAAAACAACAGTTACTATTTTTCTACAATTTCTATACATACAACATACTATACAACTAATTAATCAGTTGTTAAAATTTTTCCAATACTGTATACTGGAAAGTGTAGATTAAATTTACTCAGTAAAAATCGTGATGTTTGGTCCTTAATTTTTGTTCTGGGCGCTATAATTAATGAGATTTGAGTAAATAATTGAAAGAAAGAATTTATTTGCTTTTCTACATTATTACATTATTAAATGTATTAAGAAATACATTTGGGTAATTATTGAAACATCCTCTTCGATATTTGTTAGTAAACTATGAATTTTTTTGTTAGGGGAAGCGAACAGTCTTAAAGTATTATACAAAAATCGCTTAAAAGTTCTAACAAAAGTATTATTGCAGCATTTTCTCGAAAATTTAAATCCATTTGGCGAAATGAACGATACGGAAATCAGTAACTACTTATATCAAAAGTCTTTGGAAATCGAACCAAGGGGTAGTAAGGTACTGTCAAAATTTCCAAGAAAATGGCCGCACCTGAATTTAAAAAGTCCTGGTATTAAAGCCATTAAGACTGTGAAGAGTGTATCTGGTGCCCTCGCTAATACTGTAAATCAAACTCTAAATTCTACAATGAAAAGTGATGACTCTAAAAGCGAGGATTCTTCCAGATCCGACAATGATTTCAGTGTATTTGCATCTGTAAGTATTTTTCTTCTCTATATAATAAGTTCAATACAGCAGCTTCACATTTATGATTCTGCTCTAAATTTTTATGCTATAATGTTTGTTTAGGTACAATTGGGTACCAGCCAGAATAGTCCAACTTTGAGTCCAGTCTCTCCTGCTGCATCTAATCCAATTATCAGTTGGTTCCATCACACGAGAAGTCCCAGCGTTAGCTCAATCATGTCAACATCTTTCAAACCATCTAGGGCTGAACAAACACCGCCAACAATGTAAGTATAAAAAATTTAGTTATGTAACTACTGGTTTTGAACATATGTGTCACCAAATCAATAATTTGAATTATTCGTTTTTTTGGAAGCAACATTCAGGTTATTGAATCTTTAGAAGAAACTCTGTTTAATCATAGCAGCCATACATATCTTAACCTTTCATAGCAAAAAATTACTACAATCAGTCATTGAACTAAATTCGTTCAAAATTCAGAAAGCTTTGACACATTTTTAACTGATTAAACTAATTCAGAACTAATATTCCTCAAAGCTTAACATTTTTGTGAGACAAATTAAAAAAATAAATAATGACAATTTCATTCAATTAATTAATGGAATAATTCTTTCTTTTCTATAGACCTCAAAGATTCAGCCACAACAGCCAAAGCTCTACAGGTGGTCCCAATAGTCCAGGACCTCATAGTCCCATTTCACCTGGTCCTCACCTTCCTACTGAACCCATAAGTCCTCGATTACCGCCTACACCACCTCCTCCGCCTCCACCATTACCCCCTAGAAGAAGAAGGGATAGTCCCGAAATAAGTTCACCACAACAAGTAAGCTACATTTGATAACAAGATGGTTTATAAAAATTGAATTAATTTGATAATCATTTTTAAAATATATATAATTTGCTCTAACTCATTTATATGCATTTGTTTTAGATGAAACAGGCGCCAGATGCCCCTATTCTTCCACCACGTGACAACTCTATACCCCGTGATTGTTCACCTCCTCCTTTGCCGCCTAGAAGAGAACCAGGTTCCTCTCCTAGCTCTCACTCTCATTCCCATTCTTATCCTCACCATTTCAACCCACTTCCCAATTTGGGAGGACACAGTACCTTACCGAGATTGAATCCGACTCATACTTCTCAACTTCATATGAGGAGGCACGCTACCTTACATCCGCATCCACAACATACTTTGACGAATAATGGAGGAACCAGGTAAAATTTATGTAACTGTATTAATGCATCATAATTGGTTCTCTACTTATATTATGAAATTTGCTCATTTAACTATTATTAATGATAAGAAAATGAATATGCCTAAACCTGAACTTTACAGAATTCGCTTATATGTTTTCACACTCTTTCTTCATTGTAGGCCTGGTCGCTTCTCCCTTGTTCATAATATAATTTTTCCATTAACTATGATGTTATCGCTATACTCGCGGTTTTCTGTTACTTTCCCATTTACTATTCATTCTTGATGCATTTAGTCAATTTGTGCAGTCCTTTCGCATTTTCTATTTATTGTACCAATCGAGAACAAATAATTATTGGAATTGGAAATTTATAAAAAATGGTATTACAAACAAATAAGGTATAATAAAATAACATTGTTTTTTATTTCAGTATGATAGTCCCAGCACCACCACCAAGCATTTCGCCAAGGTATACTAGAGAGGTTAATTCTGGCCAAATAACCCCCCAGTTACCTCCTCGACCAACGGTCAGATCGGCGGGACTAACATGTGGCACCATGTTCCAGTATCCAACGACTACCACCACTTAAATTCTAAATGAAGGAAACATTTTCTTAGTTGTAATGAATTGCAAACATTACGCTTATACCATCAGGTTGCTTCGCTTCACCATAGATTGAAAAATTTGGAAAAATTCTAAGAACGACGCTGATACGAATTAAAAGTATTTTGAATTTGAAATGTCTGATTTTTGTCACACAATCTATAACACTATATTCAGAATTTTTACAAAGTTACCAACTTTATATCACTCCCATCTCATACACACTACTTGTTATATAGTTGTTTTTCCATAATATTGTTTTTAAATGCACTATTGAAATAGAAGTGTATTTGAAAATTATAAGAAGAAAAAGCACATGATAACCAATTATAAATTTTTATTTCTAATAATTTCAAGTAAGATGTCAAAATCTGCTCCGTAAAATTATTTTAGAGAAACCAAAATAAACTTGATATCTTCTAAAATTCCTAAAATCTGTTGACTACAGTAAATTTAGTTGAAACATGAAAAATATTTGCTTATTTATGTGCTTACAGGAATGTTCATTTTAAATATAATAAATGTCCTGTATCTTTTATTAACGTAAACATGAATTAACTATTTCCTGTCATACATACTGTAAGGGATGTATTTTATAATTCTTTATGATAATACAATTACACGTCCATTCAGCACATTTGAAGATTATTGAAATGTTCACATTTGCAATAATATTTGAATGCTGAAATGAATTACCTAAATATATCATTTTCTAAAATCCTCTAATCCAAGTATTAATTATTACTTTTTTCTACTTCACTTTATCAATTGTAAAACAGATGAGCAATGAAAGTGTATCAATACAACAAAGTAAATTTATTTTTCATTACATATGTTCTTTTTTGTGAAACTATGTTTATTAACGCCTTGAATTTTTAGAAAAAAAAAACAATTGCTGAGTTTGTCCAATGAATTATTCAAGCCAAATAAAGGATATCAAAAATGTTTTCATTTACAACAAATTCCGGTAATAAACAAATCTAAATTTTAGACATTTTTTTATTCAAAATATATTTAAAAAAGTACATTTTGTCATTTCGCAAGTAGTTTGTTATTCTCACTTCTCTAGAGATATTGTCAAAAATAAAAGTAGGTACATTGAATTTAACCGATGCGCTGTAACAGACAATAGCTAAATATCTTTTATTTGTATATATTCTACTTTTTTACCCTAAACGAGAAAAAAAAATGTATATTAAGTTGTTGTTCGGATACAGATTTGGAAATAGTGTTACCATATGAAATACATACAACTGATCTTGTACTAGTACTTACGTACAGTTTGGTTTTCAAAGGAGGTCAAAGTTTTTGACCATATTTGTTTATTTACTTTGTGTTTTATACAAAACTCTCCTGATATTACCTTTACTACGTTGTTTATTAGGTTGTAGACCCTTTAACACTGTCAGCTAATAATAGGTGTTGTTTTTTTTTGCTTCTTTTTGAAGAACCGTTATTTTTGTCCATTTCATCATTCTTGGGAACTCCCATGTCAGTTTTAAAAACAAGACAGCTCAGTTTTTTAATAGCCGCTTGATTTTTAGAGAGAATTTCTAGAACTTTACATTCTAGATACATTTCCATGGTTCTATCAATTAAAACTTTATTGTCAAATATTATAGCGTACAATTGTGGTTTTTATTTACATATATTATTATTATCAAATACTTTTCCAAATCTGTATGTTACCGAAACTCATTGTTAAATGTAATTACCTTGAGGGCCATTATCTCACTATAATACTGCATACATTTTATCATTTAAAAGTTTTATTAAAATGACAATATACTAACCAGTGAAATCATAGAAATATGAAATACTGTAACAAATTATAACCATAGTAAATGATATTTTTAGTGAGATAATCCCTCAAGTCTCAAGCAAGCAATAAGAAGTAACGAAATGCCTAACTAATATTTTTGAAACATCCCTAGCATCGGCAGTAAAATATTTTAGAATTTTTTTGAAATATTCCATCAGATCAGTACAAATAACAGAGCACATATTCATTGTTATCCTAAATATTGATTAAAATCATTTACGTTATTTCAGATAAAAAAAAATAAAGTAATTCGTATTTGACCGAAAGTTCCTAAACAGTTATACATTTAACATTGTTTGCCTCTTATATCACTAACTAATTTAAATAATATAATAAAAATAACTGGAATAGATTTTAAACTTTGAAGTGATCATAATTATTATTTCTATAAATACTTGCTTTGATTCATTAAGATTGATCAGGTTAATAGACGAAATTAAAAACTACAAAGTTTTGAAGTTGAAGATTTTTACAAAAAATTTATATAATTATCTTAATTATTACATTTTATGAATGAATTTTATTTTGTTCGGGTGTCTGTATTTGTATCCACTATACAAAAAAATAAATCCCGCCTATATTTCTAACTATTGTTAGTTTCATATAAAACCAGCTCTGGTGAATAACAATTTTTGAATTACTGAACCTGTTGGTGACATTCGTGCTAAGTACACTATTTACTTTACCACTACACCAACACCGAGCGCATTTCATTAAAAAGGTTATTATCTTTACAGACTGAAATAAACTGTTTATGAAGACAATAACTTGAGTTAATGTGAGTGTTGATGTAATTGTACTTACAGTTCAATATAAAATTGTCAGACAAACGGTAGAAATGAGACAAGTCGAAAATTTTCTAGTCCACCCAGTAGATCATTTAGTACTGTACTATACTGTAAGTTTTTGAGGAAACAGAACATAGGAAACACTGTGCTGCAATTTAAATTCTATGTTAAATTTGGGTCAGCTACCCGCGCTCGACTCTATTCGGACCTTCCGAATATTACTAGACATAATCGTAAATTTAACAAAAAATTAAAATAATAAAATTATGCCTAATAATATACTTAGAGTGCTTCGATTTCCGTCATTCAAAAACGTATTTCCTTGTTTTTTTTTAATTAGTACTTATTTACTATTGTAATCATTTAAAATTGTTAAAAAAATGTAATAGTAATAAAAACCAGGTACAAAGAAGGTCTGTTAAAGGTCGAGCGGTGGGGGGCGCTCGGGGTTCACCAGCGCAGGTACCTGATCCAAATTTAATATAGAGTTTAGATGATAGCACAGCGTTTCCTATGTTCGGTTTCCTCAAAATCTTATAGTAGAAAGTTCGACATATTTTGTAAATATAGTGCCAAGCCAATGTATGTTACAGAGGACATATTTTTTTACAGAATTAGTTTAATTTACAAATTATCTAATCTGCTTGAAAGCAACAGTGTTAATATTACTGTTGTACTGTAAAGGATAATATTTTCAAATGATCTCACTGCTCTTGAATTTTTCATTGCGGCAATTAGCATACTTTCACGGCAAAGATAAATAATGTTATTAAAGTAGATACGTTCATTGAACTCGTTTTTTCTAATTGCATATAGCATAGCAATTTTGTTTTAATCGACATTGTACGCATCATTAACAAAGTTATTCGAAAAAAAGTATGTCCTACCCAAATTGGCTTTACATTTTATTCCTCTAAACTTATTGATGTTTTAAAAACGCCTTCTTTTAATATTACTCTTACAAAATAATCACAATATGTATATTAAGTATAGAAAAACATGATTTTTGAATAGTAGATTGGAAGGTGCTTCATAGTGGGTTGAAAACACATTTTGAACCAATACGCTTATGTTGAATTAAAAATAAAACGTTTTCTAAAAAACATTCTCAAAAAAATGTATATCGAATATTATAAAATTTTAAATATCACAATATCACTTGTCTTTTGTCGACATTTTACAGTTAATTTTGAATCAACAGCCTGTCATTATTACTTTCCATTTGTATTTTTTTAAGTTACGAAAAATATTCACAATATATTTTGACTCCATACTTCAACATAAAATAAATAGAAAATATAATTCTAATTAAAAAAAATTCTAGATATCTACAATCACTTTGTGGAATAAAATTAGAATTAACTGCAAAATATATTCTAGTCTAAAATTATTTAAATTTGTTGATATTAGATTGTTCTAGATGTTTTCCTCCAAGGTTACCTGCCATTTAACGCCCGTGGCCACTGAAATTCTCGTCCTATTAATGTAGGCGAAAGTTACAGGTGGAACGCACATCTTGAGCTCTATTGTTTGAGTTGTCGCCACGCCTTAATGAAAACCTGCATAGATTCACTAATATTTTATGGACGAAGTTAGCGAGACGCTTTGACGTCAAACGATTGTTCGTGTCGTCCTCGGGCCTGAGGTGAAATGATACAAAATGTGGGCGTAAGGTGGAATGTACCCTAAGTGTCACCCTTGGGCAGAAACCATCATTGAAAAGTTTTACCTGTTGAAATGGATAAAATTGTCGATGATGAAGTACACTCAGAAAGAGAACCAAAAAATGTGCAGTGTGGATTTAAATGTATACATTAAGAAAAGCACTATTTTTGTTGGCAAGACTATTTTAATATAAAATTTTAACCAAAATCACTGCTTTGTTGATAAATGAATTGATTTATTTATTGCATAAATTTTTCTTGATGTATATAATATTCAAATCAATATAGCTGACAAGCCTGAAATTTTTGTACATTCTGTATATAGTGTATAATATTGTAAATGTTGGCCAAAAGATTGGATGAACATTTTTTTCTACGTTAATTTTTTTGTAAATTCAGGCATTGTTTTTTATGGAGATCCGTATTGAATGGTGCAATGAAAATAATTAGAGAAATAGCTTAAATCTATTTATATCTTAATGAGAATATTAATTATATATTTTCGTGATTATATAATGACCCTATAATTGGTAATGACACAACGCCATTTTTAAATAATTTCCGAACTATTCTTTCTAGAGAGATCACATAAAGACCATATTCAAGTTGAAAAACCTTGTGTTAATCAAAGTATCGTTCCAAATACTCTCCTTAAGAACCCAGACACTGTCCTAAACCAAATTTATTCGTTACACTGATACATTAAAAAAATATTTCAGCATAAAAATTGCCCTACCCGTCAAGATCCATACTAAAACAATCTTTTACTCTACTCCCAATGAGATATTTAATGTCAACTAGTTTTTAAAATTATCATATTTGCACCATCCATTCGTGTTATCCCATAAACTATAAGCGATTATATAAATAATAATTAACGAAAAAGGATATAAAGGAATTGTAAGGTGCAGTTTTTATTATGTATGTTTCAGAAATAGTTAACTCAAGTAAAAATATAACACGAATCCTGGAAAAAATGATGTTGACTATTTCTGACTTTTAATTATTTTTAAATTAATGATTTTTTAAACTGTGATAGTAGAAAATGGACCACACTATTTGTAAAAAAAAATAAATATATGAAAATAAGTACAATAAATGTATAAATGTATTTTTGCAAGTTTTATTTTTCTTCTATAATTTTACATTTCTCAAAAATCAAATAAAAATATTCAATATATGTAAAAATGTACTGAGAATAAGTCGATCAATATGAATAATTGACCTTAACCTACATTATTGACAATAAAATTCGAAAAAACATTTTCTAAAGAATATTTTAATATTGAAATTAACCGACAATAAAAGGCTTTACAATTTGAGTACTAAGTGCACATTTTGTACTGTACATACAAAATTGATATACTATAACTTTGAAAGTCACGGACCTTCAAAAATAAATATAAATCATTGTTTTAACTATTTTTCACTGAGATTAACTTCTGCATTTTTTTATAAACTTAATCTAATTAAGTATGCATTAATAATATGTCTTTTCCACAAACTATCGAAGACAACAAATATAGAAAAGCAAAATTCAATCAAAACTTCTAAACCAAAAGCTGATTCTAACTGAAATCTGTTTATAAAGACTATAAGAACAAATGCACTCTTTATTCACAATTGCCATTATAGGATTTTATTGAAAATAGCCATTTTAAGGTTAGGTGTTATCTTAGATAAATTAAAAATATGGAAAGAATTGGTTTAGGAGAATGAAATTAGATAAGTTCAACAACAAAAAATGTTTCTGTCGAAAAATATTTCATATATCGTCGGCTAAGTCGCAAACCTCATAACTCCATAGAACCAAATTTTACAGTTGACCTAAAAAACTTAACGATGGAAAAAATTTAATGAGATCATATTTCAAAAAAAAACAATTCAACAATAGTTCAACAGTTCGAGTAAATTAACACAGAGTGGTGTGAGCCTTTAAAAATAGCGGTCTGAATATCCGTGGTTTTCTATTTAGACTTTTAAATTATAAGAGATTTATATGAATCAAATTTTTCTGTTAGATGCGTTAGAAAATTATCTATCTAATGGTATCAAACAAATCTAGAAGAAAACGGAGTTAACGTGGTTAGCGACTCAATTCTACGATATTTTTTATTGCAAATCATGATGTCTGCAAATATTCCAATTTATACTTAGACGTTATCAAATTCGTGAGGTTCTTATAATAACCACTTCTTCTTCTGTCGTTGGAAAACAGATAAAACTGATCAATAATAGAAATAATACCAACTAAACGATTTAACGAAAAAACTTGCTTTCTTTGAACCATAATTTGTCAATGATAGTTTGTAATACTTTTTCTACGTAAATTGTACTGAATAAAAATTATATTATTAAAATATCAATACTGATAATTCGCACTTAACACTGACTGCAGTAAGATAGTAGTTCGTTAAAAATGATGCCTAATAAAATAATTCAATAACACACAAACTGTTCCACCCAAGTATTGGATAGATTGAAAAATATTTGATCAATTTCTATGTACTACATCCATTCAAGCATACAGTGTTGTTAGTTACTATAAAAAGGAACTATTATTAAAGCGTAAATATTACAACTCAATTTAGTTGAAATAATACTTAAAGATGTCTTTTTGCACAAAAACATGAGATTCAACATGATGCTCTCATATCCAACTTAGACATGATCAATGTCTGCCAATAGCATTTGTTACATGAGAAATGAATAACAAAAAGAAGATACTCGACGAGATGAAATCCATTAAAACAAAACAATTAAATAAAATTGACAATCATTTGGTATTTATCTCTCATATCAAATTTTGTTATGAATCGCTAAATGGATCAAATCAACAACTTTTAAAGCAATTAATTCTACATCTATTAATCTACTTTAATTCTCAATTCTTTGATAATTTAACAAATTTTGATTCAAGTTTCTGAATACTCATTTTTGATCCTAGCCTTATACATTCTAGTCTGTTATCTGATTATTGGTCTTTAGAAGTATTTTTTTATGTACTTCCACATCTCATTTTATTTCTATAATTTTAGTGCTTCCAGAAACTCCAATCTATGGTCTACTAAATATAAATTTCTTGATTCAATTATTTTGTATAAATTTCCAAATTTGAATTGAACTGGTTTCAAATTCAAATAGCTTGTATTATTTATCACCAGTTCAATTCTTCAGGTAGTCCTCCTGGATAATCTCCTGTAAGACATGCTGTGCAATGTCCTACTTTTCTTCCTAGTGGTTGTAATTCTCTACGTACAGCTTTTACCAGTCCTTCAACGCTCAAGTATTCAATACTATCAGCATCTATAAATAAAACATTTGTTGAACATCAATATTGATTGATTTAAAACTAATACAAAAGACTTGAAGTGAATTTGATAGATGAATAAATTATTTATAATCATAAAACACAATTCAAAAGTTTTTGTTGCCTGTTGATATTGATGTTGAACTTCTGTAGGTTGTAATGTTCGAGAAAGACATGCCTTGCATTTCTCCAAAGTAAGGAGTCCCGATAAATTAACGTTCTAAGCACCTGCAGGCGAACTCATGAGCCACGTCTGCCTGTCGAGTAGGTCTCTAGGCTCTAGGTGGTATTATGTTGGACAGCTCGGAAGAGCATTTGCCGTGGTAGTATCGGTTAAACCTAGTCAGGTCAGCGACCTTTCGTGTATGTTGTCCAAGCTACTAATCCACTCTGGATCGCCTTTAAGTCAAATAGCTCTCTTAACTATTGAGTCGAGCATCCTCAGGATATGCTTGGGAGCCGAACTCAAAATATGCGAGCAGTACTCCAAAGATGGACGAATTTGGGCCTTGTAAAGGATTGGAAGAAGTATATAGCTTTTTGGTCTTAAAGAGGGCTCCGAGTTGTTGTCGGACAACAGGCGAATTCACGAAGCTGGTGACATTTTATGTCCGGGTAGACCAAATCCTTAGCCGCAGTGCCAACCTTCTTTGCAAATACAGCAACCTCAATCTTTGCTGCTTTAAACTCAATCAGATTGCTTCCACTCCATTCCAAAATGTTTTCAAATTGATGAAGAACTCTATTAAAAAAATATTCAATTTCTCTAAAAACATGTGAATTTCGTCAGCCTTAACCATCGTTTAATAACTATAAGGACTAACCTGCATACCGACTTCAACCTTTGAGTTTCATCAGCATCCTTTCTAGCTAAAGTCTTATGAATATAATAGATATAGTTGATACTCATTCTACTATTTTCAAGTTTTTTTAGGGTATCAAAATTGAAACTCAGTTTTTGGTCATGATGTATAAAATTTTTGTGAGCAAATAATTTTAATTATTTAAAGTTATTTTTAGCACGCTTCTTTATTATGGAATCGCTCCAATTAAAAACAAAAATATATCAGAAGAATACTGCTAAATACTTACCAACTTTTTTAGCAAATTCTTTTGTATCTTTCAATTTGTTCATTATTAACTCTTCTCTTGTAGGAATGTTGATACCCATATAACAAGGATATTTTAGAGGAGGGCTCGCAACCCTTATGTGTACCTCTTTAGCACCTGCCCTACGTAACAGTTTTATTATTGGTCCCACTGTATTACCTCTAACAATCGAATCATCAATGAGAATAATTCTTTTTCCTTTCACGTTTCCTAATATAGGACCTAAAATAAATTCGTATTGATTGCCATTGGGCAGTTGATCCTATAATTAAGGAAAAAAGGAGCAAATAATATCGTTGACTCAGTGTTAAATTATATAGTTATAGTATAAGTGAAGTAGACTAGTATGTACTACTGGGGTTCAATTTATACAATTCGAGTTAAATTCATAAAATAAAATAGAATTATATACAAGGGAAGTATGATGGGAAAATTTGTGAAGCAATGGTACTTACTAAATTTTAAAGATACGTTTAATTGTCGTAAACGGTTGTTTGGTTGAATAAAAGTCCTGCCAACGTAGGTATTTTTGGTAAGTAATTCTCTTAGTGGTATTTTTGACTGAAAAAAAAATAACTCCCATTTCAAATATTTGATTATTGATAGATAAATTTCATAAATACATTTCACATTACCATATTGATTATTTTGATATTTTTTTAGTATTAACGTTATAATAATTCACATTTTGATATGGTAACTATATTTACTACATAAGCCATTAAATTTTCAAAATTTTAATATAGTTACTCCAATCAGATTCTTTATTTCCCTGGATTCAAATGGGGGAAGCAGTCAATAAAAGTTTCAGATATTTATTATTATTGAAGAATTATTGAAGATTGCTATTAGGGATTTTATAAGTACATCAACATGTAAAATAGCAAATAATCCACATACAAAAATGCTGCTTGATTTAGTAGCAATATAACAATATTTGTTTTTTTTTAAAGTATTGATGTTTGTCAAAATGTGTTGGCAATAATGTGGAAGTAGTTGAATACACCTTGGGAACTTTTATGTTAATATAAAATTATGAAAATATCTACTAAGAATAAACTGAATTTTAGTTCAAAATATATTTTATTAAAATATTACCTGCCTAGAGAATCCAAAAGCTGCTGCATTGCCAGATTCTGGTACAGATCCGACCATATCAGCCTCCACGGGATGCTCCAAAGCTAGTTGCATACCACAATGTACACGTACTGTATAAACTTCTTGTCCTTCAAAGATACTATTTGGTCTAGCAAAGTAAACATATTCAAATATACAAAATGCGGGTAACTTTCCTTCTGGTGGAGGAACAATGTCGATGGTTTTTATACCTTTACGAGTCATTTCTACTATTTCTCCAGGTTGAACTTCACGTAAAAATTGGGTAACCTAAAATATTGAAATACTAGCAAACATTACAAAAGAGTTGCAAAATAAGGAGTAGAAAATATTGAAAATGTACAAAGCAATTTCTATAATCAAGAAAAAATTAAATATAAAGTATACCAATAACTAAAAACCAATATAAAATTACCTAACTAACTAACACAAAATAGTGATACCTACTAGTTTTATTCTATATACATACAGACATAAAGGCACAGGATTCTGAAGATACCACCCAACCTTCTGGCTGAATTCCTTCCAATTCTCCGTGGATCACTAAAAAATAAAACTTACAAGCAAAACAAACCAAATAGTCATAGTACAAGAATTATTTATATTAATTTCTAGAGCTGATAATAGTATATTTGATTAGAAAATTCATATTTTGGTAGTTATTATATAATAGAATAACTTTTTTAAAAGCTATTTATCGCATCTTATATATATATATATATATATATATATATATATATATATATATATATATATATATATATATATACACCAACAACGTTACCTATTACTTGATAAAAGCAGAAATGAATTAATGTATTTAAAGAATTCGAAGAGAAATTATCATAATTGATCCTGTAATTAATCAGGTAAAAACAGTGTCCAATGCCTGCAATTAAAGTTGGTAGTAAGATAGATACAACAAAATACAAATTTCTAAATTAATTATCAATAGTATGGGTGCTTTTTTAAGCACTCAAGGTGGCTCAAGTATTTTATAAAAAGTTCTTGTTGTTCTTTATTCTAAGTTTATAAGAAAACTTTGATATTCGAGTGCACTTATTATTAAACAGGTTTTGTTGAGAAACATTGTAGAAACTATGTACACATTTTTCCAAAAATGTTTAATTGATCTTATATTATTAGTTTTGTTCAATGCAGTTAGTAATAATTGTAAATTAACTCAAAGTAATAATTATTATCTGGGAGTACATACATTCTTGATTTGGAGCCAAAATAACACCTAAGCATAGAGGTCTGTTTCCATATGAATCTCGAACAGCATAAATTCTGTCTTTCAGCATTATACATAGGGAGAAACTTAATGGCGCCAATTGCATTAAATGTCTGATTCGAGCTGGCCAGTCTGGACCATTTACTTCACCATCTGGAGGAATCAAACATAAAGCTTGTGTAATAAGTTCACTATCTGAATGTGTTGACAGGCCTACGCCTCTGTCTAATACCTGAAAGATTTACACTCATAATTACAGTGTATGGGTTACATATTGATAAACAAATTCTATAACGAATGGAATGCTCAATGTTGAATGTGATAATAAGCATCAATTAAAGTACTGAATTATTTTTGAATCTTTGGTATCAATTCCACTTGAGGGCAGTGTTGTGAGATCTTATTTTCATGTAAAAATTTGTAATTTAGAACAGATTAATTCAATTATTTAATAACTTGTTTCCATTTCCATAGTGGTTACAGTAATTAATGACCTTCATTAAATTATTCACTCTCAAACATCTGTATATACATACGCATTTTTTATTACATAATCAAGTGTTCAAATTCGATTCTAGAAGAATTTTCTATATAATACTTTTAAAATTAGTAAAAGCATTTAATATATTTCAATATAAAAAATGTAAATATTACAAAATTATATATTCATGCTGACTGTATTATATGCTTCAAAGAGTATTTGGTAATACTAAACTATTATTCTGCACATTTGAAAAATTGTAATTGTTATGAAATTTTTAATTGTGTAATTTTCATGTCAGTGAAATTTGAGCTTCTATTTATTAAAGGAAATCTGATATTTTAGTATTTTATGTTAATATAAGTCATTCCATAAGGTTGTTCTGTACACTATTTGGATCTATACTGTTTAAAGGAAACATTTTTTTTTAAATTTTCAATTATATATCTTTAGCAACAATAAATAAGACTGTATTTTGTCCACATATGTTGAAATTTCTATATTCAATCCTATGGAAAAGTAACTGACTAAATTAGGAGGTGTACATCATATATATGAAGAAAATGCTCCTCGTGATTCAACCCTATTTCTAGAGCTATTAAACAAATGAAATAATCCCTACCTGTTTTCTTAATACTGCTGCATTTACTAATTCTCCATTGTGAGCCACAGCTAAAGCTCCATGCATTGAATGTACCACAAATGGTTGACAATTTACTTGTTCTGATTTAGCACTTGTGGAATATCTGGTATGTCCTAAAAATACTTACATTTAGAAAATAATTTTAAAAATAATCCAGCTGACAAAACTTATCAAATCACACTACAGAAATAGAAAAAATGCATAAAAATGTCTTGATTAATAACCACTTTTATTATCACAGAAAATTCTTCAATTTTTATTTATATTTTTTATTTTCTCTAAGTTTTTACTTCTTAGATTTTTTTATATATTTTTCGTGATGATATGCTTTAATTCTAGGTCTCTTTTCATAGAAAATCAGTTGGAAATAACTGGTTAGAATTTGAGATCTAATTTTTGTTACTGTACAGAATAGAAAATTATTCCTTACCAATTCCCAAAAAACCTGATAACTTAGAAATACTCTCATTACTAAAAACGTGTTTGACTAAACCCATTCCTTTATGAATGTGGTAATCATTGGTCCCTTCACTAGTAACAATACCTGTTGATTCTTGACCTCTGAAATTCATTTTCTTGAACAAAACAAAATGATCAAAGGATTAAATAACTTACCTGTGTTGTAAGGCTTCCAAGCCAATGCAAATAAATTGGGCTATTTCTGAACTGGAGACCCAACTCGAATTTTCATTGCCTATAGCTCCAAAAACACCACATTCATGAGTCAATCCTGTTTTAGTTTTTCCTCTATTAATACGTCTATCAATCCACTCAATATCAGATTTTTTTCTATTTTCCATTATATAAAATACTGCAAAGCTACAATTTTCAAAATAAAATATTTATCTCTAAAACCACGTGTTAATTTAGCAATAAACACCACTTTGAAACTTTTATGACTGTAGGTTATTAAATTTACAATTTTGTGGGATAGTGCAAATGCGGACTGATCAGTAGCGTAACAGTGATTCTAACATTGCCCTGGTATGTATATATACAATAAATACAATAAATTTAATGCAGTCAAAATTGCAACCAAGCTACTTATACATTCTTAAGTTACGAAGAGTATAAGGATTGCAGTTATATGTCCGATATAACAAAAGTTCCAAAACATGTATTCAGAAAAATTCGTAAAATTCATCTTCCTAAAAACTCCAATGAATTTTAATTCAAAAAAAAACATCACGCATCACATGTGTGAAGTTCTTATAGTCAAATTCAACATTGTGCAGAACAATCCTTGTAGAAATAAAGAATAGATAATAGCAAAAATTAGAAGACAACAAATGAATTATAATTTTACTGCAGCATCAACCCTTATCAGTGATTTGTAGTGAATTCTAAGATATTATAGGTACTTTACATTTTGCTAAAACAAAATAATTTGTACTACAAGTAAAAAAGTTTTAAATTCAAATATTTTGAACTATATACCGCGAATTAATTACAACTGGACTTTTATTGGATAAAACTAATGCTTTATAAACATTTTCATAATTAAAGAATCATAACTACAAAAAAATAATCGAAAAGCGATTAATTTTCCATAGTGCCTGCCAGTGTATGGACAAAAATTATACATTTATATCAAACTTGAATCACAGAGTGATTTCATATTTTTCAATAAGAAATTTTGAAAATAGACTACAAAAGTAATTTTTTAAAATATTAATTAAATATTTGGCAAAATAATGTTGTTATAATTATGCTGAAATTACCATTTAGGATCGTTTTGGAAATAACAATCCATCTCTAATATCAACAAGAATGTAAACAGTGCCGTGCACTATTATATCGGTCAAGAACATAGCCAAAAAAGAAGAAATATTGAGGTTATGATTGGAAATTATTTATTTACAAATAAAAGACATAATGTTTATTATTTGGAAGAAAAACATAAGTATTAATTTCCATATTAGTGTTCTACTATTATTTGACGTGTTAACATAATATAATGTAAAAATATTTGAAATAATGGTTGTGATTTTTCGTATCAAGAGCATTAAACTTATACTTTTGGCAGCGATATTTCTATTTTCTATACTATTTATTTACCAAATGTTAGAGGTAATTAAGTCTTGATTATAGTTGGCAAAATAAATAAATTTTAATTCTTTTTTACGAAGGTTTGCTGAATTAATATTAGATTTTAGATGAAAGCTACTCTCCTAATATAAGTAACTGCCACTATAATGATAAAATAGATGTAGTTTATACATGGGTGAATGGTTCTGATCCTAAATTTATTAATCAATTGAACCACTATTTGAATAACCACAATATAAGCTGTGATTCTTCCAAACAAAGATTTGATGATAAATATGAACTGAAATTTTCTCTAAGGTAAGTGATTATTTTTTACTTGCATTTTTTTATTACTTTGATTCCAATTCATTTTTAGATCTTTAGAAAAATATGCCCCATGGGTTAACCATGTTTATATTGTAACTAATGGTCAAATTCCCTATTGGCTAGATTTGGATTATGAAAAAGTTACTGTAGTTACTCATGAAGAGATATTCAAAGATAGCTCAGACTTACCAACATTTTCTAGTCCAGCTATAGAATTCAATCTTCACAGGTGTTAATTTTCTTTAGTAATATAAAGAGTGTTATATATATTCAATGCAGCTTATTCTATGATCTGTTAGGAACACATAACTGAATTGTAATTTTGTGTTACATATGTATTTCCATTTATTAAGTTTTCAATAAAAACATATTTCAGAATACCAGGACTATCGAAGAGATTTATCTATTTCAATGATGATATATTTCTGGGATCTCCAATGTACTTACAGGATTTTTATACAGAAGGAAAGAAATTTCTGATTTATTTAGCATGGCCAGTACCTAATTGTGCTGCAAATTGTTTGTGGATGTATGTTAATGATGGACAGTGTGATAAAGACTGTTATATACCAGAGTGCCAAATGGATGGTAATGACTGTGCAGATGTTGAAGAACAGGTAAATATTTGAATTCAAAACAATTTTATTCAATTTTTTATTCCTAAGATCTTTTTATGTGTTTTTCTTGACCAATTGTCTTGATTTTAGGTCTTTTTTGATAGAAAATTTCAACATTAGTTTAATAAAAATCAAAATAGGTCAGAATGTCAATTTTTAAATAGTTTTTTGAAACTAATTTTGTATCAAAGTAAATGTAAAATCAAGAAGATTCATTAAGAAAATATAATTATTCAACTATCTGAATATTCTTTAAATTTTGTGAAATAATTTCCAGCTTCTTTATCTTTTGTTGTGCCAAACCTTACAGTAAAATGCATGAATAGTTTTTCATTATTTTTTGGCACAATTTAGAATCAAGATCTCTAAAATATCTCAATTAAATCCCTTAACATTATCACATTTTTATATTTAATTTTGTCTAAAAATATTAAGAAAATTACTTCTTTTTGCAAACATATTGACATAAATTGAAAAAAATTTTGAGAAATGATTTAACGGCTTTTGTATCTTTTGTTGGGCCTTAGTTCACAATAAAATACATGAATATTTTTCATTACTTTTTGGTACAATTTAGAATCAAGATTTCCAAAATATCTTAGGTAATTATACACTTTCACGGTCGCCTGGTTTTTTGGCTCTGGAAAATCGAAAAATGGATGGATTTTAAGGATCTTGGTCTCAAAATGTTCCATTTTACGGCGGATTTATAAAAAAAATTAGTAGAAATAGCTGGAATGAAAATTTCTCATAGTTTTAAATCGTAAAAAAAACGGTTTTGCAAAATAATCCTTTACAAAAAATTGTCTCATTATCAGATAAAGTTCTTATATTTTTTTTGTATTCTACATAAACTAATAAACAATTTTAAAAAACATCCAAAAAGAATGAGTTTTTCAGTTTTTATAGCTTAAAATGAAATCGGTGAAAAACAATCAATTTTCGTGAATAGTTTCGTACTATATTCTTCAATGTTAATAGTTTTTGGACCATTAAAAATCGAAAAATAGATAAATTTTATAATTTTGGTTAGGTTAGGTTGTTTTGATCACTGAATATTGTAAGTGCTTCAAATGTATTCAATTCACAATTGTTGCAACTCATTGTCAATATATTTCAATTTATTATTAACAAAATCCCACAACTCACAATTATTCAAAAAAATTAACTTTTTTGAAATTTTTTTTTTCAAAATATTCATTTTTTTATGTAAATTGCGAAAAAAAATATACGAACTTGATTCCACGACGTCAGAAACAGTTATAAAGGATTATAAGTAGAAAGTCATTTTTTTGTATTTAAAGTCATGAAACTGTGAAAAATATTTATTTTTTTTAATTTTCGTATTTTTTTTATAAATCCGCCGTAAAATAGAACATTTTGAGACCAATATTATTAATATCCATCCATTTTTCGATTTTCTAGAGCCAAAAAACCAGGTGACCGCGAAAGTGTGTAATTACCATATCTTAAAATAAACATTATAAACATTTTTATATTTAATTTGGCTGGAAATCTCGACAAAATTACTTTTTTTGGCTAACATATTAATATGAATTGAAAAAAAAATGGAAAAGAAGCTTCGACCGTGACAGGACTCGAACCTGCAATCTTCGGATCCGAAGTCCGACGCCTTATCCATTAGGCCACACGGTCTATACGAGATAGCTTCTATGCTCTGTTCTAGACGTGTATATGTCGTGATAAAACGTGTTGATTTAAAGTGTTAAAAAAAGGATATCTACAAGAAAATAAAACATTTATAATGATAAAAATTCAATCGAATAAATTTAAAATGATTGTAAATTTGATAATGTGAACGAGTCATAAAATATTAATTAGTAAAAACAGTATACAGGACGGATAACTTCAAGGTTCTATGGTATCAGTAAAATTTAAGACTCACTTATCCTGATCTATTTTAAATTACTTCAGGAGGAATCCGCGCATGAGTGCCGAAAACTATTCCACCTCAAGGTTTTTATGCGATCCTCTTCAAATTGCCCCGTGCCAGCTAAAAAATACGATACGAACGAATCAGGATTTTAGATATTCCGCGTTTTAGAAGTACGGATTTACGATGTCAACTGTAATATATTTCTTTTAATTCTTCATACAATAGTTAATCGTATTCCTAATAGAGATTTGAAAAAAAATTTATTGTTTATACCTGTATTACCTTTAAGCAACGCCGTCTCTCTTTGATTCATGCTCTGCGTCGGCCTCTCTGTGTCCTGTATCATTATTTATCTTGAAAACTATTAACTTTATCAAAATTATTGCAAGGTTCAATTTTAATTAAATTAAATAATTAAATTGTCTACAATTTGTTTTCAACAAATTTTTTTCTGGAATCAATTTTACAAAAGTTATTTAAGCATGAATCGGAATAAATTATTTTCATCATTTTATATTACTTTTTTTTTATTATCACAGTAATTTAGGCATTTGTATCAGCAATATTAAGATATTTGCACATTTTTTGGAACACAATTATATATAAATAATAAAAGGTAAACGCTACTTGTGAGCGCGTTAAAAGTACTCAAATTTAAGATTTTTCAAACCTTCAAAAATTCACATCTCTTAAATATATTAACCTTGTTGAAACAATTTCGGTTTAAACAATATTTATATCATCAGTAGGGCAATTTGAAGAAGATCGTGTAAAAAAATTGAGGTAGAGTAGTTTTCAGTATTGAAGCGTGGATTCCTTCTGGACTCATTTTTCGAGTTTCGACCTTTTATATTTCGAACCTCCCAGCGATGGACTGGATCATATCCGCTTGCATGTTATTAAATGTATTGGATGATTCTCATAAGCCTACCATAGTCAATACTCTTCATTTTCAATATATTACTTACCCACAGTTATTCTCATTTTAGAAACAACTTTTATACGAGTTTACTAAAGAAGAGGAGGACGAGGAGGAAAACGAGAAAAATGAAACAATAATCTCAGAGCTCCAAGAATCTGTTCAAAAACTGCAATTTTATCAAACTTTTATCAAACAATTTAATACACTTCACGAAAAATCGAACAAGAAATCAGTTGAAGGACCATCAATGAAGTTACCAAGTAATTTATCGGAATTAGTACAAATTCATAATAGCAATATTATCAGTTCGTACAAGCTAAATAGAAAACATAGCAGAAGAGACTCAATTACATCTAATTATTTTCAACGTCTGGAATCACGCAAAAACATTGATGCTTACAGTTCATCGCTACAACATACCAATCGTGTCTTTAATACAAAATATGGGTTCCATACTAGAAGAGTACCATCACATGCCCCTATTATGATAGATAAAGAAATCGTGACAGATTTAGAATTGAAATTTGACAAAGAGTTCCAAGTTACACAGAGAAACAGAGTTCGACGGAAGGACGATATGCAGTTTTCTTTCACTTATTATCATTTTATTATGTCTGAACAAAGAAAAAAAACTATCGGAGAAATATTTGATGAATTTGATACTGATTTATCGAGGTAGGTAAAATTTATTTGTATCTTTGTGATCTATCATACCGATTGTTCTTACATTGCTAATCAAATCTTGTCAATAATATTTTCTTCTAATCATTTGGTTCAAAATTTTGGAAATCTAGTAATTCTTCTAATCAACAATTAACAACAAAATGTAATTAAAAACATTTTGAAACAATCATATTCACATAGTAATGAAATTTGAAAACCCCTAATAACTGCATCTGTTGACCAGGAACTTGATTAGAACTGCTCATAATTTTTTATTCCATTTTGTGTTTACTTAGTTGTTTTATATTCTTAACTTTGATAAATAGCCGTAGATTATTAGAAAAAGGTACAACTTAAAATGCTGGGTTTTAAACTCATTGATTACATCCTTCTAAACTTAAAAAAGGGATGCACTTGTAGAAATTCTAATTCAATACTTATTATACACACGGTACTACTTTCCTGTCCGTATTCACAAAATTGTTTTTTGATACTGTAATGCTCTTCTTATTCAATTCAACAGTTTTTAAAAGGTTTGTGTCAATTCAAACACACGGTGTATCTTACTGAATTTATTTACACAAACATTAAATACACTTAAACTATTCACTATCCACTAACACTTACTACTGTTTACTTTTTATTATTCCGATGTTCATTATGACATCAATTTATTTACTGATTATCGTTTATTTATATCCAACTGGTTTCTGGATAATTCGGAATCTTGGATCTTTAAAATGTCGTAAACAAATAAAAGGCTTTCGAAGTAATTGTTTCTACAAAAACAGTCGAAATATAATAATGTAAAAAACATAAAAAATATAGGCGCGTTCACCAAATTTTAGATTTCATTAACATAATCGAACAGCACCGGTTTCACGGTCTATATCAATGAGCTAGTTCGTAACAATACATCAAGTTTTGATCATGAATAAAAATATTAATATTTTGAATGTTGCAGCACATGGTCTGACAGAGAGATTAGAACCTTACTTACCAGTCTTTATGAACTTCCTTTAAGTTACACAACGGTTAATCATTTTGAAGAGTTACTTATGAATTGTTCACAAAAAGAACCGCTTCCTGAAGTTCCTGCACCTTTATACGAGAGATACTTAGATTCAAAACTGGTAAATCACAATAATTTATTCTATCAATTGAAATTTCTGTAGTATTTAATAAGATAATTAATATTATGTCTCAAGTAGCTTGTATTGATTGTGCCGCTATTACATAGGACAGACATCCAACTATTTAGAACATAGATTAAAAGGTCATGAATAAAAAAAAAAAAAAAAAAAACTGCAGTAACGAATCATGAAATATTAAAAAAGCATAAATTCTCTTTTGTGATTAAAATAGATTTTTATTTTTATATTGATTTATTGATTAATAAATTATGCAAATTGTCAATGTATAGTCATATTTTGATACAGATCGAAATTGTTCCAAACGTCAATTTTTACTTGTTTTTTATAATTAATTTTCTATAAAAAATCTATAAGACTATTTATCAACAAAGACATATAGAAAAATCTAAAAAGAAAGAAAAATTAATAGATACTATATAAAACTCATTGGTTTTCTAAAATTAAGTCACTTGATATGCTTTTGTAGCTTTATCCAGTATAGATTTGTAGATCTGTAATTTGAGTTTAGTATAGTATAGAGCAAGATAAGCAATAAGCAATTTAAGTGCCAAACATGAAATCAAAAATCTGTAATCTCTCAAGGTTTGTGCAAGAAACCTTAATACATAAGCTCAAGCTTTTCCTTCCAAACCAATATTCAGATACCATCTGTTCATACATATCGGAAAGATATTTTAGAAGCAAGAAGAAACTTATTCTGATCTTAAAAAAATTAAGGTTGGAATACCACAAGGAAATGTTCTTGAACCTCTTCCGTACTTACTGTTCACATTTGATATTCCAGAGCTAGGAAACAATACCACCAACGACACTGCCATTTTAGCCATAGGAAATAACAATGAAGAAGTGAACAATAAGCTACAAAGCTACTGAAAAATTGAGATTAATAAAATTAAATCAGTTCACGTTAACTTCACAAACAAAAGGATAGTTCTTATTCCAGTCAAAATAAACAATAACCTCATTCCTCACTCAAACATTGCAAAGTACTTTATATGCCAAACCTCGATAGAAAGTGAATGTTAAAAAGAAAAAAACTTTGATTGAAGTATAGAACAATGTACTGGCTAATTGGAAGAAAGCAGATACTTAAGTATGTGAGGACTTATAGTATGCAACTATGGAGATGCACTAAAGGAAGCAACTTAGTAATCATCCAAAGATTCTAAAACAAAGCACCAAGGAAATTAGTAGATGTTCCTTGATATATTCGCATTAGCTACCTGTTCTAAATAACCTAAGGAATACTGATGAGTATACCTTAGTTTTAAATTTAAAACTCTGTTAGTTTAAGATAGAATCAAATTTTTCATTTGTCATCGTTGATTAGATTATACGAGGATAGCCCAGAAGTTCCTGACCTGACCTAGAGATGGCGGTAGTTGCTTGAAAAATAGTACTCTATTAGAAAGTACACAATCTATAAAGCATATATTATTTAGTATTCGTTTGGCAGCCATCGTTATGTGATGAAATATTTTTATTTGGAAGGCATTAGCCCGATCAATATAAAAACTGAACTAGATTCTACTCTGGTTGAGACTGTTCCTTCGTTAACAACAGTAAAATATTGGGTAGCAGAGTTTAAACGAGGCCGTACGACCTGCGAAGTCCAGCACCGCAATGGTTGATCAAATGAGGTCACGACTCGACGAAATGTTGAAGAAAATCCACACAGAGGTACAGGATTATCATCGACTGAAAGTGCGCGAGCTAGCAGACATAGTAGGTATTTCAAAAACTGCGGTACATCGCATTTTAACTGAAAATTTGGACATGAGAAAGCTGTGCTCTAGATGGGTGCCGCGTTTGTTCACAATGGAACAAAAGCAGCGTCGTGAAGATGTTTCAATGGAGTGTTTGGATGGATGAAACGTGGGTCCATCACTTCACACCCGAAATCAATGAACAATCCAAACAAAGAACTAAAAAGGGAGAACCGAATCCAAAGAAGGCAAAGACCGTTCCTTCTACGGGCAAGGTCATGGCGTCGTTTTCTTGGGATACGCGTGGAATAATTTCCTTTCACTAAGTTGTAAAACGAAAAACTATCAACGACGAGTTTTTGCGAACTTATTGCAATGTTTGAGTAAAGAAGTCAAGCAAAAACGGCCACATTTGACTAAGAATAAAGTGTTGTTTCATGAAGACAATGCATCAGCTCACACATCCGTTATTGCAATGACCAAAATTAATGAATTAAAGTTTCAATTGCTACCTCATGTACCCTATTCGACAGATTTAGCTCCCATGGATTATTTTTTGTTCCTAGACTTGAAAAAATGGCTCGGTGGTCAAATGTTTTCCAACAATGAAGAGGTGATGAGGGCAGTTGATGGCTATTTTGAGGAGCTCGACGATTCTTATTATAAAAAGAGTATCGAACTTATTGAACATCGTTGGGGAAAGTTTATGGAGCTAAAAGGGGATTATGGTGAAAAATAAGCATATTTCTTTCCAAAATTTTTGTGTTTTCTTGCTGAATGCTTAATACATACAAATATTTTCAAATGTTTTATGAATAGAGAGATATATATTGTAAGTGGTCCCAATTTTGGTATGATACATGCAATTCAACCTTAGTTAGGGCATATCAATCATGGAATAGTTTTTTCTGATTTATAGGATAGATGAAAACTAAAACCTGTGTTAGCTTTTTAACTTTTACTTTACTTATTTATTTCAACTGCTGTATTTTAATAGATTAAAAAAAATTTCAGCCAACTATTTCCAAATATCTAGTTGAAAATTGTGAATATGTATCAAATATTTTATTACAAAAATTCGAGAAAGTTCCTCAATATGATTTCGAAGCTGTTCATGATTCCGAGAATAAATACGTCCATTTTGTAATGCTGAATTCAAATATCAGTGATGTGGTTGGTAACTTGGATGAAATACGAAGAAATAGGAAGTGAGTAAAAATATTTTTACCTCATTATAAATGCCAATTTTTTAATATAAAAATGATGTTGGTGTTATATCAAACTACACATTCATTAATCTCCACTATTCCCTAAAAATTGCGGAGTGGGCGACATCTGTTAATTTTCTTTCAAAATTTCTAGTTTCGTGTGGATATTCAAGACACAAACTTTTAATAGTTTTTGAATTTGTTTTGTCTAGTACACACAATAGTAGGTATAGTCCGGCTTCATAAACCGCTTCACCTTCTTTTAGTGGTATGCTTCTGACTCCAATATATTCCATGATGTTAAGAAGGATTAGTTCAATTCTCGTCATTTTTAGACCGATTCTTAAACACAACTTTTTGTTCTAACCACACAAATACGTTTAGAAGGTAACGAAAATTACAAAAATGAAGAAAATCCTACCTAAGACACTAAAAACACATAAAAACACTCAACAGCACTAAACATCCTTACAGATTGTATTTGTGTTCACCGCTGTAGAAGCCAAATTCAGCGGCATATAGTGACACGTGATTTTCCTCAATATGCCTGAGGAATAGACACAAAGGAGAGTTGATAAATGCACTATAGACTGTATTTGATTTAGTTACTTATGAAAATGAAAAAAGAAATGAATAATAATCATATAATATTAATTACTAGCTGACCCGGCAAAAGTTTTTTGGTCATATAAATTATTTCTAGTAAAAAAAAATTGTTAAATAAAAAAAACTAACTTACTACTAAGTGGGAATGTAATTAAATCGAAAGTGATGTAGACAATGAAAGTATACTTTATTTAGACTAATAAATTATTCTTTATTAAAGTATACAATATATTTTGTATTACAATTATTGGTAGCTATCTAAACATCAAAAATAATTATTCATATTTTTACTATTAATTATCGCAGTTGAAAAAATGTAAAAAATGGAGTGGCGCATATTGAACTCATCCCACGGCCAACTCCGACCCAACTTGGTTCGCGTAGTACCGACTTGTACTTGCAACACAGTTTCGATGGGCGTGGGTACCTACTTTTAAATAAACCATCCATTACCAAACAGTTTTTCTTTTGTCTCAAAAATGGAAAAATTAATCGAAATTGTGAGATCTTTTTCTGTATTCTATGATTCTACTCATGAAGATTATATCAGAGCAAAAATAAATCTTTTGTCATTCTCACATTCAGACTACAGATCGAGATGAAGCTGCTGGCTCGCAGCAGCTCGAATCTTGTATACTAATGGGGATTTGGGTACAAACCGTGGGCGTGGGCTGTGTTCAATATGCGTTACTATTAAAAAACGTGCACATGGGCTGGGTCTAGCCCTCGCATGTGCTGGCTTCAATTTACGGTGGGCCTTAAGGTGTACGACGCACTGGCAGGGCGATGCGAGCGCCTTCTATTGAGCAGTCCTGACAACAAGGCGTCGGCCTTGTTGTTTATGCATTTCGAGGAGAGAGTGGTTATTGTTTGATGAAGCATGGCTTTTTTGAGGGGATATGGTAGGGGAATATAGTAGGACTCACCATGACCATGAGCGCTATCAGAAGAAAGCTATGGTTGTAATCCGTTTGAGTTGCGGTACGAAGATAAGGATCAGCGGCCACGCGTGACCGAATTAGATAGATTAAAGTACCTAGTTTTCTGCACAAACTTTATGACCAAATAAGTTATGAAGAGTTCATGAAGCTCACAATTTCCTCACCTCTCACCTTGTATTTCCTCTTCGTGTGACAGAGCTTGTTATGCATGCGGCACCATAGTGTTCTTATTTCCTCTTGTTCGTCTGGAATCAGGATTTAAGTCTTATCACATTTTATCTTAATGTCCGAATAACTTTTCTTTTCACTTTTATTTCTCTTGAAAAATTTTATGTTTGTCCCTATATCTTTCCATTCGATGAAACAATATACAACTGAATAGTGTTTCTTTCTTGCTACTTGATTCAATCTCCCTGCTGAAATTTATGACTTGCAACCCAAGGAGGGAAAGATTTTGCGGAGTATAAAACTTTTTGGCTTTGAAGAGCTTTTCTGAAGCTACCTTGGCTAAAGCGGTCACGTGCCTATACTAGGACATATTGCTTCCAACCTCAACACCCAACAAGCGAATTTGCAGTGATAGTGTTGATGTTTTATGTCCAGACAGGACCAAATCATGACCTGCTGTGCCAGCCTTCTTTGTAAAGAAAGCAGCATGGGTCTTCGCCGCATTAAACTCAATCAGATTGCTTCTACCTCACTCCAGAATGTTTTTAAGATCGGTATTGATGGTGACGATCTATTACTGCCTATGGGCGGTTAATTTGAACGACGACACCAGTGTGCTATCGTTGACGAATTTATAGATCGGTTTTGCAGTTATGTCGAGTAGATCGTTCATGTGCAGGAGAAACAGCGTAGGTGACAAGATGCATCCCTGGGGAACACCAGCTTTGACCTCAGACCTTTCCGAGGTATGTCCATCTATAGCGACATGGATGGATCGGTCTTCGTGAAAGCTACTAAGCTAGTCGATAAGTGACGACGACAAACCGTACGATCTTAATTTATTCATTACAAACCCTGTCAAAAGCTTTCGATATATCCACCGCCATTGTTCTCTATAGCTTCAATCCATACGTTGGTGACATATTTTAGGGTCTAGGAGGTCCACGGTTGATCTATGTTTACGGAAGCCGTATTTATGGTCGCCAATGAGGTTAGCAAACTCAAGATATTTCATGATTTGCTGGTTAACGACTTTTTCAATAACCTTTGCGATGGCTACAGAAATCGGATGGTAAACATTGCGAATCGTCTTTTGTCCTTCTTTTGGTATGGGTATTTTTGAAAATATTTAATAAAACTGTTAAAAAACCAATAATCCTCACCCCCCTTATATATATAATAAAATCCTCGCTTGGGGCTCACTTAATTTTTTAGAATATCAATACACACTTTTCAGATTTAAGTAGTTTCTTGATAAAACTGATTTTTAAAATTTCTAATAAAACTTTACTAATAATTGTTATGCTTTTTTTTATTTGCAGAAAGTTTGTGTGTTTAAATGACAATCTAGATGAATCAAAATTTTCAGAAAATGAACTAGTGAGAGCTGTACTGTATGATTTTTATTTATCTTTGTTTCCTAAACCGAGTAAATTTGAATTGCCTCAAGAATTGAGGAACAAATTTACATACATTAAGGAGTTGAAAGAATGGAGATACAACAGAAGGATTGTTAGTATATGTTTGTTCAGTATGATTGTTGTGATATTATTATTTACTTTTTATAATTCTTGTAAGAAAAAGTGTTGCCAAATTGCCAATAAAGTTTTATGTTGATTTGATTATTAATTCCATATTACCTTTTGTTCAGCGTACCTAATTCGAAATACACAAATTAGCAATACAAAAGAATGAAAAAACCCATCAGATGTTATCCACTCCTGAAGATAAAAAATTTTTTCAAAAGATTATCAAACATCCCTGGTTAAACAATCTTAATTGTGAGACTGATCATAAAGACCCTACAGTAGAGGTAGCGACGGATGGGACCTCTGTTCAAAGCTCACTATGCCGTCACTCGCTTCTAACCGCAGATTGCGATAACTGATATCCAACATCAGAAATCGAAATACGGGGTATGATAAAAAAAGTGGGATATATTGAAAAATTTATATACTCAAGAAGGCATATACAAAGAGAATCGAAAAAATACTAACAATGTCAAAATGGCATTAAAAATGCATATAAAGGGTCGAAAAAAACTATTTATGTCAAAAAGGCCGTTACTGTGTTTGCTCGTGAGTACATACTACACAGGTATGCATATTATACAGGATCGAAAAAAACTATCGTTGTCTGAGATTATTCAGATAAGTGTGTTTCACTATAAGAAATATACCAATATAACTTTCCTTCGCTGTTGCTAATTTGAACTACTTTTGTAATACCTTAAAACAGCTAAATACATTATATTATCTAAGCTGTCAAAAATTTCCTGAATTGATACATGAGTTTTAATAGGATTTCAGCACTTATATTTAATTTTTGAGTCGCCTAGTATTCGTATTTCTGAAAATAGTGGTTACTCTATTTCTCAATGATGTAAGTAAAAGATTTACATCATTATAGAAAATTGTATGTAGTCTGTGTAATCTATAAAATAATTTAATATAAAAGCTTTATTAATAGTCTATTTCAGAAAGGTATAGAGCAATAAAATGGGGAATCCCGCCCAGTTCGGCTCAATTTCGGTGTCGGTCGTAGGTGTAGGTCTTGAGATATTGTGTAGGGATTATTAAGGTAGTAGATTATACAGTTTAACATTATAAGTATATTTGTTTAGTTTAACGCATCAGTATTTGCTGTTAAGTCGTAAATAGTGTTCAGAGTATTATAAGATTAGTAATAAAATGGCGACATTTACACCAACGAAAAGATCTTCCAATAATTCTTCACTATCAGTGAATGAAAAATAAAATACGGTTACCCGAAAAACATATTGTACAAGAAACTGTCGACCGATGTTTCCGAATGACTGGAGTTGGAAAGTCCACCGTTTTTAAATTATTGCGGGGGAGAAAGATAGCAGGCCAAGTGGAACCTCCCAAGAAAAGTTCAGGCAGACCAATCCTTGATGAAGATACCAAAAGTGTAATTCGAAGAAAAGTTCACTCTTTTTATTTTAAAAAAGAAATACCCACCTTAGATAAGATTTTAATGGCCAGGATGACAGTATTCCGTTGATAACTAAACAACTTTTATGGACCACTAACCTAACCATAAGGCACTTATACATGAAAGCGATGAAATTGTTTGCTGGCGACGAAAATACTTAAGAAGTATAAAGTAGTACAGAACAGAGCAGAAGAAAATCTTTTATCTTGATGAGACGTGGATTAATGAAGGTTATACAGTACCAAAAATGAGGCAAGATAAAAATTTAACCACTGCTCGCAAAGCTTTCATGGTAGGCCTGTCAACGGGTATTAAGGTGCCTTCAGGTAAAGGGAAAAGACTAATAATCCTCCATATTGAAAACGAAGAGGGATTTTAAAAAGAAGGTTTGCTAACCTTTCAATCGTGCCATACGGGAGATTACCACGAGGACATGGATTCGGATGTTTTTGAAGACTATTTTTGGGAAATGATAAAATATCTTCCGGCTGAATCAGTAGTAGTTATGGATAACGCAAGTTATCATTCTCGACGCATAGAGAAGACTCCAACTTCATCTTGGAGAAAACAAGAAATTATTGACTGGTTAACCACCAAAAGCATTGAATTTGAAGATAATTTGATAAAAAAAGAACTATTAGCTATAGTAATATAACACAAACATCGTTTTATGAAATACGCCATGGAAGATATAGCAGAAAACCATAGTGTAACTGTGCTGCACACACCGCCATATCATTGCGAACTAAATCCTGTAGAACTTATTTGGGCGCAAGTGACAGGATTTGTAGCAAAACATAACACGACATTCAAAATGAAAGACGTTAAGCTACTGTTTAATCAAGCCATTAAGGAGGTGACACTAGAGAACTGGCGAAAAGCAGTCCAGCATATCATTAAAGAAGAGAAAATGTCGGATCTTGACTACTTGATCGATTGGACCGTCGACCCGTTAATTATAACGTCAAGAGGACATAACAGTTCCTCAGATGATGAAGAATATTATGATTTTTTATAATTTAATAATGTATTTTTTGTATAAGGTTCAATAAAAAATGAGTGTACCTAATACTATGTACATAATGCCTAATTTTTATTCTGTTAAAATAAAATTCTTTCCTTTTTACGAGTATCGTACCGGCACGCCTTTGGCACACTATTTTCAGTGTTTGTGAATGGATAACAATAGGCTAAACCCATATATTGACTCCAACCCGGGTGGTACTACCTGCACTTGATAAAAAGAGAGAAATTTACAATGAAATCAATGCCAAACTATGAAAGTGGCTTAAATATTCGTTGGGTCACCGAGGTCCCTTTGCATACCTAATGAGATTTTATTACTCTACATCTTTCTGAAATAAACTATAATATAGATTTATTAAAATTTTCATGAATATCTATACTCGTGAGGAAAAAATTGATTCTAGTGGCACGCCCGCGGTCAAAAGATTAACAATAAATCTGTAGCTTCCATACTTTTTCTGATTGTAGCATCTCAAATCCATTAATCTTAGTTGTGTAATGTGTGGTCTATTCTGTTATTGAGTTATTTTTTTGTTAAAGAAAAAATATGAAATGAAAAGGAATTTTAAACAATGGAAAAAGTATATAATTAACACTAAAGAAAATACAACCATAAATGCGTCAAAATAATAACTTGAAATGAGCCTACCAATATTTAATGTTCCTTCCCCTGGCCCTAATAATAGTTTCCAATTGCTTTTTCATGGATTGAATAAAGTTTTTTTCACTCGATCTTGTTCGATGCTATCACATTCTTCGGTAAGCGCCGTTTTGAGATCCGATTTCGTGGCTGGTGCAGGATTTCCAGCCCAAACTTCTTCCCTTAAATGCTCGATATGACTACGTGCTGGCCAATCCATAGCCGCTATTTCGACATCCTATAACTACTGCATTATGTGGACGGGCATTGTCCTGCATTACTTTACCAATTGGCGCCACGGTCCTTACAGAACCTTTGCCTCCCGGACCACTGTCCTCCAATCTTCTCGATGTTCTACTTTTCTCTGCCAGTTTCGGAAGCCTAGCTCTTTTAGGTCCTGTTCTACGGCTTCCTGTCATCTTATGTGTGGTGGTCCTGGTAGTCTGTGGCCTTCCAACTCCTCAACCCTTCGGCATCCGTTCGACGTGAGACTAAGTCATCTGAGTCTCGCACTCTTGATCTCTGCTACCAGGCTAGACTTGCCTCTTATCTGCAGTGGCGGATCTAGAATTTTGTTTTGAGGGGACTGAAGGAGGGAACATTTTATGAATGGACCGTTGAGTTACTATATGGCGTCTTAGATAGTGTACGTTAATTTCAATGGAATTAGATAAACTCACCGGGCACTAAAATCAAAATACTTTATGTTAATTGATTGCAGAGAAAGTAAATGTAACTAAGACGTTATACAAAGTATTTAAAGTAATTATATTTATATGAAACATACATTCTCACAAAAAATTTGTTAAACGTTTTAGGGGGGCTTAAGGCCGGAAGCTCTCCGCGGTAGATCCACCAACTGCTTATTTGTGTGGTAATATTTTAAATAACGCATGTATGTATAAATTTAATGAAAATTTCTTTTTTTTTAATTCATATTAATCTAAAAATCCCGAATTAATACATGCTTAACTACTGAATCTACCCTGATATACGCTACTGATTAGTTAGTATTCGGCATTTTTTGTCGTTAGATTAATAATTTTATGTCTTCAAAGCTATTGGATATGAAAGATTATATTTTTCATGGTTTATAAATATATACCTGTTAATTGACTAATTGATTCAATAAAATTATTAATTCAATTAGACAATTAAGGGTTAAAATATATTTAAAAAATGAAATTCGTCGCCCTCTATATTTCAATAGCTAAACTGTGAATATTCCATTTCTTTAATACACACAGAAAATAATCAAAATCTTTCCTGACAAAATGATGGCTTCTCTGCATGCCATTTGACACTTAAATGTCATTTGTTTTGACACCCTTAATAAAATGTCAAATTTGTTGAGAAAAAAAGCAGTTCATTACACCTACCTAGACTACACAAAACTTATGTAATTGAAGTTTATTATGTTCTTTTTAGCATAGTGTTTTTTCATGTTACATATTTGTAATCATGACGAAAGTGTGCCGTTTGTGTTTAATAAAACTACAAAGAGGCTCAAAATATTTCAATATTAACGCTGTTGAATCATTTACAGGGTTCATGCCCTACCGTGACCAGTTAACTACGTGCATTCCGGAAATGGTATGTTTGTTTATTGATTTTTATTTCTTTAATTCCATAATGTTTTATTCAAACAATTATGTTCATTTTTATAACAGTATTAAAATAAAAATTAGGACACGCATTTATTTTATAATATAGTGACAGTAGGCGTGTTGACATCATAACAGGAAAATGTCAGTATGACAATACACTATTTTTATTATCCTAAAAAGATTTTGAATATCAATGATAACCTTCTTTAATATATTTGACATGCATTAAAAGGTCAAATTCAGATGTTCACGACGAATGCCTTATTTTAAGCAATAAAACAACAATATAAACACATTTTCAAATTGTTTATACATTTTGGAATTGACTTCTGTTTGATTGTTTTTCCCAACAAATTTTATTTGTTTCTAATGAGTCATTGAAATATAAGAATTTGTTGTTTATTATGCCAGAAACAAGTGAGCAAAGCAGGGTTGTCATAATATTCAAATTTATAAATACAAAACATTATTATAAACCCTACTCATACTTAATGTTTTGACTGTGTAAAAAAATGGATAGTTAATTCAATAACTCATTTAATTGTCAAATATATCGTGAAAATTACATCTTAAAAATGATAAAAGCATATTTATTTACTGCTAATAAAATCTTATGCTAAGTTTTGATTGATGCTTTCCTTTACATATCCAATTGCTACAGTGGCGTGGCTATGCTTGAAAGGTTTCTTTTAATGCGTTGCCATCAAAATTGCTATTGACAATTTGCGCAATGTTGGAAACTGGATCCACAAATTTCGGAAAACAGTCTTTAATGAAAGTACTACAAAAGCCTACAAAATTCATATAAGTTGTGAGATTCCAATGGGAAAAAGGCTTCAAAAAAGGCAGTGTTTAATTGAGAAGCTGTAGATTCCGCTGAAATTCAGAATTAATTATTCTATTACAATGGTTGCACTGCACTAACTGAATATTACAACAATTTTGGATTCTTGTATGACATAAGTAATTTGAGATTTTTGACAAATACGGAGCTTTTGAAGCACCATAATGATTTATGTCTAGATGGAGAAAACAAAGATAGAATTTTATGAGCTTTGCAAAGAACTACAACTTTTAGTGCCTAATCTATAAAACTCCATTAAAAAGACGCCAGTCAGATGATTTAATACATAATTACCACATTACTTTTGTAAAAAATTAAATTACTCAAGTTTCAAAATAAAACCTTTTTTCCTATATATATTGTTTATGAATTTTCGTATTTTCTAAAATATCTGTTAACTCTTTATTGCAGGCTTTAGATTTAATACCTAATCCAGTAATATGCAATAATTGCAGAACTGCTCTAAAATCAGCTTATGATTTTAAGATACGGTGTTTGTTTGTTGAAAAGAAAATCCAACAGCATATTGAAGCGCAAGTTGGTTTTAATGAAATTAGTTATGATCTATCACATATATCTACTGATGATGTACCTCCTTTGAACAAATTAGCATTACTTGTCCCCAAAATAGAGGAAACAGAAGAACCAACCACTTTACAACCTGAAAAATTTTTAAAGGTGAGTCTGTGGAAAAAACTGAAGAACATCAATAACAGTTTAGATTATACAAAATTCTTATAATATCTTTGTATTTTAACAATAATAATATTATTATGTTATATAATATAATATAATCTCAATCTGCTCAGATTGTAGCCATACAAATCAAGTACTACAAAATCTGGTGAGTTATGGCTGCAAATTCGAGTGCCTGGTCACTGGGGTAACAAATGCAACCTTGTGTGTCCCTTACCAAACAACTGCTCCAATTAAAAAATCGGGAAATCCGACTAGTGACTGGCACGGGCATCTAAGATGCAATCTCCACACCATGGGTATCACGGACGATCCAGAGTGCCGCTGATACATGCAGGAGGATGGAACTGCAGACCACGTCTTCTGTGAGTGCCTAGTACTCAAACGAGCGCGAACCTCACAGCCTGATGACATCAAAAGGTTCAAGCCAAAGTACTTGATCGGCTTCAAAAGGACATCAGCCTTTGCTAACGTCAAATGGGGCACTATCTGGAGCCCTATATATGCTCAACGACCCCATAATACTATTATGAACTATTAACTGGGTTTGTGAAAACTAATGTAATTATGTAAATGAATTTTTGACCAAATTTCAACAATGAAGATTGTTGTGATATTTGTTCTTGAAAGTGTGTCATTCCTACCTGGGTGGTGATGAAATAAATTTTAAATGATTTTGGTTTTTTTCATTATAAAATCCCACACTATTTTTTTGTTATAAAAAATTTATTATTTGATGTGATGTTCTTAGATACAAAGTGAAGAGCCTATTCCAACATTAGAATCAGAGGATCTATCATGTAGTACTAATAAAGAAACTTCAGACGAAACACTTAATATTAGACCTGTAAAATCTCATAAGCCCTATAAGCATTACCCAAGAGGACGAGTGAGTGTAAATAGACTGTATTCCCCTACTGATGAATTTGTATGTAATTTTTGTAATGAAAGCTACAAAAGCTTACAGTTTCTAAGAAAACACAATAATATATGTTCCAAATGTAAGTAGCATTCTCAATATAACAAGATAATATTTATGCCAAATTAAGTATTGTATATACTAGCATAGAGGATTTAGAGTAACCAAGTGTTTTTATGTTAAATTTTAACATCTATTCAAAAGTTTTTATATAAATTATTATATAACAATTTTTTGTGAAGTTGTAAAAAAATTAATAACAGAATATGAACAACTGTTACATAAATATCAATTTACTGGTAATTAACATTAATTACATCAAATTTGAAATACATATAATCAGTAATAAGAAATTTTTTTATATATATTTCATGGAACAAAATAATGTAATTTTTTTCCATTAAAACATGAATTTTGCAAACAATTTTTTTTAATTGTAGATTTTAATGATCCCAACTAAAACTCTAATTTTATTAAAAAATTAGAATGTACAAGTATTTGTATTTTTTGACAAATAGAAGAGATGTTAATTTGCCACTATAAAACGTTTTTTTTTTAGCCACACAGAAGGAAACTACTAAAAATATTTTAACAAAAAGGCCACACCTCCCTACAAAAGCTAAAAATCATTTGAAAAAATGGTTATTCAGGCATACAGATGTAAGTTCTTAGTTGTTTAAGTGATTACTGTACTTATGTATACATCACGATCATAATTCATATATTTTTTTGATAATTTATGAACATAAGTTGTCTTGAGGTGCATTTTTCAATTCTCTTTTGAATGACATGCAAAAAACAAAAAGGCATTTTTTGAACTTACCGGGTCCTAGAATTTAAGCAACGATATTCCCGCGAAAGTAGTTGCCTTGCCTTTCAAAAAACGTTTGTCATTTGATAATATTTACTGGTGTTACTAGTTTTCTCTATCTTTAAAAAAAACCTGAAGTTTATGAAGTTATTTTTATGGCTATTTGAAATTGAGTGAAATATTAGATATTTAATATATATAGGATTTTATCATTTGAATTTTTCTATAATTAAACCATGTCCAAACACCCAATGATGTTACGCAAATACGTTATTAGATAAAATTATTCATTTCAAACACTGATGGTTCATTTTTCTGTAATATTTAGAAAAAATGTGACTCCAAGAAACTTGATATTAGCATGGTGATAGATCAAGTGAATAAGGAGGGTGGTTTATAACATAGTTTAATTTTTCGTTTCCTCATTTTATATGATGCTTCAGACTCGTTTTTTTGTTGTAGCATCCTTATCCTACAGACCAAGAGAAACAGATGTTAATGCAAGAAACCAATTTATCACTTCTACAAGTTGAAAATTGGTTCATAAATGCTAGAAGAAGGATTTTGCAGGACCTTACGAAACTTAAGAGGAGGGGTTTGAGAACAGGTATCCATTGTTTGTATCTTTTGCAAAATATTGAGATTTGTGGTTTTAAGAGGCAGCTTTATATATAAATAGATTCAAAAATGTGAGACCGATGTTGAGGCTAGGAAAGTTAATGAAATATTTTTTATACAAGTTCCTATACACTTAAAATTGTTTATTTAAAGTAATAAATAACAGCATCTCAATTTGTGAAATAGTTAGACTTTTATTCATTTGTTTGATGGTCCCATTGATATTTTTAAAACCTTTTGCATTTAGTGTTTCACAGTTATTAGCCAGACAAATATTCTAATGAAAAATTTAGTAAGCATTTTGTAACATATACTAATGCCAAATTCAATTATTCACTATATTTACCTTATAGGTAGATAAGCAATCCGTTGAATCGATTGTGATATTTTGTCCATAATCTCCTTATAATTGAAGATTTATCCAGTCACATATGAACCATGTAAAGTACCCCTTCATCTACTGTAATGCATTTTTCAAATATAACCAGAAAATCAGCCCAGTTTTAATGTAAAATAAAGGCGACTCCACAGCTTGAGAAAGGGAAGCATGTACAGCAGTGGAAGAGATGGCACCGAGTTGTTTAAGGAAGCCACAAATGACACCCCCAACACGGTAACTCCGCATTTCATAAGCAGTTATACATCAGGGACACTGTAGAGAAGGCGAAGGACCACTCTGATTACATCTTTTCTTATCGAAGAAGGTTAGAAAGGATTTACCCGAGGCAGCGAAAACACACACCCACATCAAGACATCAAGAATAAGAAGACAAGGGTGCATAGCCAACAGGATAACTTCCTAAGTAATACTAGCAAGGAGGGCAAGTAAAATCTGTTCATCTGGCTTCGGCGTATTCGTTATCATCATACTGACTCCTGGAGTATTTTATTTTCTTCACTGACGCTGCTCGGAGCAAGTGGAGCATACCACGATGAAAAACTGGCGCCCGAGGCAATCCTATACCTGAGCTGTGGCGTTAAACCGTCATGTAGCGACGAAAGAGCGTTACACTACGAAGGAATAATAAAAATAAATCAATCACATTTTATTTATTTATTATTAGAACCAACATTAAAAATTTTATTGAAATAAATTTTATTTTTTGTTCAAATTTTATTTTCACGTTTCCATTAATAACGTTTATGATCGCTTAAGAACCAATAATTCATGTCAAAGTTTTTGATAAATCTCCAGAATTAATGGATTTCTTACCTTGTAATGAACAGTACTAGGAAAACATTGGATTCTTCTTGATATATCAAGCTTATCAAATATACTATTCTCAAAATAACTTTCTGCTACAGTAGAGCTTCTTCATCCATCATATTATTTAAAGAAGTGATATTCACTTTTACAGTTAAATTTATAAATGAAGAATTTCTTCGATTATGTTACTGATAATAAGAATTGTCCAGCTCCTCAAAATAGACATTACATTTTCTCTTCATTGTTGCGAAATCGAGCCGTTGTTTCAAGCCTGGGAACAGAAAATAATCCGAGGAAGCTGAATCTGTCGAATAGGGGGCACGAGGTAGCAATTGAAAGTTTAATTCATTAATTTTGGCCATTGCAATAACAGATATGTAAGCTGGTGCATTGTCTTGATGAAACAACACTTTCTTCTTAGCCGTTTTTGCTTGATTTCTTTTTTTTTTTCAAGTTCGAAATAGTTCATTATTGATGGTTACCAAACAAATACTAACTACTGCCATCTCTAGGTTAGGCCAGGTACTTCAAGGACCATCCTCGTTGAGTTTAAGACACATTCTATTCTCATATAAAACTTTCTAAGACACTAATACAAAAAAATATCTGGTTTTGTAGTGCGAGAATTGCAGTTAAAATTTCAGGAGTATCACAAAAATAAGAGAATTTTATTATATAACAAGCTTAGACTGAATAATAATTAACAGTCTGTGAACCACAAGGTGTGTTTGTAAATAAGAGAAGGCTGTAGTATGTAACTAATAGTGCTTGACGTATTACTCATATCTAAAGAAAACTCATACAAAGGAGAATGTGGAGGGTATCAAGCCAATCAACATTTTTGGCGGATTTGCAGCAATCACAAGAATAAGCCATTCTCATTGTTGAAACAGTTGGAAATTACCCAGGAAATTTTAGCTGCGAATCTCAATATTTTATGTATTTTCATAATTACACTTTTTCTTCAGCCGAAGATATATATGACTCTCCTCTTGGTCTAGAGATGGATTATGAAGATTTAGTCCCGCAAACGGCAATAAGCGGCCAATCACCCGAGGAAGGAATAAATCCTCTAGAAGAAGTCGACTTACCTGCCCCTTCTGAAGTTTTGGTCAAGGAAGAACCGGAAGATATTGAAGAAGAACAAGTAGATCTGGCAAAAGTGAAATGTGAAGTATTGGAAAACCGGTAACTTTTTATAAAATGACTTTTAAATGAGTATAATATGACTGATCTTCAAAATGGCATAGTGGGAAAAGTAATATCTAGGGATTTTTTTAAAAGCTGCATTTAAAAATGTGATAATGAGCGTAGTATCTTATAAAAATAGATTTCTATGTCAAACCAAATTAATCCAAAAGTATTGCATATTTTAACAATTGGCGCATGTACGTCGTATCATTGAGGTTCCTCCATTTTCTTATCAGGATTTTAAGAAATCTTGCATACAATACATCACAGTCTTAAAGGCCGCTTCACATGATGCAATAAAATGTACAAGAAATTGCATGCAATTCTTTGCAAGATAAAAATATTGCATAGACGAATATTGCGCGAAAGCTGCAATTCTAGGGTGAAATCTATTTGCTTTTGTTTTATGAACCAATGTGTCCATCAGGCTCCAAAAGCAAGACATCAGTAGACTTAATTATTGACATTGATCCACTCTCCACTTTGTTACTTACTTAGTTTTGTTATTATCATTTTTAAACTGGTCACAAAATATTAAATATAATTTTAGGTGAGATATTTATTCAATTCACTCATGGAATTTATGTTAGGGACAACCATTATGCAATGGCAAGATACTTGTATAATGCCAAGCGAATTGCAATATTCATCTATGGAATATTTTTACCTTGCAAGAAATTGCATACAATTTCTTGCAAGTTGTATTGCACCATATCAAGTTGCCTTAATATCATCACTTCTTACTAGAATCTTTCTGATTTTTTGAAATATTTATTTTCCACGATTTTTTCTAATTCGATTATTGGGTCAGAGGAGACAATGGAATGTGATGACAACGAAATGCAATGTACGACTAGTTGAAATAATACATGTTTATAATTGATTAACGGCTTCCAATATTTATCATTTTTATAAACAGTAAAAACAAGAGCATTTTTCATTGGTAAATTCTTTTTGTGATTAAATTTTCAAATTAGTAATTTTAATAAGAAAAGAAATTCCGCGGCATTTTGAATATCACTTTTTGTATCGTAATTTTTAATCAAAATCAAATTTATTCTTAAAAGGAAAACTCGAGTATTTGTTGGCAAGATAAATTAACGATTTGAAGTAACTTCATGAGTTGTTTTAACATGGACGCGTTATTCTCTATATTGTTGAATGAAATTTCACCAAAATGACTTTTATTTTATGCTGAATATCAAGTGAAAAATACTTTTTAATCATAAGTGACAGGCATTAATATGAGCTTCGTAAGCTTTAGCCTAGTTATGAGGCGCGGGCGTCATCATTGCTATTAAAATGTCATTACAAATGAAATATTTTAAATAGGACTTAGTTTCTCAGTTTAAAATTGAACATATTAAGAAATTTTGATCAAAATACTAGACATTACTATTTCCAAACAGTCAATCTATACGAATAAAAATTTTAGGTAAAAATTAAGTGTTCTTCTAAGGTGAGGTTGGCAATATTTACTTTATTTAATCTTTAATATTTTTGTTATTAAGTGAAAAATAACTGTTATTTTTAAGTCAGACCCTAATTGAGTCTCTAATGTGTTTTTTGTACGAAATGATGGTGGGGGAAGTATTTATTTTTTTTTTTTTTAGTTATAGTGAAAATATAAAAGGGTTTATTTAATTTGTACAAACACGAAATGTTCTTTCATTTTATAGTTGCAAACTGCCTAGGATCAATATTCAATTGGATATTGACAATATATTTTTTTCTATAATATTATTGTCGTTAAACCACATTTTAATTTCACTTCAGGGTTCAATGACTTGTGATTCTGGTTAGTTCTGATTTCATTCTGAGTTTTCTTATTCTGGTCTATGGCATTGTGATACAGCTTATTGTATGTAATTCATCCAGAAATTACAAATGTGTTTTATACAATATCTGCAGATCTTAATGTACCAAAAGAAAGAGACAACATATGCAATGTTGCAACTTTCACTTTTCTGTTTGGTAGATATATTTAAATTAGTATCGTTTAAAAAACAAATATTTTTTATAAATTTCCACCTAACAAAAATTCCAAAATACAAAAAAATGCTAGATTTGATAATTATTTTTAGATTGTAGGTTTTGCACTATTTGATGTGAACAATAACTTTTTTACTTTAAATTACTGGAAAGGCACTTCCATTATTTCAAGTTGGAATTTCTAGGACTGATGTTGATATTCATATTGAACACACTGTTTAATTACCAGAACACTAACATTCAACATTATAATGTTATTGTCAACTGGCGGATGCCGTGACCAACTTTCCAACGGTTCAACCACCCATTACTTGCAGTAAACTATTGATCACCATTCATTAAATTGTTTAGTTGCACAGCTTTTTTGTACAAGAGGTCCACTTTATGGTGTTCCTTTTTCTCTCTCTTGGACAAACCATAAAAAGAGAATTCCATCGACTTTGTCAAACTTAGAAACTTTGGATGTTTAGCGATTTCCAAAAATTTGGCTAGACGATGATGCTGTGCAGAACTGCTTCAGCTTGGTACGTTTTTTCCAATCAGAAATTGTTGTCTTGCCTACTCCAAATACTACTGCTAGCTTTGTAACACTCTCGCCTTTATCTAAGCGATTCATAACCTCGGGTTTTTCTTTTAAGGTACAAGTCGTATGTTTACGTTTGGTACCGGTAGTCATTATGTTTAATAACTAAGAACGTTAATCACAGATATGTAGTTTTAGTCAACAGTCGAACACTGCAATAAAAACTGACGCAGGTAAACAAACCGTAATACAATAGTCCTATACAACACTCGAACACTGCAACTAAAACTGACGCAGATAAACCAGCTGTAAAAAAATTACCGAGCGAGGCAAGGGGTAAAGATGCGCATGACGCACCGTTGATGATTCAACGTATCGTCTGTCGTCAGAAATACTTGAATACATACCACGTTTTGTTAATTCTTTCTGTTGTCCCGTTCCTCGAGTTTTCGAAATACGAAGAATTATTTTTTTCCATTTAGCATTTGAATGATACGATTTAAAAGTAGGGAAATGTTTTGTTATTTATAAATATGTACAAAAAACAACGTTTATTCCTTTGAAAACGATTGTTGAGTTAATCCGAATTTTCACAGTGAATATCCCTATTTCAAAGTTACCAGAAATTTTTCTTATATTGAAATTATTACGTAAATTTTATTTTTTTACTTAATTTAAAATTTTTCTTAATAGCTCTCTTGAAAAATACTCATTTTTCGCAAGTTTCTTTAACTCGAATATACGTTCTAAATCAAATCAAAGTGCTTGTTGATTTTTATTCATTAGAAGGCCTAGGTCAAACTACAAGTTTGAATTTACTAATTAAATGTATGACGACGACACTTTTTTTTATATGAAATAACTAATTATTACATTTTTGTGATCACATTGAGAAAACTATCCATTCAGTGAAAGCCAATTTATTCAACGATTTAAGATGAATCATTATTACAGCATCTATTGGTGATCAAGAAATATGTACGTATTAAACATGACAAAAATCAATATTAATAAGTGAAAAAAGTATATTGAAAAATAGTGGTTAGCATATCAGATTCACTGTGTTCTACAATAGGGTACTTGCATGGTTTGAGACAAAAATAGTTGTGGATAGTTTATATACAATCTTTATTATAATTTTTTATTCTTTGACTAATATTTATAGAGAAAAAAATAATTAAAAATTTTGTAGGTAGTTTAAATATTTCAGTAAGGCCGCCATATTGCGTGACGTTATAGGTATAAAATAAACACTGAACATATGATACAAAGTAAATATGACAGATTTCCCAAAATAAGCGTTATGAAAAATGGTGTATAAATCATGATAAATCTAATAAAGTTTTTTATGAACTTAGAATATACTACACCAAAAAAGGTTTGAAAGTGTTGGTCGTTTAGACGATCCTGTAAGATGTAATTATTTGTGTTGCCAGGATCATTTTAATATAAGTAAGATTTAACTTCTTTTAATATTTTATAGTAATTAAGTTTATTATGCTTTTAATTTTTAACCTGATTATGTAATTATGTTTATGTTTATATATAGACAAATGTTTAATCTATACGTAACTAATAAATAAAAACTGGATTATAATAGCACTCGCTACGTTTCAGGCAACGATAACCTCGTGATAATCAAGCAGACAACTGCTCAATGTTTTTATTAAACCTATGATGTCACAACTGAAAACCAATGAGAATCGTTTTTTTTTGGTGTTGTTAAAAATTTGAAATTTTTGCGATTTTCAATTAAATATTTAGATATTATTTTTTAACTTTTAATTAAATACTTTACTTTCTGACATTATTTCATAATAAGAACTTATAAAATAAATACTTTTTAAAAAATGCAAGTACCCTATTAGATTAAAATCAGTTTATTTATCTTACTGTCATAGGCCTTTGCACTATTCAGTATTTAAAAAAAATTATTTTTATACTATTGTTAATCCTTTATTTTTGTATGGTTACGTTTATTTAAGAGCCTTATATCATTGGTGTACTTCTATTAATTCATCAAATCTATATTTAGTCAAAATTATCGATCAGAAAAAGTGATAGCACCGAACCACTTTAATATAGAAAAAATATATGCGAGGCATAAATATATTAATTTTTCACTTTATACATAATTTTTATTATATTTTATACTTTGTATTGTTGATTTGAAGATAAAAATATGCGCTTTCATTTTTGGAGTACTACAATGATACGAACTCTTATTATTGTCAAAAATTTATATTTATAAAGCTTTATTAAATGGTTCGTCCTTTATACTTTTGATATCCCGTTTGTAAATCGCAGTTAGACAAACTGAATCACGTTTCTGCTTAATTTATTGAGTAAAATTTGTTTATTTTCATATACCTAGTATTTTTATTTTATGAAGAATTTTATTACGTTTGTATACACCAAAATACCTGTTACATATTTATTAGATTATTGTCTGTAAATATATTAATAATAATAAATGTATTTTTATTTTTTATGTTCAAATATAGTAAAAGTTCAGTCTAAATCAATTTGTTATTTATACATCAGATTACTTAAGGGAAGTCGTGAAAAGAAAATCTCCAAAAAAAAATAGTTGGAAATATTATTTTTTATCTATCTACAGTTTGAAGTGTGTAGCAGTATACAGCAGTAATGTGCAATTCCGTGTTGTATAAAAAATTCTCAAGGACGACTATACTTTATCAAATCATTTGGTGTTTCTAAAATATATTTCAGTTACTCTAGTGGCATTGTGTAGACAAAAACACTTAGGAAACAGTAAGTTTATTTTAATGGATTTGTTGGAGACAACGATTCAACGGATTGTGCAAATTAATAAAATTTTGTAAGCAAACTTCAGTCGTTGAACTATACATTCTTTCTTATTTGAAATAAAACACCAGCTGTGTTAAGAAAAATGGTTACAATTGAAAAGTGTATGAAAAAAAAAACAAAATAAGTTTATCTTTGATTTAATTGATACAATCAAAATACATGTAGCCTTACTAACAAATATTGCGTTAATAAAAAATACTCGCTTTTTTATCCGTTGATTGAAAAATGAAACTACTTCCAACAAAAACAAAAACAATTGTAACAAAACATTCCAACAACAATATGAAACAAGAAGAAAAAGTTAGAGGAAGTAGTTTCTCTTTCATACAATCTTCGAGGCAAAAACCTAGTTTTTTTATAATTCTAAAATTTTCATCCTAAAGGTATTTTCCTTAGATCTAGTTAACTGAGTATTCAGCGTATACATAATATAGTCATAAGAAGCATCAATACCTAAAAGTATCTGAAATTCAAGCTGTTCAAAAAGTATTATCACATCACTATTGTTTCTTTGTATTTGTAATTCATTTCTATCTGTATACTCATGATTCAAGTACGCCTAGAACGTAAAAAATTTTTGACAATATAAAATAGTTACAACTCAAATTTCTCAGCATTTTTTTTTTTTAGATTGAAATATTTTAAATATTTCTATAACACACGCTAACTAAGAAGAGGTAGATCCGCGCATTTATGATTAAATTGAATCCGCCTTACAACCCATCCGTGGCGTTGAGTGAATAAAGAACTTATTAGAAAACAGAAAAATTACATCTGTACACCAAACTTTTAAATCGATCTTCATCCTTAAAAGACTCACTCATCCTCTTTCGAATCGTTTTCCAAATGGATAATTAAGTTTTTAGAACCGTGGATGTGTTTTACCACCAATAAACCTTCTCCCGTGGAAATTAATTCCAGTGGGATAACCTCCTTGGCAGGAATCTTCACATTTATTCCTTGACTACTTAACTATAGAGAGGACTGTAAGGAATTGGAACTTTGTCCTTATTCAAGCTTTTCTTACATTTAGCAATTTCAATTGAAAAAAGTACAAAGGGCCAATTCCTCACAGCCCACTCTCTATTTCAGTATTGAAGGAATAAATGTGAAGATTCCCGTCAATAAGGTTTTCAATATAAAACAAGTGAAGTTATGGAAATGCGCGCTAGACAGTGTTATTGGGCGTGATGGTATGGTGGATGGAAATGGATAATAACTGATTGGATATCTCAATCTATCTGTAATGTGTGTGCTGTAATGCCATCTTCATCTCTTACTGGAGTTTTTAGGTTCAACTATACAGATAACAGTAGACTTTACATAACTTAAAATGTGATACATCTGAAGAGGGATAATTTAGTGAAAAGATCATGTATTAATCGATTTAATGTATGGATATTAAAAAAATATGTTAATCCATAATAAACGAATATTTATGTACTTGTTGTGATTAAAATTATATACTATTATAGTTTATATGGCACTATCCTATTTCAATATAATAAGATAACCATAAACTTATTGATAACTTATTTTAAAAGGACTAAAATTCAGCTTTCTGATAAATGGTCAATGAAAAAACGTCTAAGAATATGAAATTACAAAAACAAAGGTGACAATACTGTTTGACTTCCAAATTTGTTGTCTACTGCTTCTTCTTCTTTAATGACTTCGAGCAATCGTTAATTTATCACAGACCGACATAGCAACTAAAACTATAACACTGATTTATATTGTCCAAAAAATAATCAGTCAAATATTTACGTATTTTGTTACAAATTTTGCAAAAGATCAATTGTTATTCTTAAAAATAATCAGGCTTTATCTAATTTAATAAATATTGAACTATATAAAAACAGGATAATGAGAAATTTTCAACAATTGTTCGAGATATCAATGAGAAACAAAAAAGATATAGGATTTAAAATTTTCAGTAAATTATTGGGAATAGAATGATATGATATCGCACTCCTATTTCAATAGTGCCATATCACAAAAAAATATAAAATTCACATTTTTCGTCAAATGTATACTTTAAGATGATGTTTACAGGATTTATTAGTACCATATCATTAATACTAACAGATAACGAGTGATGCGCCAAGTGACACTATTACAATGAGTTACGACTGTTGCAACATAAACAGTGCCGTAAGCCATCTCATTCCGTCGAGAGATTATACAAAAATCAAAACTGTAGTGCCATAACCACACTGATTTTTATGATAGAAAAAATCTTCAGATGCAGATCGGCAACAACTTTGACAGAGACATAAATGGAATAAAAGTTTTATCTTCAAATATAAAATTCGTGAAATACGAGAAGGAAGAACCCGTTTTCTTTCAAGTCAAAACCTCTTATGGAAGTGAAGATTTCCAAGAGGTGGTTATATGAAATAGAGGAACAAAGAATGACTAATTAGATTCTGATCCCGGCCTACACAACTAAACCAAAGATTGACACAAACAATAAAAAAGACTTAGTATCTTTATTTGAAGCCAGTGTGATTCCCAAGTCGTACCTACCTATTTATTACGCCATGCTAGAATTTTTATTTAAAATCCTCGTTCCATGTTGCTCAATATTATTTTGTTTTTCTGTTGTTCTTTCTTACACCAAACAGAGGTTTAAACATAACTTTTGTAGGCGAGTTGTAGTTTGAACTTTTTTGGATTTGATATTTTCGTTTTTTTTACATTAAACTGAAATACAAATAAAGTGATATTTCGATTTTTATCGACATTTCATTTACAATTGTTTTTGTTTTGGCTTTACTGTAAAATTAGCATTTACGAGCTTATGGCACTATTGAAATAGGGGTAAGACATCTACTACTTGAGTTTAATATTAAACACAAATTATGCATTTCCTCGCGTTTTTAGAAAACCATTATGTGCTATTTGGAATTTATTGACTACAAGACTTCATTTTTTAATATTATCCCTTTAAATTACTACCAAAATAAAAAAAAATCTTTTAGATGAAAAATATCAATTTTCGTGTTTTCAAATCAATTTGTTTGGGAAAAAATATGTGTTTTAATATCAGATTTGTAAATTGATCATAACCATGAGGTCGATAGATATAATTTGATAAAAACACCAAAGTGCTTGTATATCCATGATTAAACTGTTAATATATGACTGTGGAGAAAAAAATCAATTGACAAAAATTATATTTTAACAAAATAACATAATTAGTATTGTGATATAAATTGAATAAAACGTTGAAATTATTTTAATCTTAAGAGTAAGATTAATAAGTACATTAAAAAATATGAAAAAAGTGAAATGATGTTATGAAAATAATAAATATTATTCAGAAGAACAATTGACTTTTGAAATTCTGCTATTTTTGGACAACTCTCAAAAATTACGAATATATTACAAAACTCAAATTTGCGACTAAGTTCTAAAAATAAACGTTAGACTTTTTACAACAGATATTTGTAATATTTTCCAATTTTTGAACCTATATTTAAAAATTGATAACGCACTACAGCAAGTTAAACAAAATTTTATATATACATCGTTTTATAAGGATTACGTATACATTGTACATTGGAGATCAAAATGGTCGACACAAAATTGTTTATAAAAGAAATTTGTAATTGACATTAAAAACTTTCAATATATATATATATATATATATATATATATATATATATATATATATATATATATATATATATATATATATATATATATATATATATATATATATATATATAAATATATATAATGTAAAAGCTATTTGAATTGTATATTTTAAGTAGGTTTCATTATTTGGTTATCAAAAATAATGAAACTATGTCAGTAAGAAAATAGTTAAAAATCATACAAATAAGAATAGCCTCTGTAGTTTGAAGTTTATGTGGTAGTATTTTTGTTCTTAACTTTAATGTTTTTTTTTCTGAAACTGTGTAAATATGTGTGTCTGAATAATTGTGTATAAATATGCTAGTGAAATGGAGAATTTTCTTAAAAATTTTTCAACTTGAAAATTTGGTTTTGTGTGATTAATCATTGAATACTGATACTACTGTATTAAGAACACAAGTAGTGGACCTTATGTTAGGAAGAATCATTTTATGTCAACCATTTTTAGAGAATAAAGACAGAAATAGTTAAAAATTACAGATCTACAATAACAAACTCCTAAATATATGCGTTGGATGGAAATTTTTCGGTTTCTCTTATACTATTTATTGTATAATTACGTATATTTGTTTCAAATAGTATACTTAAAACTGTACTCGAAAATTTATATGATCTTTTACCAATAAACAATCTAATGGTATTTTCTGAGTACAAATTAATTTCTTCATCTTGTTTTTTAATACTGAACAATACTTTTTGTTTTGATATAATTTGTAGAAAATGGATAAGTAACAAAGTATATTGGTTTTTGTTGAAAAAAATACTTCATAGATAAATCAAGATATGTGTTATCTTGTCATGAGTCGGATGACGCTAAAAAAACTTTATACTCGCATTAAAACCTTTTGTTGCATTGAGAATATACTAAAGATCTATAAGGTCTCTCTTTCTCTGGGAAAAGAAAGTTGCCAGATACAAATCGACTCAATTAGCATAAACAAACTAAACCCGTGACATGATACTACTGGACCCGTTCCGTTACTAAGCTTTCGTCGGTACAAGGGTAAAGTGAAAATCAATTCTGTTCTGTTGCGAGGAATGTAAATTTATTTATTTGACCATTACTATACTTTGAAAAAAAGAAAATTGTTTCGAATAGCCTACTACAAATACCGATAAATACTAGACGACGATTGCTTTGTATCACAGCCTTTGTTCCCAGTCGATGAAAGGCCCGCTAGAATCCACAAATTGAAAAAGAAACCTGGATAACCAATAGAATACTTCGCTACTATAGATATATTAATAACATTCAACAGTATAGCATTTACAGGTAAGTAGATTCTTATTTTAATAAAATTACAATTATATAATACTGAAATGAGCATAAATTTCAAGAATGCGTATACACAACACGCACAAAATCTAACTGCAAGCATTTTATAATTACATCTTCAAGTTTTTGCAGTTAAATATTGTGTTGCTTTTATAGTATTCTGAGGTATATATTACGTATACTGGTTTCGATGAAATAATAATTACAAGAACAAAATACGTACGTTCTAAATCAGCCTTTTAAACGTAGTTTAATATCGTTTGATTTCACTTTTAAATGTCGATTAAGACTTATCGTGCCATTGGAATGTTAAATTATCAAAGTGTTTGAAATAATTTTCAAAATAGGCCAAAACACATCATAAAACAATAATGGCATAAATTATAGTAGAGCTGTGCCGAACAATTATCAAGCAATTTTCAAAACTCAATTATAATAGTATTCAATATTAATATGTAGACTTATTTCTTGAAAAAAAAATCAGGTGTTAAAGAAGTTTGCTCAATGTTTAATGGATGGTACTGGAATTTATTTTATGAATTACCTGACAATTGGTACCTGATAAAAAGTAAGTATAACAAATATATAACAAATGATATCGACAAATAATTTCAAAAAATGGAACGAAAATAGGTGATATATCAACAGCTGTTCGTCGGTTATACCTTTAATTTCTTATAGCAAACATTTGCATTTATTTAATTTTGAGAAGTGTTTCAGCTCGATAGCTAACCTAACCTAACCTAATCTAGTTTTTGTGTTGTTGAGCAAACATAAAACCTTGACTCTTGGCCTAACCTGAAAAAAAAGGGAAATAATTGACAGATATGATCGTGGTGAAACTTCTACAGCCATATCTGAAATTTATTGCATTGGAAGAGGTTTACGGTAAATGCGCTAGTGAGTCAGCCACCGCCTGTAGTCGGTCCCAGGAGGTTTAATTTTATAATAACTTTAATCGCATTTCAAGAATGGGCAGTTTTCTGTAACTGTAAGCTAGATAACGCTCCTGGACATCCAGATATGGATTACTTAAAAGTTAGAACGAAAAATGGTTACATAGAGGTAATTTTCCTTTGAGTCATAGGATGTTTTTTAATACTTCGACCGTTTTAGGTTACGTATTTGCCGAAAAACTCAACGGCTCTGATCCAATGAATGAATTAGAATGTCGTCAAGACATTAACGGCGCATTATAACAAGCGTCTACTGACGGATATTGTGTACCAACTAGACGGAGAGATCACGTCTCTTTTGAGGAAATTTAGCATTAAAGACGCGGTAATTAATGCAGCATTTGCATTAATTCTAATTAAAAAAAATCACATCTAATGAAGTTGAAATATTGGAGGAGCTTTCGAATAGTAAACTTTCTGAAGTTATATCGGCTGCAAATGTTTGGGCAAATGCTTGTGCGAAGATTGTGTACTTGATTGCAACAACATTTTGATTCTAAAATCTCTTATATAATTGAAATAAAAGATATTTTTATGTTAAAATTAATGCCTAAACTAATTATGTGAGTATGTTATTCAATTTTTTAAAAGCAAGGTATTGATAATGAAAGATGGTAGATTTTTCTTGACTATGTGCATGCGTATATACGGCTAAAATCGATCAAAGAAAATATTTATATTTGATAATCTAATGTTTTTTGGTAATCCAACAACCAGTCGGTACAGTAACTGTTGAATTATCGAGTGCCAACTGTATTTGGGAGATCACCACTACAATGCTTCATGTCAGCTTTAATTAGAGAGTAAAAAATAAAAAGAAAGCTGCGTTTGATAGTACGAAAACATTAAAAAAATAAATGCACCAGGCTATTTTGAAATTAAACTTGTATATTATCACAAATCTTTTTAGAGCCACGTAGTTTGTTATTAGCATTGAGATGATTTATGCACTCAGTAGTAGACAAGTAAGCAATTACAAACTAACAATTGATAACAAATAATCACATTTTCCATTCGATATTCAGATTGCAATATCAAGTTTTGCTACATGGAAATGTAAATATATGTATTATTTAGTTTGTAAGGTAAAACAATCTAAAGTATAGGTATCTTTTCCTTCTTGTGCGATCCCACACATTTTTCTCATCTACTTATTTTTTCCTATCGTCTACATTTCATTTTCTCGAATGTCAGTAATAATTTTTTTATTGCGTTGCATTCTACTTTTTATTTTTTTCATTCCTGAACTGCATCCTCTTCAAATATTAGCTTCTTCTCCAGCATTCTATGTCCTTTGTTCTTATTTTATTTTCTTATTCTCTATCAAAATTTCCAGCCTATAGGTCATATATTAAAATAAATATACTTTAACACTAAGATCATCGAGGTAAATGAAGATTTTGATATGTTTCAAAGTAATTATAACTCCACCAGGATTGAATGGAATTTGAGCGATAATTGCAAAAAGATCGTTGCAATCTGAATATTTATTTACGTCTATGTCATTTTTAATGTGATATTTAAAACATTCTTAAGCAAACTGAATGTTTTTTTCAAATTAACAGTTGACTTCGGGTAAATGGAATTTCCTTGTAATTTGTGACGCCGAATCTTTATTAGATTAATAAAATTTTTCTTTGAATCAACTTTATAAAGACAAAAATTGGAATATGTTTTACATAACAGTTCAATAATCAATAGTAATATGGCTTAGTCGTTTTAATATAAATGTTCTTATTTTATCGTTTTTATAATCATTTTTCATAATAATTTAAAACTTATAGTTTGAATCAACAAACGCATAATAATGTATAGATTACAAAGGTTATATGGTTAGATGTACCAAGTTTGTTTAGATTGTTTCCAAGAACATAATAATGAAAGTTGGGCAACACAAAAGAAGTATTGTTATTTGTTTTGCTACTTTACATATATTTCTTTCATTCAGTCTTGTGACTTTTTTGCATTTGGTTACTACTTATTATTAGTCTTGTGACTAGTATTTTCAAATAGCTGTGATGACACGAATATCGAACTTGTTTAAAAAATTAATTCATTCCTTTATTGCTAATCTTAAAGAAATATTGTGTAGTTTAATCTTTACACAATTGGAATTTGTGACACAATCCCACTACTGTGGGTTAGATCATAATTTACATACAATATACTTTCTTCTAGAACGTCTATAAATAAACTTCCATTTATAATTACACATTTCGGATTTGGTGAATAACAACAAATGTTGAACAAAATTGTATGTTTGAAATGATGATCAAATTGATAAAATGAATTCAAACGATTACTTAAATTAACCTCCGCCTACAAGCTTATCTGAAAAAAAAATTAATAGAGATAGATTAGACTAATGTGAATACAATAAATAATTGTTTTATATGTAACTATCCAAACTAGGTATCCAGCAACTGTGTAAATATTTTTTTATTGGCTCAATTTTTCATGGACATAATTAGTTAAGCAATTTATTACAGTGCCAAGTATGAAAGTGTTTGCATACTTTTTATACTGGTTACATATTTTACTGATCAATTATTTGACTAAATGAAGAGGATTACAAGTTCAACAAGCGTTTGCAACATAAAAGAACCTTCAAAATAATTTTTATAAACCGTTATCAGCAAGGTTTTATTTGCCCATTTAAAATTGAAGCCATATTATAACTATATAGTGTGCAATGTGAAATATACTACTCTTAAATTGGAGAAATCATGTCTGAAGATAGTTTTAAGGAGAGTTTAAAAGACAAAGATCCATTCAATTTTTGTTAAAACTCACCTTTAAGGAACATTAAATCTCAGATAATTTCACTGTCTATCGACGTCCGGACTATTGTTATAACCTAAAACATCTACTGAATGACCATTTTGTTGGTTAACTTCACCACTCTGAGCATTTGCGTCTATAACTAAGCTACCTTCTTCACCATCACTACTATATGAATCGCCTTCCTCGTCTGAACTCGACAAAATGCCTAAATAAAAAACATATATTGTATATTGAGTTGAAAAAATATTCGATTTTTTTCAAGCAACTCATTTTGTTCATATAGGGTATGAAAATTTCCTCTATTTCTACTCTCCTTTCTGACAATCTAATAACTCCTTAATTCCATGACTTTTTTAACATGCCCTTTCACGTCCAGAAATCAACACTCTGAAAACCTATGCATTATATCAAGTATTTTTAAGCCGAAATATATACAATTGAAAATGTGTCTACTTCAACTAGAAATAAAATTATTGCAAACATGAGATTATCATAGTCAATTAGACATAAGAGCTAATAATTCTATTGTTATATGATCCAAGCTAATTTGGAAACATTTCGTCAAGTCAAATGAGATAGAAGAATAAATTCATCTTCCAATAGATTCCAGGATATACTGGAGTGGAAGAAAGTAAATTAGCAAATAAACTTACTAAAGTAGGGACTGCTAAAATTTTCATAGGAACTGAACCCTTCTATGGAATCGGCTACATGACAATACACAGATCACAATAAAAGGGAGTAGATAGGAAAAACTAAAAAAAATCTACATTGAAGGATACTCCAAAAAAGATCTATTGAATGTATCAATCTAAGAACAATTTAGAAATACAACTGAAGTCTTGTCTGATTCTGTTACGAAGCTTCTATCCACATTTTCTCGAAGTGTGAGAGAATATTGATGTCCAGAGCAACTTACTTAGTAAATGATAATAAAAATAATGTAAAATTATATCAACAAATAAAGAAACAAAATAGAAAACGAACTACAACAAATATTAATGAAAAATAATGGAGTCAGTATATAAAAAAATTATTAACGGAAGAAGATAATGAATACGAAGAAGATGATATCAGTGACAATAGTACAATACTAGAAAATGAAGAAACACCGACGGAATGTAATGACATAATCAACAAACTGAAATACAAGAAAACAGGAGGACCATACGAAATAGTGAATGAACTAATAAAATATTGTGAAGATAACCTAAGATACAAAATATTCAACATTATAGAAAGAGTATGGGAAACAGAAGCAATGCCGAGAAAGTGTTGGATTGATTATAGCAATAGTGAAAGGAGCAAATCTCAACATATGTAAGCAATTATAGAGTTATTAGTTTGCTTAAAACCGTACACAAAATACTAACGACAATAATAAATAAGAGACTGAAAAAAGGAGTGGTACTAGAAATAGGGGAATATCAAAAAAGTTTTAGTAAAGGAAAATCAACTGTATATGCGATATATACTATAAAACAAGTGATAGAAAAAAGCTATGAGCACAACATTAATATGCAAATGCTTTTCATCAACAGTCATTTATAAAGGACATAGGAAAACTAAAAGGACCTCTAAAGTTGATACAATTAGTAAAAATGACTGTTTAATTCTAGGGCACCTTTAAGTACTTAGGATCAATGATAAGCAACAAAAAGGCACAAAAAATGAGACAAGACAAAAAATAAGTACAAAATTAGCAAGAGCAGCACACCAGTTCAGAAAACAAATTTGATTAAGGCACGGCCATGTATTCAACTTCTTCAGGGTCCATAACCACTTGGGTTAAATGCAAATTAAAAAAGGGATAGAACTTTCTACAGTTTAATTAAAAACGACTACACATACAAAGTGAACGTCATTGTTAAAAAAAAAAAAATTAATTGTTACAGAAACGTTACCGTGAAATCAATATTCAAACGGTAAGTCCATTGTAATTGTCTCGTGTTTTATCTAGTAAAAGGTAGGTAGCTCCAACATTTTTAAGGTGTCAATTAGGCTTACATCCAACAGTTTATTTATATACGAATAATTTTTTATTTTTGTCTTTAAATTAACGCATATCAAATTAAAAGAAGAAAAAATCAAAATTCTAATATGTGTAACTCACCACTGTCCAATTGTGAAGGCATGTTGCCGAAATCTTGTTGCCAGAACCTTCTATTATTATTGTGACTCTTCTTTTTCTTGTGACTCGGTGAATTAGTAGCACTGTTGGTATCTGAAGGATTAGTAGCATCTAACATTGGTTGTAAAATTCTACGTCTTGCATTTATAAACCAGTTGTTGACTTGCAACAGTGTTAGGTTAGTTTGAGCTGCTATATGTCGTTTTTCGTCTTCTGTTGGATATGGATGCTAAAATATTTTTCGAAATAATTAAAAATTGTTCTATATAACTTATTAATTTATTGGATTAACAAAATATAAATTGTGAATTGTGACTCACACACAAAAAGACCATTAAAATTCCACACTCAATTTGGTAGGAAGACTTTCAAAATTGCTATAGGGTTTAGATCTATGTGAGATATGATATGATAACTAGAATAAATTTGAAATATATAATCTTTGTATTTTTTTTATTAGCACATGGACTTGATGTGAAGAAAATGTATAAAATTTTACCACAAGGTGCTGAAACAACCACGACCTCATGACACTAGTAGCATGTTTAGGCAGCACTCCTCTCTTTTGTTTCCTGCCACCCTTAGAATTAAAATCACTATCACAGTCATCTGCTGAGCCACCTGGTGTAGTTGGGGCAGGAGACAGAGGTCCTGAACTCTCACTTGGAGTTACAGAGGAACACAAATTGGCTCCGATTTGTCCTAATGGCGTAGAGCCGTGAACAATGAGATTATCTGGAGGTGGGGGTGGCTGAGAAGGCGGCAACGGAGGAGTCGGACCGCTATTCCCAACGTATGGAGGTAGTGGATAAGTGGTTGGCGTATCCATAGGTCGTTCAATCATAGCGGGATTTGGGTGAACCTAAAAAAAGAATATTACAGTAAATTTTACAGTTAAAACCCTCGTTTCTTGTTAAGATTATTTGAAAACTTCGAATAACACTTTAAAATGTAAACTTACTTGCTGGGGCGGACTAATAGAATATTGCACTGGGCTATTTGAAGCCGATCCACTTTCTGAATTACCATGCGGCATCATACTATTATTATTATTTTCCATACTGGACATCATTCCACTGCCCAAAACATCTGAAAATGATTAATATTAATTAAGTAACGCATTCAGAAATTTTATTTGTTTGTTTTATATACCTTGTGGATAGTCGGACCTCAATAAATTCTCTGACTGCATCTTTCCTTTTAAACATGTGATGTATCTATTGCAGAAGTCTTTGCATAATTCTTGAACTTTTTCTAATTCTAATAAATGTATCCTTAATACTTGAATTGCCTTAATCATCTAAAAAATATATGAAGCGAAAATGAGAATGTATTATGATCTGTGTATTAAAGATTATATAGCCGTATCATAAAATCTATAAGTATCTATTTGCCAATAAAAGTTGGAAACTTTTATTTTATTTTAACACTATTCTTAATGTTTGAAATGAAGTATTTCTCATAGTTTACTTCATTTCAAAACCACATATTACTCAAACTGTCTTCTTTTTCTTCCTCTTTCAATAGGACCAGGTCCTGTTCAATCCTCAGGAAGATCCCTCTTCCTGGCTGAACTCCAGCTCTCGTACCATCTCTTTGGTGGTCTACCTACAGGTCTGAGTTTTAGCTCACTTTACCCATCTGTCTTCTGGCATTCTTCCTACGTGATCCCTCCAGAATCTTTTTCCTGACTCATCTCACCACATCCTGTACGCCCAATTCTTCTCTTATGTCATCACTCCTTATTAGGTCCCTGAGGGTTACTCCCTTGATGGATCGCAGTATTTTCATCTGGCCTTGCTCTGTGAGCTCATCGCTTTGTTTCTCCACACTATATCTCTCAAATAATCTTTGACTTTTGAGGCTTTCATCGCTTGTGTTCGTGCCTCCTCTGTCAAGTTTCTTTTACTAGATATATTCACTCCCAGGTAATTGAATCGTGATACCTGCTGTATTATTCCGCTATCGACTGCCAATTTGCATCTAATAGGATTTTTTGATATTACCATTGATTCTGTCTTGTTGACTGAGATGTTCATATTAAATTTTTCGGCAGAAATTTTCATCTTATATAGTAGACGTTGTAAGTCGTTTTCATTTTCTGCTACGGCAATACCATCGTCTGCATAAAACAATACCTTTAGGGAGCGGTGACCCATTCTGTATCCTGCATTGACTTTGTTGACTTGGCTAAGTCTATCTCCCTGCCGAACACCAGTATTACTCAAACTTTGAGAAATATTATGTCTCACGGCACTTTGCCCACATCACATTCATTTATATGGAGAATAAAAAAAAATCGATGAAAACTCAGTTGGATATTGTCATCTATAAATAGTTGACACAACTATGAGATTATAGAAGTTTTTTAAATTCTTAAGGTAGTTTGGTGGTCTAAGGTGGTTTTAAAAAATCGCAATTTCCATTAAATATTATTTTAGTAGGGTATAATTATACCAATTTATAATAAATAATATAGATACTGACAGTAGTGACGATTTTGATAATGTAACTTTAGATTTGTTGCCGAAAATTTCAAGAAAAAAATATGAATTAGCATACGAGAAATTTATGGAATGGAGAGGAAATACAAAAATGAAATCTTTTTCGGAAACTGTACATTTGGTATACTTTGAAGAGTTGTCGAAAATTTTTAAGGTGTCTACACTTTGGTCACAATATTCAATATTGCCGAAGTACTACTAGTATAAAAAATAACATTGATATATCCACGTATCAGAAATTACGTTCATGTTTGAAAAGAAAATCCGACAATTACGTCCTCAAAAAATCAAACATATTGACAGCAGACCCATTGCAGAGATTTTTAAACGAAGCTCCAGACAAGGAATATCTACCAATAAATGTAAATTTATTTAGAAGGAACTATTTTTAGAATTTGATTTAATTTTTTCCTTGAATTAACATAGATTTTTCTAATTAGTGGGTTCTTTTAACCAATACATTTAAATCAACGGTCAATAGTGCAGTGGATGATAGTGTGTCCGCTTGGAACTCAGTAATCCCGAGTTCAAAACTCTCGGGCGGCAAGAATTTTTTAAAATTCTGCGTTTCTTTATTTGTAGAATGCAGTAGCTATAGGCGTAGCAGGGGCATGTCGTAGAGAGTTGTTGAAATTAAGAATCGATAATTTAGAGGATTTAAATTGAGCTTTATTTGTGAAATTAGATAACACGAAAACAAAAAAGCCAAGAACGTTCACTGTATCGGGAGAATTTTATGAGATATATAAAAAATATGCTGCTTTTTGATCGATAGATTTGCCAGAAAAACATTTCTTTTTAAACTATCTTAAATTACTAACACGGAAAATGTACTAGACAGCTAGTTGGCATTAACAAATTCGGTAGTATGGCTAAGACAATTACAATGAATGTTTTTAAAATTACACTGCTTCAGAAGTTCTTCGGCAATAATTTAAAAAAAATATTAAGTTTAAAACGCCATAGAGGATGGCAATCCAGTACCGTGGTAGAAGAATGCGTGGAAGAGTCTATTAAAAATAAAATTAACGTTGCTAATAAAATCGTCAACTCCATTGAAAAACCACTCGAACCGTTTACAAAAATGAAGGCAGAAAATACACCGTATATGAACGATCAACTCTCAACATCTAAAATTAACATAACAGAAAATTTAATAAAAAGAAATGACGTTCCGGGTTTAACTATACAAAATTGTAAAAACTTCAGAATCAACTACAATTTTAAATTATAGTATTTAACAGTTAAGAGGATACTTTATTATTGTTTTAGTTTTACTAATTATAAAAATAAACATTAAGTTCCATTACTTCTATTATTTAAATTTGTGCATTTGTAGAAAAAGTATGGTGTAAAACATATGGGAAAAGTACTTTTCTCACTCGTGTGTTTGTTCGCTTTCCTGGCTCGTGCCACAAACTTTCTCACTCGTGAGAAAACTTTTCCCACTTGATGCACAATATACTATTCTTTATTCAAGAGTACATAATCTACATTTCATTCTTTTTACATTTTAGATAGATTTTGTTCCTCCTGGCTAAATCCAAAATAGTAAAAAAATATTCCAAAGACCGAGATTTAGATTTTACCGAATAATTTCTGGCCATTTCGTCGGTCACATCTACGCCAAATTTGGTGCTATTATACAATTGAACTGTCGTCGGTGTTATGGAGTCATTTTCTTCAACTTGTTCGGAGTAGTGCATTGAACTGAGAATTAAAACTTTATTTCTTGATTTGACAGTCTGGGTAGCTCTTTTCTATTTGCTCTATTTGACTCAACAATTGTAGTTTTTTTGCTAAAGGTAGGCGTGCAAAAAAATTATCCGTGACTATATTTCATCCACATCCTACATACGGTTCTACTTTTTCATAGTGGCAAATTCTCAAAAAGGAGCTGCAGGTTCTCTACTTTTATCTTTTCTCAAATATGGAAAGCCGTTTATTATATATTTGCTACCTACATCGGATACAAACTAAAATTTTAAAGCATCTGAGCTTGGTTCTATCTAAAGCATAATCATCGGAACCGTGCCATTTGTTGAGGTAAATGAGAAGTTCTATATGATATTAGGAAGGCTGAATACAGGATGCTGATTCAAGCAATTTCAATATTTCTTTACCTGTGTGGGGACATACTAAAAGTTTTTTTCGTTGTTCATATTAATTTTTCATTATAAGTTTCGCAAATGTTTCTTTGCATTATAGAAAGGGACAATGTCCACAAAGAAACAAAATACAACATTGTACAATAACTTACCAGTCCATCAATTTCAGGTTCATTAGCCAAAAAAGGTTTTCTATCACGTTCTTGGTGTTGTACAAACGCTTGTATATCTAAATTGAAAGCGTCACTAGATTGAGGGTCCGAAGATTGAGTAGCAAGTTCACATCTTTCGAAAAGAAGAGCCAGAAGAGGAAATAGCGGATGTCTAAAGAATACATTTAAGAAAATAATATCAGCTTCTATTATACACATTTTTAGTTAGTTTCAACTAGTTACACATCATAGGAGAGGATTTACGATGGTGGTTCAACATGGATTTGGTTAGGACCATGTAGTCAATCTGACATTTACAACAAGCTCTATTCCAACATCAAATATAGAACAGTATCCTAAACTTTAGTGAGTAATGTTGAGAAGATATTGAAAGGCAAAAACAAATAATAAAAATACTTTAGCAGATTCTGGAGACACGACAACAAAATCTTTTCATAAGAGGGCTGCTACTTAAATTTTGAGATACAGCAATACTGATGGGAATATGTCAATTTCGACATTGCCATCATAAAGTTGGACATTTTTAATGTTGAATATACTCAGAACGTGTTGTCACCATCTTGAGCAATTGTATTTCGATGAATTTCGAGGACGTTGGCTGTTATGGCATAAAACATCGATGCCGTCCGTAAACAGATATTGTAAGATCCTCATGTGACATACCATGAGATTAAGCAGTACTTGGGCATTAGTTCCACTCGCAAATATTGCATGAACATTTGGCTTTTGAAAAAATTTGTTCGCGTTGGCAGCATTTGTTTGCCAGAAGTGTTCGAAAAAATCAGAATAAACAATCGCAATAGAAGAATTATTCTCCACCAAGACAATGCGAGCTGTCACATATCAGATTTTAATGGAGAATTTTTTGGAAAATAATAAAGTCGTATGCAATTATAAATATTTGTCTATGTCAAAACTGAAGTAGCAACCCCAGTATATGATTTAATAGAACAGAATTTCTTAGTATTTTGTATTTTATATGAGCGACGTTCTATATTGGAGTATTCAATTACATATTTTATTTATTAGTACAAGAAAATTTTGTATTCCTCTTCGAGGTAAATAACAAAAGAAGTTTTTGTTCTTAATTTAAAGCAAAAAAAAATATTTTTCAATTTATTTTCGAAAAAACGTTTAGTTTTAATGGTCGATAATTGAGTGAAAAATCTAGTAAATCATTGAAACGGTACTAACTTGTAGACAGCTCTTTTGTCGGCTTCAAATTGTGCTTGATCTGCATCTGACGGAGAGTAGACGGCAGGCAAAGACTGCTGTACTCCACTCTCCCCGACTGGTGGTACACTCAGCATTGCACTTTGGACGCCACACTCCATTCTTTTTCACCTGAAACAAAATATAAAATGAAATCGAAGAGAAGAAGACAATTATTTTAAAATGATAAATAATTGCAATGAAGTCCCGGTTCTTTTTCATTAAATTACCCCTGTTAATGGGACTTTTTGAACCTTGTTAAATAAGGTCTAAATTCTAAGACTTTTTCGATGTTTACCTCTATAATTAACACTCTGTAGCTCAATTACCTGTATAAGTGACATGTTTGTTTACATACCTTTCGCGCATGCTATGTTTGTCAATACTATCTCAAGTTTTGACCAATGAACAAGGGAATAAAAGTGTACAAAATGTCCAAACGCAAATATAAAAAGTTATCAGTATCTGAAAAATTACAACTTTTATCAGATTATGATTCTGGAAAGTCTCGCGATGAACTGTTTAGGGAGAATAACACACCAAAATCAACCCTGTGTAGATTTATTAATAACAACGAGAAAATTCTGGGTGGTTGGAGGGATTTAAGAAAAGAAACGATATCGCATTCAAAAATGTTTGTGGCGAGAGCAATTCTGTGGACAATAACGAATGTAATGAGTGGAATAAAAACCTTCTAGCTTTATTACACGATTATTCCCCCGATGATGTATTCAACACCGATGAAGCCGGCTTAATCCACAAGTGTCTACCGGATAAAACATTTACGTTCAAAGGTCAGCCTTGCCATGGTGGTAAATTGAGTAAAGATCCTTGTAAGTGCGAATATGTCTGGAACTGAAAAACTGCCACTTCCTTTAATTGGAAAATCTAAGAACCCAAGATGCTTCATTAAAACGTTGCCTCTTAACTATCAAAACAATACAAAGACCTGGATGAATTCTGAATTATTTGAAGAACGGTTAAAAAAAGTGAACGCCGATATGAGGGCCCAAAAACGAAAAATCATTATGTTTGTCGACAAGTGCACAGCTCACAACAATATGCCCAAATTAGACTATGTTACATTATTGTACTTACCCACCAATTCCACAAGTAAATTGCAGCCCATGGATTAGGGTATTATCAACAACTTTAAGGTTTACAACAGGAAGAAAGTTGTTCGGTATGTTCTTAAATCTATAGAAAAGGATAAAAGCCCAGAACTCAACATCCTCCAGGCCATGATATTTGTAAGAAAAGCTTGGTTTTCTTTTAGCAAAACCACAATTAGTCATTGCATCAAAAAAGTTGGATTCAAAGTGACGAATGTATCTGAACCTGAGAGCTTACAAGAGTAGCTAGAGATGTATGCAACGTTTCCAGAATGGGATAGAATATTTACCACATGTAGGAATGACTTAAATGAGCAGCACACGACTTTTCAGGATTTCGTTTCTATGGATGATAATATATTCATTTCAGAGGAGCCCAATGATGATGACATATATGCTATTCTTTGGACCCAGAAGAATAACAAGAAGACTGTGAAGAGACTCCAGTGAAAATTTCAAAGAGTGAGGCAATGGAAGCTTTAGAAACCTTACAGAAGTATTTCGAAATGTCAAATATTGATCATTCTAATATTTTTTATTAAATTTGTTCTATAGAGAAACGGGTTTCAGCAATTAGCAATCAAGTACAAACAAACTAACCGATTACTTAAATTCATAAGACCCATAATACGCATTTTTATTAACATTTCCACCTCTAACAATGGAATAAAGGCACATTTCGACCTCTGTAAACTGGGGCCTCTGTAAATGAGACAACTATTATTTTAAACCTGCTTAATTGGAAAACTGGATTAATTGAAACCCTCAATAATTGGTAAATATGTCTTGGTCTCTTGAGTGACTGTATAATATTTTTCAAAAGACGTTTTTGTACACTATACATAAATCATCGTTCAAGGGATAATAAAACAAACAAAACTCTCCCTCGGACCCAGAGCGGGACTATGGACTGCATACAAAAAACATCAGTTTTTTGCACTTCAAGTAAATTTTTTTGTTGGATTACACCTCGAGTTTGGTTGGGGCTCAACGTGTTAATGGTCAATATATTACATAATGTTTTAAAGGTTTACTTCAATTTTCGTCATTTTTAGATCGATTCTTAAACACAACTTTTTGTGCTAACCTCACAAACACGTTTAAAAAGTAACGGAAATCATAAAAGTGGAGAAAATCCTATCTAAAATCACTAACAACATATAGCAAAAATTAACCCTTTCAGATTATATTGTTGTTCGCCGCTATAGAAGCCAAATTCAGTGCCATCGTGATTTTCGCCAATACCACTCTCTAATTTCTCTCTCTACTCTATTCTGATTGGATCATTAATATTAACTAAATGCATAAATGTTGGCGGAAAGAGGATCAACAATCAGCAATAACAGAAATTATGACCAGACCAAAATAATGATAGTAGACAGACAAGACAACAATTCTCCACAAACATCAAAAATTGCAGGTGGTAAACTATTTTAAGTATCTTAATTCCTTAATTACCAACACTGGGAAATGCGAAAGCGTAATACGCCGTCGTACAACGATGGCAAGATCAGCGACTACCAAGTTAAATAAAATATGGAAACACAAATCTATCACGAAAACAACGGAACTCCGTCCGTACGCAGAGGAAACATGGACTTGGCAAATACAAAACGGAACAAGAGGCTTTCGAAATGTCGCTTTATGGACAGAACACCAAACCAACCAATCCGTATTACAAGAAATTGGTCCACGTACAAGGCTGCTTACCAGAACAAACCGCATATATCTGCAGTATCTAGGACATATAGCTAGAAGATCTGGAACAATGGAACGATTCAGGGCCCTCGCTACTATATGTGTAAAATGTGCAATGCACACGGGCGCAAAAAATTAAAAAAAAAACCAAAATTAAATTTGAGTGATTACATAGGATAAGGTAAAAATTTACATGAAATTTTATTAGTATATCATCCAGTTACTGTCGATTCCTATTTTGCGAGAACATGTCAGGCGGTAGTTTTTTTATTTGTTCTGTTCAGGCTTGAATACTGCCTGAAGCAATATAAAAGCGGTAAGTTTTAAGCCGGTTAGTTCATTAGACTGTGCAACAAGTGCATAAAAACAAGTAATCCTATTTTTTTTTGTCAAATGTATATTTTGTCTACTACTTTTTTTTCTAAAAAATTAAGTACTGAATACCTGCTGACTGCAGGTTTGATTTGTTATGAAATGGTATGTATTCCCTACTTTATACTATCAACTTTAACCCTTCATAGGATATTGGTTTTTTTAACCAAAATATCTTTTTATTAATTGAAATGTGATGTACGAGTTTGAAAAAGTAATTGGTTTCTATCCATAACTCGCTTAGTTTTTACTAATAAAAAATGTGTTTTTGAGTTTTAGGTTCATTTCTAGACTTCATAAACAACGTACCCCATTAGTCAAGTAAATGCTTGAAAATGGGTTTAAACCATTTAAACCAAAAATATTTTGTTTTATTCTATTTGATTTTGACATTTTATTCTACAAATAAATATGACTTCTAATATTCAGTTTTTTCGGTTTATTTTAAGCACCTGTCTATCTGTCTACCTTCACAAAAATAAATAAAAAATGCCTTATGGGGCTTCAAAATCCTTTTTTGCACGCAGTCGCCAGTAGTCCTTACGGGGCCCTGGAACGATTAATCATAGAAGGGAAATTAGAAGGCAAACGTTCAAGAGGAAGATTTCCAACTAGACGGATAGACCAAACAAAACCCTTAATAAATATGAGACTGAAAAATGCCGAAGAGATTGCACAGAATAGGCAACCATAGAACAACTACTGAATCATATATAAATGGTGTTACTTCATATTTTGGAGGATAATGGAGAGAGGAGGAGAATATGCATAAAACACCAATCAGAAGCGAGTAAAAGGAGAGGGAGTGTTAAGCCGATATATTTATCTTTAGTATTCTAACTGTGTGACATCTGACCATCGTTCAACTTCAACAAGAATAAATTCTCGAGTACATTTCTTGATACATGAATATTGTTTATAAATGCAATGAAATTATTTAATTATTAACTCATTAAAGAATCTTGTTATTGACACTGTATACTTTTTCAATCATATTAGAATTCTCCGCTGAATAACACCCCACAAATTATTCATAAATATGCGATCTGTTAAGGCCTGCCGATGCCGTAGGAAAACTCAAAGGACCTCACAAAACAGACGAGATGAATATGAATAAAACGGCAGAATGAGAAAATCGGAACGGATAGAAAAAGAAAAACTTGAATAAGGGATACGTCACTGTTAGAGATGGGTATTTCTATAATACCATAATTTACATATTTATTACCAGAATGTTCAAGAGAATGAGAAATTTAATCAATTGAGGTTAATTCCTGAAACATTTACAAGTGTATACTAAAGAGTAATTGTTATAACGAAATAAATAAATATGTAGTAACCGAGAAACGGCAGTTGTAAATCATTTGATAACAGCTGGGTAATCTCAGCGCCCAGGTCAGGCTTAAAATATTTTTCTTAGACGTTACAGTAAAAGAATTTGTGAGATTTCTATGTATAAACTGACAGATAAAATTTAGAATGTTCAATTTGATAACATTGTATCAGCTAACAAAGAATTCATTTTCAATGTTTTGTAAAAACATCCTTATAGCTGGCTACAAAAAACAGGGTCGATAAGGTGGGCGCCATTTCAGCTTGTTAATATTAGCCACTAATATTATTATTTATCAAAAATTTTTTTCCATGTTGTTTCGACCCTGGAAAACTTCTGTACATGGTCATGTATTCGAAAATAATTCCGAAAATATGCTAGTTTCCGAAGATATCGCATAACTTCATGAAAGTTTATGTCTAAGATAAAGAGTTCTTAATTCAAATTTTTATTTTTCAGAGTGCATCCCTGTTCGATTAAAAACCAATCTCTGCAATTTTTAAATGTTTAGCATTTGTAAATATACCACAAAAACTTATCTATAAGTTGTTTAGAATCAAAATTTGAGAATATATATAGAGGTTTCTTATTGGGAACATGGCAAGGAAACACCAAAGTGGACTAACTTTGATATATTTTCCGAGGTTTCGAAGACTTATGTATTCATCGTCTGGGATGGAAATTATGGTTAAATACAATATAAGAAATATGTATGAATAAATAATAAAATAATAAAAAAAAAATAAAAAAAACAATAATAAAATTTTATTTACAATACTGAATTAAGATTTTCGGTGGTTTCTGATATGGTTAATGTTTGTAAAAATTTGAAACTCAGAGAATTCAAAATTCAATATTCAAATTGACGTTGATAAGGATCTTAAAGTATATTGAAGTAGATGGTGGGCATTTTGAGCATTTTCTTTGAAGTTTTTTATTTTTGTTTACAAATTTGTTATTGTTACATATTTAAGGAATAATAAAATTTTTTATGAAAAAATTAAAATTTATTGAACTTTCTAGAAGCAAATAACTCGATAACCGATTGAGTTACACAAATCAAAGAAGAGTAACTTTTTTTGTAAAATTTTACGCTTGTTAATATTTTTTTATTATTTTAGTTGTAACTTTAGCCCAAACAAAGTTTACTTTGATTTAATTAACAAAAACAAGTGTAACTAGCGCCCTCTATTAGCAATGTTAAATTAGAGTGCAAATTATGATTCCTCATGCCAAAAAACGTAAAATTGCCAATTTTCAAAGAGAAATTGTGAAAACATAAAAAAATCAAAATTTAAATTTAAACTTTGAACACCCCGTATCTCGGAAACTAGCAATATTTGCATAAGGCATATTGAACAAGTGACGAAGCAATACAATTGCGGTTCTGTTTATCTTTAGGGTGGATAATTGTAAGAAACAAAAAAGTTTTATATCGAAAGTACCATAAATGGTGTTCCGTCTTCCCAAAACTGTAGATATTCGAGCAAAGTCCGTGCCCATTACGTAATTATAGAACGAAGGAAGGCGGTAAAGAAAAGGAAATTTTTGCTTAGCCCTGTCATACAAGCTAGGAACCACCGGACCTTTTTTATTGAAGGAACGATGAATCAGCATACAAATTCTTCATAGATTTATTGACGAACTTCGTTTAAATATTCGACAGGCTCATTCTTTCAACGTGACGGCTGCCCTGTTTAGTTTGCTCAAAGTATTACTGATTAACTAGATAATCAATTTAGTGAAAGAAGATGCTTTAGGAGAACGAGTGATGTTCCGTCTTCCCAAAACTGTTACAATTTCTTTAAGAGATTTATTGATAAACTTCCTGTAAATAGTAAACAGACTCATTAATTCCTACAAGATAACTGCCCTGCTCATTCTAAACAAAGGATTACTGATTGGCTAACTAATATAAAATCCTACTTAATGTTAAGGCAAAATTTTATTGTGGCATCTAGGGGAATAGTTCGAATTTGATTTTAATAATAATTTTAGTTTGTTCGTCCGTCATCTTCAAAGCACTACTAATTCTGAAGTTAAGCAGAGCTCTTCGAAGCATTTGTTGTGGGATTCAGCCAACTGAAAGACAGAATTGTACGCCTCAAAGTTTCTAGGGTTCTGGATCGGTATTTAAAGATTGTGCGAACTGGAAATATTTATTTCAAAACAGTTATTTCTAGCAATTTAGGTGGTAGTATCAGCTTCTGTTTTGTTGCAATTGTGATTTCAGAAATTTACAACAGAAGAGCATTGATAAAACGAACAAATTTTGATAGCCAAAGAGCATGTGCTATTCGAAAATATAGAGAAGTTATATTTGTAGACGCAGCATGGATATATGCCAAGTGAAACAAATTAAGTTCTTGGTAGAAAAATAATATTAAATTGTATTTTATAACTTATTCACCCAGTATGTCAATATTTTCATCAAAGAGTTTAGCTGAATATGTTGATGTTAACCATATAAATAAAACACGAAGAAAAACAAAAAGTAAAATTCATTTTTCAATTACCAATTCTTACGAATTTCTAAAATTGATTAAATTCCTAACCTCCAATTTTATCCAATATTTGGTGACCAAATTAAAAATGAAGAAAATAACAAAGCTAAGTAAAGTAAACAAAAAAAGTGGTCAGAGGATCAATATTTTTTTTTTAGTGATAATTATATCTACTGCTAAAAAATGGGAATGTGAGAAGTTATTCGTTAATTTTGGAACACTTCGCGTCTATTTAATATTCAAAAACATCCGCGGACTTGATTAAACCAGACAGACAAACGAAAAACTTTTCACAATTTACATGTAAAAGACAGAAAATTGGGAAGTTTTGGTATCGAACAGCCGTTAAAAAGTTTAAAACTGTGTGAAGACAGCAAATGAAATTTCACCTACAAAGGTAACTCGAGATGAACTCCCATAAAATTCGCTCCCTTTTCATTATACGTAGAGGGTCAAAACAGTCTTTGAATTTGATTCAATATGGATCAAAACAAAGTAATGTAAATGCATAAAAGCAAGACCGCAAAACTTTTCATTAATTACTCTTGTTTGGATATTCCTAAACAAATATCTGACAATGTGGTTTCGAAATTGGTTCAGGTGGACCTCCAATTTTCACGGAAAATTCTACTGGGTTTAACATAGATTTCCATCGTTAGACCAGTTATTCTGGTGAAACCCCAAAGGACCACAGCAGAACCGACAGTGTTATATAAATATTTTCAGAGTGGTGATTCCATAAGTGGTCAAATGACCCTAGAGGTCAACGGGAGACTCGACAAGAGACTAAACAAATTTTCATCATCATATTCTCATATTTTTTGACGAATTTTGGGAGGATAGTTGTAATAAAATAGCAAGGGATCTATCTTAGTCAGTAATAATTTAAAATGTTGTCTCATTAATCCGAACGTCCTACTGTACAAGGACACTCGAAGTTTTCCTAATTAGAGCGATGGCTCTATCACAACTTAACTATAGGGTCATTCTATCATATCGTTTCGTTTGTTTGATTACATTTTATAACATGAATTGATCAATGTTAAAATCAACTGAAAATATAATCGATTTACAACTATTTTCCATATACCGTTATTAAATAACTGTAACATCCCTAATCGCGACTGAAGCGCCTGATGTGCAAATCTTAAATAAGAAAGATCCCTGCTCGTTTTTCAAAGATAAAAAACAGCTGGCCCTAGCAATATTTGGTTAAAATTAATAAAAGGCGGAGCAGTCGGCGGCCGCTGCGCCGCGACGGTCTTCAGTGGCGTGTAATAAAGTAAACAGCAATGATTTCAATTTTATAGCGTTAAAGCTACTGTTTTTTATTCCTGGAAAAATTCTCCGTCACTCTCTGTGCGTTTTAACTCCAACAAATTTCGATTGGAAATCTTTTATAGATTTGTTCACATAACTTCTAAATGGATCCACCAAAGTGACATGATTCAAGAATCACAGGAGGAACATTTCGAAATGTATAATTGCAGTGTTTCTAACGCTTACAGACGCGACGTTGCCGAAATTAGTCTAAAATGTATGAAGTAAGTCAGTAGTTTTTACGATTATAAATTATTACGAAATAGTTACTTTGTCATCGGAAATACAGAGTGTGCCGGGACTTGAAATTACTTACAAGAGGCATTAAAACCAAATCAAACATTCATACTGTCAAACCTTTTGTAAGTATTCTCAATAAATAATTACAATCTATTATACAATTTTTTTCAGAATTTCTCTTTATTAATTAATTAATTAATTAATAATTAATTAATCATAAATTTTATCGAGTTGAACAAAGACTTCCTTTTTGTTAAAAAATCGATTGAAAAATTCATTGTACAGATTGTACAGGTTTTTCCTGTAAATATTAGGGATTGTTAACCATTTTGTTCGAATGCATAATTTAGAAAATATACTTAAATATAGTTTTGACTTCGCAGCTTTAAACGCCTATAACTTAGAAACGACGGGTGAAATATTTTTAGTGTAATAATTCTTCTTCTTTTGGCTTTTGGCCAGCATTGAAATCTGTTGTAGCTATAACTTGAAAGCTTCTTTTGGAATGACTTGAATCTGTTCTGTCGTTGTAACATATGCTTCTATTGTGTATGAAATAAAATGACCGGCATATGACTCCCCCAATCATACCTATTGCGCTTTTCATGAAAGTTTTGATTATATTTCAACAAAGATTGGCTCCATGTCACCGATTCTCTGTTGAATTTCAGCCATGAGCTTGTGGCTTATTTACATAGACCTGGCATTTCGAATAAAAACACCAAATAAATGTCATGGTTTGTATGAAGCAAATATTCGAGGACCTCACGACCTTCACGAGTAGACACCCCAAAACATTTTCAACGATTTCGTTGTTGTAATTGGAAACACAAAATTTCAAGCTTGATACTAAACTTCTTTTTTCATAATCAATTACAAACTTTTCGTATCGTAAATAAACGCACACTAATTATATGACGCTCAAACTTCACACGAACATCAAAAAAGGTTTTAGCAACTTTGGAATCAAATGTTGCAGCGCAGTTTAAATACACCACATCTTTTGTATTTTTTTATTGTGGTCAGTTAAATATAGAACATAAAGAGGTATTCATTTTTCCCACATTTATCTTAAATAATAGCATAGTCGGTTTGAGACTCTTTGCATTAAATAATCAAAAAAACGCAATAACCATTATGAAAGGTTACACACCGTTTTCAAATTCAAAATTCCTCTATCTGCAATACTGAAGAACACTGGTTAAAAAGCAACAGTAGAAAAAGCACTCACAGCCGTAAAGCATTTACAAAATATTTTCAACCTGAGATCAATATTAATCGGTATTTGATTTCTCCTCACCAACTTAAACCTCCTCTCATGAAAATAATGATAAAACATCCAAAATGCCATAAATTTTTTAAAAGTCCCCGGTATAATAATAGGTAATAATAGTATACAACATGCCCAGAATTAAATATTATTAGAATAGTAGTCGTTTACTGAGTGGCAAGATGATATCATGATATCTGATTTCAATTGGCAAATGATTGAGCATTTTTTTGCTTTGTAAAATATTGAGCACTCACCTAATTCTGAACGTGGAGTAGGTAGATGAAGGTCGTGCTCCGCGTAATAACAATCGAAATCGATCAAAATAATAAAATCGATTTTTTTGATGTCACATTTTATAAAATTAACAATAACATAAGAACAGAATGGTATGCGAAACCAAATTGGTCCTGAAGATATTAAAATTTCAATTAAATGGCATCTTATGTCTCAAAAAAGATCAGTGATAATAAGTTTGGCTGATAAATCTATCCAACTATCAGATCCTTAATTTAATGCTTAGCTATTCAAAAAGCAAAAACTGCATTGAAGGAAAATAATTATCCGGAAAAAATGATAAACAACATATTCAAGAAAAGGATAAACAGATACTACTATTCATTAAAAAGCAAAATAGAAATGAAATATCAGTATTAGTGTAAGCCATAAAGGACGCTGTCTACATAGGGCAGACATCTCAGTATTTAGGAAATAGAATAAAAGGTCATCAATACGATAAAAAAATCTGGATTAACGAACCATGAAATATCAAAAAAACACAAATTCCATTATAAAGATTAAAAAATTCTTGGAACGGAATCTAATACACGAAAAAGAGAATTTTTAGAAATGGTTCACATTAATAAAAAGAAAAAGCTATACGTGTTAAAGAAAGACCTGAATAGCTTATGTAAAATTTATAGCTCTATTTTGTAAATTCTAATAAAACTACAGATAATTTATAATTTCTATTTTGATTTTATTTTTATTTTGATATTCATGATGTAGGTGATCTATTGATTGATATAAATACGCAAATTGTCAGTGTCAATATCATATTTTGTTAAAATTATTAAAAAAAACTAATTTTAAAACAGAAGAGACCTAAAATCAAGAACATTAAGAAACATAAACATATCAAAAGGTCTAGGAAATAAGAAATTAAAGAAATTTATGCAAGAATATAGGTATTGTACATATTTTAAATAAATATCAGGGTGTAAAAAATTTGAAGATTCTTTGCTTTAGCTACAGATAAACCATCCTATAATCCAATTTCTAAATTTTCATCAGGTTGTAAGATTTCTTTTAATTCAATATTATATTATATACTGGTTAATGTTCCTGAAATGAAGTTCTTAAGATTTCAATTCATTTGATCATAAAAGTAAGGGTGGATAAATATTTTCTATGAAGTAAACTCGGTTAAAAAAAATTAGTACATGTTTTCGAGATAAGTCATTCTCATGTCTATGTAATTAGATATTTTCATATGCCTTATTTAGCTTTAAAATGTAACTAATTATCGCCCTGTTGGTGAGTTTATGCTAATGGATTTATATTATACATATTCATTTATATATAAGATTTAAAAGCTATTTTAATTAAACTGTTCACTCTATTTTATTATGTTTTTCAAATTTCTTAGCAATGGTAATTTCCTAAACTGTACAGTCGCAATAACAGAAGAACATTCACATTTTAAATTCAATAGTATTACTCTAGTGAAACCATTTTATGTGTAATGTACCACATGGCTTGCACTCAAATTTCATCACGATCTAAGCTTCTAGCTCTGTAAGCTCTAACTTCTTCAAAAATATGAGGCTTGGTCATTTCGCTCGCATGATGATGAAACACCTCTAAGCTGAGACAGAAATATATTAATTGGAATGACTTTCGATAGTTTCCAGAATCCCAAGTTTCTTTGAAAACGACCATCGTCGATAATTAAATAAAAAATTGTGTAAAAAAATATGGCAAAGAACACAAGCTCCTGCTTACAACATAGGTTTAGTCAAACAATTTTTAAACATAATAAAAGCAAATGACTAAATAAACTGCCAAATCCTTCTATCCGAGCCCCTGAAAGTCAATGGAAAAAGTAATCAAAATAAAGTCAATAGGTTTGCTGAACACTTAGAACAAGTCTTCAAACTCCACCCCCTAAAGAACAAGTTTAGCATTGAAGCCGATATAAAATATTTTCCATGGTTATCCTTATCGATTGGAGCTATGCTAATCTAACCTAATTGGTGCCAAAATCCTGATAGAACTATCAAATGAGGGGTTAAGTTATCTAATACAATTGTACAATCCAATATTGATAACGGGTTCTCTTCCGCTTCTGTGGAAGGTAACTCAAATCATACTAATCCTTAAGCCAGCAAAAATGTACCGAATAGAAAACATCTAATGACCCATTAATCTACTAATTGCGATGTTAAAACTACTAAAAATAGAACCTATTCTGAAAACCAGTCGACTAATACCTAACCATCAATTTTGATCTAAATCATGCCTCCATAGAATGAGTCCATCGAGTAGAATCGACTATTTGAATAGACTGATATACAAAATTAGGAAAAACCTACAGAACAACTTTTTCCATATTCTAAAGTCCTTCATGCAAGTTAGGCACTTTCAAAATCCCATCACAATGCTGTATCTATCATATCAAGCGTTCCAAAGGGAATTGCACTTGGCCCGATTGCCACACACAACAATGTAAAGTATCAGGATTCTGCTATTGCTTCTCAAATATTGTAAACCAACTTGGAGGCCATTTTCTGGAGGCTAAAACCTGGAAAATTATGAGAATAAAAATAAATCTATTCATGCTACCCAAACTCAACGGAAAGGGATCTGTCGGACATCTTCTGCTGTAAAAAGAAAGTGGAAAATACTTTGGAATTCGTTTGGACCGACGACTAATCTGGGAAACATACATATTAAAACTCAATAAACAAACCTGCTACTGAATAAAGCCACACTTAAACGCATATGGAGTTATGGTATACAACTAGGGGACACTGTATCCAACTCAAACAACAATTCTAGAAAAATTTCCGTCAAAATTGAATGTTTGTAAATGCTCCGTGGTATGTACCCAATAATCATCAATATTTTAGAATACGCGTAGTATTTTCTTCTTAAAAAAGACTAGACATGCAAGAAGAAGCTGCCTCTTGTGCAAAGAACGGAAAAAAAGTTGCTATGTATTACCAGATATGAGAGCAAAATTCCACTAATTACCTGCAAATTTTAGTTCTATATTTCAAAAATTCTCAAAGCTTAATGATAAATAATCAATGATTCTTTAAGAGGTTTCGGATTTGATTTTGAAAAAATTGATGAAATCTTTATTGGAATCGATAGAACGATCAGTATAATTTATGTTTGAAGATGATTTGGCAATTATTTCGCGTGCCGTGTGGCACCTTCTTGTTGAAACCACATGTCAGGTATGTCCAATTCTTTCAGTTTGGGCAAAAAAATAGTCAACCATCACACGGTAACGCTCGCCATTCACAGTAACGTTCCGGCCAACATCGGTATTGAAGAAGTACGGTCCGATAAAGCCATCAGCCCATAAACCACACCAAACAGTGACTTTTTCGGAATGCATTGGTAGTTCTTGCAATGCTTCTGGTTGGTCTTCACTCCAGATGCGAGAATTTTGCTTGTTGACGTATCCATTCAACCAGAAATGAGCTTCGTTGCTGAACAAAATTTTTCGATAAAAAAGTGGCTCTTTCTCCAACTTTGCCAGCGCCTATTCACTAAATGTTAGACGTTGTGGAAAATCGTTTGGCTTCAATTCTTGTACCAGCCGTATCTTATATAAATTTTAGATTCAAATCCTTCCGCAGAATTTTCCACGTAGTGGAGTAACAGAGGACCAATTTCTGCGAACGGCGGCGAATCGACATTTCACAGCCATCAGGTAACACGGATACAGCCGCAATATTTTCTTCGGTCCTCACTGTAAGTTTGCGTGTTAGTGGTTTAATATCCAATAATTGGGTTCAAAATTTTGATAGTAAAATTCAATAATTCAAACTGAACAAGTTTGACAATGACACAAGACACGATTCACGCGTGATCTGTGAAAAACAGTGTTGCCAATAAGATACCAGCAAAAAAATCACTCATATTATATAAATCGAGAAAGTTGCAGAGATATTAGAGTGACTCTGGGAAAGTGCATCTTTTCCTTTCTATTAGTTGTTGATTATTCAAATATCTTCTTCTAATGTAACGTAATGTATTAGATCACTTCTAACGAGAGCATATTACTAATAATTGAACCACATTTATATAAAAAAGAATATGTAGCAAAAAGGAACAAAAAATCAAATGAAATTAATATTATTAGTTCGCCAATTCAATAATATTGAACCAGTACTCCATGGTATAAACAGGGATATCAATTGCGGTTATTTAATTCTCACGACCCTATTTTTTAAGAATCAAAGACATGTGTCTGTTTTATCGCTTAATTACATAACGTGAAGGCTTAAAAATGGAAAGAAAGATAGGAAAAAAGGGGGAGAAGTGAAGGGGTGAGCCCACGAACTATATATGGAAAAAGACGAAGCGTGCAGTCATTATGAACAAGTGTCACCATGGGAGAGATTCAAGACTACAATAATTGTGTTTCGTTCCCTGGACGGAATGAATTAAACATATTGGGGGCATAAGCTTCGGCAGAGAAGCTACGCGAACTGTAGTAGCTAAAAAGAGCAGCCAGTCAGAAATACGTAATACCTAAGACACGTCTGGATAAGGATAGGTACGTGTTCTATGATGCAACCAGTAGCGGGACGTAAATTATTGCATTGAGAAAAAAATAATTTTTTTCGTGTTTTTTTTAATTTAATCGATATATGTTCCGTTTTGGCCGATTACCTTTTACAACTAAAATTATGATCACATAATTTTGAGGTTTATGGAAAAACTGAATCAAGTAATTTTTACAAGACTTTTTTGAAATCATTTCTACACCAATAAGAAATTTTTGTCGAGACAAATGATAGTTAGACGGGCCAAGATCGGTGGTGCTATACGATGGTTGCAGTGAAACTATGTCCAATTTTTGTCTAATATCTAAAGATGTATGCAGTTTAGCTTTGTTGTGATAGAATACAACGCCTTTCCCATTGATCAATTCTGGCTAAATTAATAGTTTGCCAGGTTTGCGCAATTCATGATATGCTATACCGTTCCAATGGTATCAATACTTTGCAATTGTTTGTGAAGCTTCAACCCCGATCTCTTTTGAACATTATTATCGTATATGACCAACTTTTCATCGTCCATCGTCTGTAATCATTTGTTCAAAAAATCTATTTCATTAACAGTGATCCACCAAATTCGGTTCCTTAAATTCTCTGATGTTAATTAATGTGGAGCTCTAGTATCCAGCTTCTTTGATATCCAGTAAATGGTTCAAAATTATCTGTATAAATACCACGATTTTTTTTACTTTGACTTGACTATTATGAATTATTCCAGTCATTGTGATTGTCTCAAATGATACCACTAATGATAAAATGTGCATCTCATATATTTATTGTTTAGTAGATTACTCCTTTGTTAAAGAAATAAACTATACCAAGAACTTTATGAGAAAATCTACATTCATTTCATTAGCTAGAGAAAGAAATCGCGTCACATTTGTTTTCTTCAACCAAATCATTTTGTTCAACTATCTTACTTGGTGACTTAAGTTTAATTTTTAAATCAAAAATAACTAATGCAAATTAGAAATAGAAGGACTTATAATATAACAGAGATTGAAATTCAATAATAGTAATTGCCATAATTAGTTATGGAGATGTAGAAGACGAGGTAAGAGGACAAGTAGTAGTTAGAGCAAAAAAGGTAACGGGATGTCGTCAGAACGTAGTATGTCGAAACAAGACAAGAAATAAATGCACAAATTTACTAAGCAAGAATCAGACTTATACAGGGTGCGGCAGCATAACTTCCTTTTTTCAAAAGTTAATAAAACTTATTGTATGAATCAGAAAATTTTTATTCGTTTTTTATAATACAGGCACATACATAAAGTTTTGTTTTACTGAGTTTTGAAGATCAAATCAGTTAGGTGACGTCCCCCATTCTCCATACACTGAGTAAACCGATTTCTGGCGTTTGTCATGACTCTTGCCAGCATAGCAGGCGTTATGTTGGCAATTTCTTCCTGGATGTTCGTCTTCAAATCTTGTAGGGTCCTTGGACGGTTCACATACACACGGGATTTCAAAAAAACCCATAGGAAATAATCACAAGGGGTCAAATCGGGAGAGCGGGCTGGCCACTCCAAATCGCCCCTAATTGAGATAAGGCGCTCTGGGAAGTGTTCCCTCAAAACAGCCATCGATGTTCTTGAAGTGTGTGCCGTTGCTCCGTCTTGTTGGAACCAAGTGTCCCCTAAGTCCAACTCATCTAGCCGTGGGAAAAAAAATTCCTGTAACATGTTTACATACCGGTGCGAATTCACTGTCACTGTGACTTCATTTTCCTCAAAGAACCAGGGACCAATAATTCCACGTGAGTAAATTGCACACCACACTGTGACTTTAGGTGAATGCAAAGGCCGTTGATGCAATTGTCGAGGATTGGTATCAGCCCAGTAGCGCATGTTTTGTTTGTTTACGGATCCACACAAATGAAAATGGGCTTCATCACTAAAAAAAACAATAGCGTCCTCAGGAACGACTTCCAGAAAAACCTCACACGCGTTCCTCCGAGAATTGAAGTCACGTTCAGAAAGTTCCTGCACAATTGCCATCTTGTATGGATGAAAATGAAGATCATCATGAAGTATTCTCCTCACAGAACGATCGGAAAGTCCAAGGGCAGACGCATGTTTGCGCGCAGAACGCCGTGGTGATCGCAACACTGAAGTTCTAACTAACTCAATGTTCTCCGGTGATCTAATGGGCCGAGGGACTCCAGTTCTTCGTCTTGTCACACTTGCAGTTTGTCTGAACGTAGTGACCCACGTAACAATTGATTTCCGGTCCGGGACAGGGGCCAAGGGGGCTAAATTAAAGCGATTCCGAAAGGCGCGCTGGGTTGCGATCACAGAACATCCGCTCGAAAAGTAAACCTCAACGGCAAACGCACGCTCCTCACTGTTCCAACGCATGATGGCGACTGAACTGTGCCGGGACAAAACTTTATAGTCCCCCCTCTCGAACGAGACCACTAGCACTCCGTTACGACATCTACCGACTAAATGGCGAACTTTTTAAAAAAGGAAGTTATGCTGCCGCACCCTGTATATCAGAAACAAGACCAGAAAGATTAAAAATGAAGCAACTCTTGGAGACTACAGGCGGATCTCAGGAAAAATACTACTAGATCGAGAAAGAAGCGAAAACTTCAGAGATTATGTGAAGTAGATAACATTAATCAATGGGTATTACAGCCTAAGAAACAATGAAACTAACATATAAGTTAAATGACAAACTATAGACTGATAAAAATAGCAAGGAATAGATCTCCAATTGAAACACGGAGTAGAGGTCGACCACGAAAGAGGTGGAGCGACAACATAGAGCCAGGATAAGAAAAGATATTGAACAGGCGAAAGATCTATTATGGAAGAGAGAAGAAATTTAATTAAAATGTCTGATAGAAAATGCAAACAAAGTTCTTGTGGTTTTTAACATGTTTGTGGACAGTTGATATTTTCAAAAAAACGGAAGATCCGTTCCTCAAAAGGGGGCATATCTTCATTATTTTGGATTTCCTATTGCGTTCTACGATAAAAAGTGAGTACATGTGTTTTGTGAAACCTATGGAATCATTTTACTGAAATGGTCAGCAAGATTTGATCTACCTTCCATTTGGTTCATCAATGTGATGGAGAAAAGCTAGCAATCATGGAAATAGCTCACTTTTGTGACAGTGGGATACAATAAAAAAAAATAATGCAAGTATTATATATGCCGGTGTTTCGATGTTACTAACCCAATTTACATTCGAAAAATCGTCATTTGTGCAGGGAATTCTAGTCACAATATACAAGAAAATTAAATACTCGTAGATGATGAGGTGAAATGTATGTAGCGCGGTCCATGAGTTCTTCGCCTCATATAGTAAAAAGAAAGTGTGCAAAATCTTCATGCACGCGTTAATGACAAGCCTCAATAGGCTTTATACAAAGTTTCAACTTGCTGCTTCGATCCATTGGATTATAGTGGAGTTCAAAGCCTACTCAGTTAATTTGTTTTGAAGAATGGCCCAAATTAAGTTACGTGCTGTTGTTAAATTTTTAACTAACGAAGAATTAACATAAACACAAATCAAAAGGAGAGTTTACATTTCCAACAAATAAACGTTGGTCTAAGTTGTTTCACTGGGGACAAAAATCAATAGAATATGATCCACGTGCGGGAGGTCCTGCAACGTTGACTACTCCAGAAAACAAGTGGCCGGCGCATAAAAACAAAGAAATTTCAGCACAGCCAGGTATTTCCAAAACCAGTGTTCTTCCTACATGATCATTTAAATATGACAAGAATTAGTGAAAGGTAGATGCCTGGAATTCGCAGCGCAGTGAAAAGGCAGCGTTGAGTAGAACGTTATCAGAGATTTTTAGAGCTTTGCCACAAGGAGCAGTTTTAACGGGTGATGAAACTATGGTATTTTACCGACATACCAAAGAGATTCCATTGAGTGGCATCGGAGAAGAGAGCCCGTGCCACTAAAGAAAACGTCACGAAAAGCACTGAAAAAGAGATGGCTGCAATATTTTATAACTTCAAGGGTATCCTTTTGATCGACTTTTAGGAATCACATACAAGCCTGAAGCCGCATATTACTCGAAGTTGCGTCAAAAACTTATCGAAAAAAGGCGCAGCAAAATCGGTGTAAATTGCGTTAGCTTCATGCCAATGCTCCAGTCCACACTGCTTCGCTTTCCAAGGCTACTGTTCATGAGTGTGGCTTCACAGATATTGAGCACCCACTTTATAACCCTGATCTGGCCGCGCCTTTCGTAAAGCAGAAGCTCGAGTTAAGGGATAAAAGATTTAACAGCGACAATCAAATTAAACGGACGGTGCACAAACATTTTGACTCTAAAGATGCATCATATTTTTCTAGTGGCATAGAAGCTATTGTCAGACGTTCTGAAAAGTGTGTGGAAATAAAGGGAGTATATATTGAAAAATAATCACAGTTTTAATTTAATTATAACTTTTTTATGTTAGTTTAAGAATAATTTATCTCTTTCGCTATCAATTAATTGAGCTGAGTTAAATGATCTCATTAGAGATTCATAATAATTATTGAAATGTATATCAGAACTTCTTGTATCTTGTGGAATTTGTTAACACCAGATACGAAAATAACCTAGTCAAGAAACAGAAGGAAGATCTACTCGAAAGTTTTCAAAAAAAAAACGGAATACGGTTATTTTACTGATATCCTGGGATTTTTAAAAGCAATGAATCAAACTATAATAAATCAGAATGGCGCTTCATCGTTGATCCTTCAAAATACAGTTAAAGGTGGATGGCCTATTCGAAACAATCAGTCCAAAATAAATATAAAATGTAAGTTGGTGAAAGCACTAAATAAGAATAGTGATGCATTTGGGTATCGTTATCATCGATATTTGAAGATTTTTGAACAACTTGTTATCATGGATTTTTGGATGAAACTATGTTAGGAAAGTACTGTTGGTCTTCAATAAGAGAAACTAACTCAAAAAACTATAAAATTCTAAAGTTGTCATTTTTAACTATTTTGTATAAAGTATTTCTAAAACTAAATGAAACAGAACATTTTTATTCTTCTTTCTGGATAACCACGTAAAAAAATAACGCAGCTACCGTATAGAAAAAGTGTAAACTAGTATAATATTATAGCGTCTAACTAACACCTACTAAAATCGGACAAAGATGAAATCTAGCTCGATAATAAAACAATTTCAAATACAAAGAAGAAGGAATAAGATTCTGATTGAACAAAAAGAAACCATATGCATTTCCTCTATCTATCCGATTGCAGTTAGGACCACTACAGTGTACGTCAGACAATAGTTGCAAGTTTTTTGGAAAAAGTTTGAACCACTTCCCGTCGTTTCGGCAGTTCGGTCGACAGCAACGAAGTTTGACGATAAGTTGGGTTCTTAATCAAGTATTTAATAATACTCATTAGGGTTGCGCAAATTTAAATTTTTTTGAGCTCCACTACACAGATGTTATTATTGAAATTAAGTTGTACATTGAGATAAATACTCTTGAGTAGTTTCATCATTATCTATCATTTGTTTTGGTTAGAATCCTCAAGTTTATCAATTCAAATAAACCTTGCGTTGCTATCGGAATATAGTGTATAAAATCATACAAGGCTCAAAAATGCGTTAATTCAAAAGCCATCGAAATGTGATTGAAAAGCACCAGTTTTATGTCGTTTCTGGTCATCACGAGAAATTTTTCAGACTTCTTAGCTGATAGGGTTATGAATCTTTTGGATTACCGTAGGCTTTTAGTGTTCGTTCAGTTCGTTATTGAGTGGCATCTCGTAATGCCACGGTAGGGTTCTAGTCCTTTTTTGGCAAGGCTATCTGCATAATCATTTTTTGTTGGTCTGGAAGCCACATCAAGTTTGTTTTTGTTAGATAGTGTTTTTAGAGTTTGTTTACACTCCCACACTAGTTTGTATGTGCACTCAATAGCTTTCAGGACCTTCAAGGCCACTTTGTTATCTGAGAGAATGTATATGTGCTTTTTAGAGAGGTTTCTATACAAACACTCCTGAGTACATTTGTTTATTGCTATTAACTCTACTTGAAAACGGTAAATGATGTTTCTAGAGATATGGATAGCTTGCATTTTGATCCAGAAATGCCCAGTTCAGCTCCTATAGCTATCTTCGAACTGTCTGTGTACCAGAGTGATACATTTCGATCTTGCGGAAAATTTTTGTTTCTAGATTTATTAGCTCTAGAATCCTTAGATGACCTATCAGATTTCCTAACTCTAGTTTTACTGTCTAGAATAGCATGTGGCCGTCTCTTTCTTCACTATGAGATGTAGGAGGGTAGGTTAACCTTGCCCCTATAATATCTAAACAGATTAGATTAGATTAGTATTTAGTTTTTTTTTGAGCTGTTGTTTGTATAGTTTTGACCACCAAACAAGCGCTGCATATGTAATCTTGGGTTTAATGACTTTTTGGTATATTCAGAATACCATTATAGGCTTTAGTCCACATGGCTTGTACAATTATCTTGTACAGGTAATGTTCCAAGTAAGTGTTTTATCCAGAATGACTCTTAGATATTTTTCTTCAATGGAAAGTATTAATTTAGTTCCATTAATGATAGGTGCGCTTATATTAGCATTCCTTCTCTTAATAAATGGGATTGGTGATGTTGGGGGTTGATCGAAAGTTGATCTTCATCACATTTCTTGATTGTGTTTAGAGCCGTTTACATCCGGGCAGAAATTATACCTTCATACTTGTCCCTTACTACCACTAGCATTGATAGTGATAGTGATAGGCATTGCAGACAGCCCTTTACTATAGTAGCATTGGAAGTGTTTCCGCTGTTACTATACGATGTTGTACCTTCGTTTCGGTCCAATTTAGAATGGGGATTTCTACTTCCCGTTCTTCTAACGCCCTTTTTATGTACTGAAGTGTGGTGGATAGAAGACTTACTTCCTATTTAAAGTCGCTATATTGAAAGAAATCGCAACTTGTTGATTAAAATAATCATCATCGATGGTTGCAACTTAAAAATAGAAAAATTTCTATGGAGCCAACAGCAAAGTTCTTTTGGGTTATTATGCTGTTGATCACTTACAAGAAAAGTAAATTTTATCAATCTTGTGTTCATTCTCTAAACAGATTATAAATTTCTTCTTATAGCACGCAAAAATTGAATCTTCGGTTCCTCGAAAAACTGTCGATTTTTGTTCGAATTGTGTTAATTCGGAATCTTTTTGAATGTTTTTATCTGAGCAATGTATTATGATACAAAATCCTTTTTTATCGAATACTGTTGAAAAAGCTATCGGAAAAAAATACTGCTGTTTGCGCAACCTTTCAAAATTAATTTTGGTTGAAACAACTCAGCTAAAAGTTCTCGTATGCAGTTTTCCCGCTTTTCATGATTTTCCCGGTGGATAGTATTTTTCGAAGGATAAACAGAGAAGGGTATATCCGCAAGGAGTAAGATAGAAAATGTACTGGAAAGATATTACGGTGCAGGGGGATTAGTCAGAGAGCTCGGGGTTTAGTTTTGTGACTCGACGGGAATAGAAAAAGAGAAACGAAATGCGATGGTGAACAGTATTTGTTAGGGAAGAATTTCATAAGCTAGTAATTGGAGTTTAATATGTTTTGAAAAAAGAATTAATACATACGGAAACAAATGGACAGGTTAAAAATTCATTTATACCACATAAAAACATACAAGAATTACCTGACAAATTTCCGACTTCAACCTGAAGATGTCAATATTTATCAACTTAGTTGGGCGACACTAAAAGTAAGCTCAGTTTCAGTTTGGAAATGGTATAAGTGAGTAGTTGTGGAGAAAATGGGAAAATTGAATATCGAGCTGACATTAAATATTTGGTTGGCAGTTAACTAAATTATCGAAGAGCTTTTGGGATGGCTAAAAACTGCAACAAACAGTGATTTAATTGGAAAAGTTTACCAAATGGTATTGAACGACCGTCGGATAAAGGTAGAAGTGGATATCGGCATATCAAAAGAACACATTTGTCGTTTACTGAAAAGTACATTCGAATGAACATTTTTCAGGCCTTATGAACCCGGTTTCAGCTAAATGAGTGATTTTTTGCGTCGATTCAGAATCGTAAATGAAACCTGTATCTACCGCTATACTCCTACAACAAAAAGACAGTTGATTGCAAAGGGCGAACCTGCTCCGTTGTTGTTCGGGAACTGATCGAGTTATTCGTGTCGAAGTAGTATGTTATGATCCTTTCTACCCTGGTGGATAAATGCGAACAGCTGACAGGTTGTTTGATGTGTCTGGTTTTTTGAACTTTAAAATTTATATATTTCCCTGCCGACGGTTGTCTAGTATTTATTCCCATGAGCAGAAATTGATAGGTTTGCGTTTTTTATTAACGCACAAAAAATTAATAAAAATCAAAAGTTCTTGTAGATAGAATCGTCCAGCTCCTCAAAATAGCCAATTACTGCCGACCTCAACTCTTTGACCACAGAACCACTTTTTCAAGTCTAGGAACAGACAATAATACGAGGGGCCTAAATCTGGCGAATAACGTACTTAAAGTAGCAATTCAAACTTTACTTCATTAATTTTGGTTATTGCCATAACGGATGTATGAGCTGGTGCATTGTCTTGATGAAACAAAACTTTCTTCTTAGCTAAATACGGCAATTTAAAAAAAAGCCTTCTTTGCAGTCGGTTCTTCCTTTTCAAACTTGAAACATATGCTGTATAGATTGTGTACTTTCTAATACAATGGTATGTTTCAAGCAACTACCGCCATCTCCTGGCCATGCCGGGTACTTCTGGGACTATCCTCCTAAATTTGAAATTTCCACCGAAAATTTAACGTGATGTTCATAAACTGTGATCTAATCTCGTTCTGGTTCAGGATCCGCAATAAGCTAGTGAGTGATCGACTTGAACCCAGGGTTATAGTATGTTTGAACCTCGTACGGATGAATGCTGTGCGCTCACCAATAACGTGGTGTGCAGTTTCTTCCTCCTACACGTGCCAGCGGTATTCTGGATCGTGGGTGATACCTATGGTATGAAGATGGCGTCATAGATGGGCGTTTACCATTAAAAAAACAATTACTTGTCATATTTCTTTCCTATTGAAACGGTGCAGAAGTCAATCCCTCTAGACAGACTTCTGATATGTAATAGCTACACTTGTTCTTCCATGAAAATCAACTACCAACTACAAATTCATCATATTCATTTATCATAGGATATATTTCCCTAAATATTTGAAATGGACAAATATTTCATTAAGAAAGTTTTACGATAAGTTTGACTACATGTCCAACGAAAGTAAACTTTAATGATTTCAAACAAGACAAAATTAAGGATTAAATGGACAACAATCAAATTTCTTCTTGAGGAATAAAGATTAGACGAGGTCTTCCTCATTCATGAGATCGTGAGAGAATATATGTGCCTTAGCTTGTCTCATGCCAGGTGTTTCTATCCATCGTCTTAGAGACTATCACTTGACTGCATTCCATCACAGCGGTTAGGAAGTGCTCTTCGAAGAAGCCTGATCCGGCCAAGCTATTCATTCATTAATTATTTAGTACTGCGGGTTTGGAGTCCCCCGTCCACTGTTGTCTGTCAGTAATATTAGCCTCCAAGCTTTTATTATTAACAATCAAATGCGCTATTTAGTCATCGCTTATCAAAATAATAACATTCACCTACAGCCTGAGACCAGATTTACTTAAGTACGCTGTAGTCCAAAGAAATCATCAATAAAAAAGCTGTTATTCATAAGAATGCTACAACGAACAACAATTTGTATGAGCCTATAAATGGGAATGTCTGTCCCTTTCTGACCCTTCTTCTATTACTTATACCTAAGAAAAACCCCATACAAAACTGTTGAGTACCGAAAATATTGAGTATGAGTTTGATGTGAAGTACACTGAGAATATAAGCTCGAATCGCATTGAGAAAAATACATATGTTTTATCTCAATCATAAAACCATTTTATCCAAATATAATGCATTTTCATCGATTTTCATAATTTCACATGGATTAAGTATTTCATAGATATTTTATTACATCGAACGTATAGAAAACATTGCTCGATGTACTCCATTGTCATTTTCATTTAAAAATGTTGCACGCCGTCGAAGACGTCGTTTACTGGTGGCGTCCGGGCTCCACACAAAACAAATTACTCTGAATTACTAGAGGTGAATGTATCTCTCAAGTTTACATGGTAGAAAAGTTGAAAAAACTTGTATGTATCTGATTATCTTTCAATATAGACCCTCTTGAATGCTCATTATTAATAAAAATAAATTGATTCAATTTAAATATCTAGGGTTCAACTCATTTGAATATGGATCTTTTCGGCATATTATAAATGTCGATGAAATAATTTTGGTTAGTTATCATTATATAACAATTATTTGTTTTTTTTTTTTTATCTTAAGCTTGGTAAGTAGATAAAATATGCTCATCAATTTTGTATTATTTTTATTAAAAATTATTTTTGACCTATCCTAACTTTTTACGTTTCGCTAATGGTCCAGTCAAATCTGCTTTCTGCTTGTTTAAAACGCTAATACAGAGCTACTATGAAAAATGAAGCTTTCTAAACGATCAAATATGGTTTTTCGATGATGGACTTTGCATCGATAAAAATCGATTACATTAGAGCAGGATTTCTGCTTACGTTGCCAAAGATGACCAGTATATTAAGCTGCGGCGCCTTTTTGGAGTGCACTTTCAGAACCTGGCCCATAATTAGTTCTAAATTTGTTACTTGATAATTAATTCTGTTCTTCCAGGCGTCTCCAAGAAATGTGTGGTCCCGATACGAGCTTGGTGGGAATATCCCCGGTCAGTCAAGTCAAACTCACCATCGCGACTACTTGCAGTATTCAGTTACGGTAGCCAACGGATGATATTTTGTTGGTTTACTATGGTATAATTAAAAAATCTCCAAAAACTTTCCCTCTCTACCAAACCCACCGCTACTTCTGCGGAATTAAGCTACGGCAGCCATTGTGCGAGATCTCGACGGCGGAAATAGTTTACTAGGCAGACTTGACGGTATATTTTGCTTGCTAGGTTGTTGCTTAAAGATGGAACATTCCAAAACTTTCGCTGCCAATCAAAACTACCTTTGCTACTGTGGCAGCCAGTTGCTTTATCTCGATACTAGAATTAGTTTTGTTCCTCGGCATATACTGTTGCTATACAGCTGCTGTAAAATAGCGATTCGAGAGAAACCACCCTCGTCATTTTGCAAAGCAACAATATATGTCGTCTGGTTCGTGTTGCTAGCTCATAGCGTGTTCCAGATATTGCAGTTACGACATGTAGGGGTGAGTTTTGGAATTTTCGGTAAAGCCACCTTGAAGCAACAAAATATGCCACTTATTTCGTGTCGGTAGTTTGCCTTTTTTCAAGATATGTAGCCTGTTGGCTACTCTAAGTTAATATCACAGTAGGGGATCAGGCTTTTCTCGGGTGCGAGAGAACAAATTATGAGCCAAGTCCGGAACGTGGCTCCAAAATGGCCCCCGCAGCTTAATATACGTCCAGAGCACCAAGCGAAGGAGGCATTAAGTACAGGGGGAGGTAATGCAAATGAAATTAGAATATAAGTAAGGTAACCTTTATTATGTGTTAGTGTAGTCATTTACCCATTTAGAAAGTACTTTTCTATTACCACACAAAAAGATTTGAATGAGAGGTTTTTATAGTTTTCTCGTAACCAATATTTGAATCGAGGTATACAAAAAATATTTTGGATAGCGATATTGAAGTACTCTATAAAGGTTATTATTTCTAGTATTGTGAGGATGGTTGAGCGTAAATAATAAATTAAACAAATAAGTAGGTAGACCGATTTTCCCCGTGGTTCTTCGTGTTTAGAATGAAATTTTTGTCCAAGTGAGGAGTTATGTGATCTTGATAATGTAAATTATACGAATTACGTATGTAGCAGAAAGAACTATATCTCTATAAATTGAAAAAATAAACAACTAAATTCAGGTTTTTCGATTTTTTGCTGTAAGTGAAACTTTACAAAATCCGAAAAAAAAAATAAAATGGTGTATTTGACATTTGCGATAACTCAATTATTTATTGCAAAAATCCATTTTACAACTAAGAAAATGTTTCTTCAAAATTAAGTATTTCTGGAATGGGAGGTCATATCGACACGGGGTAAAACTTATTCTCTTATTAACTTCAATTTCTCTATAAGAATTATACCGCTTTAATCAGTTTCAAGCTATGAAAAATGGATTAAAATAAAATTCGGAAATTTAGCTTTTCTCGACAATTAATCGATGGTATCAAGTGATTTTTTTTTTCTAATTTGGGTAACCATAAATATTATGACGGCCTATCACAATAATTTTTTACTATAATTGTTTATTATTTAATTCAATTAATTATATGTTAAGTGTAAATTAACTATTCTTTTCTAACAAACATTTTTCATAGCTTCAAACTAATTAAAGCGAGATACTTCTTATTGAGCAATTGTATCACGACACTCTTTAAGAAGGAAATAAGCTTTAACCAGTGTCTATGTGACCTCAAAGATAAGTTCTAAAGAAAAACGGAGTTTTGTAATTAATAATGAAGTTATCGCAAATGTCAAATACATCATTTTATTCGTCGTGAAAAGACCTATCGGAATTTGCAAAGTTTCCATTGCAAATAATAAAATACCTTAAATTTATCTGGTTTTCTTTTAATATGTGATGTAAATAATTGATGAAACTTAATGAATAATCTTTAGTTGTCTAGTTCATTTGAGCTTTAATTTTTTCGCCAAATACGAAAAACCATATTTTAACTCTTTAGAAATCAAGGGGGAGGAGATGAGGGAGACAAAGAAAAATATAATGGTATGCCCACGTGAGAAGAATGGAAGAGAGTAGGCTTCCACGCATCGTACTTGAAGGGAAACCACTAGGGAAAAGGGAACCCGGGCGACCACCTAAGATATGGATGGACAACTGGCAGTCCACCTCCCAGGAACTGATACAGAGGAACCTGCAAAACGAACAGATCGTGAGATCTTAAAAATGAATAAGGAGAAGAAAGCAATTTAAACAATTCCGTCCTTCCGTTATGAGATTCAATTTGACGTACTGGACAAGAAAAAACACGTGGCATCTACATATTAATTTTCTTTTGAATACACTCTAATTTGACTGGACTATAATGCGGCATATTGTTAGTAACTTTCTGCTTTTAGAATAAACACATTCTTATTCCTTCATGAGGAATTGCTGTAAATGATTTGAAATATTTAACATGATGCTTCTTCTCAATTATGTACTAGGTATATTATTTTCCTTAACTTTTTTAAATTATCAAGACAATTAAAATGAGAACTCGTATTTGTATAAAATTTATCTATTTTACAACATACAATATCCTTAACGTATTTCCAAACCTCATCGACTCTGGACAGTCCGTCCGCCTATGACCTTTTCCTTTTCCCTTCGATTTCTTACTAGCAAATGTCAATTGCTTCACACAAATTCGTTCCCCCTCAGAAATACTATCTAAAATATTTAATACCCCATACCTTCCTACGTTCAAGAAGGTAGGAATACTAAATGGGTTGTCGACGTTGTACAGGGAGAAATATTTACGAGCCCTGTCTCAGTGAGTTGACTCGAATATCTTGTACGAAAATAAGTTGAAAACTATTTTTAATATTATATCAAAGCAGTAAATTTTTGTGACAGGAAAGAAATCCTATAAATTAAGAAAATGTCGATTCATCGATTTTGAAAATCAATTTATCCAAAAAAAATCAAATCACCGCTGCATATGTGTCGTTTCCACTGGTAGCTGCTTCTATGACGTAAGGACTTTGCGGAAACTATGACCTGTTTAACACCATCATGATCTGAATGTTCGGAAACTAACCCGGATGACGTTCAATGTTGTTAAATGATAAGATCCTTTCTACCCTGGTAGACCAGCGGGTAAATGCGATTAGCTGATGGGTTGTTTCCTTTATAGTTTTTTAAAATTATCAATTCCCCTCATATAGTTTCAATGATTAGTTTAGTTATTTAAATGTGAATACAAGAAATGAATCTTCAATGATATATTCACTCTTATTTGTTGAAAAATTTTTAATAAGTCACCTAATATCTTAATAAATAAATAAAAAAAATGGGATTAAATCGAGATCATTTTCGTGCGATGATTTTATATGACTTTCGATGTGAATTGATTCAAGAGAAGTGGCCGCCACCATCTCGAGCCAGCGTGTTTCGTTGGTTTTACGAATTCAATCAATGAACCTGAAACTAAAGAACAATCGATTGTATGGGTCTTTTAAGACGCGCCAAACAAACAAAGTTGTTCGCGCTCGAAGCACTTCAAAGCAAATGGTCACCTGTTTTTCTGAAATAACTTGGCATGTCGCCACCGTTCCATTAGAGCAACGTGAATTTTGGTACACCAGCATTTGTTTGCCAAAAGTTTCCCAAAAAAAAAAAAGAAAACCAATCGCAGAAGATAAATTATTCTTCACCACGACAATGGGAGCTCTCACACATCAATTCAAACAAAAACGTTTTTGGGTCATCCGCCGTACAGTCCTCGTTTGGCACCCAATGATTTGTTCTTATTCACGCAGATCAAAAATAAATTGCAAAGAAAATATTTGGAAAATCAATAAAGCCGTATCCGATTATAAATATTTGTTTTTACTTGCCTATTTCAAAACTCAAGTAGCTTGACGATCTAAGGACCAACGGATATTCTCTCTTTTGGTTTTCCATACCTAATATTTGGGAATATTGTTTATACCAGTCCTGCAGAGTAGCTATTCCTATATCAGGGCCTACTGAAGCACACTACACCCCTTACAAAAATCCTCTTATCTAACCAAAGAATGTCTCTCTCTGAAATTCTCATGAATTTGAGTCTTTTACTGGCATCACGACGCTGCTCTAGAGATAATCTCTTACCGAGAATGTTAAATTATCAATAAATACAGACAAATTTCGTAGATTTTAATAGTTTTTTATTCGCATTAAAATTTCAAGTTTTAGTATTTCGAATTTTAAAATGTGACGCCACGAAACTTTTGACACTCCCCTGTCCCTTGTCACACATTGTCACCTTTCGTTGATACCCTCCCGCTCCATTAACATGTGACGTAATATATGGATGACCCTTTACATACTGATGCTCTCTGTCCACAGATAAAAGAAACTAGAACATTTGGTAAACCAATAACACCCCGACGACTTCGAGGTCGCTGCTCACTTTCCATAGATGTTGTTCAAACTTCATTGTTTCATAACTCTTTTTAAAAGATACTGCTTGTCCTATTTGTATATAGTTTCTTATACCCGTTGTGAAATAAAACAGCTTTCAGACCGTTTTTAGAAGAAAAGGAGAATAAGCGCCACTCTGTTTTATTATAGTTTTGATTCATTGCTTTAAAAAATCCAATGGCATTTCCCTTTTCTTTTAAAAAATTCCGACTAACTTTACTCTTGTTTCTGGATAAGGTAACTTTCGTATCTGATGTTAACAAATATCATTTTTGTAAGCAAGATTCAACAAGTTCTTCTTTAGACCAGAGCTTTATACTTTCTACTCGAAATTTTCAATAAATTTAAACCGAGATATTGGATTAATTTGGTTAAAGAAGAAAAATGTGATGTGATGAGACTATTTTTGCACTTCTAGGTTTAAGGAAAAGGTAGGTTAACACATTTTTAAACAATTGTTTCGGAGTAGATAAAAGAGGAGTCAAAATGTGTAAACTCGAGTTTTATAGCGTTTAACCTTTGTAAAACTGCGTAGAAAAAATTACAATAAATACCAAGTAGTGTGGAAAATTAACAAATAATATGGTATTCATTGGAATAATTAGATTAAACTTATAAATGGGAAAACTTGTTCTTTAGTTTCTATAAATCGTGCAATCTTTATCAGTTTCTCAACATTAAGGATTTTAAGTAATGCAAACTTTATGTACAGCATCGCTGAATTTGGCATCTTGTTAAAGTGAATAGGCAATCCAAAATTTAATTTAACTAATTTAGGACCTTTTCGAGACCGAAAACGTTCGTTAAATCGCCTCTTTTTTTCTTAACGATATTATAATTGCACAAGCATAAGCTGCACCGTTTGCTTTTTATATTTTAAAACCGAATCAATGTTCGAAAACGATTTAGTAGCGATGGGATATTTTTCAAGTGGAAAATTGTTACTATTTAACTTCGTAGTTTGTTTGGGTGATTGTTTTATTATTAGTAGAGGAACCGTGAAGTATATAATATAGTTTTTGTGCATGTCGATATTTATTGTCATTTACCAGCTCATTGCGCTCTTCGAAGTCATGTCAAAAACATTTCAAGATTATTGTGACTTGTTCACTTCTGAAAGAACAAATATAAGCAACTCCATGTCAGACAATCGATAAACTTACACATCCTTAACGAACCCGGTTCGACCAATCAAGGAAATTTGTTGCAGTTTTGAAAAATTAATAGAGCAGGTGTTTGGGTCTGCTATAATATATTCGAAGAGAACAAAGTGAACCTCCCCTTATAAGACGAACCTTGCAAAAAATTGATGAATTTTGGTGGCATGCACTGCCTCGCCCATCATCCTCGCCTGATATCGCACCATCGGATTTCTATTTATTTTGATCGCTACATTTCCTCAGTCTTAAAAAGGTACAGCAGCGAGAAGGAGACCTTGATAATGTTGACTGGAGACACGGTCTACATAAAAATATTATGGACTAAGTGCAGGTTTTACCTTGTTCAATGTATATGTAATTTCATTTTTATTAATGCTCAATACCACTGAAAAGTCTCTCGCCGGCAATTTTATGATTAGACAGAACTGAAAAGAGCCATCCAGAACAAAGCAATTAAAATGGAAGACATCACTCAATAAGTCGTCTGAATAATAAAAAAAAAAACATTTTTTTGACAAAAATCGATTTTTTATTCATTAATGTAATCTCCTTGAAGAGCAATACAATCATTCCAACGCTTCTCTAACTTCTCAATGCCTTGCTCGTAGAAAGATTTGTCTTTAGCTCGAAATGGGCTTCAGTTTCAGCAATTGCCTCTTTATTTAAGCTGAATTTCTTACCGGCGAGCATTTTTTTGAGAATAACGAATTTCCAGTAGTCACTGGGCGGCTAGATTTGTACTATATGGTGGACGAGGAAGCAATTCAAAGTGTAATTCCTTCAATTTAACCACCCTTACCATCTACTCGGGAATCGGTGCTTTGTCTTGGTGAAACAGTGGTTTTTCTTCGACATATGAAGCCGTTTTTCCTTGATTTTTGCATTCAAACCATCCATCAACTATATTGTATTCGCTATTGATTGTCTCTCCCTTTTGGAGATAATTGATGAACAATTTTCCAAGCGCATCACAAAATACTGAATCCATAACCTTTCCAGCTGACTATTGTGCCTTCGGACGTGGTTCGCCGGCTTCAGAGCACTCAGATGATGATAGTTTTGATTTCGGAGCGAAGTGATGGATCCATGTTTCATTTATTGTCACATATCGACGCAAAAAATCTGATTTATTGCGTGTAAACATGGCCAAACACTGTTCTGATTCATCAACACGTTGTTGTTTTTGAGCGATTGTGAGTAAACGCAGCACCCACTTTAAAAAAGCTTTGTCATGGTGAATTATTTATGCATAATTGTAAACACACTGTCTTCTGATATCTTCACGGCCTTTGATATCTCGCGCAATTTCAATTTGACACATAGTCTTTTGAAAGTTGACACTTCATAAACTTCATATGAATTTGACAATGGCCGCGCCATCTGTGTGTCAGTCACACGACTTATTGAATGATGTAAAATGTTCCTTCTTACAGTAAGGACTTGTTCCTTTGTGATTATGACAAAGCAATGAAGATGTGGCTTGTGAAATAGCATATTTAAGTGATAATGAAGAACAACGTTTTACACTTTATTTTGCAAATTAGAAAAAAAAACAAGTTGAATTTGCTTGCGGTCTTAAGTATGAAATTATAAATTATCACATGGAATACTATGCTACTAGAAAACGAAATGTCTAAAAAATTATCACTTCACATAATGTTAATGAAAATAAGTCGGGAAGGTATTGCAGGTGGGATGGTAGAGTAATTTTTACCATATTATTCGGAGCTTTGTAAAAATTAAAAAAAAAGAAAATATATGCTTCATTAATTCTGTTAAAAATAAAATGATCATTTTTGAAACTGTTCAATAATATGAGTGACCAGCATTACATATTCCAGATTATAAGTTATCAAATTCTCCCGAATTCTAATTCAAGTGGGTTGGTCAAGTCGAGTCTGATCCCCGGGGCCCCGCTTAGGTCTGGGTGGCCCTAATCGGTGGAAATCGCTGGCGGATTTGATACAAATAGAATTAGTGGATTGGTTTTTCAAAACGATTCGGAGGTTACTTTCCAAATGGTCCACGTATAATATACTTATATTTTGCACTATTAGCCTCAGTAGCCACACACACGTTAGATTAATACTAATAGTGCAGTCAGTGAAGCTGTGCACCTTCAAATTTTTTGAAACAGAACCGATTCACTTGAAATTTGGCATATAGTTGGGAAAAAAGGTCAATAATCATTAGTGACTTAGCGCCGATTGACGCTTCTACCATTTTCAAAAAAAATGCCAGAAGTCGATAGAGAATCAAATTCTGAATAAAAAATTAATGAAGAATTTTCTTGAGAAATCAAGAGTTTTTTAGTTATTCACGATTGAAAAATGAGTGAATAACTCAAAAACTACGCATTTTATTGAAACAAATCTAATAAACAAGATTATAGCTCATGAAAAAAACAAAGAAATCATTTTTCATAAATTATTCCACGTCCAATATAAAGCAGTATATGATGAGTGAAAGTAGACTTATTTTCTTACTCGAATCGATGGGTTCAACTTCAAATAACGGGAAGGACGTTAATTTTACGTGCATAATGATCATGATGTTTTTTGTACCTTTAAAATGAGCACTTATAAAAGTAAATTGAAGAAGTTATAGTCAAAAATAAATTGGTATATTTTTTAAAGAAAAATGAGCAGTTACAGCTGTACGACCAGAATTAAAATCAAACGTAGACCATTTACAATTAGTTTTATTTTAGTGTTATTCATACGATTCTGAAGTTAGACCGGTTTAGAATACGTATTTTTTGAAAAATGTTCGGTAAAAGTTGAAAACGTATTATTCATTTTTCAAAAAGAATTGCCATAACTGCATTTTAACTCTGAAACTATTAAAGATACGTAAAAATTATATACAACAAAAATGTAGCCACTAATATTTTAGTTTTTTTATAATTCTGTAACTTGGAAAATAAAGGAGATATTGCCGTTTAAAGTATCCTCTTTAGTGAAAAAATGACCTGTCTCGAGCCCTTTCCCTTCAAAAAATAAAGGGCTTAAAAGATTTTTCATTTAAATGAGCTTATAGCTCTTGAAATTTTCTTTAAAATGCTTTTTATAGGATACTACAGCTTTAAAATTCGTCGATTTATGGTTAAAAAACCAATGACATTTTTTTGCTGCATTCTCATTTTTGGAGTCAAATGTTAAGATTTAAATGCGCGTTACACAATAAAAAAATTTTATTTGTCAATATTGATGCTGAAAATAAAATATAATTTTTCAAAAATAATATAAGGAAATTCTTATTTTAAATTATTCCCCGAAATTTAATCATTAAATAATGGACAAAGTAATTTTTCAACACTTTTTTAATTCAAGGGTGGTTTTGAAGGGTTAAAAGTCATTTTGTATACGATAAAAGACATTTATTTCAAATAACAAGCACCGTTGAAACATACCAATGTTTTAGAAAGCATTTTTTTCCATTTTTCTCAATACAGGGTTTGTTTTCTAGGGATTGAAAGAAAAAAATTCTTCTATTACCTTCAAAATCGCTTTTATTTAAATAATTATACTATTTAATTATATCAAATCTTCAAAAAGTGATTTTTTATCATTATTTTTTTCATAGGGGTTGTTTTTAAGGGTTACATATTAAGGGGTAGTAAACATTAAATATGCAATAAAATACGTTCGAGAGCAAGAAACACTATTTAATCTTTTTGTTTGAACAAGATTTTTACCAGTAAAAACATAATTTTTTTCACATAGGGGTAGTTTTTACCACTAAAAAATAAAAAGCGTCTATCGGACTTATGTCACTTTTGATATTGAGCATAAGGCGAAATTTATTCTAAATTTTCATTCAGTTTCAAAAAATTCGGAGGTTACACCTAATTTTCAGCATCACTGACTGTACTATAAGTTTTAGTACAAAATAAAAATGAGATAATTTCGTGTGTTTATCTTCAAAAATATGTCACCAATCGTTTAATTATTTTAAACGCATGTAAATTAAGAAATTTTAAGTTTCAAGTCATCTTCACTACTACCTGTCAGGATAAATATTTTGTCAAGTTTACAGGAAAGACTTAACATAATGTCAAATGAGAAACCACCTTCTGAATAATTTTGCATGAATTTAGAAACATCCTGTACAATAGAACATTTTTTTAATAAAAATGGTAATATTGTAAAATGCATTGTTCACTAATCTCCTCTCGTTATTCAAGGAGATTTTGAGAATCGATGTTTTTCCTCAATATTTTCTAAAACAACCACATGTGTACAAAGCCATTTTGAATATTGTAGTTTTTCATTTGGTCTCCGTCTCGCGTGTAGAATAAAAAGAAATAACAGGAAGTAAACTTGCCTCTTTCACCGCCCCCGTCCCTCCTCAAACTCACTTCCAACAGAAATAAGAAAACTCCTGAAATATATTTAATGCGGAATCTGTAAAGCACTATATTTTACTTTATATTCAAATTATGACTAAACAGCAATAAACATTTTAGACATGTACGACAAGGAGTGGAATGGAAAGAAAACAGACATGAAGAAACGCAGTGTTAGCGTCACACAGGAACAGCGTATCAGTTAGGGGTTGAGGGGCAGTTAAATATGAAAAAAACAATATTAGAGTTAAACGAGTTAACTGATAAAAATAAAGTGAATAGTAGTTTTTAAGACAATGCGTGTTCACAAAAAATTACTATTACAGGAGTAAGTTTGAAATTTTTGGAACCGTTTTTGACATTCATACTGAACACACTATTTAAACTACCACTACAATAACACTTACAAACTGTTTACCTTCAGTCTCTGAAGATGATATCTTGGTTATCGAAACGCGCGTCAGATAGTCTATTATTCTTTTTAAAAATTTAATGGATTGAGAATCTGAATTTTGACTTTAGAATTTGATTGAATTATAATTAAAAATAGCATTTACTCATACTTTTTGATGTGACACGGGATATATATATATATATATAATGAAAATGTATTAGTCGAAAAAAGCGGAAATTAGGACCCGCAATGACGTCAAAAACAAAACTTCGAAATGCGAAACTTCTTTAAGTCTAGTCTTTTAAGTCACTAGTCCCTTGCAACGCTACTGATAATACTGACTTATGTTAACAATATATGAGGGTTGTTTGAAAAGTTTTCGTCCTGAAAAAGAAGATAAGGCGCATTTTTTGCATTATCTTTTTTATTTTACACTTTTCCTTGCGCTACTCAAAACTCTTTAGCCCTTCCAAATATTAGTTTCAGTCCTTCTCCTCAAAATAGGTGTTCACCTATATGGATAACGTCCTCGTCTGATAAGAATCTGCTATTTTTAGCAGTCTACGTTTGTCATTCGACTCATATGTTGGTTCCATTGTTTTTTATGCTGTGATACTCATTCCTTAATGTTATCTAGATGACATAATCGTCTGATGTTTTCGTCGCTTTCTTGGTCTAATAGTGTTTTTCCCGAGATCGGCCTGAGAATTTTCGTTTCTGTGGCCTCCAAGAGTTGTTTGATTTTTGATGTTTCTGGTCTTGTTTCTAATGTATAGATCTGTCGCTTTGTGAATTCGTTGCTTTGTTTGCTACCTTGTTTGCTATAGCTACTTGTCCTTTTACCTCGTCTTCTACATCTCTATAACTGGTTATGTCATTTGCAATTCTTAAATTTCATTTTCTGTTGTATTATTTCACCTTCTAGTTCTAATTTGCATCTAATGGGACTTTTTGATGTTATGCATATGTTTTTTTCAGTCTAGATAATCCTATGATACTGTTTTCCTGTGAGATGAAGGGAGGAAATACGCGTATCTAGCTTGGAAAGAAAACCATAATAGAAAAAGTTGCATGAACTATCTGCGAGAAGTATGAAAGTTGAAGCTATCAAAATGATGTTTACAAGTTACACGGAGTTAAATAGGGTAATTAAATAGGCGATGGAGATTACAAAACATTCTCACCAGTGATTAAATTGAATCCGTATGGTGATAAATTGACGTTAATTAAACGTATAGGTCACGTATAAAAATGAGAACTCGGCTACAAATTCTAAAAAAAATGTGCGGAAGAGGAAAATTCACAGAGGCTTTATTAACAAATTTAAGCACTTATTAGCAATTAGAAGAAATTTTGATATAGTTGAAAATATGAAAAAAGCGATAAATGATATCAACAGATGATAATATTTGTCTAACGGATGTAGATAGCTGGCGTAAGTAAAACAAAGCTAAAGCTCTCTTGAGACAGAGCCTCAAAAACATCCGACACCTCTGTTAACCTCCAATTCTGTCTTGTGCTCTGCTTACCAGTCTTTTGCTTTTTCTTATTTTCCACTTACAATACATTATAATGCAAATTGACATAAAAAACACTCGACCAACTAACGTGAAGAAAACAAACAATTTTTTGTTTATAAAACCATTTATTTGTCGTATTATTACAACGTAAATTGTGTGCCAAAACTATTGAGACATACACTAAAAAAAAATTATGAAAAAACTATATTTAACAGAATATAATTGGGCTCTAGGCTCTAATAATCCCCCTATTTTAGCAAAACAATATTCAAATCTACATGCAGTCAAAACCTAATATAGCGACTTTGAAGGGATGTTAAAGTTTCCGACGTTATGTCCGATAGTTGTTATAAGCAATTAAATGTCAAAAAAGAAATAAAAATATTTATTGCAAAATAATTGGTGTATAAAAGTACTTAGCTCCTTGCAGTACGAGTTATAATACTACACTAGTTTTGAAAGTAATCAGTCATTTTAGTCTGTTTGTTTAGCCCAGTCTCAAATATTTTAACATTTCATACTCCTCAAGGTATAAATATCATCAGTATCAAACTGGTCGATAAAGACAACAAATTTAAAAAAAAAAAAACTGTAAAAACGCTAAGAGCCTCGGTTATTGTTGTTGTCTGAAACTGTTCTTCAGGGTCTTGCTGGTTTTTTTTTCTTCATCAGTGTTACGATTGTTACTTTCAGCTTCTGCAAGAATTCTGTCATCTGTTCCAAAAAATTTTTCTACCTCTGTATCAGTAGATCTTTGCAACTGAGCAACCAATTCAGCGAGTGGTATGTTGTCAACTTCATGTGTAGATTGTATCATTCTCGCTAACGGAATATCATCGTCGTCTTCCGCTTGTGAAGGAACCTACATGACGAAAGTAGCTGGCTATAATGGGCTGTGTTATCTTTTCCCAGGCTTCTAATACAATTAGAATAGCATCCAGAATACAAAGGCTTTTAGCCTTGTGTTTTTAAAGCTTCTATCACTGCTTGGTTCATAAAACAAAGGTGATATTGGGCGGTAAAAACACTAGCTTCATGCATTTCAAATTGGGGACTAAAGGGTGAGCGAGACAGTTGTCTACTAGAAGAAAAATTTTGTTTCCTTCAGACTCCAATCCTGCATCCCAGCTACACAGCCACTTTTCAAAAATTTGCGATCTTATACAGGACATAGTGTTGTTTTCATAATTTACAGACAAAGATTGAATGTTCTTAAAGCAACGTGGTTTTTTAGCTTTTCCTATCACGAAAAGTTTTCTTTTACATGAACCAGTCATGTTGCCACAACCAATACTGTAATTCTTGTTTTAGACAACTTTCCGCCCTTGAATTTAAGTGGTTTGTCAGGGGTTAAATAGTGAAACAGTCTGGTTTCATCAGCATTAAACTTGAAATTTCTTCTGGTGTATAATATTCTCACAGCGCAGACCACTTATGAGAGATCCACTCTTCAGGAACGCCAACCGCTTCACCACACACTTTTCCTGTCACAATATTATGACGAGCACGAAAACTTGTACATTAACAAAATTAAAACATGGAAAAATATTCACAAGTCAAATAAAAACATTTATAATTTTTTGAACAGTTTTAACCAAATTATTAAATACCAACATTAGATATAAATTCAATTTTGGGTATGTTCTAAGTTCAATTAATTTATTTGTAATGAAATAAAAATTCCAAGTAAGAAACTACTGATTTTCATCTACTTACTTTATTGAATGAACTTTACTTATGATTTTAGTCTTTTTTCATGTGTATCATTAGTTCCATCCCAAAAAATATGTATCAAGCTTGTCATTCATGCAATTATGAGTAACCAATTTTTTAGAAATCTATTATTCAAAACAAAAAATAGATGATGCACGATAAAAAGATTTAAAGAAAGTGGATCACACATTAGAAAACTCATCACTTCCAAAAAAACCTCAGGTCACACTGATAAGCCCTTTTCCAACTAAAGTCGAAATTAGGGGTAAATCAAGAATATTTGTGACTATAAGAAGCCAATAGAATGTTTAAAGATCATAGTACGATCTCTGATTAGAGAATATTTCAACTAGCATAGAATATGATTTAAATCTCCATATTCTTGTTATACAGTAATGATGAATAATTGGTCAATAATTCTTATGGGAGAAATTTATTTTTAATCATGTAGAAAATATAATGGCCCTATGCAGTTTTTATATTAAATCATTAGAAATTGGCATTCCAATTGAAATTACACCTGGTCTGATAAACAAAAAAGGAGCAGGCTTTTCTAATAAAATTGGAAAATATTCCATTTAGAACCAACAAGAATTTTACAAATGAGTTATTATGGTTGTTAATCTTTAATTTGTAATCCTGTTTTTTAATATTAAATTAGACAATATTTTGTCAATCATTTTAATATATTTACCATATAAATGAATTTAAAATAATCATTTGAACTTTTCTCTTGTACACATACAGTAGTGTTGAAAAAAGTTCAATTTATTCAAATGTATGTTCAGGAATATGTGCTTTCTGTTTCCATGAAAAAAAAAAATAACTAATACAAATATTAAAGATTGTTGAATAATACGATTTCTAAGAAAGATATTCACCAACAGAGTGAAATAAATACAAGAAAAAATGAAAAGACAATATATTAGAATAAATATTTTGGGGTAAGGGAATTATAGGAAAATAAAAAAATGCCAGAGAGACTAACAAACACTTAAAAGTAGTATATAATTATTTGCATTTAATATTCATTAACGTTAAAAGTTTTTGCGCACCACTTACAGATAAAGGTATTATGAAGTTATTGTCCTTAAATGGTCATCAATTAGTACCGATTAAGAGCCGTGGCGATATTAAATGCATAATAATCATGTTTATCAACCATTACGATCAAGTAAATTTACATCACATTGTAAAGACTTTAAATTCCTCTTTAGTGCTAAATGGAATAATGTTTACATCTTTAAACATAACCTAAGTGTTAAATATCACTTTACCTAAATATAATAGTGCTAAAAGGAACAAAAAACAAGTGAAGGGCAAATCGTTTAGCACATTAAGAATGTCTTCTGTAAAAGTCGTGTGAAAATAATTGTAATAAATGAAAAAACTACTTACATTTCTCAGAAAACTTCGAAATTCATATTAAAATTTTCCCATATTATTTTTCTCACATTACACAAAAATTTCAAGAAGACCCGGCAAGGTAACTCAATAATCGAGGCAAAAATTTAAACCACTATCCAAAAAAATTGAAGAATTAAACACCAAAAATTATCAAGAAAGATTACTGTATCACAACAAACAAATTTGATCGAAAAACCATGTGACTTAGAAGTTTTTTAACAAAATTTCTAGTGTTTACATGTCACTCTTCCACTAACAAATGAGTTTCTGTCTAGACGACAAGACGTATGTCAATATTCGTCAAAATCAAAATGGCTACGCCTTTAATTTGTTAGCAACGACAAACGTCGCCATTCACATTTCACGCTGATGGACAAAGATTGTTCACCAATATCGGTAAACGTACCTCTATTCTAAATAGTCGTAAAACACGCCCAACGCTTAATAGCTTGGGGTTAATTCAAATTGAACCGCCAAAAATAATATTTTATCTTGATCAAGGGACCTAATTTTTTTAAAATAATATATTATTTTTTGTGATGAATTGTAATAATATCTTTCATTGCAAACAAATTGTCTGTTTAGTTAAAAAAAATAAGGAGCATGCGCTTATCAATAATTTTTAGTTTTTAATCTTTACTATGTCGACTGTCAGACATACAATTGACTTGCTATGAATAACTGAAGGAGCCATATAAAAAATTGATTTGCAATTATTATTTATCAATCTCTCCAATTCCTCAACATAATTTGTTCATATTAATTTATATTGTGATATAATTTAGCTCCGCCTAGAATTGATATTCAATATTAAATTTTTTTAATACTTTCGCCATCTACCGCATATGTACTATAGCATAAATGAGGGAAATAAGAAATCTCTATTCTTTAGTGAATCCAATTTTTGGTCAACATATTTAACTATCTTTAAATCTGCTGCCAGCAATGTCAACCTATTTCAAATATGTGTGTAATGTCAGGATGTATGACTTGTTACGAGTATTGTTTTTAACTAAATTTAAACGGATGTTCAAATAGTTACCGATTTTAATTTAAAATGTAAAAGTGTGTTTTAGAAAATTTTGATTTTTTTTTCGCAAAAACTTGTTTAGTTTGTTATTCCACGTAAATGCTTCCTTAAAGCCATTAACTTTACTAATAATGAATTAGAATAGAACTGAGAAATGAAAAATGCTGAAAAGGAAGATGATAATGTAGAAAAAGAAAATGGTTGCACAAATAAGAAAAAAGGCAGGGAATATGAACGTGATAATGGATTTTCAGATTGGGTATGTTGTTTGATGTATACAATAATATATTTTTAAATAGATATATAGAAATGTATTGAAATGTTTGTTTCTCAATTTAAAAGGGCGGTTATAATGCTGCTAAAAGAGCAAAGCTTCTGGATCAGTTTGAAAACTGTGAAATCAAACAGATTTCAAATATTTTTCAAGATATTGCAATACATGTAAATGGGTTTACTAAACCTCCGATTGATGAGTTGAAAAATCTTATGGCTGCACATGGTGGACAATTTCATTTGTATCAACTTTCAACAACTACTCATATTATAGCTTCAAATCTACCAAATGTTAAGGTTAGTTTTCTTTACCAAATTGTACTTTACTAGATTAAGTAGCAGGTCATTCCATATGAAATCAACTCACTGAAATAAAAAAAATTACTTGACCCTGTCAGAATTTGCTCAAGTTTGGTATAAAGATTGTCCTTATAAAGATTAAGAAAAATGCTAAATTTTAAAAAAAATATCTTAAACAGTTTCAGAATTACTGCTGTGTCAAGTTTTCCAAAATCCACCAAAAAAATTTAACCAACATATTTTGAAATCACCATGGTGTAATGGCTGATGGGTTCATAGTTAAATACATAATAATTTTTAAAAAGGATATTTCATGAAACTATTAGTCGTCCTGCCTACTGAACTTAAACACGAACTTGAAACTAAATTGTTACTATTACATTTTAGTCAAAAGTTATTCAGAACTTTATGATTTTTGAAGTTTTAACAACTTCTTCAGATGTTATTACATAATACCTTCCTGTAGGAGTGGATCAACTTTACAAAGTACATCTGTCAGTGGTGTATCCAATTTTCTTGAATATGACAATTATGATGAAGGATCAGCAAGATGGAGAAAAGCAATTTTTAATTTATGTTCTAATAACATATTTCGCCATCAAACACAGCACACAAATTCTCGGGGAAGAAATCCAGATAAGACTGCAGGATATGTATTTTCAAAGATATATTACATCCCAAAGCTTTGTATGACATTATTTACTCATTGATTAAGTCTTTGTAATTTTCATCTCTATGGTTTCCTAGGAAATTTTGGACAACATTCACAAAACATTCCCAAGCGAGTTTTTCCAAATCATTCAGCTTTCCTCAAAGTTTGTATCCTTTGTTAGTATTTGTGGACTAATAAATATTCCCTTTTTAATTTTTGCCTCGCTGAGTTTGGGAAATTTCTCTTTCAGGTATAAGAATCTACTGCATCTTTAGAGAATGTTTCTATACATATCTTTGATACACTAGAATTTGTAATGAATATAAGCATGATATTGCTGTGTTCCCTGAATAATTACTGCTTGGTTGAAACAGGTATACACAAATTTCTTGGATTCAATATACTCTTCTCGTGTGGAGAAGGTGAAATTAATGCCAGATAAACTTTAAACTGGATAGGTGTTAGAATTTGGTAGTCATATGGAAGTTGTAGGCTTGCTTGGGCAGCAAGTCTCACTCTTGAGTGAAAGTGAAAGTACACATGCAATCAGTCCCTAAACTGATTTGGAGTCAGACCTGCAGACAAAACTAATATAACACAGATAGAAGAGAGAACTGGGGGTGAGCCTGTCTCAACTTAGTACTGCAATAGACCCTGCTGATTGTTATTTATGAATGTTTCCTGAAAATGCATTATAAATAAGTTATAACAACTATTTCCAACTTAAGTGAAAAATATTATTTTGTAAATAACTAAATTGTTATCTTAGAGACAACACTACTAGGTACATATTTAATTATGATAATTATCATCATTTCAAATAATTTAACTAAAGTTGACGTACATAGTATTAAACTTTTACAAAACATTTTTTTGAATTATTGTTTATTTATGAACTCATCAGCCTCCCTCTTTGAAATTTTCAGAATCACTCACCAAATGTATAATTTTTTTATAGGAATTTTTTGAAGATTGTCAAAAATACACAAAATCAAAATATTGAATTTGAATTTTTATAAGATGTGGTGTTGTATATCTCCTATACCTCTAGCTTAATTAGGAGATATAGTGATTTCAAAATATGTCTGTTACTTTCTTTTAGTGGATTTTGGGAAACTTTACATAGCCTTAAGTTTGGAACCATTTGAGATATTCATAAAAAAATTGACATCTTTCTTAATTACATGAGCACAATTCTGAAGGGGCCAGGTTCAAACCCAGTGTATCTTAATTTTAGATTAAACATCTTGGAACAACCCCTATTGTCAAACCAAACTGGATAACAGATAGTATAGATTTTGGAAAGCTTTTAGATTATCGAAGATATTTGTTATATAGCAATCAAAGTAAATCTCAACCAAGAATCGACTTTCCTATTTTGAATAAAGTATCAAATGCCATTTCTATAATAGAAGACGTTGAAATTCAAAAAAATACTGTAACTGTGAAGCAAGATGAACTTAAATCAGAAAAGGAAACTGATATTTCATCTTGTATTGATGATATTAATGGTAATAGATCAGTTGCTTCCTCTTCTACTGATAAAATAGTTTCTTGTAAAAAATCAGAACAAACTAAGTTGGCTGCAAAAACAGCTTCAGATCCAAATTTTTTAGAAGAATTTTATAACAATTCTAGGCTACATCTTATTTCAACATTGGGTGCTGAATTTAAACAACTTGTTGGCCAACTGAGAGATGCTTCGGATGGAAAATTTCCTGGAACTGAGAAACTGCTATTGCTCAAAGGTATTAATATCTAAATTATTGATTAAATATTTTGTTAATTTGGAACATTCATGTATAACAGTTCAAAATCACAATAATGCTTAAAAATGAAGGTTAAATAATCACATATATTATAGAAACTATTTCATCAAAACAAAAATATTTGTCTACATTTTTATCAAACACTTGTTTCGGTATCCTAGCCAAATAAAATTGTTAAAAAAAACTTATTGAGATATACATCTTGGCAAAGTTATTAGAAATCCCTTCTAGTTAGTTCTAAAACATGTCCAACCCTTAATAGTTTAATCTAGAATATACATTTTGATAGAATTGTTTATATTTTTAGTCTTGCAAAAGGTTATTTTCAATCAATGGAATTTGTATACTGTTTTAGGACAAAATAGTTCCCCTTTAATGTCAAGATCTGTAATAATGCATATAGATATGGACTGTTTTTTTGTTTCCGTTAGTATCCGAAATCATCCAGAATTAAAAGGGAAACCAGTAGCTATTACTCATGCTCGGAATGGGCAAATAACAAATGTGAAACCTGAACAGAAAGCTATTAGAGAACAAGAATTTGCATTGTATTCTGAAAGATTGCCTCTAGGAGTGACTTCCAGAGTAGAACAAATCGATAGTTTTTCTAGTATGTCTGAGATAGCCAGCTGCAGTTATGAAGCTAGAAAATATGGAATTAAAAATGGAACATTTTTGGGACAGGCTATTAAAGTGTGTCCCAAATTAGTTACTCTGCCATATGATTTTGAGGTATGTATTGTATTAATTTATCGAACTAATTATCAGTGTTTAATGATAACTAACTACTTTTTTACAAAATTCAATCAATATTTTCAGGGCATTAAAGAAGTATCCCATAATTTATATAAAACTATTGCTTCTTACACTCTTGACATAGAAGCTGTAAGTTGTGATGAAATGTATGTGGATATTACTAAAATTTTACAAGAAACTGGTCTTTCAGTGGAGGAATGGGCAGTGCATATTAGAAAAGAAATTATGAATGTTACAGGATGCCCTTGCTCTACAGGTAAAATGAAAAATAATAAATATCAACTAGTTATAAACAAAAAATATATGAAGCAAGTGAATAAGGGAAAACAAAAATAAAAGCACAAAAAAAGGAATGAAAAACCATAGAACAATGAAAAGATTATGGGAATCAGGTCTCAAGTCTCCTTTACATACTAAGCCACTAAACCTGTAGTTATGTTCAAAACAAGTCTCTTCCTTTCAGTCGAATGAGTATTGAAACTAACCATTAACACCATTTAAAATGGTATAGGATTTCATAAATGACTATATATTTACTAAAACCTACAATTCAGTTATTGTTCATAGGTGTATTGAAATTTTATTAAATGCAATAATTATTTAATATATTTCACTTACAATTAGTTAATTCTAGGTTTTGGGGCAAATAGACTTCAAGCGAGACTAGCAACGAAAAAGGCAAAACCTGAAGGGCAGTTCTATTTGAAACCAGATGCTGTAGAACAATACATGATGGATGTAGCTCTTTCCGATTTACCTGGTGTTGGTAGGGCCACTTTGGCGAAACTACATAAATTAGGGCTAAACAGCTGTGGGGATCTTCAGGTAATTTTATAATAGTTTTCTGAGAGATTTATCATTCGGTCAAACCTTTAGTATATTTCCATTTATAATGTTGGCCAGTTTTGTTCCCCATTTTTACAACTGTGTATATTTTAGTTGGTATCTTCGAAAATTCTTCAAAATGAATTGGGACAGAAAGCAGGAGAAACTATCAAACAGCAATCCATGGGAATCGATACTAGACCTCTAAATTTTCATCACGAAAGAAAATCAGTGTCGGCAGAAGTAAACTATGGCATAAGATTCAAGACTATAGAAGAATGTTACAGTTTTATACAAAATCTAGCTGTTGAAATTCATAACAGAATAAATGATATCAAAATGAGAGCCAGATGTTTAACATTAAAATTATTAGTAAGGGCACCTGAGGCTCCAGTGGTAAGTTATGCAATTATACCATTAGGTCTCAGAACAATCACTATAAATTTGATATTTATATGTGATTAAATGAGGGGATTAGTACTTACCTGAAGGTTATTAAAAATTAGATTTTCATCACTGTCTTTTATACAAAGTATAGGTATGAAAATATAAAATTTTATTATAACTTATATTATTTCCAATGAAGAGATATAAGAATTTTTAAATTCTTCTCAACTTTGATGAATTATGTGATGTGTCGACTGCCGTATAGGTTTTTATCCAAGCTTTCCAAACTAATTAATTTCAATGTAATACATGTACCATCACTTGATTTCAATTAATGAAAATCGTCACGTTTTCTGTAGAAAGCCTTCTACTGACAAACCAAATACAAACACTAGATAATAAGTCTTGTGGGCATGTCGGTGTCTACTTTCATTTTTTCTTTACTGAATGGTCAGCATCTAAACGCCCATATTTCTCACATTATATTGTGCTAATTAGTGAACTAACTGTTAAGGTTAACTAAGTTAGAATTTTTGGAACCGTTGGTGATATTTATACAGAACACACTGTTTACACTACCACTACACCAACATTCCCAATAACAATGTCTGACGCGCGTTTCAATAACCATGTCCTCGTCTTCAAATACCGAAGCCGTGCCTCAGACAGTGTAATTGTGAGAGTTGCTGTAGTGGGAATGTAAACAGTGTATTCAGTATAACTTTTAAGGTAACAAACAAATAACCAAGTGTTAAATATTGTTACAGTTAGACTATAGCTGTGGTGGTTTTGACCAGAAAGAGTTTATTAAGGTTTATAATGATTTTGAAAGACGCATTATTCCACTATCCTATATGGAACCAGTTGAAGGAAAAGTGCATTTTACTCTAAAATATAACTCATTTCATCAATAATATTTTTTCCTCAATTTTTGTTGCCAAATTAATTGTCTCATGTTTTACTTCTGGCATAACAGATATTATTCTTTAGTCTTGCAATTGAGAATGACCATGAGACATTTTAATTCATATATTTCAATCAAGAATATAATTGAGACCTCAATAATAAACTGAAAGTTTGATTCCTTTTGATTCAAAATATATTTATTTTTTGTTTAGGAAACCGCTAAATTTCTTGGACATGGTATTTGTGATAGTTTGACGAAAAGTACGACATCAAATGCAATTCTTAACAATCCACAAGTGATATTTAATGAAGCTAAGAGCCTGTATGAAAAATTGGGAGTAGATTTTGCAGATTTGAGAGGTGTTGGTCTTCAGTTGACCAAATTAGAAAAAAATGCTCCTATAAATAAGGCATTGAGTAATTTTCTGAAACAAGAAGTTAATACATTGAACCAGTTTGATAAAATTAAGGAATCGACAACAATTTCTAATAAAATAATAGATTCGAAACAAAGTGAAAATACTAAAGGCCTAAATTCTAATCTAGATAGAAATATAATGAAAACATCAACGGGTGCAAGAAGAGGAAGGCCAAAAGGTAGTAATAAGAGTACCAATAATGGAAACAAGTTATCAAAAAACGTAAGGAACAATACAGTTTTGCACAACTATTTTGATAAGAAGAAAAGTGTGGAACCTAGAATCAAACCTACACAGGTAAAACCCAATGTTCTGTACTTTGGATCATTTCAACTCCCAGAATTGTTAATGCTACATTGATCGATTTGATTAGTTTTGAGGTTACAAATAATCCATTTACATCTGGCATTATCATTGTTATTTTTTCAGTAAGTTCACTCTTTTTTCTTGAAATCCAATGTACTTTCAATATTAATTTGTAAAACAATGCAATAAAAACATGTCTCAAATAAAATTTTAGTACAATGGATCATTTTTTGGCAGTGCATGTTCTAAATTCCTAGCTGCAATATTGTTTTAATCATTTCAATTCCAAATTTCAAAAGGAAATAATAACTCTATTCTATATTATAGAATGTGCATCATAAAATTGATATAAACGTATTGAATGAGTTGCCAGAAGGTTTAAGAGATGAGATAATTAAAGAATATAAATTAAATTTAAAAGTTAAAGATAAACCACAAACGAAGCCGGATATAAAAAGTAATAAACATGTCCAAACAGAAGATACAGAAAATGTTACTACTAAAAATAATAAATCTGGAAATGGTGAGTTTCAAATTAAATTTAAATTATACCTATATTTTAACATTTACATCAGTACCTTACTTTTAGTTTTTTAATTTGTTTTTTCTTTCATTTCAGTGCAAACATCCCCATTTAGTAATCTTACGTGGGATCAAATTAAACCAATAATTAAAAAATGGACTGAATCAGAAGAAAGTCCAAGTGATACAGACATTGAGATGATAGCTATACATTTCAAACTTTTAGCGGTCAACCGACAAATTGAAATTTTAATGAGCGTTTTTAATTTTTTATATAGGTAAGATCAGGTTATAATTCAAATATATAATTAAATTGGAATGTTCCAAAATTAATACAAAAGTGTCAGTTGAAAATGTATTCTTTTAGATCGCATTTGAGTAACTACACCTAAATCCGCGTATATTACATGTCTAATAATCAATTATAAATAGTGGTAATTTGAGATTAATGGGAATAATGTAAGAATTATCAAATATATTCACCTTCTCTTTGGCAACACCAGGAGTTGTAAATTGAAAAATCATACTAGTCATTTAGGCCGAATACACACAGATCATCTCAAAAGAAACTCATTTGTAACGCAACTCACTAACCAGTTTGAAATGAGTAACAGTTGATGTTGCAATAGTTTTACAATCAAAATAAAACTTTTAAGCGCACACGGCTACTACTCGTAATCAGTAGGTGCAGAAGTAAAACGCAATTTTTCAATGTATTCAGACTTAGATAAGGAAGACGTCATTGATTATTATCAATACCGTAGATAATCAGACAACAGAGAGAATATTGGATCCGTCCTAAGTCAAAATGTGAACTCTTCTGTTCATAATAGCACAATAACAGTGTCAGACAGATATAACGTTTATAGCTTTTTATCGAATTTCTCCCTCAAATTTGAGGTTTAGTTCTTCATCACTCATATTGAAAAAAATAAAATAAACATGTGATAATCAAATGAAAAAATATCTGCAACGCAACTTTGACCGCAGAACCGTGGTCACGTACAACCAATTGCAAACTAGCTTCATTCGAGTCATATCGTGTACGGTTCCCTGCTGTTATACGTTGCGGAGATTGCCAAACCTATGCAATAGCAACTGGTATGCAACCTTTGTTTCAAAATAGTTGCATCGTGCGCGGTCGGCCTTAGAAACTCGTTTTAGTAAAATTACTGTGTTTATTTTATTTATTTATTAATTTGTCGTTTGTTGGAACTATATTTGTTATTTTTTTATGTAAAAAGCAAGCACAAGAGGATAAACCCTTTTAAACTCCAGTAATTCGAATGATGCTTGCTGTGTGGAGATGCCTGTGGATATTGATGTTAAACTTCTGTAGGTCGTAGTTTTTGAAAAAGACGTGCCTGGTTAGCTGATTTCACAGGCTTGTACTTCTCTAAAGGAAGGAGTCCCGATAAATTGATATTCTGGTCGTCTGCACGCAAACTCTTTGTTCACGAGTCACATCTGCCTGTCTAGTAGATCTACTGCTTTTGGTGGGATTATGTTTATGACCTTTCTTCTATACTCTGAGCTGTCAAAGTTTCTGGTGAACTCTGGATCGTCCATAAGTCGAATTGCTCTCTTCTGTATTGATTCGAGCATTCTCAGGGTATGCTTGGGGGCCGACCTCCAAATGTGTGAGCATTATTCCAGAGATGGACGAATAGGATAATTTGTACATTTGCAATAGAAGGTTGGACTGAATTATTTGCTTCGACGTGAGGTATATTATTTTTTAAACAGTTAATCTTGGATAGGGGATGTAGAATAGCTCCTATCACTTTGTTAAAATGAGAAAATAAATATGTTGTTCTAATACAATTATTCATTATTTATTTAAATATCTGGAAAGCACAAAATTGTTGAAGATTTTAATTACCTCAAGTTGTTATAAACCGAAATGAAGTATTGTTTACTTTTGAGTCAGTCACCAATTGGTTGGTAACTTCGGTAATTTTTGTGTTTAGTTTCTTCTCATTTGCTTCATTGGGTTTTAATTGTAACTCTTCTTCTGATCTACCTTATAACATTATGCACATAATTCTGAACAATATATATATATATATATATATATATATATATATATATATATATATATATATATATATATATATATATATATATATATATATATTAGGTTAGTAAAACTGAAATGTATTAATTATAATTAAATAAACAAATACCATGTGTTTAAAATGTGAATGGATGTTTTGCAAACATAGGCTAAAAAAATATGAATGAAATGAAAATAATGAATCAAATAACTTGTAAATATTCAATCATTGGTGATACAGTTACTGAAATTTATAGTCTTGATGAAAAATCAAACATGTAAAAGTTATTTTTAAGATTCGGATAAAGTGAAGAAATAATTTTTCTTTTCCATTGGGCTCAGTTGAGTTTTTGATCGCCCTCACACTGAGCACCACAGATATATGTTAAGAAGTAAATTATTATCAATCAATCTACCATTTCATTTTGTACAGTTCTAAAAATTCCGAGCTTCAAAGAATCATTTTGACAATTATAATATTTTCTTTAAAACTTTTGTATCAACTTTTTGAAGCTATGTACTAGTATTTAAGCTGTCATTTTAAATTTTTTAATGTGTTATTTTATATCACTAGATTTCTATATTTTTTTCTATTTTAGAATGTTTGCTTCTTTGAATTGTAATTGGCATCAGGCCTATTTTAAAATAGTCAACACAACACAGGAGGGAATGGTAGCAAGATATGGGCACACACTATTAGTGCAAAGGCAATTTTCTTGTTGTAAAATGTGACAGAAATTGTACAAAATAATGCGAAAGCTTGGGAAATCTTACAATTATCATTATTTTGAAGTTTGTCAAACAAACATTATATTACATAAATTTTTTAACAATTGCACATCACAAATTTATTTATATATATATATTTTAATATATTTAATTTTTTAAGAACGGGTTTTTTATTTAATATTAAATTCTTTACAAATAAAATTGATCAAATCTATTGATTACTGCGTCTTATCAAGGCAATCCTATCCATGTGCAAATCACATAAACCACTTTTTATTTTGGCGAAAACCGCAAGAAAATCCGTTCAGTACTTTTTGAAATTAACGCAAGCTGACAGACGTAGTTGACGTGGAAGTTCTCGAACCATTGGTATTGTTTACTTTCAGTCTCTAAAGTCGATAACTTGATTTGCGAAACGCGCGTCCGATCGTGTAATTGTGAGTGCTGGTGTAGTGTTCATGTAACATTGTCATCAAACGCAGTGGAGGACTTTGTTTTATTGTATATGGTGACAATGTATATCAGGGGTGGGCAAATACTTTTAAGCCCGGGCGAACATTTTTCCCCCGGCATGAGGACCATACCGCATAGACTAGGCACACGCAAATTTTTTGTGTTGAGTTTTTTTCACTGTCCAAAATATGTTTCTAGCAGAAACACTATAAGTATTAATTTAAAGCATTTGGACAGAGAAATTTGACAGTTTATAAATTTATATTACTATTATCACTTAATAATATTAAATAATAATTTAGAATATTTGCAAAATAACGAACACTAATCTTAAAAAAAATGACGAGTATATACCAGTGCTAAATCAAAATAAATAGTACGCGAGCTGCGACCAGTTGTCCCTCGAAGAGTTAAAGTAATGCACGTTCAGATATATGTAATCAGCCGACCACCTGTTTTGTGAGAGTATGTAGCATTGTTGATTCTATTAAAATCGCTTATAAGAGATTAAAAAAATTACATGCAGGATTTTTCAACACGCCGGATAAAGTAAATAAAAGAGCCGAATCCCATCCGAGGGCCGGCTTCTACCCACCCCTGATGTATATCTTCAAAACTACAATTCTTACAAAATCAAAAGCAGTATCTTCCTGGCATACTTTCATGTAACGCACTTATGTGAAATGTGAACCTATCATCCATTAAGATTATGTAATAGCACAATCTCCACATCAATATATAGTGTTAACTAACCTAACCAACCAATATGCATATTAAGTTCTCATACTCATAGTAATGAGTTAATACACAACATTTTAAACGTTTTTTATTAATGAGAAGAATGTAGGTTAAGATTTTCTGCATTCTAGTATGTAATTACTACAGAACTGATCTATTAGTTATAACTACCCACCATTAACTACAGTTGCACAGAATGTTTACAGTCGAACTTTCAAAATTATACTAACGATATCGCTACAAGGTACCAAGATTTATTCCACCCAAAAATGGCATTACTAATCTCAAAGTGATATTAAAAATGGCAACGATGGAAAAAATGATTATTATATTAGTAAGATTGGCGCGACTTGAATTCTTATGGTTTATTATCATTAAGTAAACTAACTACAATTTTATGTATATTTTATCGGTCAACGATTTGAAAGAAATTGCGTTCCAATTACGTGGTTATGCAGTGGAACGGTAAAGGGTTCAAGTTTGACTGAAATGTACAAATCTATCTTTTTTGGTTCTCAATGTTTTATTGCATTTTTTGTCCTCTATGTTTGATTTAGAATATCTGAAGCTTGCAATGTCCTTCAATTTATACATCTATTGGGTGTTTTTCATTAAATGACTATTGTTAAATAACTTTTTTCCTTTTATGATTGTTGAATTGAACCAATAGCAGAGTGCTGATCAAGTCTTATATGAATTTAATGAATCACTCTAAACCTGCCTCTCTCAAATGGGTTTCTATCAACCTACAATCAGGACAAAGGGTTTTTTGTTGAAGTGAATAAAGAAAAACACTACATGCAAAAGTTAAAAAATAATAATTTGAGAAGTCTCTACATGATTAATTCATTTTGATTCTCTAATTCAACTACTTTTTATGATGTAAATGAAAAAAAAAACAACAAAGGATTACTTTAAACGTGACTTTATTCCTCAAACAATGTATACATTAAAATGTTATCATTAACAGAACTACTTCAGAATAAATACATATATTGCAGTAAATTACAGGGGTCCAGATCAGAAATAACCGACTGGACAATAATTTTTTGCAACAGATATGTTATAACAGTCAAAATTATTTGATCTGGTCCAACAGGTAAATCACCTGTGATTGTTTAGCGACGCCAAAGCCGAAAACAATCGCCTGTCTCAAGCCACGTTTCTGACAGGGGATTGATGACCCAACAGCTATAACCATTTATTGCTGTGACCTTTTAATCACCTGCATATACTTTACATTACGATATAAGATAAATTAAATCGTAGTTAGTACGTGAAATAACATCTTTTTTCCATTTACAATTTCAATATTTCTTTTGGTTTGTTTCTGAAATAAAATTAAATTTAATCTAAATTCAAGTATATAAAAAACTACATTATTAATCAAATTACTTGGAATTCTTTTAAAAACGCTTTAAAATGCCAAACAAAGATTCATTGTACACGTGGCAATGAAATAAATTAATAAAATCTATGGACATTGAGATTATTAACTGAACATTGGCAGTAACTAGAAAGTAGAATAGAATATAAATCGCATTAAAGAGACTCTGCATACCTTTCTAGTGATTTAATTCATTTGAATGACGCTAATAAAACAAAAATACATCTCAATAGAGCAAATAATGTTTTAGCATTTATTATTTCAGTTATTTAAAAATCCAAGACAGACATTTAAAATTTTTCTATCTGCAGTTTACAAATTTCATTCTTGATCCTATGTTGATCGTAATATATAGCAATACAGGGGGCTTCATCAATCCAACAGCTTTATTGCTGTGACTGACATCGCCTGTCTTTTTCTACGAGACCCTCCCTAAGTGCAAACAGTAGTTTGGTTGCTTCAAAGCAAAAATAATTATTGCTGTCGTTGCAAAAATGACAGATTATGACCACACAAAACACAAGAAGTGTTAGTGTGCAATTCGTGCAGGTTTCATTAAGCTTAACTTTTCTATTTGCCAAGATTTTTTGTGTCTATATCAACAAGAAATAAGTAATGATTCGATAAGGAAACAGTTTAAAAAGTTAAATATGAAGTCCGGAGGGGAGAGCACTACGTAGTAAAGGTATGCGGCGCATGAATATGGAGGGCCCCACTGACAAAGTGATCATTGAAAGAGATCGTTTTGATGCTAACAGGTACATTGTTGACGTAATAAAGCCACAAGTTGTGCCTTTCGCTCCATTTGTAGAAAAAAAGTTTCAATCATTATTTAAAACTACAAAAGAGATTAAAGCCAGGCAATATATAACTTTAACATATTTTCAATAGAGCCTCTTTGGATGTTTACAAGCTTTATCAAGTCAAATGCACAAGTTACATGAGGTATTTCTTAAGACTTGTTGAAATATGAAATACTCTTGACTGAAACGAAATTGAGAGTATCTATAGATGTTTGACACCATAGGAGGAAAAACACACTATTCAAATTTAAAATTTTGTTTCAAACATCGATTTATAAATTCATACATCAATAGTTGACAGTAAGAAATAACAATAAATTATTTTTTGTGAAGTTTCAATTACAACTCCACAAATGTAATATAAATAATTTTGATCAAACTTTGTTGAGTTAACATATGACCAAGTACATACTAGTTTAAGTGCTTCTATAGTGCAATCAATCTGAATTCAGTATGTGGAAATATGATTACCTATCTTATTATGATGAGTACTTCATACAAAAAATGTATTAATACGTTCGATAATCACTAACCACACTAATGTACGAAATGAAAAAACAAAAGGGTGAACAAACAATAAAATTCAGCAACTCAATTATTTTGGCTAAAAAGCACCTTCCATATTTGATTCATCCAAGAAAATTATCTAAAATTTAGTATTTAAATAAGAGGAAATATATTCTGGGGTGCAAAAGAAATAGAAAATTGTGAAATATGTGTCATATAACAGATATGTCCTTCTTATATTAGTCATAATACAAACTATGATAATACAAAGAAGTATAAGTTTTTTTGTGAATTTTTATTTATGAACTAAAACAAAAAATCGAATTTTTGTCTCTTTGGGCAACCAGGTAAACAATGATGGTAATAGTTAATATTTTAAACCGTATTTGAGAAACTTATAGCAATAGAAGGGTTGTAACCAATAATATATCAACCACATGAAGGTATTGAAAATAATCATGAAACTACAGCTTTATGCAAACCCAATATTTTACTACCTATCAAGAACAGTCGCTATCCATTGCCAACGACAATGTTTGGGTAATAATTGTAGATAACAATTGAATAGACCCAGTGTTCCTCCCAAATACTTGAAACTAAAAGAGATACTGTAACAAGATGAAAACCTCCAATAAGCCCACATTTTGTCAAATATTAAAATAGAGGTGAACTGATATTATCTAAATTGAAGGAACGTGAAAGCTTCATCTTACCATTCACTACTAAGTTGCTTTAAACGTAGGTGTCATATAGGTCCTTAGTGGAAGTATGTAAAAAAATATTCCATCCAAAATACTCTATATCAACAATATTTCTGTCTGTTGATCAAGTTTACAGAAGACGGATATAAACTACTGGAACTTGTTAGTAAAATGGTAGCTGAACCAAATATGTGAACAAAGATATTCAATTGAAGAGAGTCCTCAACACAATTAGATATTTCCAGGGTTTTGAGAAAAATGAGGTAACCGCAGCTTATTCCATCCGAGTTGTAAAAAATAATAAGAATATAAATTTCATAGATTATTAATAAAGATATCTTTTAGAGATAGGGCATTACGAATAATGCATACATCAACTGCAACAATTAATGTTTCAGTGAAAATGTTAATAAACAGTCCAAATATTTAAATAATGGAAATTATTTTCAATTCTTTCGAAATGTATCACTAGAAAACTTGAAATCGTGTTGTGAAAACATATTGTGGGTGATAATAATTGACATGATATCAAAGGAGTGTAAAAATTTTATTTTGGATTTGACTGTACGAAAGCAGTTTTCATATGTGAAGTGTAGACCATATAAGAAAATGATTCCTTTTTGCACCGATACGTAACGATAAAATAATAATATTGGATCCATTAGAGTGAATTATAAGTGGGCCTCACTAGTTGCCCAAAAGACACAAAGGTAATTGATTATGTAAATTTCAGGACCGGCAAACATATTCAGATTCTCTATCTGAGTCATCCAACAACCGAAAAACACACATATCCCACAGCTATGATGGTTACTTTCCCTTTTCCCCATTTCATTTCCCCTCTGCATATTTTGATACAAATGCATAAGACATTTTAAATTAATAATATAAAAAATTTATTCCTGGATGGTATGACATTTGTTCATCAGACCTAATTAAAAAATTTCAACATAATTGAAAAATTTGCTCAGCTATTCTTCAAAAGAATCCATAGACTTTTCTTGTCGTTAAATGTGAAACCAATAGAGACTATAAGATACTGTAAGATATGCTAAAATTTGATTCATTTATCCTTAACTCTTGTTTTCATATTCTTTAAATTTACTATTTTTTTAGTATTTAATTATAGGAAATAATTAAATATCATTACTAAAATAACAAAATGCGTTGCATAATTTGTGCTGTTCATTCACTTAATAGTAAGGGAGTGGGAGATATAAATAAGTGAGCTAATAAATCCCTTTACAGTATCCAGTATTATAACTCATTTAAGTTTAAAACTATGTACAGAATACGATCCTCACATTTTGTATATTCAACTCCATCCAGCTCCCCGTCTAATAATATTTATAATTTTTTTAATTATAATTGTATCTCTATTACAAAATTTTCAAAGGTTTATTTGAAATTGTTAACTAAATTTTCTAGATTGTTTTTGCACCACCAATATATTCAACCTATTTAAACACAATTTTAGTCAGATTGGAGCTCAATATAAGGAACATTACAAAAATGGTTACCATTATATTTTTACGTGATTTACCTGGATTTTTCGATTTATGTCTAAAAGTTTAAATTAACAAAAATGAAAGATTATTTACAACTTTTTTTAAAAAACATTCAAATGTTCACTTATACTGTGGTTTCAATCTTCTAAAGAATGTAAGACCCATTCACCGTATTTTTATAGAGGAATAATAAAATTTGCGTACCTTTTCACGTCTCACATTTTTCTAAGAAGACTTCACAAACTTTCGCTAATACGTTTTTATATAATAATTGATCTATGACCTACCTTCGCTGAATTACAATATGCTCTATCCAAAATGTTATTAATAACTTATTATACATACACTCTATATAATTTAAAAATTTACGGTGCCTTGTATTCAACTAGGAACAAACCAAAATCAGTTAAAAAATTATAAATAGATTTGAAAATAAAAACAAAAATCGTTATCAATTACTTTTTTTATGAAACAAAATTGTTATAAGAAGTGATAAGGTCAGCTGGTTTTAATACTAATTACAATGAAATAGAGATAAATATTTACTCAATCTAAATTGATTACATCATTACAAACAACATTTATTAGATATAGTTTAGCTGAATACAAATCACTCATTTTGACAAGGTCAAACGCGCGCATTAATTTTACTTAAATTATTTACAGAAGCCTTAATAAATATTTCATTGTTGCCTGGTATATTTATTTTTATGTATAAATGAGCGAATGACCCTTCAAAAATATTAATTTACAAAAAGGTATATTAGGGTAGGTTGCTTACCTTTTAATAAAATATGATTATTTAATCAAAATATATAAAAAAAGGAGTTGTACGAACCTGCCAGCCTAGAAAAACGAATTTTAACCATTAATTTTTGGCTAAAATTAATAAAATATTTACATTTTTCGATATGGCTTTGCAATAACAAATATTTAAGAAATCAGAATGAATTCTATTTTCTACGAAACGAAATAGGAAAAATGAATGTTACCTGTTACTAAGATTCTGTTTTTTTTTTATGACATAAAACACCACTGAAACGGAAGCTTGGCTTGGCATAGCTAACAAAAAAAAATTGGAATATTTGGAAGAGAAGTTGATAAGTAATTTATCTAAACTATAAAAAATATATGTATGGAAAAATTTAAAAATTACAGAACAACAGAAGAATTTGGAACTAAAGATTCGTTAAGCTCTACCCTTTTCAACATATTCACAAATCACATAATTAGATAGTAAATCATACACACAAAAACTAGACGTGGTAATAAGAAGCATACAACCAGCAGGGGCGCAACAACCTAAATTTCAAAGCGAATTCTTTAAAATGATTATTGCAATGGGCTTGTTAGCGAATCATGCTTTATATTACCATTATTCACTATCACAGTACTACTACAGAGAATACAACAAAAAATGTATATGTCTGTTTCATTGATTTCCAGAAGGCCTTTGATAAAGTTCAACTCGATAAACTTATGGATAATTTAACAACTATTAACTTCGATCCAACAATATACGATTAATCAAAAATATCTAGTACAATCAAACGACAGTGGTACGTGATGAGGACATGGAGACAGATGAAATAGAAATTCAAAAGGGAGTTTGCCAAGGCTGCGTTCTTTCTCCACTATTTGATCTATATTTTCAGTTTGTCTTTCAGAAAGTGCTGGAAGAGAGACATGAGTGGGTAAACATCGGAGGAACATTAATCAACAACTTAAGATTCGCCGATGATACTGCTATAATAGCTGAGAGCCAAGATCTTCAAATCCTATTAGAAAGAATCAACTGAGAATGTGCAAATGTAGGACTTACTATAATTATTAAAAACACTAAATTCATGGTTATAAGTGAAAACCAAAATATCATTATCAGCACTATTCTCACATTGAATGGAAAACAAATAGAATTGATACAAAAATACAAGTATCTTGGTTCAGTCATAAAAGCTCAAATGGATCCAGACGAAGAAATAGAGATCAGAATTGAAATGGCTCGAAAGGCATTGGTCAAGTACTTTTCAATGTTTGCAAACAGAAATCTAAACCTCCAAATCAGAATAGGATTCATGGAATGTTATGTGTGGTCAGTACTGCTGCACGGAGTGGAAACTTGGATCTTGAAAGCTCAAATGATCAAAAAAATTTGAGGCATTTGAAATGTGGCTCTATAGACGCATCCTGAAGATACCCTGGACTCTTAAAAGAAAGCTGTTGACAATTATTAAGATAAGAAAAACATCTTACATAGGACACATCTTACGCAACGACAAATACCTACTGCTACAGAACAAAATGCTGGGCAGTGGTGGATTTACCAACAGGCTGAGTAAGCTGTAGCTATGGCGACAAATTTCAATGGGCGGCAAATTTATTTACCAAATTTTAAAAAAAATATTGTTCCCAAGGAGAATATGAATTCTAAATTTTTTATAGAAAGAAAAGTAATTTGTAAAATATGTTAATATGTTATAATTTAGATATAAGGTATTCAATTTCAGAGGTGATTGGAGGCGGCAAAAGATGAATAGCCTACAGGCGGCAAAACGGTAAATCCGCCACTGATGAATTCACACTAGTTTTCAGATCAATACACACTTATGGAAATATATGGATATAGAAATTGAAATATTTGAGAGCAACCAAAGGATGGACAGAATAAAGAAAATATACATTAGAAGTTGAAAAGAAGCTACAAAGAATATGGGAAATCAAAATAGTTACCAAAAAACGAGGAAAGAGACAACACAAGTACAGTAGGGCCTCGACAATCCGGACTCCCGCTTTTTCGGCGATTGGTGTAATCCGGCAGGGCAATGACGAACCAGAAGATGAAGAATCAAGAATGGGTTTCTGGTAGTGGTGAAAGCGATTTACAAAGATATGTAGTGTAAACTGATGTGGAGATTGTACGAACGGCAATGTGTGAGGTCGGTGAGCAAGAGCGTTGAAGTTCTCACCTCCACAAAAGTGGATAATTCAAAGGCAGTAGGAGTTTTAAACATTGCTTTGAAACGGAGTTAAGAATTTGATAAACACAAAATTGTTTCTCTGTCGACTTAGAGGCCCTTTTTTAATGTAAAAAATTGATTAAAGAAACTAAGGTTGAACATGTGTTTTATTACCATTAAATATGGCATTCTAAAATCCGGAGAAGGTATTGTTATATGTAGGAGTATACAAAAGGATAATCAATTGTTCTATATAGAATGGAAACCATTGAAACAGAAACTTGGTTGTCCCTCTGTCAAGAAAATCAATAATTATTGACTGATTTAAGCAGAGAAAGACAAAATTGATTTAATGAAAAAAGAAGATAAAGTCAATATTCTTAATTCCTCATAAGAATGTGTAGAACGAGTAGTTTCTGGGACTATAGTGAGTGAAACTTGTTTAAAATGCAATAGGTAGTTAGAAAGGTGTCTCTCATTTATTTACTGAGTAAAAAGGGTGAATAACGATCACTACACGACCCAACTGGATTGTTTAATCGAGGATGCGATCCCATATATACGAAAATTTCTTATGGAAAACTGCTTGGAATTAAAATTCGTTTTTCAAAATATCCGTTAATTCAACTTCGTCTTTGAAGAGAAACATGTTAATAATCAAGATTGCACAAACCTTTCCAGAAGGAAAATTCCATGAAATCAAAAAATAAAATAAAATGTTACATACCCTTTCGGCAGGTATTTTGTATCGGATTGTACTTTTGTTTGTACTTTTTTCAAAACCTGTCAAAATAAAATAATTAGGAATTATGAGTGACCATGGAAAATAGACAACGCTGTCCCTAGCCATGCAAATTAATGAGAACAATGTAGTTCGATGTATTTTCTTGGAAAATGTAGATAAAAGAAATCGTTCAGACCAAAAACAACATTTTCCTTTCATTATTCCTCGTCAGATATTTGGTATTTTGAACTGCCTAATGAAATATAAAATTATACCACCATGTCATGTACAATTTATTTGATAGCAACTAGGATAAAAAAATAGTCCTTATGTTATAAGCTCTATCAAAAAATTTAATCTCGTTTATCCGCTATATGTTATCCTCAATTCCTTTTATCACCTACTACAACGGTTCAAAAGTGAATTAAAGTAATCTAATCGATTTCTTTTGTCTGTACCTTAATCGCAAGAAAATCGGTGGGTTATAAGTGAAAAAAAATAAATGAATAAAAAGTTGTGGCCAACAAGGAAAAACAATTGAATCCTAACGTTAATAATTTTTGACTTATTCTTAAACTTGCGGATGATAAACGAGGTACATCGGAGATCATCTGAAACGTGGTTGCATCAGCACAGGTCCTGCCGGAAACATAGGTGTACCATACATCATACCTGGTGGCATTCCAATCATACCTAATGACAAAAATAATATTCAAACACTAAGTTTTTCTGCTTGGAAGTAACACTGAGTTTGGTATATTGTCATTTTTTAATTAGTTTTGTTTGGAAATTTCGAAGAAACAGAAACTGAGACTTTGATTAATACCGATGAAAAATATTATTGAAATTGGAATTATTTCGCATGAATATTCTGCTTGAGCTAAAACATTTTGGAAGTTTTTATCAATTGCAACTTGTCCTTACGCATATGTTCAATATTCTATTGCATATAGGCAAACAAAAGACGCAAAACTAAACTTCTGAACAAAATTAACGCAGCACTCGATTTTCTTTATTTATTGATAACTGACTGGCCTGGACAGTGAAAGTTGCTATTTTAGTTAACTATAGTATCACGTAATCTTGTTTTGACATTAAACTTCGTTTTAGATTAAAACTATGTTAAAATTTTCTTAAAAATTGCTGATTAAAGCAAAAGTTTCTGTTAGAAGCAAGCTATTGATTGTAATTATTTTTATTGCATGCATATTTGGAAGTTCATTTGGAAGTATATCAAGTGAAAAAATGAACCGCAAAAGAAATTTGTCAATGAAGGAGGCAGTGCGAACATCAACTCTCCTGAATGAAGGATATTTAATGCTGGTGTGTTAGGAAGACATCATTCTAGCGTCTGTCGCATAGAGAGGCGACGTAATGAAACAGGTTCGTACCATCGAAGACTAGGAGAAGGGCGAAGACGTTGCACTAGGCAAACTGATGATTTTTTTTGGAAGTACGTGCTCTCGGAAACAGGAGAGTCACCAACAATCTGCTAAAAAAAATGAATTATCAGAGGTTAAAAGACGTTTACATGAAGCAGAGTTAAGCAACAGAAGATCAGCCATAAACCATTGCTTACTAGAGAACACAGTTCAGAGATTAAATTTTGCAAAACTACATCAGAATTGGAGCGGGTTTTGTTCTTCGATGAAACTAGAGTTAGCCTTAAAGCTCCAGATTAACGTAAGCGTGTCTGTCGAAGGCAAGAAGAAAGGTTTGCCAGCTATAATATTTCTTCTAAAGTGCCTTTTTATGATGGCTCTAAAGTGTTTTGGGGAGGAAATTGCTTCGATACGTACGAGGTCTATAAATGTCCAATATTACTTAGACAAAAATATTGTCGACCATGTAATGCCTTTTGCTGGGTCTAATTTTTTATTCATGCAGGACAACGCTCATACCCACGTAGCTAGACAGGTTATTGGCTATTCACATGATGTCAATATCCTATTATTAGAGTGGCCACCTAACAGTCCGGATATGAATTCTATAGAAGATCTATGGGACTATCTTAAAAAGAGGATTAGAAGTCATAGTCCCTCTGTTTCTAATCACAACCAACTCGTAGAGGTAGCTACTGAAGAATGGGAGAATATACCGCAAGCTTTTGTTAAACATTTGATATCAAGAGTGCTGTAACGCACGAATGCAGTGACAAAAAGTAGAGGAGTAGAGGCCTACGCGGTATTAAGATTTACCCATATCCATTTATTTTCTTTTACCAATTTTTAGTTTTTTCACTTTGGAGGTATGATATCTTGCATTTCCAACAAAAACAAACTTTTATGGAAAAAATGAGGCAAATTGAGGTTGTGTCAAGGTCATATTCGACGAATTTGTAGGTGTTCATTATTATTTCAATGTAACTTAGTTTTATTTTGTATTTATATTGTAAATATTCAGATTAATTAAAGTGGCGCGTTAATTTTCTCCAAGAGAGTATTTTGAATATTCAAATTTTAAATATAAATCTATAGCAACAATGAAGATATCAAGCAAAGTTTTTATGTTTTGAAGAAATTTTTTGTATACAATGAAAATATTACCACGCAAGTTGGAAAAACGGATCTTGCTTTGTAAATTAGCGGATGCTGCATATATCAAAAGCTGTATTCAAATCAGAATTTGAATTAATGATAAATTTCAATTCCAATAAAATTTTCATCTAAATTTAAAATCGATTGAAAGATGCTTGATTTGCATTTTCTAGAAATATAATTTGAAACAAAAATTTAGAGGGCACAAAACTAAAATCTATACTCACCTTGAGGAAAAATTAAAAAAAAAACATCTAATATTTATTAAGCCTAGCATCGGACACACAGCTAAGAAAACTACAATACCACACATTAGGAAAGTGTTTTTTAATTAATCTGATAACTAACAGAAACGTTTTATTGCTCTCTAAAGTTTAAGGTTTATTAATTTGTATTGTACATTTCTTTTTTATTTATTTGATAATTGCAAAAGTAAAAAAGAATAGTATCTTATGGAATTATCCATAGTTGCAAAATATTTATAAGAACAAATTAGAAAAGTTCATTTAAACCAAGTTGGAATTTTTGGAACCGTTGGTGATATGCATACTGAACACACTGTTTATACTAACACTCACGATTACACTATCCGAAGCGCGTTTCTTTAACCAAGTTATCGTCTTCAGAGACTGAAGGTACACTTGACTTGACTTACCTGTTTTATACTGAATTGTCCCACCAATAAACTATTCCTGCGAAAATTAATTCCAAAGGGTAACTTCCTTGGTGGGAGCCTACATATTTATTCCATATCTACTAAACTATAGAGTGGGGTTTAAGGAATTGGTCCTTTGTCCCTATTTAAGCTTTTCTTACCTATTGAGCAATCTCAATTTAAATAAGGGCAATGACCAATTCCTTACAACCCACTCTATAGTTTAGTAGTCAAGGAACAAATGTGAGATTCCCGTCAATTTCGGAATTAATTTTCGCGGGAGAATGTTTATTGGCGGGAAAATCCAGTTTAAAACGGGTAAGTCTCTGAAGACGATAACTTGGTTATCGAAACACGCGTCAGACAGTGTACTTGTGAGTCTTGGAGTAGTGGTGTGTAAACAGTGTGTTCAGTATAAAAGTACCTTATAAAGCAAATGATATTATAGGAGTTTTAGAATAATAATTGAAATGTTTGAAGTAGTTTCACCAATTAATATATACTTCACATGAGTGGGAAAGTAATATGGAAAATTGTGTTTTTATGTGTGATAGTTTTGAGTCATTACAATTAGTAAGAAATGACGCATCTTTGAAATGATGTTATTGATTATTTTGTAAGTGTTGGAATGATTGTATTGCTCTTGATGCATTAATGAATAAAATCGATTTTTGACAAAAAAATGTGTTTTTCTTAGTTAGTGATGTTTCATCTACTTTTTTAAACTGAATAACAATATACGATAATAGAGGATATGTGTGTGATTTTATACAGTATGGAAATTGAGTTTAAATTGATAAATAAATAAATTTTGTGAGCGCGAAGAAATTATAGAATTGAAAATGAATGATAGACTTTTACCAAATATTACATAGCTACATAAGAAAATGTCCTTAAGATATTAATAACAAAAATGGTAGAATTTGTAATTTACACATGATATATTATTATATTATAGCTCGATTAGATTCTACCTATTGATTAAATATACAGAGGCATAACGAAAATGTGTTCAAAATTAAATATATATATATATATATATAAATAAATTTTTCAGTTAAATTGGATGCAGCTCTTACTGAGTCTCGAAGCACCTTAGTTTAGTGAACAATTAACAAGATTAAGTTACGGTTGATAAGGACATTTTTGAAAATTGAAACAGTAATATATAGTAAAGGCATAAAATAGTGTTTGGTGATTTATGTTTTTCTTGTGTGGCAACCGCTCCTATTATCAATTATTTCAGCACGAAGTTGATTAGATCAATCAATTCAGTTATATTGGTATTTTGTATTGACATCCAGAAACCAATCAACAATTTGATTTATACATTGAACACAAAATACTGTTACTGCATACCTTCCAGTTTTGTGATAAATAAGACAATGTACAATACAAATTACTCAGCTAAAAGAGAACGAAAATAAATATTAGAAACCAAATACTTCCTCCAAAACACTAAAAATGACAATATCCAAAATCTACATAAAATTATAGGTTTTTGTGATTAGTGATTTAAAAATATAAATATACGGTAAAAATGTATAATAGATTACTCAGAATGATGAATGCGTTATTTGTAAAAACCGAAATTGTCTACTGTTGAAATATAAAGTTCACAACATGTTATGATTACAAAAATCAATTAAATAAACAAATATTAAAATTTTCAACTGAAATAAAAATTAAATTCTATTACTGAAAAATATAATAGTTTCATGTGGTTTATCACCTCTAAAAGAATTGTATAATTTGTCGTTGTAATAAATTTTTATTTTGAAAATCGAAATTTCTTGTGGTAACCACTATTTTTTAAAAAATTGGGGAAGGAAGGAATTTACTGAGAACTATTTATTATAGTAATTTAACTTTCTTTTGAATCAGTATTACTTGAAAAATCTTTTGGGTAATGATCAACACAATTATTGAATGAAATATAAACACGCAATCATTACACTTTGTGAACTATGTACAGAAATCAATATCGATTTTAGCAAATAACAAATATGCAATAAGTTCAACCAAATGACAGTAAACAAACCAATCACTGCCAAAAAAACTAAGCGAGTGACAAATATCTGAATGCAGGCATGCCAACACAGAAGTGCGTGAGTAGTACCTGGGCAGATGCGGATCGCCCCCAAATTTCATTTTGTCCTCAATTTATACGCACTGGTGTCAGTAGTAATCAATGTTAATTTCACTTCAATATAAATAATATTACTATTTTCTACGTAAATATTTAAACAAAGCGTTCCACTACTAATATCTTATCACTGTCATCAAAAAGTTGAAAAAGTAACCGTCATTTATATTCGATATATACCGATCTCTTATTAGGCATACCGCGTATATTCTGTAATTAATTGTGATTGAATAATATAAGATGCACATATTTTTGATACTTTTAAAATTATTAGTACACGTGGATTAACAAAAAGTTTATGTTAATCAAAATTTATTTTTAGTTTCATTTACTTGGATCTTGAGAATGGAAAAAAAAATGAAATACTAGTGTTTGACTGAAATAGTTTTAAAAATATATTTATAATAACCAATAAGGCCGTGCATGTATATTAATTCCATCACATAAGTGACTTTTTTTATAGGTATCGTTGTGTTTAGTCCAGGAAATGAAGTATTTTGGTTCGCAATTTTTCGTCCTGCCTGGATTTACTTGAAATTATCACAGAGGATAGGAAATAGCCCAAGGATCATTTACTATATCACGTCAACGAACGCTAAAATGTTGGGGGTGGTTGCTACCCCTTCTTGTAGGTGGAAAAACTAATTATTAGAGAAAAATTTTCTTTACTTTTTTTAAAAATATTTTTTGAGTTATTTGTGGTTGAAAGTAACAAATTTTCGACGAAAAAAATCGAAATTTTTACAGTTTTTTTGCAAATAACTCCAAAAAATTTACTTTTCATGAAAAAGTGTGAACAGCTGTAGCTTTTAAAAAAACAAAATATACAATAAATAATTTTTTTATGGCCAACACGATCCGAGATACGGCATGTTAATAGTTAGTTTTTTTCGTTAATTGCATAATTTGAAAGATTCAAAGCCAAATAACGGGAAACCTTGCATTTTTCATAATACAATCTTTTTTAAAGTATATAATTGGATCTTCAAAATAAAAAAAATCTCTAGCATGACAATTGATAAAAACAAGGTCGGTTCCAACTATTTTTTACAAAAAAATCAGTAAAAACCACTCCCTAACTCCAAAATAACGGGAAAACATTGCATGTTTCCAGGAAAATTCATAGAATCTTTTACAAAGTACCTATATAATTGGAACTTAAAATAAATAAAAGTCTCTAGACTGAAAATTAATCAAAATATGGTAGTTTCCAACTTTTTTCTACAAAAAAACAATAACAACCACTCCATAACTCCCAAATAACGGGAAAATTTTGCATTTTTGAGGAAAATTTATAGAATCTTTTTTAGAGTATATAATTGGAGCTTTAAAATAAAAAAATCTCTAGCATGAAAATTCATCAAAATAAGATCGGTTCCAACTATTTTCAACGAAAAAATCAGTAAAAATAACTCCTTAACTACCTCCCCAATAAAAATAGATCTTCACCCTTTTGTAAGTTTCTTTATATATGTATTATAGATACTCTCAAGAAGTTTGACCAATTTGAAATGCGTAATTTAAGAAAAATTGGAGTTCAAAAAGCAAACGATTTTTTTGCAATTTTGCATTTTTCCACTCTTTATTTCAAAATATCTGCGAAAATACTGGTGATACGAAAAGAAATTATAAAACACTTAATTGTAGCTTTTTTATAACTAAAATTTTTCTGTATGTAGATTTTGTACACAGTGCATATTCAGCCGTAAATACCTCGTATTTGCGAGCAAACACCTAATTATCTTTAAATTTAATTCTCATAGTCTTGTAGCTCTTAAAAGTCCTACAAAATCATGTCTAAAAAAACTTTCTATCACTTAAAATCAAGAAGATATGTTTATAAAACCAATCAATATTTACATAACCGGTGTATTCGGCAATAAAACGTTATTTATACCACTTTTTCTTCTCAAATCGAAAAGCAGAGAAGAAACATCTGCTCGTGTGACTGTGTGCACCTCGATAAGTTCAATAAAGTAAAAGATTTGAAAGCTTTCCAGAACAGATGCGGTATGAGCATTCCATCAAAGCCACATCAAAAAACAGTGTAGCGAAGCTGTCTCCTCTTCTGCCCACTGTTGATACCTAAGACGAGCACACAAGAAGATGCTATTATCAAATTCAACAGTAGCTTGGAAATTAAAAGATCCGAACAACAGATTGGGGCTGGAATTTTAATGAAGGTTTATTATACCCCGTACGGATGAACAAACCGCCTGCATGCACCCGATTAACTTTTAAAAATGATTTTTTGCCAATGCATAAAAGGGTCCGACACTTTATACGAGTGCAGAAAACTTGGATTATATTGCAATTCCACTTGTTCTTGGTGCTCGGGTGAAAACTGCAATAATAATCCACCAGTAATTGTTGAGGACGAAGACGACTTCGATGAAGATAAAATTAATGAGCCAGATTTGTAAATTTTATTGTACGTAATGCGTGACTATATTTGTTAATATGTTTTTTCTATGGAATTCTACTTTTTCTTTCTATTTAGATCAAGTAAATTATATTACAAAAATTGATGTTATTAAGGGTAGTTTTTGAAGATTGAAATATTATGAAATGAAAAATAACTAATCCAAGCCAAATTTTACTCATGTTAAGGTTGAAAATGTTATTTTAAAATTTCAAAAAACACAAAAAGCGTAATACGACATGGAACAGAAAATTAACTAGACGGTAGAATGAGCCTAACAACAAATTTTTGTACAAATCGATGCAGGACGACAAAATAGCGAATGTTTACCTTTTTTTAACTCCATTTCATGGACTAGTTGTATGTTTCGATATTTCAGAATTTGTACTAGATAAAAATAAATAAATAGAAGGTATGTGTATCTATTTTAATTATTTGTAGTTATACATGTACATTTACATAAGTAAATTGATAAGACATTTATATAACAGTGGCAAATTTGGTTCCGTAATATATTAAGAAAAATTACAGCATTGTGAATACCGTATCAGCTACAACTTGAAATTGAAAGAATTGTGAGAGAACTCAAAATAAGTTAGCTTAAAAGTCAACATGTAAGTGAATAAGACATGTAGAGTGAACACACCAGAAAGAAAGAAAGAGAAAGAGGTTATCCAATAGTTTATATAGAATAATAGTTAATGCAAGGAACGCCTTGAACACGAAAGCTAAGAAAAATCAGCTGTTTTCAACTGAAAGAAGATTAACCAATTTCCTATTACCTTATAATTTTTAGTATAACTATTTGATTTCCCTCCTTTCAACTAACATAAAAAATATTTTATAACAACATCTATTGCCTCATTTTTTGACAGTAAATAGTTTGACAGAACTTGCTAAAACCAGTAGTTCAGTTTTCTCGACTATTTCATATTTAAATACCAAGGCTTAAAAATTTAAAGCTGGTAAGAAGTACTAAAGGCCGCTTGGCATGATGCAAGACAATGTGCAAGAAATTGCAAACAATTTCTTGCAAGAAACCAATTCAATTGACGAATATTCCACGTTAGTTAACATTTTATAAGTCCTTTGCCATCGCGTCATGATTGCCACTAATCATCATAAATAACAAAGTGAATAAGAAAAAATGCATCATTCGCAATAATTATATCTGCTGCTGCCTTTGTTTTTCAATCTCATGGACAGAAGTAGCACCTGGGCGATGGTAGGACAAGCCCTGGAATCAGATAAGAAAATATCCAAAAATGATTCGAGAATGGATGAAGAAACATTTTTAAAACTCTTAATGAAAATGAAACATAAGATAACTAAGAAATCGTTGGCGGGAGACGTAATATCAGTAGATTTAAAACTCATATCTTTCTAGAATTGCAACTTGCAATACATCTGCGCATGTTTTGATCAAGAAATATTGGATCTTGCATTGCATCACACGTTGTCTTGCATCATGTCAAGCGGCTTTAATCTTGAAAGAAAAAAACAGCCAGACGCTAACAGAAAGCATAATATGTTATTAAAACTTTGTTAATATGATTATTTTTATTACATTTTTGACTAACATTAATAAAGCACAAAAAAATAACTCACTAAATTGAAGTAGTATTAAAATATGATATTAAAAAGTTAATACATTAAGGGGTAACACCACTGTAAAATTTTCAAAAAGTCAATATTTTTTTTGGCTAAAAAGGTAGGGAGTCCTCAAAATGATTTTTGGAAAAAAAAATTTCTGAGTTATGAGAATCGGACGTATCGCTCCGAAATGTTTACCCGTCTCAGCGACTATTTCTACTAGTAAATAGTACACACGGCTACATATGGATGGCACTAGTGAAATTATGAACTGTTTTGTGTTAGTGTAGTGTCAGTTTGATCGTTGCATCGCGCCTGTCGTCCCGTTTCCAAATTTTAAACGTGTTTTTCTAGAAATCACTTTTTTTAACACTACCACCACAATTATTTAGCCAATTTTGATCCGATTGATTTAAAATTGATTTTTTAAACGAAAAAAAAATTATTTTGCTGAACTTCCAACATTTTGTTAAAATTTGATATTTTTGAAACCCCAACGTACTTCTCTTGCTTTTAGTTCAAACATTAAGAAAAAACTTGATTTTCATGTTTCCGATGAGTAGCTACGACGAAAAGTTGGTGGTAGTTCCTCTTATAATTATAGCTCGGTATCGACGCCATTTTGTTTTTGTAAGCTCTATAAAAATTAATTCAATTACCTCAAAACATGTATAATAAAGTCATCTAATTAAATTTTGCATCTGATATAAAGTTTTTTGAAAAAAAAATCCCAAAATAATCTTCAAAATCCGTGTTACCACTTAATGCTAAACAAAATAAAAAAAAATTGTTCATATATTAGGTTAGTACACTTAGGAATTTTTGATATTTAGTTTCTCCTTTGATGATGATCAAATCACAATGACACAACATGAAAATCCAAAAGAAGAAGACATTCACTACTTATGAAGTTACTTGATAAAATTATAGAGAAAGTAATAGATATATCAAAAAAATTAATCTATTAAGTGATGTATACATTACCAGCCCAATGAGACTATAAGATTAAAGGTACCAGATCATTGAAAATGGATCTATGCAAATTAAAATAATATATTTATTTTAAACAGAAGGGCAAGGAATTAAATTACATTGTTAAAATACCTTACTGATACCATTCTTTGAAATAATGTGAAAAAATTTGATTCATCAATCAAGAAAAAGTGATTATATAGTATATGAATTAGTTATTTGAAATAAATCCAGTACATACCACTTTTGAACTGATTAAATACCCTTTACTGAAAAGTGGAGATTATTTTTAACATTTAAATGATTTCCCTAACTCTTTCTGAAACTATGTAGAAAAGAAAATACTTTATAATATAGTAAACCACAATTATATTTTCAAATATATTGAACTAAATGAAGGGAATTTTGGGTGAATATTTAAAAGTGGGGCTCCATCTCAAACTTACTCCAAAACATTTTTCGCGCATATAGAGATATTTTTTGGTGCTTCGAAAGGTGAGGGAGACACATATTTTCCGTGATAACACTCATTACCTTATGCATATTAAATGTCACTTCTTCTATTGTGTCAAATTTAGAACTGGTAGCTCCGCTGAGAATTTTTCGTTGTTTTATCACTATAGAAAAAGAAAGGAGGGTGGACTCCAAAGGGACTAACCCCATGTGGGATCTGAGGGCACAGCCCCCAGTGTAGATTATAATTCTTCTCTCACAAAATTTTGTCTAAACATTCATCCGTTCATTATATCAAACGTTGAAAGCTTATCGTGAAAAATGTATGTATTTCTTTTATTTAATATTATAGGTTTCGAGCACTTGTATACTAGTGTATATTTCGTGAATTCTGATTCCAGTGCATACACTCAAAACGGGGAGCGAGTGTGATGCACGTGCTAATAGGCGAAAATATGGCCACCGTGATTATTACATGGATGGTTACATAACGGAATTTCTGTTTAGACGCCATTATGCTAACCACACTGATCGCTTACATGCAGTGGCTACAGCGAGTCGTAATTTTCATATTAAATAATGTAATTGTTGATAATTCATAATAGGAAATGAAATAACTTTTTATTTCAGTAAACTAAAACTAAGTTAAAAATGAAAAATGATTTTTTCCGATCATCCTTTTAAAAAAATGTTTCCCCTACCTTAACATAACTTATTTTACCCCCTAAAAAGATCGGAAGTGCAGCAAAAAATTTTTTGAAGTAAGTTTGGGGTGGAGCCCCACTTCTAAATATTTACCAAATTATGAAACGTTTGTTGTATCTAAAAATTTTATACACAACAAAATTGATCTTTTTGTTAGAGTTAGTTAAATACTGGTTAGATAAGTGTTAGATACTATGCAAAATTCGGTAAGTTGAAATTATTCTTGAGTCTATATTGTTCACAACCATTCCTACATCTGTAAATATAAACAAAAAAATAAGGAAACTAAACATATGATCACAAATATAATATTTTTGTTATTAATTTTAAGGACAAAAATCAAATCCTCTCAACTTCACTATAAAGAAATTTTTTCTTAAAAAATAGAATTTTAAAATTTAAACGAATAAACAGTAATATTGTAACACATTGGAAGTTCTACTTATTTTACACAATAAAGAATGAACAGAAGTCAAAAGTTGAAACTTTCTTTATTTAAAAGTTCCAAATTTTTCCAGAGTGAATTTACTCACATACAGCTAAAATAGCTCTCAACTAAGCTCACCAACCACATTACAAAAAAATGTAGGCGACAACATAAAAAACACATTTCTAATTAATGATACGAATTAGAAAATTTTAAGAAATACGAGTTTAGTATCACTATAAGAAATTGGAAGCAATACTCATCTAGCAATAGATACAAAAGTCTCATTATATAGCTATAAAATTGGATAATATGTAAATCAGAAGCTTTATTAAAGCCAATTAAAATTGGGGATCCCAACTAATAATAATAGGTTTTTGTTTGGGGTGGAAGGGTAGTATTTTTAATTTGTTTATTTAAGTTGCACACGATTGTAGATCTACAAATTCACAATTTTCTCAATTCCATCTACTAGATATACTACTGTTTATATCATTCAAATTTATATGTGTGATATTAACTAAAACGATTTGTAGCTATAACTGGACACAATTTTAACGACAATGGTTACCGTTTTTATGCCTACTAGTTGGTGCAACCAGTGATTAACGTATAGCTGTCAAAATTTGTTATTAATATAATAACATAAAGTACAATTGAAAAAAAAAGACAAAATTTTTATAAAGAGGTGGTTAGTAGTGATTCAAAAGAACAACTATACCCCTTCAAAGCCTGTTCCTGGCGATTATGCATTAAAGGTCCAAAATAAAAGCTGAAATTTGATATTACATAATGGAAACCTCACTCTATATGAGCATCTCTAGTAGCAAAATCAAATGTGGTAGCCATCATTGAAACCTGTACAACTTACATACAAGATTTATCGAGTCTTGTTGGTAGTTGAACATTTTTTGTAGCATTAAACGAAGTTACTGTAAGCATAGTATAGAGAAATTGGAACAAAAGCATCAACAAAAAAAGGGGAAAATGAAACCCTTTGTGATTCTTTCAACTCAAAACTATTCACCAAATGAAATATCTATGTCGCGATAAAAAATATAATGGCAAATAAAACCAAAACCAGTGTAAAAACACCATACATAAAGAAAATTAATATTTAATAGATAGAACTCGACACTCGAAAAGAACAAGAAAAAATAGAACTTATGATAGATAAGAATGTATCGGAAGTTATTTCAATAACAAAATTATTTGTTTAATTCCCAGAAAAACTCTTAGCTTGGACAAAATAATAGTATGAAGATAAAGGTGCTACCAAAGTAAAACTTACATAATCAAAGTAAATTTATTTTACTGACCAACACTACTAAAAACTTATTCTTATTAAATAAATGATGTAATAGGTGAAAAATAATGGCAGAATGTATGTTCTCACATATTGATATGGCAGGTTTAAAATCTCGTTAATATTTGGTATTATATGAAATATACAATTTCAGTAGTGAGAATTTATTAAGTTATATTGTAATTATACATTTATTTTCAAAATCTAACTCAATCACTAGTTGATGTCACTAAAACTCAACCAATTTCGTTTTATAAACAATATGGGCTAGTGTTATACTTCAAGTTGATAATTATTTGTTTATTAACAAACATGATTTATATAAAAACGTGTCTAATACTCTTTTGGCAATCGATTTATGTGGCTTATCCGAATCTCTTTATTAAAATTAACCTGAAGTTGGCATTCCTGGGACTGTTAAGATACTCTCTGTTCACTACCACTACACTAACACTCACTATTACCACTGTCTTAAAGTTACAGAATTTGTCCTACCTTATATACTAGATTTCACTCGTCATTGCAACTTCTCTTGTAGAAAAGAGTTCTAGCATAAAAAAATTCACACTAAATTACTCTCCAATAAACTATAAATGGGACCTATGGGAATAGATCCTTTTTCTCTCAAACTATTTTTATTGACAGCATACTTAAAATACCCGATTTATCTGTCAGTTCACGTTTTAAATGAACTAGGTATTCCTTGAACCAGACATTAAAATATTCCAAAATTGCAAACTCTATAACAATTTATTAAAAAAAAGTTATAAAACTCCCTGTTTTTTCTTTTTCTTGAGAAATCTAATTGATTTTAGACATGTTCTTATAAAAATCATCTCAAATAAATTTTATCATTAATAAACAAAAATATCAATTACATAATACACAGCCTATTCAAGTTAACCACTGTACTAACATTTTTCAACTACTATAATCCCAACTGTAAATGTTCGATTTAATATCCTACTCGCGCCTAGTTATATTTTAGGTCACAATGGCAGCCCAATTATATATATAATTCCAATTAAAATTAAATGTAGATACAAAATTAGAAATATAAAAGTACATAAATAATATACAAGTTCAATAACCTCATAATTAAAGGAAACAGAGAACTATGTTGATTATATTATAAAAATAATTTCACAATTATTTCATAATACACTTTCTTTTAATATTTTCTCGGTAATCTTTTTTAAAAATGCAGGCATTCAACTGTAGTTCACTTCGTAATTCCATGCAGGTAGTATCTTAGTATAATTATCACAATTAAGTATGATTGAAACTATGAAAAGGTTGTAGAGCAAACAGGTTAAAATTAATTGAATAATAAAAAATTACTGTTAGTGGAGCATGATTAAAACTATAAATACCAAAAGGAAAAAAATTCTAACATATTTACATGTAAATTAAGACAAATCCAAGGCTTCGGCACAACAAAAGAAAAATAAAAAGTCCTTGTACTTTTTTATTCCTTTACTACTTGGAAAATGGATAGAAAAAAATATAAGATATCAGAAAATGTGGAATATACAAAATCTAAAAAATGAATATTGGGTATTTAAATATTTTTCAGTAATTATATGAAGTCTACCTGCATAGATTAAAAAATATATGTATGGCCTACACTCAAAACATGATGCAAGTCTTTGATTTATAAATGAATCTTCATATATCTTCAAAGTAATGCCTTAAGATTATCCGTTTACCTACCTGGGGGCATAGATAAAGGTGGTGGTCTCATAAGGGGCCCTCCCAGAAGCGTTGGAGGCCCAGGGATCATTTGTGGCCTCATAGGTGCCATTATAGGTCCTCCCATTGTCATACCGATGGGTGGACCTGTGACTCTAACTGGGAACCTCTGCATCATTGCTGCATGATGATTCATAGCTTCTACGTGTTTTTGTTGAGCTGCCGCTTGTTGAGCTGCCGATACTGCTATTGCCAACTGGAAACCAATGGTGATTGATTTTTTTTTAAATATTAATATTTTATTTTTTATAGAATATAGGTATATAACATCACTCAATAAGTCGTGTGACTGAGACACAGATGGCGCTACCATTGTCAAATTCATATGACGTTTATGAAGTATTAACTTTCAAAAGGCTATGTGTAAAATTTAATGACATTATGATTAGTCAAAAAAGTGACAGCCATTTAATTGAAGCTATTTTCAAAACAAAGGATTCATAATAACTTCTTGTTAATTTATTATTGCTTCTTGATGAAAAAAATGAGAAAAAAATACCGCACAAGGTCAGCAATTGCTTTAAAAGTGTTATCCTAACTCTGCCATTTGTTTTTGGTTTGCTGAATTAAAATGTGGTCATACAGATATCGATGAAATGAGGCCGTAAAAATATCATAAGGCAGTGTGTTTATAATCATGCATGAACATTTGACCACGAGAAAGCTTTTTTCAAAGTGTGTGCTGCGTTTACTTATAGACGATCAAAAACAACAATGTGTTGATGATGTGAGGCCATGTTTACACTTAATAAATCAAATTTTGTGTGTCGATATGTGACAATGGATGAAACATGGATCCATCACTCCACTCCGTAATCAAAACGATCATCATCTGAGTGGACTGCAGCTGGTGAGCCACGTCCGAAGCGTTCAAAGACACAATAGTCAGCTGGGAAGGTTATGGCTTCAGTATTTTAGGATGCGCAAGGAATATTGTTAATCAATTATATTGAAAAGGGAGAGACAATCAATAGCAAATATTACATACAGTTGTTGGATTGTTTGAATGCAGAAATCAAGGAAAAACAGCATCATATAATTCACCGATCCAAAAGTCGATTGCTAAATTGAAGGAATTACACTTTGAATTGCTTCTTCATCTACCATATAGTCCAGTTCTGGCCTCTGGTGACTACTGGCTATTCGCTAATCTCAAAAAAGTGTTCGCCTGTAAAAAATTTAGTAATTGCCTATTTTGATACAAAAGACAATTCCTTCTACAAACATGACATCGGAGAAGCGTTGGAATGATTGTATTGCTCGTGAAGATTACATTGATGAATAAAAAAAAATATGTTTTTCTTAGTTAGTCACACGACTTATTGAGTGACGTGATATTTATATAAACATGCTATAGAGTGAATTTATTAAATTAATCACCTCTGAAGCAGCATTACTGGAACTAGAAGGTCCCTCATCTGTTTTTGATGGAATGTTTTTGGCATATTTTGAACTTCTGGCTCTAATTTCTTCTAGTGATGTATCTTCAGTAGGATGTATTATTTTACTAGTGGCACTAGACGTCGTTATAGTCGACACCTTACTACTATCGGAGCTACTACTACCTCCTGGAGTATTTGTCGTTGGTGGCGCACTTATTGTAGCAGCTATAATAAGTAAGCCATGATTATTATTTTCACAATTTCACAAGTATTATCATTTGCAATTAAATCCTAATTTTTGATGGCAGGAATGTTCATATATTTTTATTAAAAAAAAACAAATTTGACAGTACATTGTTATAATTTGATTTGAAATAGACAAATTACATGTTTTTCAAACATTAAAAAGACGTCCTTTACTTCAAGAATTCACCATAACCGTAAATGCAAGAAACATCAATGTCAGCACCATGGAAAATTATAGAAATCATTTCACATATAACTTTTATCCCAATTTTACAATTTTCGATGGACAAAAAAAGATTAATGGAAGAAATAAATTTAATAATCAGATGAAATTAAATAAAAATAAACAGGCTTACAATTATTATGTCAATATTGACTCCAGTAGGAACCAGTTCCACAACATGTGTACACATTGCCATTATCAGTTCAAGACTGAATTGGTCTGTTCCACACTAAATTGTTAATTGTCCATTATTCTTCAAAGAAAAGCCTCAACTATAGCAGGTTTCAATTCTACACTGTAATCACTGCTAATAACCCCCGTGGTTAATGCAAGTAATTAAATAAATAAGTAAAATTGAAACTTAACTTATAACATGCGGAACAACATAAATAAATTTAGCATGTTCCTTGCAAATAATAATAAAATATATTATTAATGTGTGTACCTGATGATATTGGCTTAAAATCGGCTCCAACTACTGGTGTTCCAGGACCACCAGGTGATGAGGTAGGTATAGCACTAGGAAATAGGGGTTTTGGTGGACCTGCTTGGTTCTGCATCATTTGTTGCATGTGTGCAGCAGGCATCATTTGCATGCTACAATCAAAAAACATAACATAATTATATATTACATCTATAATTTGTTAGAAAATGATAAAGCAAAAGTTACTTAACTGCAAATATTTGTCTAAAAATAAAGGGAAACATTAAAAATAAATGACAAGGTCACTTGAATGTAAACAAACTTATGCTCATAACTTTAGATTATATATTATTTTAATAGAAGTTAAGCAGTTATGCAGTATTTGAAAATATTTTGAGGACCAAGGATACAAGAGAAAAATGTTTGAGCAACTCAAATCCAATCTACAAGTGCAAATATCGAAAGAATGTCCACGATATATTACAAAAAACTTGACTGTTTCACTGCTTTTCCACTTCACTCATTGATATTATACCATAGTTTTTTGTTTAAATGAAAGTAAAGATGAAACTATATTAAACAAAATGTTATTATAATAAGAGAATTCTACCGCAAGATTGTATTATTCTTTCCCTTATTTCGTAAAATTTATATCTATTTCAAAGCCCCTATAGTTAAACATTTTCTTTCAAATAACATCAAACAAAAAAAATTATTTGGAAATAAACCTGATGAGCACGACGTAAATAAATATCAGTCATAGATTCATTTCACAAAACTTCATCCATTTGATATTCTCCTCAGGAATAGTTCCTACTTTGAAGCAACCCTAATAATTTTTTCATATTTAGTATACATTTTTAAGAATTACAATATATAACCAAGCATATGGTAATTGATAGCAATAGCAAACACTAGTAAAATGGAGAAAAATACAATGGGACAGTTAAGTTTATTATAATTTATAACGACTTACATTGGTAGATTGTAATTAAGTTTGTAGTGTTAGATGTTTTATATGACTTATACAATAGGTTATTTTTATTTAAACAATTTCAACTTACTTCTGTTACATTCACGCACACTTTTTATTATAAAATGGCAATATTCCCAAAGTTATTTATTACAATTAAGTAATCAATTTCAATAATCAGATAATCAGTTCAATTTTAATTAAATGACAAAGTTAAATGTCAAAATAAGTTACACTATTTGATATGAATAATAGGTCAGTTTTCCAAAATATACAAATCATTATAATAAGCCCTAAATATTTGGGATCACTTAAATTTGGAAATGGTAATATATAAATTGGACATAAACCAATTGTATTCCAAAAATATCCTATATCAAGTCTGACTGAGCAGATTCTATCAATATAATCAATTATATTTGTTTATATTGTGATGCTCCACATATCTTTTTAAATGTGAGTGCAAGAATTTTATATATTTGGCATTTTACAATTTTTTAAGTCAATAATTTATTCTCAAGGCAATGAGTCAATGGAAGTATACTATAAACCATTAAATTCATACAAACCAATGGATAATCTCACATAATATATCGAAATCTTCATTTCATGATTCTTAAATATACTGAGTATCTTTGTTATGATCCATATAGACATGATTAACCAATTAGTTAGGGTATTTTGCACAACCATCAGATTAATAATTGAATATGAACTACAATATTTTTATTATTTGACAATGAAACAAAGAAATACAATTGATCTCATTGCTGCAAAATCATTATCATAAACATTTATAATTAAACGGCACGATTTCAAATACTTTTTATATAATCTTAAGAAACACAATCTAGATGACTCAACAGCTTCTAAAGTAGTGCAAACATTCTGTATTTTTCTAATCTGAAATAATATTTTCTATATATTCACTCTAAAAATAAGATGCCATAATTTATTTATAGTGCATAAAATTTTTCATACAGAATTCACTAGTGTTATCAATATACATTTTTGAGTCTATGTAATTACTGAATGCCCTGATAACTACCACTACACCAACCATCAAAATTACACTGTTTAGACACATATTTCAATAAAACCAAGTTATTGGGGATCAAAAATAAACAATTTACTTTGGTTTCTGAATACAATAACTGATTTTCGTTTATGGGATATACTTACCTTGCTGATTGTATGTGCAGTTCACCTTATTCTCAAATCAAATGACAATGACAAATATTGACAAAAGCACTAAGGTAAGAGCACCAGTGACAGACAGTGTACCTATATCCTATATATAACTTTCTAGTTTGATCCTCAATCGTGATATCTCTGTGAATTCATTACACTACAGTAAGTACTGTTAAATACAGACTCTTAAATTTTAAGTTGAGAGTATATATTTGATATTTTTAGTTTTCTGTGGCTTTGATTAAGCTGTAGAGCTTGAAATTAAAGTTATTTTGTTTTTTTTTATAAAGACAGGTGTGTCGACTTGGGTGAACATATTTTTTATTCGTATCAGTTGAAGGAATGTTATGTCAGAGCAGATGTATTCAGCTTTGTCTGTCTGCGGAAATGGTATACCTATAGCAACTGCTACAAAATAGTTTAATGTACCAAGAACCACTCTTTGAGAAAAACTTCATGGAAAATATCGTACGCTAGGAAACTAGCAGCCGAGTTGAAGAAAATCAATCTTGATGCAAAAAATTACAAGATTGGATGTAAATGGTTTCAAGTGTCGCAATCCAAATTTATCCCAGTGTATTAGCTAAAATTTAACTAAAAATTTATGAAAATAATTTTTACTCAACTACCTATGTAAAATCTGAATTTGTAAGATACTGTGTATGTTTAATTTAAATAATTAGATTTATACTATTTTATTTTCCAAAATTTTATTTATTCAAATTTTGTTATTAGTTTAGCAATATTAGCCAATAGTCATTGGTATTCGGCGATGCCTGGCTTTGGTCAAGCCATGTCTAATATAGGAGCATTTGCACTTTTAAATAAATAAGTGCATATGGAAAGAAATAAAAATCTTAAGGAGCTTCTAGTTATGTCAATTATCTACATAATAGCATCGCAATAAAAATGGAAGATATTCTTCATGTTTTTTATTTGAATTTGTTCTTTTAAAAAAGTATCCTCACTATATCCCTAAAGTGTCTGCCAGTGGTGCTCTTACCTAAATGATTAATTATATGAAAACTTTTAGACAAATTTGTTTGGATGCATGCATAGTATGTAAATTTTTTCTTTTACTATTCATAAAGTCTATTAAAACATTATTTCTTGAAATTGTCTTACAAAATTTGATTTGTGAAATACTTTATTCTCAAATATTTTTACATTCAAGTTATTAGATTAATGAGTTAATATTCAACTTAGGTTATAGTCTTTTTAAATATGTATTTCTTAAAATTGTATAAACCCAGCTACACATGAACAAATTTAAATATGAATACAAATAAATTTGAACAACAATAAAATTATATTCACTGAAATCACAAATAATTTTATTTGTTTCATCCAAATTCAATTATCTCGTAATTTACCAATTATCATATAATACTAAGCATTTTAGAATGTATTCTATTATTGATAAAAAGGTGTTTTCAAGACTAAAAAAAATATTCAAAAAATAGAACATGAAAATTGTGTAACATTTCTTATAAATAAATGTGCAACTCAATTGAAATAAAATCATAAACTGTACTTACTGCTAACTACTTACCCTGGATGTGGCATGAAATGGTGTCCCATAGGTCCCATTTGCATCATTGGACCCATAGGCATACCTGGTGGCATTCCTGGAGGTGGCATCATTCCGGGCATCATATTAGGCACTCCTTGCATAACTCCTGGAGCACTACCTAAAAGCCCCTCTGGTTTAGGTCTTTTAACTGCTGGTTCATCATCATCAGAGCCAGAATCATTTTGTGGCCTACTTCCTTGTTTTTGTCTTTCATGTTCCCGTAAATCTGCTGCAGGTATTCCTGGTAAATAAACAAAATACATTTTAAAATTATTGTAATACAGTTTCAAGAGAGCAAGGAGTTAATAACTGGCAGGTATGACTGCCGTGTATTATTTTTAGAATGCTAAAAATAAGATTTACCTTCCATCCCATATATTTCAATATCAACATTAGAACGATTTGGCAATGAATTAGGAACCTTATCTATCGTTTCCTTATGGACCTGCATACAATGTATCGAAAGCCCTGGTCCTGTATATAATTTTTTGTGGCATATGTGACATTTGAAATGCTTGGCCTTTTGATGTTGTATAAGGATTTTCTCATCCTCAAATTCTCGATTGCAATACCTAAATTTGGTTAAGGAAAAAAATCTATAAATACAACTATTGCGTGATATATTTAGTATGAAGAAACAAGCGTAGTTACAGGAGGGTTAAGAAAATCCTGTTTAAAAGGATACCAGCACCAAGGTTTTGACAACTTCTTCTTCTTACGACCCATTATAATACACTAGTTTAAAAAGTAATGTTCAGTTATCAACAACTATTAAACATTGAGCACCAATTCAATTTTATTTAATTATAATATAATTTTCTTTGCTAATTTTTACTAAAGATGGCCGAACTCAAATGAAGTATGAAAGTAACGTTTACACTATAAAACAAACCATAGAACGAAAGTTCGAAACACACAATGGAAATTTTTATAAAGCAACGTTCATCAATATTGTTTTCACAATGAGCTCACCAATCACAGAAGTTTTATTAAAACTAACCAATCATATATCTATGACTTTTCCACCATTGCTGTAACACAATCTAAAATTTTTGTTATATCAAGTTAATGTAACAAATCAAATTATTAATAATTTTAATTTAAAGACTTAAAGTAGTCGAAACGTTGTTCGCATGGAAAATTTTGAAATTTTCACATATATAAAAGTAATTTAATAAAAATTGAAATATAATATTATATATAGTATATTAAATACTTGAACGTCTCTAGTTATTTGAATAATTTCCAAACGCTTCGTAAAATATGCTTAAAATAACTTAATCAAGGATCTTAAAGGAAACCTTGATTACTGAATTATCAAGTAGAAATTTTATTGACATAACATATAATTTAAATAATTGTAAACTAACGGATCGAATTTCAGGAGTAAGTAGAGGCGTCAAATCCGCCACTGGATATATCTTGATCCTAGTTTTTTCTGATTATTTACAAACTATTAAAAAATATATAAATTGTTTGAATATCCTGAATTATACAGGGTGATATGCACATTTTGACAAGGATTTAGTGGACAAACCTTGTAATTTTGTGTATTTATTTATAAGCGGTTCCATGTTACCATCTATTCTATAGTCATACTAAACATAGATAGTTGTAAAAATTCAAGCTTATTTTTGAAAATGTGCAGGAATTAAACAAAAAGGGAAGTTTAGGAAAAAATTGGATTTCAGGAACAGTAGAGTGGGAAAAGTGTGTTGGATCAAAATAAAAAATGTTTCAATAATTGATCTTTTTCTGTTTTATTAACTCATAGTTTCAATTTTCTTTATTTTTTTTGAGCAAAAAATAATAACACAATATTTTCTTGTTCAAATTAGCCTTCAAAAACTGAATTGCTCAAGAAATAAAATAGCAACAAACTGTTTTAATTTATTTATTACAAACTATTTTCTAAATTAACTTACATGTACCCTAATAATAAAATTTACAATTAACAAGTTATACATAATTAATTACCCTCTGTCAAATTTTAAATTTAAAAGAAACATTCAGTATAAAATAAAGGTGTTATTTTACAGATGGTATAATGAAGAAAGTCCTAAAAAAAAATAAAGTTTCACACAAAACTTATAAAAGGAGTCACCCCTGATTCTAATGATATAACTCAAATTAGTGAATGTTACTTCATTTCTTTTGTATAAGCATCTAACTCTGCATCCAACTCTTCAGCTGTGGGTTGTTTTCTTGAATTCCTTTGATTGCGACCACCTCGAGCTCCTGAAATGAATTTGTACATAAACAAACAATATTATTATAGTTTTTTTAAAAAAAGGTATATCAAATGCAATAATAATTTAATAATATCTAACACACAAGTAAAGTAATAGGACTATTGCTAAGCAATATTATTTTGGACTATCAAAATAGTCAGGTGAAATGACTCTCTCAAGAAGTACAAAGATCAAAATCTATAAGATGTTAATTGTACTAGTTTCAAGCTATGACTCTAAAACCTGGACCCTAACAAAAATGGATAAGTTACTATCGACCTTTGAGGAAAAGATACTAAGAAAAATTTATGGGGATAACCAAGAAAATAACATCTGGAAATGTAGATACAACTTTAAGTTCTCAACTTGTACAGAGAATCAGGAAACAAAGACATAATAACATTTTGATCCATTGATTGTCAACTCAATTGAGTAAATGTGCAATGGGTTAATGAGGAACTGTTTTTTATGTAATTATTATTATAATAATATAATTATTATAATGAGCTACTTCTTCATGTCATCTTTATTAATTATGGTAATCGCTAATCATTAATATTGTAAATATTTTGTTTTGGTTGGTTTAGGATTTTTCAGACTATAACCTGGATTCAGGTGATGATCTATCATCTTAGTACATATCCTAACCCAGAACTAGATTTAGGTCATATAGCTTCTGAACATTGCAATCAATTTTTTGTGGAAATTTCAAATTTAAACCATGACTTGTAAGTACTTTTGATTTTGATTATTTTTCTGTACCTTAATTTAGAATGAAAGATATTATATACTAGATTCTAGATGTTTAATAATTATTAGAGAAGTTAACAATGATTTACCCATTCACACATATTTTGCATTAATACCAATACCAATAAGCTATTTATTTTTATGCTAAATTGCAAGAAAGGTTGTAAACCACAAAATTCGGTAGTCTGTAACTTATGCTACTCATGGGAATTAAAAGTAGAGAACTATATAAGGGAAATAAATAATTTTTAATGTTAAAAAAACCATAAAAAAAACCATGGAAAAACACATCAGCTAATCACATTTATCCACTAGTCTACCAGAGTAGAAAGGATTCTATCATATAATTACGGACCTATTAACCTGATCAATTTCCAAACAACAATAAATGTGAACATATCACCATTAATTTGATGAATACAATAAACCTTTGGAAACTAATTAAATGATAGTATCGGAAACCAATCAACAAACTGACAACTAATATTTGATTTATGTAACTGAGAGTAACAATGAATTCTGACACTCTTTATTACAAATGAAGACATCATGTGGTATACTATTTACAAACCACTTCTTTTGAATTTTTTCAAAAACTGAACTTACCTCTGGGAACTCGAGATTTATTTCCCCTAGGACTCCTACTTTGGAACTTCCTGTCATTCCCTCCACTTCGTCTCATAGGACTAGGAATTTCTGATGTTGTAAGTTGTATATTCATAGCTCTCCCATCTAGAGGCACGCCATTGTACTGTTTCATTGCTTTGATTGCATCACTTCTTCTTTCAAATATAACATCGGCTGTTCCCAAAGATCGTCCAGATCTATCATAGTGTACTGCAGCACTTTTTAGTGGTCCGAATTCAGCAAATAGTTCTTGTATGTCAGAATCAGAAACTCCAAAATCTAGATTAGAAACCATGAGTTTTGTAGGTCCCATTGTCGCTTGTACAGTTGCTCGAGCTGCTGCAACTTTTCTGGGACCGTAGCCCTCAAATAGATCATGCTTCCATGCACTGTTAACATCTCCCTAAAGAAACAAGTCAGCATCTATAGCTTCGGCTGTATTTTTATGAAGACTCCCATAACATTCCAGCCCGAGCTTCAAACATAAAAAAAAGATTAATAAAATAAGTAGAATATGTAATTACCCGCGTGTAATTTCGTGATATTCCACCACGTCCGCGACCTCTTTGTATATTTCCACCACTTGAACGAGTAGAATTTCTAAAATTTCCACCACGGCGTTGTCCGCCACTGCCTCCTCCGCGACCTCGTCCACCTCTTCTGCCGCCTCGTCCTCTTTGATGCCGATTTGTTTTAATAATATCGTCTAAACTCATTTCAATTTTATCAACCATTTTATTTGTGAATTAAAACTACAATTTACGATAGCGTCTTAACAGCAGTTTATTACAATATCAACATAAAATAAATGGCGTTTATCTGCCTTCACGAAAGATGAGAAATTATTGGTGGGAGGTAACAGTTGAGCCAACATCGCCAAAATGTTGTCTCCAGAATATCTGAGGAGAAGCGCGTTCGTGAGAATAGAGCTTTCGTATGTTTTTTAACCGCAGCGAGAGGAAGATAAGGTTTGTGCTCCATTAAAAGCGTTGCTGTAAACTATGATTGGGTCAACTCAATCATGATTTTGAATATTCGAAAAGTAATCCGGATCATGTTTTGTTCTAGGAAACTGAACGAACTGATCGGATCATGCCGTATAATTATAACATACCATTATCTAAAGTTTAGCCTTTGTAATATCCACCAAAAACGGAGAACGACGTTTGAATGTGTGATAAAATTCCAGAGGATGTGGTTCATGTATGATTGTATGTATATATGATTCATGAATGATCCAGATGTATGTCTGTAAAGATTTCGTTCCGGATTTGGGTCCTTAATCAGCTGATAGGTGATCGATGTACCTGATCCCGATTCATAGTCTCCGAAAAGCTATGACAGCACAGACCCTAGAAGTTTGACTTTTTGACTTGCATCTAAATTTCAGCAACACAAATTTAGTTCTTTCCTATAATATATCATGTAATGATTGCAACACTAAATTTGCATTTTTTCTTAGGGTATTTTCTGTGCCTGACAGCATAAATTCCATTGACAATGATATATACTTTTCGGACATAAAAACTAAGTGGGAATAATTAATATCATTGGGATATTTAAACACTTAATATATTTATGAAGAACTAACATGTAGAAAGAAAATTCTACGAAAATAATTTGTTCTTATCGACTAGATACAATAGACGAACTGTGTTAGAAGTAGAAGTAGACATCAATCTACCACAGTCTTACAATCTACTCATAAAATATGGGACTAGTTCAAATGCTTTCACGCTTCCTGAATACAGTAAATATTCAATATCTACATTATTCACTGCTTTTAACCAATGAACATATCTTCAAATCTATTTTTATAAAATCATTAGAGATAACAACCAAGATATTTTGTAGGACAAACATATTTATAATACAGAGCTGTGCTTTGGTGAAAAGTGAGTGGGTATAAAACTTTTAAATTAAGAGTGCCACATTTATCAACGTTCTCAAACTTTATGGTTTGTTTATTGGTTTTATTCAAAGATAGGATATATTTATATATATAGTTTATAAGGAAGTTCAACATCATATGAAGGAACGCGGGAAACACAAACTAATAACACTATGATAACATGTTATTAAAAGTTATTACTGCATTTATAATCCAAAGGTTGGATGGATGAGTAAAAGTATTTGAAGTGTAGTGCAAATATTGACAGTATCTCTACATAGACTTTTTTTCCAAGGATTTTCCCACATTTCAGTAGTTCATTACAAGTTTTGAATTTGTGGTGAGTGTTTTAAGTATGCTTGAAGTTATAATTTTTGACATTTTATAATTTATTATTAATTTTAAATGAAATACTCCATCAATTTAATAATAAAATAAGAATTAAACACACGGATTTTCTGCATATTTCTCGTTGCATCCTGCAATTTGGAAAATTCTAATCATAATCAATATTTCATGTGGTAATTTAAGAATTATATGTGTATTTAATCTCAAATCAAACTTTTTGGTTGTCTGTCTAATTATTTTGCAGTATATTTTTTATCTATATTCACTCATTTCAACAATTTTATTCGAATAAATTGCATATTTTGTTAAAAAAACCAAATTAGTATCAAAGCATTAATAAAATTTTTGTAAGAAAATGAGATTCATCATAAATATTGTTCTATTTACTAACAGTTCAAGAAGTACTTTGAACATAATTATCCTCATTCTGAACTATATTCTTGGTTTAAATATGGCATGAAAATTATATATTTTGATTTTTTATCATGCCATATCAATTAATTTATTTATTATTACCATTAGTAGGTTTAGATATGATTCTTAGGTTATAAGATTATTAGATTGTTATAAATGCTACTACTATTTATGCTTGTTTTAACATTCCATTTTTGCTTTTTGTAATTGCTGTCCACCATAAAGATTTTATTGCTACAATTGAATATTTGTCTAGTGTGCATTTCATGTTTGTATAGTGTGATGCATTTTTTATATACTTATCTAGTATCAATATATTTTTTTCATAATTGAGACAACTTGAGTTTAGCTGATCATATATTTTTCAAAATTACAATATTTTATTGAGTATGTATGGATTTTGGGGTATTGTATACCCTGCGACCCAAAGGATCTATTGTTCCCCCCTGTGACACTGGAGAACCCAGTTTACAGCTGATCCATTCATCCCACTACTTTTAAAAATTCTAGAGAGAGATCTTTGTCTTCTATTTCAAGCACTCCCAGGTGTATGGTCAGGAGCTCCTTAGTATTTACACTTCGAGAGAAGAACAAAATCTGCACATATTATCTGTTAGGTAAGAGTCTTCAGGTGTTGTTGAGGCGACAGTGATAGGACTCCTATTAGTATTTGTACTTATGTTGATACATTCAGCAGATCGGTTATAGTTTCTCAGAAGAATCTTTGGTTTTGTTCTTATTTACCGTTTTTTCCAGTGCTTTGTCCATTGTTCTGTAGCTGATACCACAGAAGAGTTGGGGTCCCTTGAAGAGCTTGTCTACCCCCGTTTTAGCGAGCTTATCCTTAGTAGGTGGAATCCAAATTTACTGGTATAATTCCAAGATACACCTTGAGCTGTTGCGAAATATTAAAATTTGATTTTACCTGCTAATTTAAAAGTTTTACATTGGAAATGATGAAATTATGGCAGATAAAAGAAGGAACAGATGAAGTACTATTCAGGGGTCTCTTGAAATATTTCTAATACTAGTGCAAAGCAACTCAAGTAGTACCTCAAGATTTCGATATCGCAACATGTAAAACTACATCATAATACTTAGTGACAAACCATGCTTGAAATCAATAAGTTGAAATCTAGCATCAAAAATTATGTCTTAATATACTTTATATTAAAGTATCAATGTGTCCAAAAATACTATTGAAAAAAGTGTCTCATTGTTATATAGAAATTTCATATCTTATGTGTGACACATATATTAATTTCTTATTTCTTAGACCTGACTTGAAATCACGATAATTCATCAACAGAAAGGCACTATATGCAACATAGTTCTATGTACATGCCTTGATAAAAATGAAAATATCTGGCTATACAAGGGCAAAATACTATTTTGCTGACTGTATACTGCAATGAATAATCTGTTTTCAAATTTCTGATATTGGATATTTGAGTTCTGGGTTTGCAGGTAAATGTGAAAATGGTACTGTTTAAACTTTTTTTTAGTTCTATATTAATGATCGTTACTGAAAATAAGCTATATTCATGTTGTCTTTTGACATTAGAAACAAAGCGCTATGTCTTATACTGACTGCAAACTCAAATGGCATTGTAGAGTCGATAACACTCATGTGTTTGGGAAAAATGCAACCTAATGTTTGTCACGGCATATAGCAGGGAAAGTATTTATTTTTCCTAGGAAGAAACTAGCAAAATGGATTGGGTTTTCAAACTTCAGAGGTGGAAATATACCTATATGGTATCTATGGTTAACGATTTGCTTTTTAAACTTCTCCCTTCAAATAATAACCAAATTGTTCCTATACAAACAATTAGATATCAGATTTAATTCTGAAAAATTAAATTTGGATGTTTTCCAATTTCATCTAAAATTCTTTGTAAAAATAATGACTTACTGATTATAACTTGTCGAAATTGATAATCTGAATTTTTTTTTGGCTGCTACTAGAAATGACTAACAGGTCTTGTGAAAATATTAACGTAACGAATCCAACATATGACTACCGAATACTATTGATGAATGTAGAAATACCAAAATATACAAAATTCTCATTCGTACTAAGATTTTCAAAATTATACTATTGAAAACTATAGGAATACGTATCAAATAGAATTATCTGATATCCATGAAATAATCTATTGATATAGGTTTATGAAGTAACAAACTAAAAATGAAATTAATTAGCTACATTATCCGCACTAAAAACATTCGAATTCAAGCGCTAGTGCTAGAGCGGAAGTCTGAATTATTTATTTGATTACAGCAAATGTCTTGTCGAGAATCAGAATTTTCTTTATTAAAATAAAACTTGTGTACTGTCCTTCAAAAGAAAGATTTTCTTCCTCGTAAATGTGTTTGTAGTACCTGAACCTCGTTCTTTTTGATATACAACTCTAAATAGGAGACGACAATATTCAAGTCGAAGTTTACCAATGACTTTCGCTTATGTAAATTAAAAATTAAAATTAAATTATCGTTTAACACTACCTGATGATTTATACGCTGCGACTCAAAGGAACTATTGTCCCCCTTTTTGCTGCGATACTGGAGAACCCTGTGTTTACAGCTGATTTATCAATCCCACTTCTTTTAAAAAGTCTAGAATGTGAGATGACTTTAATTGCCAGAGATCTTCTTCTTCTATTTCAAGCGCTCTCAGGTGTAGTGCTCTGGAGTTCCTTAGTGTTTCACACTTCGAGATAATGTGGCTAGAGGTTTTCCTCCTCTCTACAACAAAATCTGCACGTATTATCTGCTAGGTTAGCGTCTTTAGGTGTTTGTTGAGGCGACAGTGCCCCTGTTAATATTCGTAGATTGTTCTTACTTAGGTTGATAAATTCAGCAGATCTACTCTGGTTATAGTTTCCCAGAAGAGTCTTTGCCTGTTTCAGCCCATGTAGGTTGTCCCAATAATTGGCTTTGTTTCTATCTACCGTCTTTTCAGTGCCTTTTTCATTGTTCTGTAGCTGATACCACAGAAAGGTTCGGGTCCCATGAAGGGCTCGTCTGCCCCCGCTTTAGCGAGCTTATCCTTAGTAGGTGGAATCCAAATTTACTGGTACAATCCCAAGATACCCTTTGAGCTCTTGTGTAATGACAAAATTTGATTTTAACTGCTAATTTAAAAGTTTTACATTGAAAATGATGAAATTACGGCAGGTAAAAGAAGGAACAGATGAAGTACTATTCAGGGGTCTCTTGAAATATTTCTAATGCTAGTCCAAAGTAATCCAAGTAATACCTGAAGCTTTCGATATCGCAACATGTAAAACTACATCATAATACTTAGTGCCAAACCATGCTTGAAATCAAGATAGATTGTTTTTACTTAGGTTGATACATTCAACAGATCTACTCTGGTTATAGTTTCCCAGAAAAGTCTTTGCCTGTCTCAGCCCCTGTAGGTTGTCCCAATAATTGGTTTTGCTCCTATCTACCGTTTTTAGATTCCTTCAAAATTAATTTCATCAAAACAACAGATACCTGCAAAATCAAGCGGTGGGATCTTAGACTAATACTAAAATCTTACGTAGATCTTAATATACAGGGGGTTACATTTAAAATAACAAAGTTACAGTCGACTTCCAGTAGGACCGCAAGTCGGCCATCTTTGAAAATATTTCAGTTAAAAAGATCGTATCCGAATACCCAAATATAGAAATTTTCATGATTTTGCTATATAAGTATTTTGCGATATACACAGATAGTTTTAACTCGTCGTGGGACGTGATTGTATTGTTTTGTTTACAACATCCTTGTTCTTCGGTTATGTAGTATTCTAGTAGTAATACTTCTATATGGACAGTTCCTATAAGTGGAAGGTGTTCCGACTAAGCGAAACAAATAGTGTATCGTTCTCTCTCTCTTCCGAGCGCTTCAGTTAGTTCTGCGCATCTTTTCGCGCATGAAACATGCGCATAGATAAAGTATCTCGAACGAGAGAGAGAAAATGAATATTGTCGGCACCGTAACGTAGGAACCTTTATTCACATATCAATTGTCCAAATAGGAGTATTACATATATGATTTTTCCCGTTATTGCACCGATTTCCGACGTTGTGTTTTATTTTTAAAACTGTAAAATTTTAATTTAACTTTGGATGCATAAACAATAGACTAAACAAATAATTTCTCATTGAAATTGAAGCCATTAATCAATTATATAAGTGAGGTTGTCAGAACTTTCATGTTTTAGTATTGAATAATTTCTAGATACAATTCAATACAATTTATCTGTCAATTAAATTGTCATATAAGTTTGAAAATTATCGCTTGATTCACAACTAGTGTTAGAGATAAAAGTAAAGTGAAATAAAGGAATAATGTGCCAAAGTCTACCAACAGTATGCACTCAAAAAAGGTAGGAAAAGATTAAACGTTTAATTTCTAAGAGCTACGGCTAGTATGATGGATAATCCAATTTATATAAACCTAGTTATATCTACTACTAGTCATTCTAATGACCTGTCAATACTTTTTCAATAAGGCATCTGAGGGCAAACAGGATCATTATCCCGTGTTAGAGTATGGTTTTTAAAGTTTTATAAAGTACATTATGTCGTTGGTTTTCCCAAAAATATGTTGTTTTTCTTAGTTAATTCCCGCTTAAATCAAGTTGAGCGACCAGAAAATGAAGTTATAACAGCAGAGTTTATTCATAAATATTTACTCCATCTTTCTTGATGGAACAAAAGTTTTTTACAGTGTTTACTAAAAATTTCGTCAGCTGATCTTTTTTCCTCTGAAGGTCACAGAACGGTACTGGTTTTCCGGATTCAATCGTGGTCGTACTTAGCTACAGGATGAATTTTGTGAAGGTCGTGCAAAATCGATAGATGTGCCAAAAACATTGATGCTGTGCGTAAACTGAAAAGAAACAAGAAAAGAAAAAGATCGTGTCGATTGGTGCAAAGAGATCGTGATAGGCGACGCGTCATGGATCTCTGCATATGAGCCCGAAACTAAACAACAATTGGCTGTATGGATCTTTAAAGATGAGCCATATACAACAAAAGTTGTTCACGCCGGAAGCACTTAGAAGCAAATGGTCGCCTGTTTTTTTCGTGGCCACCGTTCCATTAGAGCAACGTAGAACTGTCAATTCTGTATGGTATACCAGCATTTGTTTGCGAGAACTGTTCGAAAATCAGGGAATTGATAGGTCATCCGCCGTTTGGCACCCAATTTCTTCTTATTCCACAGATCAAAATTCACATGTTATTTTTTCGTTCAAACGCATGCAAAATTAATCTTAATGGAGAATATTTTGAAAAACAATAAAGCCATATCCAATTATAAATCTTTGTTTTTATTTGCTTATCTCAAAATTTAAGTAGCAACCCTCGTACAAGTCCCAGAACCTTATATTTATGATTCAGGTTTAAGATTTGATACAAATTTCCTATATTAACAGAGAAATAATCATGACTGTTTATTACTTTTTCTAAATCTGCCCATCCAAATTTTTCGCTAAAATGGGAAGGAAAACAGTTCAATTCCATTATTTGAATTAGTTTGATAATGGAATCTAGTATTTTGAGAAAAGATTAGATTTACTGATAGTAATATTAATTAATGTTTAGCGAAACATATTATTTACACGTGTTTCAAAGAAAACTTATTCACGTTTGTTGAATGATTGTTATTTCAGTCAGTTATCATTTATTACACGATAAAAAACAGCTGCTAATTATGCAAACTAAAGAATGATAAATTGATTGAACAACTGCCAACAAATGTGGCGAAACTTTTTTCACTGAGTAATTTCATGTATTATTGTCGCATATAGGAAGAGTTGTTTTTTTAACTATTTATCATTATATTTTGAAATAGTGCTACTTGAAATATTATTATTAATGTATTGGCAGCGAACATTCACCCATGAGGATTATTGAAGCAACAGGAGGTACAGAACATTTATTTGATATGGTGGTTTGAAGTGACGGTCGCTAAGAATATGAACACTGGGACGTAAAATCGTTTATCGCTGTGTTTCAGTTAGAATCATGGTTTCTTTAATAATAACTTTCGAGTTACTATACCAGCCAGAGATTACTGGACAATAGGCTAACGGCTCCATAACCAAGAAGAGCTGACGTATTGGTCTGAGTGTACATTGTAGAACAGAGAAAAACTTTAAACGAGTAAAATTATCTTTATTTACTTGGCTGTAAACTCAAGCAGTTCCCAGACAATCAAGTTGGTTTGGGATTGTATACATTACTAAATCATGAGTATGAATCTTGGGAAATGAAGAGGCCGACATTTTAACCAAAGAAAGATCGCCAAAAGCTATTATAGACTATAGACTTTTGATGGCATCTCAGTAAGCCTGCTTAAAGCATATATCAAATACTAGAAGGAAAGACAGTCGTAGACACAAAGAGTGAAAAAATGGTAGGCAACAATTTATCAAATGCTGGTGGCCAAAGTTTACACTAGATCTTATAATCCGTAATCGTAAAATTATGAGTATAATACGAGTAGTAGGTCAATTTGCAGATCATTGCCAATTAATAAACACCCAGAGAGAAGAAACCTGACAGCTAATGGCAACAGTGGGTTGGGTCAGGAAGCGTGCTTGGTTAAGCATTGTGTTGGTCTAGGTTTAATAGGCTATATTATTAGGAAAAGCCCAAATCAACCCTTCTCAAGACCGTTGTTTATTTCAAAAGAATAGGCTTGTATACGCCACTTTAGAATCAGTTAGGGGGTACTACAATAAATTCGTCATGGCTGCAGTGGTAGTGGATATATATAAACCACTTCCTCTTTACCAAATCTATCTATCTTGCATCATAAAGTGGAAGGGCCATAACGTCATATGTCTGCATGAATTTACGCCTGTGATGAACACCTGATATCAACTCTTAATTAACGAATGCACACAAAATTTGTAGTCTTATATTATTTCAATTTTTGTCTGGCTGATTTTTAGTTTATTAATTCTTAATTTTATAGGGTGAGATTTATATAACAAGAAGGCGAGTCTGATCGTATGCAAATAATATACAGGTTCCTTCACGACGAGCTGGGAGCTGGGAGCTATTAGACCTGACTCATTTAAACTTAGAAATATAATTTTTTAGTGGATCTGCATGTGTCCAAAAATTTCGAAAATGTGAAAAGGAACCTTTCGGAAAACCCATGCAAGCAAATGTTCAGAAAACTAGTCGCAGTACTTTCCCATATACATATTGATTCAGCTCGTCGTGAAGTACCCTGTACATAGATTACGGCGAATCTGTACTATGTTGCTATAAATTTCTCTTTTAGGGTAACTATGGTTAAATACATTCTTGGTATCGATATAGGCACCACGTCTGTGAAAGTATGTATTGTTAATAAAGAAACTCACGATGTAGAAGCTCAAAATATTAAAGATACTCAATCTAATATACCAAGTGATACTGGTCCAGGAGGTAATAAACAGGATGTTTCAAAAATTGTTTACGCTATAAATTTGTGTGTGTCCAAGCTGCCCAAACATTTACTTCAAGAGGTTTGTATAACATGAATGAATCATTTTATCAACTTTACTACATTGAAGATATTATGAATCTTCGTCAGTACATTACAATATTCCGTAGGTATGTGAAATTGGTATATGTGGACAAATGCATGGTGTTTTGTTTTGGAAAAATGATAGCGAAAAGAGAGCATGGGAAATTATAGAAAAAGATACCTCAGTAAGATATGATGTATCTCTCGATAGAGTTTCTGCTTTATACACGTGGCAAGACAATAGATGTGATCCCTCTTTTCTAAGTACACTACCTGTTCCTGAATCTCACTTAAATGTTTCTACAGGATTTGGAGTCGCTACAATCTTCTGGATGACTAAAAACAAGTAATAAAACAATTGCGATACTTCATCATCTATTTAATGTTGTCGAATTCGTCTCGCTTTTATTAACAATTAGTTTAAAACCTAGGAATAGAATATTAGAGATTAAGGTTGAGGGTGAAGAGTGAAGAATTAGATAATCATACAAAACTACCAATTAAGTACGCAATCAGTAGTATTCATTATCCAGGTTTCTTTTTAAATTATTCTTTAAAGCATTTCTTTTCCATGTATAATCTAGAAAGTTTCTTTAACTCGTGTTTCGCAAGAAATGTATTAACTCAACTTTTATTTAATTCATATTATGAAGTGAGTAGTGAATTGTGATTAAAATATACAAAAGTTTGTCAAAGTTTTGCCTTTACACTGCCTATTTCATTATTGAAATGTATCGAGCGTGTGTGCATGTGCTACGCCTTCATCTGACAAGAAGCGCACTGACTGATAATTATTTAATGTCCCATCCACATTATTCACGAATTTATACGAAAAAACACGAGACGACGGTGCCTTCTATCGCTTTCATTCGCCTCGCCTCCTTGTCGCTTCGCTCCGTGCTGATTTTTCGGGCGCGAGTCAAAAGACGTACGATATGAATATAGAATAAAGTGTAGATGGATAGCTCTTCACGACTCGTATGGAGAGCCAATAGGAGGCGCTTTGTGAGAGTCAGGATCGAACATAACTATGGAGGGTAGAGGTAAGGAGTACCATCTAATATGAGAGCTTAGCTTAAAAACTGTCCGCTTGTAGACGGTAAATTATAATTCAAAATTTGACCAGAATGGCGCTCCTGTCGGATGAGATATCATATGATCGTTCAGTTCAGTCCTTCTTATTTGAATAAGCAGTGTTAAAAAATTTTAAATGACTAGAGTCGTCGCTTTATTTAAAATTTACACTCATGCGATAGTAGCGCCTCCATAACGTAAAGAATTTGATGGACACTTTCTGTAGCACAGAGATGGTTCTCCTTACCTCTACCCTCCATAGAGCAGAACAATTAAAATTGTTCATTGAATCCGTATATTGAATTAATAAGTACATATTCATCAGAATACTTGGTTTGAATACTATCACTAGCGAGAGGTTGTTTATATAAAATCAGTGTTGATTTGGCGAGCGTCATACGAAAGAAAAAACGTTAACGTCGAAATTTATTTTTGATCTGCGAGAAATATTTGGGTGCCAAATAAGGACTGTACGGCGGACGACCCATCGATTTAATGTTTTGACTGTTCCAAATCGTGTTTGTACTGTTCCAAATCGTGTTTGTACTGATGTGTGTGAACTCGCATTGTCGATGTCGTGGTGGAGAATGATTCCTTTACTGCGATTGATTTCTCTAATTCTGGCAAACAAGTACTAGTGCAGAATTGACTGATCTACGTTGTTCTAATGAAACGGTGGCGACATGTCCAGTTATTCCGAACAAGCCGGTGACCATTTGCTTCGGAGTGCTTCGTGCGCGTACAACTTTGATTAGATTTGGTTCGGCTTGAAAGACCCATACAGTCGATTGTTGTTTGGTTTTGGGTTCATATGCATAGAGACATGATTCGTCGCCTGTTACTGCGAAGGTTGTGAAATTATTTTACTTAAACTTGCTTTACAAAATCTTTCCAGCCCATGGATTACACCGACGTAAATATGAAATCAGGAACGTTTTTGGGAATATAAAAAAATTGATTTTCTCAACAAAAAAAGTATTTTCCCAAGAACCATCACGAGGACTACCGCTATATAATGGGCAACAGCCGAACTTGGAACTTACAATAGAATCGATATTTATTTGGTTAACAACTGTATTGTTTTAGATGAGATTTCAAAGTCATACAAGTCTTTGGTCTGTTTGACCTACAAGAAGCCATTGCAAATGAAATAAATAATATAATATAGAGGGTGCTTCTAAATTCATGTGAAAAAATTCAGGAGGGGATTGCTCGTATGATATTGAGATGGGTATTTCCTGTAACAAAATTTCCTCAGACCACCGCTTTCGGAGATATCACCCTTAAAAGATGGTGTATACAAAATTATAGTTATATTTCCATTGTGCATATTACATCTTTTTTAATCTGAATTAGCATTCATACTTTGACATATAGTAGAGATACTGGCACGTCAATGAGTGAATCAGTGCTGAGTGGTGGCTCTCGGCAGAGAAAACATAAAATGGAGCGTTGTATTAGAGCACAAAACTTTTTTTGGACGGCTGGAAACAAAAGTTTCAATTGATAATAATGAGAAATAAATCTAAATTCTCTTCAAGCACGCAGTTTATTCATGAGTGTTTTTAGCAAATCATTATCATTGTATTATTTCAAATCCTCCTAGGTATATTTTAATTATGATTCGTGAGGTTTTGGATATATTTTTGCCACTAATTCATGTTTTAGACCCGAGAAACTTAAAAGATTCAACCACTCGGGCACAATAGCAGATTTTGCAGTGGCCATGTTGTGCAATTTAGATCGACCAGTTATGTCCTGTCAAAATGCAGCAAGTTGGGGATATTTTAACTGTAGAACGTCAGAATGGAATATTGATATTTTGAAAAATGCGAATTTTCCCGTTGAATTACTGCCTGAAGTTAAAGCAAGCGGTAAAATAGCCGGATATTTAGCTGGAAATTGGCATAGCGTACCAAAGGGAACACCAGTTGGTAAGTCTATGTGATTGCCTTAGTTTATCTCGATTATTAGTTACAGGTGAGGGTTGAAATGGATACATTAAAATAAGTATTGAGTATAATATAAATTTTTTGTTCCACACTCATTTATTTTTCTATCACCAGCTCTCAACTTGTTTGCAAACATCTTAATGTAAATATCATATGAAAATTGATGAATAGGTATTCAATTTAATTTTGGCAACTCATATAATATTGAATATGTCCTGGCTTAGTTACATAGTTCGATTTAGCTAAGACAGCTTCACAAAAAATTGGAGCTTTCTTGAAGACTAAAAAGTTATATACTCCGCAATAACTTCTACTCTTCCGCAAGCCCCCGATTCCTCCATCTTTAGAATATTGCTCGCATATTCGTGGCTCGACTCCCAAGCATATCCTGAATATGCTTGCCTTAATACAAAAGAGAGCAGTTTGACTTATAGGCGATCTAGAACTGACCAGAAACTTGGATAGCTTAGAGCATAGAAGAAAGGTCGCTTACTTGACTCTGTTTTAACGATACTACTACGATAAATGCTTTTTCGAGCTGTCTAACATAATCCCGCCTAGAGTAGACGTGACTTTTGAACACCGAGTTCGCCTGCAGCGCTAAGTAATTTAATTTATCAAGACTCATTTCATTGGAGAAGAGCAACCTTGTGGAATCATCTACCAAGGCACGTCTTCCCCGAACACTATAACCTACAGATGTTCAAAATCAATATCCACAAGCATCTCCACGCGGCAGGAAACACTCGAGTGTGAAATCTCACACTCTTGAGCTTGCTTTTGCTACTTAAGTTTTGAGATATGGCAAAACTGATATGGATAAGTCAAATCTAACTTTGCTATCATAAAGTTTGACGTTTTTAACTCAGAACGTGTTGTCAGTACTATCTGAGTTGTTTACGTTCAATCGTTGTCGCGATTCGCTAAAGGATGACTTCGCAAAGGTTGTTGGGCCAGAAAACATCGATGCTGTATCATTAGTTCTACTCGAATACATTCAATTTGGCTGTTAAAAAGATTTGTTTGCGCTGGATACCGCATAATTTGACAATCGCTCAAAAAAAGTTTGTGTCTATTGGTGCAAAAAAATGATGAAAAAATTCAAATGCGGTGCTTCATAAGACGCCTATGTGATTGAAATTAAACTTAAAATTAAACTATGGTTTGAACTCTAGTTTAAACAAAGAATAATCAAGATTGCTCTATTTTAGAGGTCACAGATAAACAGACATGTGCCAGTTGTCACAAATATAAGCCAAATTTTTCCAGATATGTGTTTTCAAGTAGAATTTTATAAACATAACAAAAAAATCGTGCAATTTCTATGAAATAGTGCTTTTGGTTAGCAGTCGAATCCAAAAAAAAAGATACGGCAACTTGGAAGGAAAAGGAAAAAAATTAGGAGGAGTTGACAAGGGAACTTAATAACGAAAATAACATAAACGGTCATATTCTCGATAGAACCAAAATAAGTTTACCAAAAGTTTAATGTAATTTAGCCGAAATATGCCACGATTATCGTTTCTATCATGTCCTTGGGGTGTCAATTTAATGATGAAAATTACAAAAACTGTCATGTTTTCCATGAAACTACAACAAATTTTTAAAACATAAATGGGACAATTTAAAGATTCGCTGTAGAACAAATAACTTTTTGTTTTCTCAGCGCACCGACAATGTTGATAATTTCTTCATCATCATCCTCGAGTTCATCAAATATAAAGTGCAAATCTTCAATCGTTCAACTAAAACCCTTCATACCTAATATCCCAAAAATGTGAACAATTTGAAAAAGTTGGGTTCGAATCCTCTGTTTCATATTCAACTACCCCCCGACTGTCGGTAAGGTTTAAACCGAAGTTTGTCTTGTATAAAAAGTGAAAAAAAAAGGTATCTGTAGTTTAAACCGACATTTGAGGTTTAAACTTCATTTGTAAAATTGAGCCTAAGGCGATAAATCTTCAGACGTCATCGCTCAAAGTTGTAATATTTTATGTATTAATAATGTGTGATACGAGTATGTCCGATTCTTAGACGGGAGAGGGTCACTTGTTCCCTTCTACTTATGTTGTTAGAGTTATAGTTATAAGCAATAGCAATTTTTTTGGATTTTCTTCTTAAAAAGTGCTTTGAAATCGGTATGTACTATACAATTACTCTTTACTGATTGCTTGTTGTTTTAAGCATATCTTGCTAATCCATCTACTCTTTCATTTCCCTTTATTCAGGTGTAGGATGGAACCCACATGAAATTAACATCTACATTGTTGTTTCTGCAAGTGAGTAGCTACTTCTTAATATGTTAAACAAGAGGATAGTTGCGATATTGCTGGCAGATTGCCGTTAGTGAACTTTGAGAATCTGTTATTATAAGGATATTCTTGGATTCAATTTTCTGAAAGTTTCTAGAAAGTCAAACAGTTCAGCAGAGTGGATAGATGTAATAGGAGGCAGTACAAAGGATTTCGACAGGTTCTCGGAGTAGAAACCGGCTCCAGTTTCATCTTGATTTTTCGAAGCATTTGTGTATATGTACCTTATAAAAGTTGTCGTATTTACTTAAGGTTCTTAGGAATTCTTGTTTTATTTAGTTTGTTGGCGTTTCTGATTTATTGAGGTGGGCAAGTTCTAGGTTTGTAGTAGAGAGGATTGATTATATTTATTTGTATTATATTTATATATGTAGTTGGGTTGGTTGAGAATTTATTTTTAAAGCGTTCACATACGAGATTACGGATTACAGGATTTCTTTTATTCGATAATAATATCTACTAAAAGTGTGCGTAAAATTTATGTCGATTTTCGTTGAATGCATCATATAAATTTGCATTAAAAATATCCATCGCTAATAAATCTCCCGCTAATTTCTTTATGGCTTTCGAAATTAGGTTTGTGGTTTATAGAAAAAACTCAAGGAATTCGTATTTATGATATATTTATTCAATTTTATTAAACAAACCAACGTGATTTATATCAACACCTACATTTTCAATAATATTTAGTTGAATTAATAACGGTGATCATTTTTAACAAAAAAAAACATTTTAAATTATATGAATGTTAGGAACCTGCGCCTGACTGCTGAACTACATACGAAATTATTTTTATTACGACTACTGATAACAAGAGGAGACAATTCAATAAAACGTCCTTGTAGTATTAATCTTGTGGATTGTCATTTTTATATATGAATTTTTTATAATTAAAATAATTCGTTTCACAAAGTGGCATGTTTCGTTTCTGTCGTTTAGTTCTTGGATAGTAAATTCTCACAATGAATTATACTTAAGTACAATCAGGATGTGTTTTTTCCATCTAGACTAATTTCAGAAATCGATTTATAATTATCATGACTATTTGTATTATAGTCCAAAGTAACCAAAATAAAACCACTAGCTCGCGGCGCACAGTTTGGGAACCACCGCTCTGACCTATACCTTTATAATACTGTTTTGTTTACTTTTTTATTATCAAACAAGTATTTATTTTTTCTACGACCGTGCGTTTTAACCCACTTTCCCGCACGCATTTTAGCTTTGAAAGTGTCACATTCCCGCACTAGTGCGGGAAAGTAAAATTATGCATATTTTGACCTTATTAGATAGTTTTTTACTTCGGTGGTTATAACTATTGTTACTACAGGTAAATAAATATTTACGAAATAGTCCATCAAATAAAATTTAAACCTTTTCTAGCTTTTTGTAGCATTTTTAATTTTTTGAAAATATAAAATAATACAGATATTTTTTTATTTAACCATGTAATTGTTACTAAAACGTCAAAGCTGTTCAGATCGTCTTGGAAGTGACCGAATAAGTATAATTTTCTTCTAAATTAAACCACATTGAACTGAATCCGATACAATAATATTAATGGATTCATCCGACGAAGAACTTCCCGAAGCCATTTTGAAGGCTACAAATGAAGCTAATTCCGAGCTGTTACCTGCCAAATCCAGACTAAAGTATGAGAAGCAATACGACCATTTTGTTACATGGTATAAGGAGAAAGGGGCCAAAACTTATAAGGAAGAGGTATTTCTGGCGTATTTTTCAGACCTAAGTAAGGTTTTGAAATCTAATACATTATGGTCCCGCTATTCGATGGTAAAAAGTTTCTTTGTTCCACAAATGACTTAAAACTGTTGCCGTCACCGTCATCGTCATCTTTATGCGACCTGCAACCGATGCCATCCTCACCGACGTCATCTACCTTCCAGTTGAAACCAAATAACTCCACTGGACCGGCAATTCTTACTAGTCTACAGAATACAACAAATTGTGTTTTCAATGTTAATATTTATAATAATTAGTAGTTTTTAGTTTAAAGTTTGTATATTATTATGTTTGTTGGAATAAAATAATTTATTAAAAATGGGTTGTTATACTTTTTTGTATATACGGTCGTAGAAAAAATAATGTTCCTAACTCATGCGTAAAGTGTCTTTCCCGCACTTGACTGCAGTCGCGTGCGGGAAAGTATCACTTTTCGCACTTGTTAGGAAAATAACTATTTTCTATGTCGGTTATAATATTCACGTTTTTTTTTCATTCATTTGCATTAATAAAGAATGTAATTTCTGAATCCGTTTTGTGTCTAATTAAAAGGAGTGTAGTATTATTATAAGTGATGGAGAGTAATCCAAAAAAACTACACTCGGCACACATTTCGACGCTCTTCGGCTTCTCTAATAGTGGATTCCGGTGGTGATATAATTCAACTAAAGAAGGACGGTGGGTGAAAATCCAACACAGTTGCTGAGGGTTACGTAGACGACTCGATAAAAAACAAAATGGATTCCGCAGTGAAAATTTTAATAGGAACAACTAGTTCAACTTCAATCAACATTGTAAATGTTCACGATACTACCAACAATCCAATAAGTGATTCTACTATAGACGATGTTATTTCTATGTACTCTTTGAATAGTTGTACTTTTAATATTACTATTACAAAATAATTTTTTTTAAGTCTACGGACGTAGAAAAGAGTTTGTAGGAAACTCGCGAGTAAAGTAACTTTTTTTTCACTCGTAGGAATTGGTAGGTCAAACCGTCCGACTCGTGAAAAAACTTGTTGCATAAATAACTATAATTTTTTTAAGTAGATGAGAAAAAGAAACGAATTGCCTTATTAAAAACAACTAAATGTAATTACCCTTATATTTTCGTATTAAAACCTAAAAATGAAATTTGAACACTTAGGACCTAGGGCATCAAGTGACGGTACCAACATAACCTAGAAATACAAATTTTTTCTAACATAGATTAAAACTCCTTGTTAGTTTTAATTACATTACGATTTGTTTTTCCTAGGAGTTGGTCTCGGTGATCTTCAGTGTTCGGTATTGTCAACATTAGAAACACTTGAAGACGCAGTTCTGAATATCTCCACTTCGGCTCAAATATCTTTTGTAGTAGACAGCTATGTGCCTAACAATGGTCCTCCAGAAGTACTACCTCTTTACTATTGGCCCTATTTTGGACAACAGTATGTAGCGGTTGCGGCTTCATTGAACGGGGGTAATAGTTTGGCTACGTTTGTGAAAATGTTGCAACAATGGGTGATGGAGTTAGGATTTAACGTACCTCAATGTAAGTCACCAGAAAGAAAACATGTCAGATAATATGTACGAGGAGTCGTTATATCTAGTATTTCCGCTCAACTTTACCGAGACGAAAAAAAAAAAAAAACATTTTTTGTCAATGTTTAGCTTTTATATCAATCTCTTTGTCACTTTTTCTATTGTCCAATGGAATCGAAAACTTGTTTGGGAAATTGGAGATGATGACCCATGAATCGTATTTTTTTGTAAATAACACATGTGTTTTTAATAAAAATATGGACTTCTTTATATGCCTAGTTTAGGAATAAAAAAAGTCACATTAGTTTAGCGTTTTCGAGATCATAGAATCCATTTATCGAGGCTTTAGTTGTCGGAAATTAGTACTTCCATTATAGGACTGTTTGAACTGGATTTATAAATTAATCTAAAGGTTTTTTTTGGGACGCCCATTTTTAGAAAATGGAGGTATGACTGAAGGAGAAAAATACGTAGAGAAAACTATTGTTCGAGCTTTTATTCATTCGACTTTTATCTGTCTCATGATGTTGTTAAGCAGATCTAGGAGCAGATCCATTTTCTGTTTAAGTCAGGTGTAGTTTAGCTTAGGTTAGGTTATCTCAATACTTTTCTAGGAAATGCGATATGTTCTTATAATCAAGAGAAAGCATAGTTTCGTGCAATTCAAAAATCCAGTTTAAAAACCCAATAAGTCAATCAATCCATTTAGTGGTACAACCGGAAGTACCAATTTTCGACATCTGGAACCTCGATAAATGGATTCGACGACATCGAAAATGCTAGATTAGCATGTTTATATGAATATACTAGTAAGACTATCGACAACATATTCACAAATTTTAGCGAAAGTTTGGGAAAAATTACTTGCCATTAGTATAGAAGATTCAGCAGTATCAGATCTAGAAATAAGACCAACTTGTCTAGGAGAGAGATATAATCCGGATTTAGCGGCTTCGGTTTCAAATATTCATGTCGGTAATCTTGGATTGGCACAAGTTTTTAGAGCATTATGTCGAGGTCTTATGGAGAATTTACACAGGTTTGTATCCATTGTACAGATATTTTAAAATTATTGAGAGTTTAAACGGATTCATTTTTACCTTTATATAAATTTACTAATTTACTAATTAATTTACAACCGCTTGCGATAACCGCTTTATTGTGTCAAAACACTAAGAAATCGTCACCTTAATGTCGTTCAAATGCAACGACATCGACAGCTCCGTGAGGTGCGAGGAGTGACTATCAGTCCTGTCCCTTAAAACACCTGCGATTTGTTCAAACTTACTCCAGCTCATTGGCAAGTACGCCTACCTATCTATAGGAGCACAAACAAACCCTGTGTTCATTCGTAGGGGTGACCGTGTTCCCGGAAGAAGAGTCTTAACGGCTGATAGAATATCGAGCAGATTTTGGAAATTCATATGGTACCTTCGTCGATTACATTGGAGATTAATTTACCTTTATGCATGACAATGCAAGGCTGTACACCGTAAGAGTCGTGCAAGATTACATTGCACAAGTCGGTTTTCGAGTTATGGAGTGGCATGCATACAGATCTCACTTAAATCCGATAGAACATTTATGGGATTAGCTAAAAAGAAGAATTCGAGCTAGACTTCCTACCCTAAACTCGATCCCAGAGCTTAGAAGAGCTGTAGATGAAGATTGTCTCAACATCCCACAAAAAACAATACCTAACTTGATTAGATCAATGCCTAATCGAAAGAGAGATGTTATTAGGGCAAGAGCTGGTCATAAGAAATTAAGTGTTAAGTTTTAAATTGTCAATAACCCTATTTATGTTGATAATAAAAAAGCTTAATTTGCTTAATGTATTAATTTCTCCAGGTTGAACATAGGAAATCGAAATGAGTTCATAAATTTATTACTCATATTAAATTGTCTTTAAAATAGATAGCCATATAACAATTAATAATTTTTGAATTCAAAGAAAAAATAAAAACATTTCAATACGTTGTGATATCTAGTTTTAACATTCCTCTGGTATCATAGTTTAAATATTCCTTGTCTGTTGTTTTGATATTTCAGGGCTCATATAAATTTTTATAAGATATTTTATATTGAGCTCTTTCGCTTTTGATCCTTTTCCTTATTTTTATTATAAAAATGTAAAACTATGGCTACACTAAAATAGTTTGAGTTTTGTGTTCACAAAATAGATTACCATTAAGAAAAAAAGACATATTTATGTTTGTGTACGTTATCAAAAATTAGCGATAAAGAAAAATTAAAATTCAATACTTACTTCTTGCTTGAAACGTTTAAACTATCAGTTAAAAAGATTCGCGGTTATTCCAATTTAATAATTTTTTATTGTTGCAGTATGATACCAAGGGAAGTATTGCAGAGTGCGAAAATTACTCGAATTGTAGGCAACGGTTCTGGTTTATCTCGGAACAAGATTCTACAAAAAGAAGTCGAAAAGCTTTATCAATTACCCTTGGTATTTACAAAAGGAGGTGATGCTGCGAAGGGTGCAGCTCTTGCGGTTCATTTGCATTCGAACACATAATTTTTAATATATATTTAGTTCAATAGCATTTGCTCAAAAAATTCTGCAAACATTAAGCCTGCTTGAATATGTGTTAATTTAATTGATAGTTTACTAGTTTATACTCAAAACGAATGTTTATTATGTTCTAATTGTTAGTTTTATCATGTTTTCACATCGGTAAAAAAGGATACGATTTCTTGTGCTCAAAAATATTGTAATAATACATATTATTAAGACTATTTTAGTTTTTCCCACCGACAGTTTCTCTCGGCGGTGGATGATAAAACTTCTTTCTTTTATTACTTATTTATCTTTTAGTATTTTCAAATACGTTTCCAAAACAATTTTGAAATTCCCAAAATCTTTTAATTACATATCCAAAAATATAATAACACTTCTTTTTTAACTCTAAAATCTTCTTCATATGAGATTATTTTATATTTCTTTCTGCTTGTTCCCATAAATAAATAGAAATTGAAATAGTTGTGTACTCTATGGGATAAATTACCCCTTTATTCCATGTCTTCTTACTTCTTAAACAGAAAATTAATTTCAAATTATGTTCATAGATACTATTTATCAATTGGTCAGTCAGGTAGAGATTTTTTAATGCTCATTTAAGTTAATACACTTTCTTGTTCTTAAAAAATTTGTTTTGAAAATGCTTATTAGTAAAACTATTCCAGTTTATACCCATCAACATTTAAGGACAAAACTAAAATTTAATATTTATCATCAAAATCTCCATGTTTGGTTTGTGCCTAGGAAGTAACGTGTATTATCAATATTTATCATGTTTTTGAATCAGTTTTGAAATGTCAAAAATGTATTTATTACATATCCAATAATAATACTGCTTTTCATTATTATCATTTGATATCTAGTTCTTGATGTTTAGCCAAAACGAGAGGTTGGTATCTTCAGAAGCTGTGATCGTTACGACCGAAGACAGGTACTCGACAACAATCGTAACGATCTAACAGTCGGCTCAGTCTGTCGTAGTTACCCAAGAATAGTTCACCAATAGGATTGCTCAATAAACTGAATGTGTCTGCCATGTGCGTGCGAAAAATCGCCATACGTGACGTCACCTGCAGACCTCGACCGGTCTTAACTCTTTGTTGAGCTAGACTATTTGATGAGTTTAAAGGCCAATTTTAACAAAAATACAGTTATTTTTTTAAGTTTTATTCATTATTATGAATTAATATTAATTTAAAATCCAATTTCCAATTATTCAGTTAATTTTAAGTTCCATTTATAAGCTTCACTTGTTGATTTTTTTGAATACAATCCCAAAGTAGGAACAGCGGTTTTTTTCAATATTTTTCGTAGTGGTAAACCTAAAATACATATACATATTATATATATTTATGAACAAATTGAGTTACTAAATTTCATTACCAAAATCATTTTGGGACAGTATAGACTTTGAAAGCTATAAACTATTACACTAAACAATTAAATAATTCACCAACCTAATAATTCATTCTGTAAGTCTCTTTCATAATCCTTTTCTGTGAAATGAATTGAGCAGATGTAGCTAGTATCAGGGTTAAATTTATCTTCCTGTTTGCATCGTAATATCCATTCTTTTCTCATAGTTTGGGAAACAAGATATTTAGCTTTGGGAAACCGATGAAATATAAAATATTCATGTTCTTGCTGCCTTGTTTTATAGGTATTACCACAACCATACACAGCACAACGTGTACCAGGCATTTTGATTTTTGGACATATACTACATGCACTAAAATCAAACAAAGTTTCATTTAGCAAAAAAAAAGTAAAATAAAAATCTAGATTAGTTGCTGGACAAATGCAAACCAACCGACCAAAAACGCTGTTATGATTCGCCCATTTTTTTAATTTTTTATTGTGGTGTATAAAGAATAGAAATTTAAATAAGCCAATTAAATTGTCATTTCTGCTCAGTTGGTTTTCTTTCAGCCAGTAACTGACTTGGATTTTAATTTTTATTTTGCTATTTAAATCCAGCTTTAATATAACAAAACATTTTTACCTACCCTTGAAAGTCTCACAAGATTATTTTGCCTTAAACAATAATATTGTCTTTGTTCACTATTCTCCACATATATAATACACACAAATAATAGTTTTTAAATCGTAGAACTAAGTAAAAAACGAATTTCCAACTCTTCAATCACTTGTACGACCTTTTCGAATTAACAAAAACACAAGCAATACCGCACAGCGTAAATGGTAAACAAGCCGTCGAGGTCTGCAGGTGACGTAAGCATCACTTGACCTTGGCTCAAGAATTGGCGTATGTACGTCTTATGGGATTGATCAATCCTATTGGTGAACTATTCTTGGTAGTTACCCATAGGTTAGCTTCAACCTGCTAGTCTGGACTGTTCCTGGAAGCGTTTCTATGATATTTTCGCGTAATCTATGACTATGTACGATTCTCGTAACAGTACTCGCTATCTGCCAAGTATCGAAAGGACCGTCCCGGAAACGGTTTACAAACGATGCCTAAGTCAGTTGGAACACAAAACAAAATTGTTCGTCTAACCGTAACTGCCCTAATGGAATACATAATCTCTACTGCGCAAAATCGTCTCCGTACCAATGACGGTTCTTCGATGGTTTTGGGTTGGAACGAACCTAATAAATATGAAATACCTTAAAAAATTGATAAAAAACATAAAATTTTCGAAAAACAAACAAGAAAACATCTCACAAAAAACTCACAACAAATTCCCAAACCGAGAAGAATTGTTTTTACTTATTAGAGCTCTCTTTTCGTTTTTTCTCTGGCCAATGGTCGTTCGCTTTTCCTCTTTCCAAGCCACAATTTTTGGTAATTTCCTGTAATGGGCTGGTACTCCTGAATAACAGTTTCACTTTGACAGTTGACTGGACGATGCATTATTCGATCATGTGTGAGGGTGGTGTATAAGTTTGTTTCTGACTTAAGCAAACTTTCTAATTCATCTGATTTCCAAAGTCAACTGTCAAACATGAATCAGTGCCACTAACCGACCTTGCTTGAATAAGAAGCCTTCTGTTACTGAGACATTGTTTACTAATTGGCCAGTCAGGTAGAGGTTAACGATATCATATATTGCAATAATTAGAAAACAGGGTAAATTATACATATAAGTAAGAGTTTTTATAATAAATATTTTTTTTCTGTTGTATAGTAATATTGGAATATATTTATATAAACAAACTGGTATTTCATCTAGTTTCCAAGCGCTTAGAGGCACTTATTGAGATTAGACTACTTAGATGTTGATTCATACAATTGATTGAAAAGGAAACGTAAATGATCTTATCAGGTACATGATTGAACTAAAACAATTATATGAAGGGGTTATAATAATGTTAAATTTCTAAATGTTAAATTGGTTCCAGAAAATTCCAAAATCTTTGAGATTATTAAGACTGAGGATTATTCAAAACATCATTTGTCCAGTCAATAACCATTTTCTCGTGCATTTATCACCTACAGTATCGATTTTCATAAATATTTGGAATCAGCTTCTCACTATCAAGACTGTTATATTTCAAAAATTGTTTATCGACTTTAATGTAAAGTATTTACAGATAATTACACACTCAAAATTAATATTATATGAATTTTTCGAATAGGGGTACTTTTTACTCCTTATAAATAAAAATGAGCCCCCGGCATAAGCTTAAAGTAACGGGTGAATAGAACCAAACTCAAAATTTATATGAAAATCGATACTGTTTAATGAGTTAAATAACTACTTAATAACAAGTTTATTATTCTTTTTTAATGATATCTTTCATAAGGAGTGGTTGTTAAGGGCCGAAACTGCTTAATAAATCATATTTAAAATTGTCAATTGACATTCATTTAACTGATATAAATATATTTTCACTTAATTCCATGCACAAAAAAAACGACAAATGAACAAAATACTTTGAAAACAAAAATTAGTCAAAATTAGCAGGTGCAGTCTTTCAAAAATATCTCGTATACACTGCGACCCAAAGGATCTATTGCTGCGATACCCTTTTTTTTTGAAAAGTCTAGAATGGGAATGGCTTTAATTGCCAGAGATCTTCTATTTCATATGTACCCAGATGTAGTGCTCTAGAGTGTTTCACATTTCGGTAGATTGTGGATAAAGGTTTCGTACTTTGTGCAACAAAATCTGCATTTGTATATTATTCAAAGCTGCTTTAAAAAATTGGTTTGATGTGCAGTTGAACCAGCAGCCATGATATTCTTCGTCGTCCTATACCTCTCTTTACCTGCAACAATACCAATCTATGGAATTGGTATTGTACCCTCAATAATTCTCTTTGTGTCGCCATTTTGAGTAAAACTTCTCTATTATACGTAGTATTTTTCTCAATATCCACATTTCAAAGGCTTCCAGTTTTTTCATTATTATAATTCGTTATTCAAGTTTTTACATCAAAAGAAGTTTCATGCCCTGCGAGCAATTTCAATTCTTAGTTTTATCTCTTCAGTGCTGTCATTTCTCGAATCAATTCAAGTCCCTAGATATTTGTATTTTTGTACTTTTTAAATGTGGTTGTTTCCAATTTGTAACTGTTCATGCTGATCTTACATTTTTCAGAAGTGCATGTATTTAGTTTTATTTAAATCCATGTGTAGCCCATACTGCACGCTGTCTCTCGAGGCTACTAAAAATACGTAAAATTCATTACATTTGTGTAAGAATGGGTACTACATTCAGGCCGGGCGCAAGTTGATACGCAGTCAACATGTACAGATCAGCACAGCTTCTGTAACTCTTTTTGTCTAATGGAATCGCGCGAATTAAGAGGTAGGACAGTACTGCGCCGGACGTGGCCAATGTGGCACTCGTGAATGTCACACAGAAACTGCGCCACACTCGCCTAGTTGCCTACAGGTGTTTATGGAAAATGGAAACACGCGAAGAAAAATTGATTGAACTATTGCGAGTATTATCTATATAATAGAAGTGACCCGAACTATATGAAAATGAAATTGAAACCTTCGTCAAAATGTTATTGTTCTTATTAAGAGGCAACGAAGCCTTATTTATTACATGTGATTTGATTTATTAACCACGTACCTCAACACAGTCGAAATTATTTTTTTTACATCATTCAAATAAGAAGACATAAAATTAGACAATCATAACTTGGTCACTAATTAGAATATTAGATATTGGAACCATTATAGGAATCAACCTAAAAAAACATATTTTTGTTTTATTATTTTAACCAAGAATATTTTAAAGAATATTTAAAAATGAGTCAAATAGCTTAATCTAATTCTTTATTAAATAGTATTGTGATTCTATGGAAAATTTCTGTTTTTTTATGATGATGCTATAATATAATCAATTTTGCTATTTTGGAATTGTTGTAATATAACATTAATTACCTATGTTCCTGTAAAAACTTGAAATTTATTTTTTCGGGAAATATATTCCAGAAACTATTTGCAATGTTTTAAAAATAACACTAAATAATTATTGACTGTGGACATATTGTTTACTTATTTTCCAGCTTATTGCATTTTAATTTATTTTTTGAATATTTACGAGGTTTACCTGTGGATTTCTGTAGCGTTTATCTAATTTGCAATCAATCTCTCAAAAATGGAAATAGAAAATACGTTACAAATAATAGTTATTTATGCAATAATTACAAAAAGTGTTTATTGCTCGCGACGTGAACTTGCTGTTAGGCCGAGTTTGGCAATACGTCGAGTGCACACACTTTTTGCACAAGTTACATTCAATTATTTTTCTACGTTCATGAAAAAAAAATGTTTTATTTAGGAGTAGAAAAATAAAAAACGTAATTTAAGTGCAAAATAGTGAATAATTAATTAACACCATCGGTTACCATTGAGAAAATTATTATTATATTATAATTAATATTAAAAGTAAATGTACAATTTTCGCAATTTTCAATATTAGTATTTCTTGTGAATAATTGGGACGTAATTTCGTGTATTTATGGTATATATCGATCAAATTTAGTCCTTCTTCAACCCCACCTCGAATGAAAAACTTCGTTTCTTGTTAGTTTTTGAATTTGGCACCTCTATATTTAATATTGAACCTACTTCTATGTCTTTAATACTCAATTTTTGGAGCTCAACTCTACGCCATGCCCCCGCAAGGCCAAATATAGCAGCAACCTACAACAAGTAATTTTAAAATGTGTTCCTAAAGCTAAACAATAATTACTGACTTACTTTTTTCATCAAATACTGGGAATTCGGAGTTTAGAAATTGATAAATGTGTCCCCTATTAAATACTTCTGACTTCCGAGAGTTCTGCTTCATAAATGCCATAAGTTTTTTGTAATTTTTAATATTAATATCTTCTTTTGTAGAAAGGCAAGCTCTCACCATTGAGTACTCAGACCAAAGTAATGAGAGCTTAATATATTATTATAAGTTTTTTTGAAGAATTATTTACGTAGTCGTATGACAAATAGTGTACACAACTCGATGGAAAGTATATTCGCACTCGTTACGTTTCAGTACTCGTCGTTACGCAGCTCATGCAAAACAGTAACTAGTGCGATATGTATCAGTTTCCAAACTCGTTGTGTAATATACTATTCAAGACCTAAACTTTTTCATACTTAAAACATGAAAACTTGAAAATATTTACAGTTATTTTTGTAACTGTTGATTGTAGTCTATTTACAATTATCAGTATTAATTATATATATCCACATTAAGAATTTTATTCTGTACTTTCTTGCTTGTTGATGTTTAATCTAAAACTTCAAAAATAATTGCCAATAGCTTGCCATTATAAATCAGAATAAAAACTTGTCAAATAGCGTTTAAACACCAACACAATTAGTTTATTTTTAGCGAATCTGAATCGATCTTTTCTACAGCATGTAATTTATTCATTCATAGTAAAATAAAGTATTAATAACCAGATGAGACTGTGTTTTATTCTTTGATTGACGACGAAATTGTGAAACTTATTTGGAACACAATATTTTAGTATCATTTTTCTAAGTCCTTCATAATATTCACGTTTAAAAGCGTGAAAAAAAGTACCGCAGCGGTCATTTTTTCAACGCATTTATGAAATTATTTTTATCAAAATAGAGGGCTGTTAACGCTTTCTTTCTCACGTCAATTAGTTTCTCCGATAAACTCACACTTTTACTTCTTGATATTTGTTCAAGAAAATCAGTTTTGTGTCTAATTGAAAGGAGTGTAGTATTATTATTTGTGATGGAGAGTTCAAAGTGCACCCCAGAAGCTTTTGTTGCATGGGCAACTGCAGCGACTATGAATCTTCTCCCTGAGAAATCCAGGGAAGAGTATTTAAAGGAATATAATTCTTTTATGAAATGGCGTACTAAAAAAGGCATAAACAGCTTCACAGAAAGAGTGTTACCAGATTACTTTGAAACTAAATCCAAAATGTGGAAGTCTTCAACACTTTGGTCGACTTATTCAAAACTGAAAGGCACCCTAATGGTAAATAAAGACGTAGACATCAGTAAATACTAAAAATCTAAAACATTTGCCTGCGAAGAAATTAATAAGTTTCTGTTGCAAGCTCCAGATTATCATTATCTCATGCATAATATGACAGCAAAAAATTTTAATTAAAAAACTGAGATATTGTTTGTAACATCTTTCAGGTTGCTTTAATATTCGGAATCTCAGGAGGTCTGCGGAGGGAGGAATTATATAAAATAAAGTGTAACAATATTAATAATACCGGAAATGTTTTAATTTTCACAGTACCTGATACAAAAATTCATGTTCAACGTGGATTTACTGTTATTGGTGTAATATCTGACAATAGACTTGGTAAACATTTATAACAAATATAAAAACCAACGTCCCACAAACGTCAAAACAGATCATTTCTTTTTGCAGTATAAAAATGGGAAATGCGAAACTCAAGTTGTAGGTATCAATACCTTTTCCGATGGTGATATAATTAAACTAAAGAAGCACGGTGGGTGGAAATTTGCGAAAGCCGTGTATGTGTGACAAGGTTTCATTCGTTTCCGGTTTCTATTGAAAACGAATCGAACCAAATAGAACCGTATTACTATGAAACAAGCCTAATAGACACTTACTCAACAACACAGTACCCCACATTAAATATTATATATAGCAAATAAATCTATGAATATAAGCTAAAGGCATTTGTGAGGGAGAAACCCAGAAATATCGTAGCTGCTATAATAATTTAGGGTGTTTCCTAAATAATCTAAAATATAGTAGTGGGCGCTTCGTCACTCCATTTTAAGACGAAAAGTTTCTATAAAATGTTTGATCAGTCTTGTCGTTAATGAGATACAGGGTGTCGAAATGCTTATATTAAATTACTGTAAGTGAAATTTATTTTTCCTGGTGACGCTACCAGAAGTAATACGAAAGAACACTTCTAAGTGGAATTTGAAATAATATTGTCAAATACTGTATCAAATCTAAAAACTGACGCAAAAAACGTTTAAGAAGTTTTTATTATACCGACTTTTCGTGGTAACAACGATGCCTGAAATGGCTAATACTCCATATACAGACTATACAACCGCAAAAAATCGTTTTTTTTTAAATATTGGCGATTAAAACCCCAAAGGACTAGTTCTTGGGAAAATTTTCTTAATTCGTTTTTAAAGTAGACTAAATTTGCTACAATATGATACTAGAACTTTTTCTGTAGACTCGATAATTTTCAAGATCAAGCCTTATGTAAATCATCATTTTGAATTTACTTTTTGGAAGAAGTCGTCGGATGGTGTGAATTATGTTGTATCGTACACTTGCGACCGAATATCCTGTCCTATGACTTAAACAGCTGATTTCACCACGTGTGGTCTTTCGAATTGAAGATCTGAACTTCTTCAGCTGTCATACTATATGTTTTTTAAAAACAAAGAGTCGTGTGTTGTCTCAACAAAATGTTCTCCCATATTTTGCAAATAAGCGAATTTTGGCTACTCGTAGTTGAGGTAGCTCTCCTTCTATCTGGTCCATGAGTTCATCTAAAGAGAACTGAAACTCCTCAGCGTTGTCTTCCAGTAATGAATAAATCTTTTCCATCGCCTCATCGACTGAGGGATGCTAACAGTTTCCCCTCGACTTTCCTCCTATTGGTGATGCCTTATAGAGATTTTTTTGGCAATAGCGATGATATCTGGTATCAATGGTACCAAATCTGTGTTTTCAGATATAAACTCTTTTATTTTAAGTACTCATTTACCACCACGTATCACAGCTGCTTTCAAGATTGTTGCATTGGGTGACTACTTTTCCGCAGTAATAACAATGGTCCATTTTCTGGGCATCTTCCTTTCTGCCACAAGGAACTCTTCAGTTATTTTGTCTCCGCCCAGACAAGAGTGTTCTCTGAAATTGAATTGCTAAGAGACTGATCTCGTGGCCCTTTGTTGGCGTAATATTTGACTTTCCACTGCTAATAGTTGCTTTGATCAACTTCGGATTGTTACATTTCACTTGACAAGCACTATGTACATATATCTCCTAAACGCTGATTTTCTATGTTCTTAAGGGACATACTCGACGCAAGAAGGGTTATTACACTTCTTTCCTTCCCTCGGTGGGCTTGACCTTCACTTAAAGTCTTCTTACATAGAAGACACAAACCCACGTCGGCACAGGGATAAGACATTCTGTGGATTTTGAGTTGAAACGGCACTCACGTTATGGGCAGGACGGCCAGTTAAAAACCGAAACAAAAAAAAATAAAGTAGGTTAAAAACATAATAAAATTTGAATGGCTTAATTTCGGGAGCTAGTGGGACTCCAAAGACAGTTCTAGAATCATATCGTAGTTCACTTAAAAAACTTCCGTGAAAAGATTTTTCCAAAAATAATTCTTCACGGTTATAATCGCTTAAATCTGAAAAAATAACGACTTTTTCGCGGTTTTTTCGCTTTTCAAAAAAGTTGGGTTCGAGGTCAAAAATTTGGATTATTCATTGAGAGAACATCATAAACAAGTCTGCAAAAAATCAGAATTACCGGATTTCGAAAACTAGTCCTTTAGGGTTATAATCGTATAATCGCAAAAATTTGAAAAAAAAAACGATTTTTTCGTGGTTTTTTCGATTTTTGATAATATAGCGTTCGTTGCTTGAGGTCACAAATATGGATTATTCCATTGGACAACATCAAAAACAAGTCTGCAAAATATCAGAGCTACCGGATTTGCATTTTGACAGGATGTACAAATTTTTAACATATGTCATTTTCCTTTATGATTAACACATGTTGTTGCTTCTAATAAAATATTCGACACCCTGTATTTCTTCGACTACAAGACTTATCACACATGTTTATAAGAGCTTTTAGTTTTAAAATGGAGCGTCCACTACAATATTTTATATTACTTAGGAACTACCATGTATAAATGATTATCTATATGTATACCCATATCATAGATAGAAGCAAGTAGATCCTCAAGTACGTATCGTTAATTTCTTTTTTATTAACTTTTTCATTTCATTTCATTGTAGTTGTAACCATTGTATTTAATTGTGGATAGTATTTAATTTTCAATAAAGTTATATTATTATTATTATTATTAATCCTGAATTTAAAGAAGACCATGACCAAACCTTGGATCGAATGCGAAATGCGAAAGACCAAATGTGAAAGTCTAAAATGAATGAACTATCAGTTCAAATTATGCCATTCTAATTTTTAAATTTTATATTATTAGGAAAAATTTATACTAAAAATGATTGAAGGTTTAAATGAGTAAAACCATGATCTTAGAGTTTACATTTTTTTTACTCATTATATACGAAAACAAGTCAAAAACTGTTTCAACCAGAAAATAAAATTAAAATTATAAACGTGTATGAAATTTAACTTTAACTTCTGATATATTTTTGATATGTTTATATAGATTTATTAACACCCATTGAATTCGAAAATTTATTCGCTTCAGTTGACAGCTTTATTTATTCCAATCTAAATTATTTTTGCTAATGTTTGAATTGAAAGCGAATCCGCATTTCTCATTAATTATCTGAATCAAACTCTAACCAACTGTTGATGTCGATTGAAGTAATGGTGGTTACTACCGTTACGTCATCTCCGGCGCCCCTTAAACAGTCTGGAAATTCCCTCCATCCATTTCTACTTGAAATAGAAATTCGAAATGTACTTTATAGGTGGCTTGCGCACCTTTCGCGTGATACAAACGTGGTGTTGTCAATGTTATGATGGAAAAATCTGGGATTTGGTTTGGACCAATGAATCTGTCGAATCTACAAGGATCAATGAATTAGTTCTTGGTTGGTTGATACTTTATATTTAGAAATATACGAGGAAAACGCGCTATGGACTAACGAGATAAATTTCTTAAGCATACAGATAATAATATTATAATTATGGTATTCTCTACGTTTTTAAAAATTGTTGTTACGTATCATAATTCTTCATTATTTGAATGTTTAAGGTTGAAGTTCACGAAACAACTGAATTTTCTGGGATTTCTGAGAAAACAAATATTTTGTTAGGTCAAGAAGCTGTTAAAAATCGCTGGGACCCAAATCTGGTAAATAGAGTCGGTGGTAAGCCAATTCGAAGCGCATTTTGTGAATTTTAGCCATGGCAATCTTGGAAAACCATTTTCTTTTTCTTTAGATGCGTTCGCTTTTTCACAATTTCTCCCTTTACTTTATCTAACAAAGACGCGTAATATTCTCCAGCTATTGCTTGCAACTCATAGATTCGCTCTTTACAATCCAATATCAAACGTTGCATCGGTATATGACAAATGCGTTGTTTTACTAAGATAACCTCTTCTCTATATCTAAGCTTAAATCAACGGTCGTTCAGTACCAATCAGTGAACTTTTACGATAGTATCATTGATTTTTGCAGTTCTTAACCATTTCAAACGCTCGTCATCAGTAAAGCTGATAATCCCATATTTGAATTAAACCGATAATTTTTTTCAGTAATGTAAATGATGATCTATTTAACTTCTCTTCTATTTGCGTGAGCTTATTGTTTGTTCAAAACAATTATTTAACACCTCGATATAGCACTATTTCTATTCTTCAAATCGACTTACTTAAACTATTGTCAAACAAAAGCCAAGCGATGAAAAAAATTTAAGTGAGCATCCCTCAACCCATGCGCAAATATATTTCCCAGCTTATTTCGATATGTACTGATATCTTCAGGTTATAAACTTTTCAGGCAGCCTTCGTACATTGTTGGATTTTGAATTGGGTTACCTTCTTCTTGTGATTTTTCTAAGGCTTTCGGTTTTGTTAATCATAATATATTGATTAACAAATTGCAGTACTGATATTTTAGGGGAACACCTCTTGCATGGCTTAAGTCATACCGTACCAACAGAAGTCAGTTGTAAGGGCTGATACAACGATGTATTCTTGCAAGCCAATAGAATGTGGAGTGCCCCTAGGTTCAGGTCCTATTTTGTTTTTATAAACGACATCGCCTATCTAGACATCAGTTGTGAAATATGTATATTTGCAGACGACACTCTTGGAACAACTCTGCGACTCTAATCTTCTCTGTCTCAACGTTTCTACAACTTGATTTTTATCATATAAAAATACATTGCTGCCTTTTTTATTAAATAACATTACCATTCAATCTGTAAAACTCTTAGGGCTTGTGGATAATTCCTTTAAATGAAACATATTGCCGCCTTATCTAAAAAATTAAGTTCCTCCTGTTTTGCGCTGAGATCAGTTTCCAAAAAACTGAACTTATCCACCTCTTTAACAGTTTATTATGCCCTTATTGAGTCGCATTACCAATATGCCCTTCCTTTCTGGGGTACGTGTGGTGCAACGCAATTTGAGTGAATTTTCAAACTGCAAATAACTTAAAAGATGAAAAATTCTGACTTTTCCCTCCTTATTCATATTCATAATTCGTAAGCACGCTTCTCCAATTTCAGAAAGGTCGTTGCACGGCTATCCAATTAGGAACGCTGAGCACGACCTTCACCTACCTTCTCCAGGCTCTATATTTTACAATACAAAAATGCACAATCACTTGCCAATTGAAATCAAATCAATATTTTCTTTTCCCGCATTCCGTAATAATTTGAGAGCATATTTACTGAAAAACGCCTTCTACTCTGTAAACGACTTCTATTCTAATAATAAAACTTAATTCGGAGACTATACCAATTATTACATATTACTATTACCTATAAATTTTGTTACTCATTGTGGTTTTCTTCTGTATTTTATTTTATTTGTATCTTTAGTTAGTTATTTTTATAATGCATGTAACGAATAACGATTACAAAAATTTTGAATCAGGTTTTGTCAAAGATTGTCCCTTTTTTTTATGAACCAACTAAATATACATTTCAAGTATAAAATTATGGACACCTTCGAGTTTATTTTTATTTTTAAAAGAAGAGAGTTCATTCACAAAATTTTGGAAGTTCGATAGAATATATCATAAGAAGAGACCTGTATGTATGTATTTGAATATGCAGATATATAGGTGCAGAATTAACAAACAGTAAAACCAACGAAGAGTGGAAAAAATGAGAGGAAAATAACACCAAGTCCCTATCTGACGCCTAAAAAGGTATAAGAATAATAAAAAAAGAAGGACAAGTGTTAACTGATATTATACCACAATGTTTATCGCCAAAAGAACTCTGCACAATCAGTTGTTAATTAATGCCTACAAACGGTCAAAAAGCTTTTAATACCAACTAGAAGTAGCTTATTATTATTATTAGTTTATCGGATAACCAAGAACATCTGACAACGTAGCGAATTAAATGCTGTGCGGTGGAATTCCGCTAAGCACGCGGACCAGTTGTTGCTGGCGATACTCCGGTTACGGTGCTGTCGCCGCTGCAGAATTACGATGGCGCTGCTTACGTAGAAATACGCGCGAAAATTATTTTCGATCAGTGGAGTGTAGATCTGGTCGATTTGCCGGATTTTTTGTAACTAGCTATGGAATGGATTGCGTGCATCGATAAAAGGTAATTGTGACAGAGATGGCTCTATTTATATGATTATGAAAATAAGATAATTATTTCATTATTTTGTTACTAAGAAATACGGTTAGGTGATTAAAAAATTGGGGTTTATATAAAGTAATTTGAAAATAACTATATTGGTTTTATATCTATATTAATGAGTGATGTATATTTTTGATGATTGCTTCGTCTCCTGTTAAGAATTCGTTGCATTATAATCCGCTATTCTCAATAATATAATTGGAATTCTGCAATATTTGTGAAAATAAAACTTGGTTTTCATACTTATATACAGTTTTGCGCCTATATTATTACCATTCACATTCTTGTACTGAAGTTTCGATGAGTTAATGGAGAGTTTGTCCACCTCTAATGATTTCTTCTTATATGTAGTTTCTGTATATACAAATTTTTTATTTGAGAAATTTGAGAAATTGATGGTTGTGCTATGGAAGCATCCATATCAAGTGTTAGTAATGAAAGATCTTGAGGAAACTCAAAAATTTCATTGTTTTTCCGTTATGTAGATTTACTGCTGTAGCAAAAACTAAAATTGGAAACATAAATGAAAAATTCAATGCTCATTATAAACTTATTCAATTATCACAATCGAAATCGTACCAAAAATAAAATTAATTATCTTGATGTCATATTATATGAAATTAACAATAACAGTATACAAAATCAAATTTGAAAAATAATCGAAAAGCAATAAATCGGCGGATCTATATTTTTTGTTACTGAATCTTATACAACAAAGAACGTAGATAAGGACATATCACTTGAAATAAGAAGGCTAATTACGGAAAAACGCAAGCTCGGCAAAATTCCCAAGAAATCATACTTTTCTCGACAGAAATATGTTTATTCAATACAGCCATAAATTGGCAACTAAGCTCAAAGAAATAAGAGGTACCCAGTTTGAAGAATATGATTCCAAACTTTCAGGAATTCAGGAATAAAAACGTTAGATATCTGCACCGTCACTACGAAAAAAAAAAAATAAATGAATATTTGCAAAAACCTCACTACGGTTTTCTAACCACTTAACAAAACAGACAATTATCACTTCTAATAGAAACAAGAGATGCCATACAAGTTGTGATATCAAAGAAATAAATAAATAAATCTAGAATCGATCTTATAACTTCCAAAATACTGAAAGAATTGCCAACAAAGAAATAAACATGCTTACATAATATCTTTAATGCAATTAAACGACTTGAATATAGACCCAAATCACAGATAATAATAATAAACAAACCCAGTAAGGGCTCAAACAATATCACATCGTATCACTCAATAGCTTTACTTCCATTTATTTCCAGACTAATTGAAAAACTAACTATACTAAAAGTAATCGAAAACCATCAACAATTTGGACATCGACAATACAGCAAGTTCATTAATTCACACTAATAATAAACAGGGCTTTAGAAAATAAAGCATAATGCTCCGCTGTGTTCCTCGAAGTTAGTCAAGCATTTGACAAGGTCTCTCATCAGGAACTGCAATAAAAAATCAAAAACAGATGTCCTCCACATTATTTCTTGCTTTGAAAATCCTCCTTAAACAAAAGTCAACAAAAAAAGTTTGGTTTTTTTTAAGTTGCATCAGGGATATTACAGGGAAGTGTACTTGGTCAATTAGTTTATATAATGTATACATCGTCAACAGGAGAATTAGGTAGACCACATGAAGACAGCGTCAAATCCACTCAAACAAAAGACTCAGGATAAAATCTAAAGTCTCGTTGGATAACAATCATCCAGAGATCTCAATTCAAAATACTTCGACAAATAATAGATAATATTTAATAAGATACACCATCCAAGTAGATCTGTATGTACCAGCGACGGTTATTAATATGAAAAATAAAACTATGGAATTGCATCCAAACTCATTATTAGAACTGCGAGTACTAAAGTACAACAAACGACTAAAGAAAGCGTAGCCAATAGATTTAACATGATGTGTTAGAGGGTACATCACTGGATGTAAACCTCATTAAGACATTGCAGATACTTGAGAACCAATCAAAAGTGCCCTAATTAACTAAAGTGATTAAATATTCTCATTGCTAATAAAATATACAACAAATTTGTTCACAGTTTTCACAAGATTTTTCGCTAACTACAGGAGAAAAAGTCGAATTGTAAACTAAAGTTATCAGCCAATTTGCCCGTCTATTCAACATTTCAGTTTTATGTCTGCCTCTGCAAAAGGTATGATGTTCTGTGATGTGATCTGAATAAAAAGGTTAATTTTTCAATGACTTCATAGACTTCAATAAAATTTTCAAATTAATCTTAATTCTGGGCTAAATAATTCACGAACTCTATGTATCGTGCAGATTGCTGATTTTTTAGATTGGAAACTTCTCAAACTACTCTTGCCAGAACTTTGTTGAATGTTTATCAAAAAGCGATTGAGACTTTTTATTTGTCGTCTATATGCAAAATAGGACACTCGATCAGATGACGACATAGAAAATATAAGAAGCATAAAAGGGATCGAAAAATTCGTAAATTTACTATTCACATACTAACAGTAAGCGAACCATAAAAGATGAAGATTTCGCTTGGGAGAGTTACAATAAGTTAAACTTTTTTTATCGAAAAGGTTTTGTCAAGAGTAAAATTTTTTCTAAATGAAAGTAATATTTTTATACAAAATATTAGATAGTCCGATTTGAATGCCAGTCAAAATTTTATAATATTTAACGTGAAATCACTATTGAGAGGAAATAGATAACCATCTCTTTGTAGTGTTCATATAATAAACTATTAACCAATTAATTTTTTAATAGCTGATTTAAAACAATTTTTAAACTTCTTAAACAACACTCAAGGTCTATATATTGTAAGTTAACAATGGAAATTTCAATTTCGATGATGGTTTCAAAGTAAATAGCATTTTAATCAAATCATACATACTTTTTTTGTACTTAGAACTTCCGAGATACTCTCCTCCATTAAAAAAGCATAGTCTTATCATTCAATATATTTTCACGGAATACTAACTTGGCTATAAATGCTATTTTTGTATTTTTGTTGTATTTCTCCAGTACATCAATTATATCAACAAAATGTTGTCTTCTGATCCTGAGCATTCCGATTTCCATTATAAGATTAAAGTCGTTCACGACAAGGTTAAGTTTATGTAAAAAGGAATGGAATATACTTTTACTTCAAGCTTGCACACTTTCACTCCATTCCAGAAGTGATAGAAACTCTACAAATGTATCAGATGAAGTTAATGGACTATAGCCCAAATTATTGTTACGAACTCGTCCACGACATGGACCGTCAAAACCGGTTATGTTCTGTTATAATGGAAGTTTAAGATTTAGCGAATAAGCCGGCTCGTTTGATGTTGGTTTTCATATATTTTTCATCATAGCAGCGATGTGTTTACATTGTTTTTTATATGATTTCTAGGATTACTTTATTTTTATTTTATTTGTTTACTTCCTAGAATTCTATAAATTCCTTTCCGACATATATTCAAGAAAAATCGGGAAACAAGTTTTTCTTGCTTTTAGGGTAATATCTACATGTGTTTGGAGTATATTCTTGGCATAAGCATATTATGCTAGAAAAATCTTTTAAATGTCCGGGTTTAATCAACTGTTTCGTTAAATAAATTGTTAAAATAAAAAAAATCTATATTTGTACCTATTTGTTTTATGTATTTTTGAAATATAATAGTTTTGTTTGTATGTTTGTGATCTTTTTAGTGATTTCCTTTGACCTCTAATGTCTCTGCTTTAAATGAATACAGATTATAATATACTTACGGATTTTCTTTCGCCACAAATCAATATTTTTCATCTTGTCAAAATGTCTAGCTGATCTAGAGCACAGTCTTGGTTTAGAAATGAGAGTAGCAGAGGTGGTTTATATCACGTGCGCTTAGTAATCTCACTCTGTGTCCTCTATAAGTAAAGAATTATGACAAAGTAGTTAAAATCTAACGTAATATATGAAAGTAGTTTATGATGTAATCATCCATCCCTAGATACTAGTGCCTCGCCATGGATATTTCTCACCCAGACAACATCAGAATACAACATAAAAGTGTATCAATTTTCATAGGCCAGCTAATAAGACTGGTGGTCAACAGCAACTGCTAGGGGAGCCGACAGAACATCACACCAATTTAACGTCAGAAGAAGTCTGAAACAAGGGGATGCTCTTTCTTGTAATCTATTCATTCTGACATTGGAAAGAATATTTAGGAGGCTACAGACCAGAAGATGACCTACACAGACGATGTTATAGATGTTAGAGAAGAAATTCGGAGAATGCAATTTAGCAGGGTTCAGTGTGAAAGAAGCTAAAACGAAGTACACGCCAAGACCACGTTTTAAGGCGTTTACGATAGATAACTATACCGTGGAGCGTGTTGACAGCGCCTAGAAGATGCTGAAATCCCACCTATTCAGCAGGTGCACAAAAGAGGGGATCTACCGTACAGTACTAATGCCGGTTGTGATGTATGCTTCTGAAACCTGTGCAATGACTGCTAGATACGAACTGAGACTAACTCGTGAACGAGAAAATTACTTCGGCATATCTATGGCCCAATCTAAGACCAAGGAGAATGGCGCATCCGTACTAACGTTGAGACTTATAGAGAGCCCAGCCTGGTAGCAGAGATCAAGAGTGCGAGACTAAGATGGTTCTGTCACGTCGGACTGATGCCGCAGGGTCGAGGAGTCAAACTTGTACACCGGAAAAAAGACTACCAGGATGACCACGCATAAGATGGCAGGACGATGTAGAACAGGACATAAAAAACTAGGCGTCTGAAACCGGCGAGAAAAGTACAACATCGAGAAGAATGGGGGTACTTGTCGGGGATGCTAAGGTTCTTCTAGGACCGGAGTGCCAATTGGTGAGGGGAGGTAAGTGAGACACCCCTGTATATAAGAGTAATAAAAAGTCATAGATCCTTGAAATACAGTCGAATACAAAAAAATAATTCTTAGAAATCCATTAATGATACAAAAGACAGACAAAATATAGAAATTTTTTTTTAAATGTAAATTATCTATTGATAATTTTATAGTGTAACTGTGAATGTTGGTGTAGTTGATGGAAGTGTTTGTAAGAAAACACCATGGTTTCAAACATTGCAACTTAGTTAATAAATAATTTGACTTGATATTTGCTGTTTTTTCTCATATTAAAATTATGAAAGTCTTTGTATAATTTCATTTAATTATAGTTTTATATCAGGTTATATTTTGATAAATAATTGATGATTTCACGATTATTTGATAATATATGCGGTTAATAGAAGTACTTTACTTTATTTATGACCTAATACCAGATATATAATATAATACATTGAACTATAAATAAACAACGCGGCGAGTCACACGTCTTTTTCATAAAGTTTCAAACAATGCTGAGGATCAGATACGCTTGTTCAGCAAAGTTGTATCATCCTGTTAATTATCGTGTTCGTTAACTTTGTTATCTTTTATACGTCGAAAATGTGCTTGGAATTAATTGAAATATCGTACAACGGTTGTGTTCAGAATTATGTCAGTGAGTATTGGAGCTTCAACTACAACTATCAGCAAAAGAAGTTGTATAAATAAAAGCTATTTGATCTTGTGCAGTTATTATATTTTTTAGTACCAAATAGATTTTTCTTATTTTAATTCGACACTAATGACTCTCATAACTTTACCTTTTATTTCTTCATGTTATATATACTAGATTGATTAATTTTGATCTCTTCAGTTGTCTGCGTTGATTTGCTGGCTTGTCCAAGAGATGAAGCGACTCGGACATTTTATCATCTGTTACAATGAGTCAACTCGTGATAGTGGCTGTCATGAAGATTAGATAACTCGTGACGGAAGATTCTGCAGCTCGGTATTTCAATTATGACATGGAAAATAAAAATAAAATATATATTTACAGTTTATTTGAATAAAAAATATTTTACATTCTAAACATATCACATAAGACATAGAAAAACACTGAAAATATATTATATTTTATATCCATAAGAGACCGGTTGCACAAGTTCATATTCTGTTATTTTATTTGACTAACCTAACCTAACCTAACCTAGAACCTACCTTATTTTGATATACAAGGATTTAGAAATTCTAGGTTTGATTTTTTTGGATTTTTCAACTTCACAAAGTGGAGAGGGTCCTAAATTCCAGGTAATACTCTTAATGAATCCATCACGTCGTATCAACGAGTCCTTATCTCACGGATTAAAAATCGCCACGAGATGTAGTGCACCCCGCAGTTAATGGGGGTTTTAAATTCGGCCAAATTAATTATATAATCTACGGTTTCACAAAGGTCGTTTTAAATTTACTGGAAAATTCGATCAGGTACATAAAGGTAGGTTAGTATCCGAAAATGGAAAAGGGACAATGGTTTTATTTAATTCACAATAATCTATTTAGAAACATCCCTAAATTAGATTTTATATATCAGATAAACAACTGGGAATACCTAACTATAGCGGGAGCGTGAGAATAAAATTCTTAAAAAATCGTGATCATGTTGTGAAATGTTTTCGCACTGCTGACATCATGAAGGTGAAGTAAGGTTCTGTACCTTAATTACTATTTTTGGTTTTTGAATAGCATCTGAACCAATGTACAAATATTGCATCCCAAATTTCTATAACCGAATTTATCGCGTCACAAAAGGTCATCTACTTGCTATCTGGTCAAATTTACTACTGCCCGGAGTTGGTATGTCATGCCTTCCTGTCACCCTCTTGTGTTCTTTTGTCACAGTAGATTTCTATGATTTTCGCTATTTAAAATATAACATGGTGCATCTACTATATTTTCGAAAGTTGTAACATTTGTTTTTTACATTCCCATAGTATAACCCAGTAGATAATATAGACTCTAAAATTTGTTTGTATAATAGTGATTTATAATTTACAGATACCTTTCTAGAAACTAAAATAGTTTTTTGTATTTATTATCTGGTTCTGTTATTTTTCCTATACGTGTTCCACTCACTATAATTTGCAGAACATATTAATGTATTTGAAAGTTTTTTTATGTGGTAGATGTGTAGATTAGGTTAGGTTAGGTTAATAGGGTGATCTCCACTTTTCAGCCGAGATCCACTCGGAGGCCTTAGGCCCATTATGATGCCCTTGATGACTTTTCAGTCAGCACCATTTCACTCCCCCTCCCTATCTCTTCCGTTGCCAGGTCCTTGCTTCCCTCCCAAGCTTTTTCAGTTTGCAATGAAGGTCCTTAACACCTAGCTCCTGTTTCTTCTGGAAATTCCAATGTTTCACTTCCCATGCATTGTAGTCGTTTCGACGCCAATGCGGTGTAGTGACACATTAGGTGTTCTATTGTCTCTTCCATATGTTCCTGAGTCTAGAGCCTATTGTGCAGTGACCGGTAATCATTGCTACGACCCTTTGAATCAAAACCTAGCAGTTCTGTTGTCTTCCTCTTCTGTAGCACCGGAGCGTAAGATGGCACAGTCATCTCTATTACTCCATCTCTTGCCGTGCTCTCCCTCTAATGTTCTATCTATCGCGTCTCTCAGTAATTTGATCGGTGGTAGTGGCAAGCCCACCGCTTCGTCCCCGCTTCTGGTCGTTCCCAATTTGGCTAGTTTGTCTGCTACTTGATTCCCTTCTACATAGCTGTGTCCAGGTATCCAGCAGAGTCTAACCTTTTGGTGAAGAATCCATGACGCGGCTTCGCGATAGCTCACCATTGACATAGATCTCACTGCCGTAGACGATAGTGATCTCAGAGCCGCTTGGCTATCTGTGTAGATTGTGATGTCACGCACCTTTTCATCTCTGCATCGGATTAGTTCCGCGGGTCGTTCTATTACCCGCAGCTCGGCCTGCAGTATGTTGCAGCCATTTCTAAGCCTCAAGGATTCCATTATTCCCAGAACTTCAGAGTATACTCCCGCTCCCGTCCGTTCGTCTTTTACGGACCCGTCCGTGAAGATCGAGTTACTTACTGTTTCTGGGTTCTCTTCCCAGTCCTCTCTTGTTGGTATGAAGATGTTCAGGTCTATATCAAAAGTCAGTCTAGTGGTATTGTAGTCGGTGCGTGTGTTTCAATACATCTTTGTCTACTGTATCCGCCATATTCTCTCAGTATCCTGATTTGGTATGTATATTGTTTTTATTCATTTGAATTGGAATATAGTTTGTTAGTGAAGTCTGTATTAATAGACATTCCTTGTTAATTTGTTTTTTAATTTTATTGTCAAAGTTTCAATGTTATGTTTAGATATTTGAAGTCTTTATTATTTTCAACATTATTACTATATAAAATTATAATCTTCACATGGCAGTTTCACAGCGTTTATTTTTCTAATTGTCGAATATCCTTCTTCCTGTTTTAACCGAAACAGTATTCAACATAAGTGGGCTTCTATTAGATCGACAATTTGCTATGGAAATATTATTTGCGTTTTATATATTATTTCAGAATTCCAGACTTTGTCAAATGCCTAGGCTATATAATTATTTTATGATAAAAACCATATATACATGTTGTCAATCATTTTAGTATAATTTAAATATACCAACCTCTTTCTAGTATCAATCCATACGCTTAGAACCATCGTAATCAAATGTTTCACAAAGTGCGAAATTTTTTCTTAAATGTATTAGAGTAACGCTCAGATTGATTTATTATTAAATATAATTCTATACTCATCTAAATCGCAATGAAGTGATTTATCCAGTAAATCAAAACTATTCTTTTATGCTGCTGCTTATTTTTCTGAGAGCAATTGTTTGTTTTATATATTGACAACCACTCTATTTTCCGAAAGTATTTGAAAACGCTATTTCTTTATAATTGGGTATTGTTTTTATTGTCTAAAATTTTCTTTTCTTCTTTCTCAAAAAACGTTATTAATAAAACTTTGAAACAATCCTCTCAACACGATGATAATACAAACAAAGAACTGTTTTAACTGCATTTAGGGTGAGGACGGCTTTCTTTATACAAAATTATAATTTAGAAAAAAGTTCTTCGAGGATGTTTTAGGGTTGAAATAACATCAATTTTAGAGATAATACGCGTTGTTTTCTTTTTTCCCAGACAATTTAATAAGTAGGATGTGAACAATTTTAGCTAGACTTGTTTTATTTTTTGCAGAAATTCTTTTCTGAAAAATTTTGTTATTTACATATATAAAGAATGTTTTAATCAATCCTATCCATTGGATATAAATTTGACAGCACACGTTTTATGGAAGCAATTACTCAGCTTGTTGAAACCATGGCATAGATTCCAACCTTATCAATATATTTTCTATATTCGTATTATTGTGGGATCATCTCTTATTCATTATAGATAAGACCCACTGTTGAAATTTTCTCCGAGAATGGTCCTACTATATGATCACCTGGAAATCCACTTCAGTCGTTCAATTCTGTAGGTGTTAGTCTATGAAGCTTCCACATCAAGTATAGTTATTTTCTACCCTGTATTTACAAGGGAATTTATTCACTATAACATGAATGATCACAGATATTTAAGTATTATATCAAAGTTATATTACTATTGGTACTTGAATTGGTTAAAATTTAACGAGCTCAAAGATAACGTTGTTTATGAATTGTATTAGTACTTATTGGATTGTAGGTAGGAACGTGGACATTTACAATGTCGCTTAAAGTCGAACTAGTTGTTTCAGTTAAAATTATTACTGCGGAATCCATTTTGTTTTTTATTAAGTCGTCCACATAACCCTTGCTGGATTTCCACTCACCGTGCTTCTTTGGTTGAATTATATCCCCACAGACTAATAGAGACGCTGAAGAAAGTCGAAATTTTTGAAAAGGTATTGACACCTACAACTTGGGTTTTGCATTTTCCATTTCTATACTGCATAAAGAAATTATTTGTTTTAACATTTGTGGGTCGTTAGTTTTTATATTTTTTATAAATGCTTACCAAGCTTAATCTATTGTCAGATATTTTACCAATAACAGTAAATCCACGTTTAATATGAATTTTTGTATCAGGTACTTTATGTGTTCTTTATTGTGATATATTTCGAAGCAAGAAACAGCCCACACCCAACATTATAACGACTCTCTTTTCTTCTCCATTTTATTTTTTTTATTTTCTATTAATTTTAGCACAACATACCTTATGCGAGCTTCTTTTTTGGTGTTGATGAAACAACAGTAGAAAAATGTTAGTAGTAGTATTCCAGAAGGTTTTGATGCACCCCATTTTTTATCTTTGCATGACAAAGACAATTGTTTCTACTATTTCGAAATTGTTGTTTATGTTTAACAAATAGAAGAAAATTTTGTTCAATGTTTTTGCTTTCTAAATTTAGCTATACTGTGCAACTGAATTTTCGAAATACTCCCCATCTTGTTAGACTCGACTATTTTTCCCACAGTAGGTCAAAGTCGGAATTACACACTTATGCACAATAATTGCTTTTTTTTGCTTTCAAAATTGAATTTACTCTTAACTATGCTGTTATATATACTTCATTACTCATTTCTGAGATATTTTCGTATCATAATAAGTTATGAAGCCTATTTTAGTAGAAATACTTAAAAATGTAATCAACAGTAAGAGTATAAACAATAATAGTATCGAATAATTTGTTTACTTCTAATTGCTTTCAATTTGAATAGATAACAAAAATAAAATTCCATTTGTATTTACAACTTAATGTCTCTACAACTTCGTTAGTATCCTTCGTATTCTACTTTTGATTTTTGTCCAATTATAGCACATTTTATTTGTGGGACCATTTGGTTTTGTTGTAAACAAAATGATCCCTACCCAAACCATATCTAGATATAATAAAAAATACAAGTAATTACAAATTTAGGAATTTTTCAGAGTACAGAGACTGCAATTGATAGGCTGGTTGAATGAACAAAGAATGCCGAGAAAATGACTTTAATCCAATTTTGAAGGGTGTGGGCTGATTTAAAGACCTTAAAAAAGGTGGTAGCAAAAAGTCGAATCGTATGAAAATATGGAATTGGAACAGGGTAGATCTAGATAGGAACAGCTCGGGAAGAAAACTTATAAAGATCAAGGCCCATAGCGGGCTGTAGCATCATAGAAACATAAAGAAGTAGAAGTTAACCTTATGAGGTTAACTATCCTTTCCAAATTTGATATAACCATTTCTAGTATCCATTTGGAACCGGTTAAAGATTAAAGAGAGTTCGAGTCGGATAATATACCATTTAGCAAAATCCGTTTTTTGGGAATTTATTATTCCTTGGAATGAGTGTATTAATTTCCACAGCAACATAATGATTTGATTAATACAAATTTTTAGTTTTATCAACCTTTTACCGATAATTGTATTGAGAATTGTCATCACATTATTGGTACCGTAGAAATAATCATATTCTCGTTGAATTATTGAATAAATTTCGTGTATTTGGAATAATAATGTAATCATCTATATTATGTCAAAAACATTCAAAGCAAAGCATTACTCGTTTTATCAAGTTGTATTCATTATTTTTGATTACGGCATTGGTCAATTTAATTCCTTTACCATTCTCGTTTTCCAGACCCCAGGTACATTCAAAAATCTTTTGGGATACATTGTGATTTCCCTGTGGCCTCTTCTGTTCCTATTTCGTTAGGTAGCAGGTATTAAATTTCACAAACACTGTACAAAATTGATTGTTTTTGTGCAACATTGTTACAGTTTGGCTGATTTATGTTTACTATTTATTAAAAAGCATTTTTATAACGGTATTAAAATACCAGTTTTGAAATATTGGAAAATATTGTATTAGCTTGTCAAATTTCAATGTATTTTCAAATATATTTGAATAAAATACAGTACAAATGCAGAAATAAGTATAAAACTGCATTGTAACAAGCTTTTTTCTAAAAATGAAGAAGGCTATTATAATTTTTAAACTAAAATTCAGCTACCACCTACTGAGATAATAATTTCATTCTTAATTTGTAGCGTCATTCTTTGTGTAAAACAAGAATTTAACATTACAGTTAGAATCTTGGAATAAGCAAGCAAAGTAACTCTAGTAACTAAGAGTTATTCAAGCAACAAGCATATGCTTATTGCACGTTGAGTGAAACACTCTGTGAATGAGCTCCATACAATATTTTTCATTTAAAAACAGAATAAATTTCTACTACTGAAGCACTGTCCTATGTACAGTTCAGGATGATTCAAATTAATAGTTATTCATGATACATAATGATCAAATTTAATCTTTCTTCTATCTCATCTCTGATGAATAAGCTTCGTTTGTTGTCACTTTGTGCCTTGTCTTCGACATGCCCCAGCAATATCAAATATAGCATTGACTATAACAAGTAGGTGTAATAATCTAAGAATCAGTGTTCCGCAGACTTACAGTATAATACCAAACTTATTATTAATGGCAGGTATACTGTTTCACCTGCTGTTGGTAAAATGAGGGTTCACTAAAAAAATTATATTTCTAGTCGAATTTCGCTATTTAAAAACTTCGAAAACTTAATTTTTTCAAAAGACAACCCCCATTTTTCTCTTTACCATTGGATTCTACGCTTTAAATTAAGGGGACTTCGTTAGTAAATTCATATATCTCAATTTTTTTTTGTAGAAAAATTGCCTTATTACAATTGAACAACGCAAAAAAATACTTTATTCAACTTTACAACAACAAAGGAATCATTACAGAGGAAGTCCAGAACTGGTAATTTTATAGATCGCGGTAGTCTCGTTTTTAGGATTTTAGAATTTTTTTTAAATCTTCGTTTTTACGGTGGGTTTGAATCAAAAATTATGGAAATGAGAGAAATGAATAGTTATATTAGTTCCATGGCTTTAAATGTCCATGAAAATGCACTCATTCACGTATAATTGTTGATAACTTTTTTCCAAATAATGAAATGAAGTTTTTATATTTTTTTTCATAATCTACATAAGAAAACGAAAAAAAATTATAGAAAAATGTTGATTTATCATGTTTTTACAATTGAAAATAATAAAAATGTCTCTTAAAATTGACCTTTTCTCACATATGATAGTATGTAGCTTTTTTATTAAGTAATTATCAAAGTTATATGAACAAAAACATTCTTAAAATTACTTATTGTAATCAAGTGTATAATATTAAAAGTTAACTTTGAAAAATTGAAAATTTTCACAATTCGAAAAATGGTATCTTACACTAAGGTTGACTGTTAGAGATAAAAAATGAATAAATAAACATTTTCCAATTTTTTTTCCAAAATGTTTGGTTTTTGACTAGATTAACAAAAAAAATATATGAATTGCGTTTGATGCTTTATAAAAAAGTTGAACGATTATATATTTTTTTATTAATCCGTCATAAAAACGAAGATTTTAAAAAAAAATTCATGGAAATCGGATAATTTTTCGATTCTCTATAACCAAAAAACGAGGGGATCGCAAATGTATAAAATTACCGCAACTTTAATTGTCAATGTCAAATTGGACGTATTAACATCATTGCTGCCGTATCTCAAAACTTTATAGCAACCCTCGTATGTACACATATTATACTAAAAACTCTCCAGTTTTTTCACGGTTAATCAGATCAAACGGTGTGACAAATTTTCACTGAGATTTAACTAAATTATATACCACCTAATACAGCTCAGATTTATTTGTCAATTGAATTCTCCATCTCGCTATAGATTTTCGGAGGTACCATGCAACTTACTTTTTCGTTACGATTTTTTCTACTCATTCCACGACAGTTTACACGAGTGTAGGGGCAAATATCAACAATTATTTATCGGATAATAATTTCAATAGATTTGAATTAAACCGTTTGACTCCGTTTATGAGAAGTTATTCCATTGTTCATCTTAGATTTTTTTTATCAACAGCTCTAAAGCCATTTGATTGTTCTGATAAACCGAGGTTTCATTCCAAAAAACTTAATGATAAAAGTTTGATTCGATGCGACTTTTTAAGGTTATTCTTTTATTTCAAGAGTGTTAGACAGTCGGAAACGACGTAATTAACTAAAATGGAGTTTAATTCGAAAGTCTCGTCTGCTTTCTGTTTAAACGCAGTAATAAACATGAATAGCCCGAATAATTTTGTGCGTGAACTCTTTTTTGTTCTTTCACTCAATAGTTAAAATACCATTCCAGTGAATAAACTAAAGAGTCGATACAGTTCAAGATCTGAACGTGACAAAGGTGTGATTTTCGTCACATAATTAGTGCAATAACCCTTTAATACCGTTACGGTATTTTCTAAAAAAGACACTGCAAAGGTCAGTGCAAGAATAAGGTAGTAATTACATTTTGATGTTAAAGATTTTAAATTTAAACTATTTCAGGTGCGACTAGTGTCAAAAAAAATTTATGATAATAAAAAGTTTTCTATTACTTATCCAAAAGAAAATTCTTGATATTCCAGAGAATACCTTAGCTTAGTGAACAATCAGTCAAAATACATAAGTTATTGGAGGTGTTAAATCTATTTCAGTTTGTCAGGGTATTTTTGAAAATTAAAAGTTCTCGAATTTTCTTATAATGAAAGTAACGTGATAAAATATAGAAATGAACTTGGTAAAGACGTGAAGAAATGTTTACTCCTATTCTTATCATCCATTAATTCAGCTCGGAAGTCGATAAAATCAAAGGAAATTTGACGGAGATGATCGACGGAAGCATTCCAAAAATTTTGCCAATTTTTACCACGAGCCGCACTGGTATTTGAATTTATTATTATAATAATTATATAACATTTTAAAAAATCTCGAAGAATTAAAACATTGTATCCACGTTCGTAGCAGCTCGTTGATATAACTATAGCTCGCTCTACAGCTCCAAAAAATATCTAAAATAGCTTTTACTTAACATGTCATTCCTTCTACAAGTTTTCGTCCAAGTCATTACCTGTGTTGTCTTGTAATGGCATTATGTATCTAGGAGAACCGGAGTTATTTCTTCTTCCTCACAGAATTTGCATTCATCATTAGTTGCTCTCTAAGGTGGTAGTATAAGAGAGCCAGAGGAAGGGTGTAGCATAATTTCACTTAGATCTAGATATTTCCTACACCTTTCTATACTAAAACTTTTAGAATAGATGGAAGAATCTGAGAAGAATCTACCAGATTCTTTTTTATACTATCTCTTCTCGTAAAACTTTCTTTTGACTGAATTTTTGTATAGGGAGATTGAGGGCGAGTGAAAGGCATTTGCGCTATATTTCTAGAAATAGTTTTAATCTTCTCGTTTTCCTTTAATCAAGAATGATAAGCCTAAACCATGTAGACCTTATTGCTCTTGTCTAGTCCATTGGTATTCTCAGATCAATTTTGAATCGATGGCCTGGGAGCATAATGCTTTGATAGCAGCTTGTGTTTCAGAATGTGTAGCATTTTTCTTTCATAGTATCCTAGCTCCGAGAACAATTTTGTCCCAGCTCAAAATTCTTGTTTTTTCTGGTTCGCAGGTAAAGGTTCTTTACTATTATTATTCTTTATCATATTGACATTATTATTTCCGGCTTTATACTATCACCAGTCTTGTGGTTTTCTTTAAAACGATTTTATTTGTTTCTTTCAAAATTCTCCTTTTCTGTTAATAAGTAAGTTTTTGAATATTTGAAATCACTTGTAGAGAAAATTGAGCGGTCGAGGATTTAAGAACTAATACATTGAGTTAGAAACTTATTGAAAACATTAGAATCTTCGTTCATAATTTATCCAGTAGTTACTCATTTCATTAATGTATACCAAAATAAAAAGAAGTTTACGATCAAACTCGTGAAACAAATTTTCCAAATAAGAAAAAACTACTTCAATGTACGATTCAATAAAATAGGTTTCGCACGTAAAGTTTAATCTTTGCAGATACTTAAAAATACATGAGTTTGTACCAAGTGGTTTTTCCTTTATATGTTTCTTAGATGAAATTGCAACTTAAAACTACCTATTAAAAGTAGCTTTTTAAGCAATTAAGTATTGCTGCTTCAGTAAAGTTGAATGACAATTTATAATGGAGTGAATATACCTACCTAGGCAGAAAAAAATCACACAAAGTATTAAAATTTGCAGTTTTACCATTACATTGATCAAATCACATCTATAAAAATGGATTTTTATTTCGTCAATTAATAAATTCTTCCGCCTCTCACATCGCTAAAAAAATTATTCTTGCTTATGCATTAATAGAATAATTTAGGTCATGGTAAAGACATTATACTTGTTCAAGGAATGTATAAACTGAAATATTAGGTAAAGAGTATGCAATTGCATATAACTTAAATGCGCATTCTATATAAAATAAAACTTTTGGAAAAAAACTTGAAGGAGGTTCATTAGAAACTAAATGATGATTTGTCAGCAAAATAACTAAAAACAATCAGTATGTTTGACAATCAGAAAAGTTTCATTGTATGTTATTACTGTTTATTGTAATTTTTTTCGTAGTATAAAGGAACTTAATTAAATTTAGTGACAAAAAAAGTATTTAAGGGAAATTTATTCTGAACATATGATAAATATCCAGTGACAAATCTAAAAGACATAAAATCAAACCTCAAAAGTATGTATTTGCGCAAAAAACCATTCATTTTGACGTGAAAATTATAGAGCTTCTCAATTGATTATTGTGGTTAAAGTTATAATTAACGGGGTCGACGGTGCGATCGATCAAGTAGTCAAGTCCCCACATCTACTCTTCTTTAATGATATGCTGGACTGCTTTTCGCCAGTTCTCTGGTGACACCTCCTTAATGGCTGGATCAAACGGAAGCTTAACGTCTTTCTTCCACGGCGTATTTGTGTTATATTACCTATAGCTAAAAGTTCTTTTTTTATCATATTATCTTCAAATTCAATACTTTTGGTGGTTAACCAGTCAATAATTTCTTGTTTTCTCCAAAATGAAGTTTGACTCTTCTCTATGCGTCGAGAATGATAACTTGCGTTATCCATAACTACTATTGAATCAGCCAGTAGATATTTTATCATTTCACCAAAATAGTCTTCAAAGTATACGAATCCATGTCCTCGTGGAAATCTCCCGTATGGTACTACTGAAAGGTTAGCAAACCTTCTTTTAAAAATCCCTCTTCGCTTCCAACAGGTTGACAGGCCTTCCATGAAAGCTTGGCGAGTACTGGTTATATTTTTGTTTTGCCACATTTTTGGTACTCTATAACCTTCATTAATCCATGTTTCATCAAGATGAAAGATTTTTCTTCTACTCTGTTCTGTACTGCTTTATATTTCTTAAGTATTTTCTTCGTCAGCAAACAATTTCTTCATACTTAAATATGAGTTCTACTCTAAAGACGTATAATTCAGAAACGTATTATTTTCACGTCATCTACGCACTCCCGAACTTTTTGCAATAATTCCTTGCAACTCCTTGTACGCTTTTTAGAAATATGCAAAAAATGACAATATGCCCAAATATACATGAAATAATATGAATTTAGCATAGAAACTGCTCCTTAGTTATTATAAATATCGGGAAAAGTGGACTCATGTTCAAGTAAACAGGTTTTCATTCTACTTCGTTGCACTCACCCCACATAAATTATAAAAAAACTCTCACCAGCACCCAGCTAGATTTTTGAACAATGTTTTGATGAATTCATCATTTGTACGGCTATGGGCATTTTTTCAAAAAAGTTACTACTATAAATTTTGATTCAAATTTTGTGTTTTATTGTCAACAATTCTCAGAATTTTCCCATTTTCTAGATTAAAACGTTCGCTCTTAATTATCTTAATAACATCTTCTTTGCTCTTAATTACATTAATAAAGTCTTCTTTGCTTCTTCCTTTGATTTTAAGATTTTGAACATACAAATAGGAACGAGGGTAATTTGAAATTTCAACCTGTGATTGATATTAAAGCAAGGCTTGTTTAAATAGCGTTATACTATAGGACTAAAATTATTATTTAAAACTGATTGAAATCCATAAATACTGAATTGTCAGTCATTATTGCGAACGGGTCGATTGTTGCTTTCAAATATTCGATTGGAATTGAATTGAAATTAAATCGTAATCGCCAAACTGTGGCCTATTCGTTTAGTTTTCCAAAAACCAATCACATACCAACTGATTTCGGAATGAAATCGCTGGCTTCAGTGGTGCGGTACACAGAATTTTCTAATCTGATCTTAATCAGTTTTGGTATAATTTCTACCCAGAAATATTGTTAGCATAAAAAGATTTGTGTAGATATAAACTGAAATTTAAACTTAATTGTATAAGGATCCTGTCAAAATCAATAACAACAATGTAAACTAAGTAGATTTATACAAATATTTGAGTCACAAGAACGGAATATTAAACTCGCGAAATAGGGTGTAGAATAGGCTCAACATGGGCATTTATTGTAACGTGGAGTATAGCGTCTCCCTATTTGTTTGAAAAGGGAAAACATTCAACCAATTTGTCCTTCGAATAAAATTAAGAAAATAGGTCTTTGTTCTATGAAAATCCTTTCAATGTAGCATATAAAACTTTGTACTTTCGAACTACTTTGATCTTTATCAAAATATTTCCATAATCAAGACATATCATCACGAAAAACATAAAAAGTTCTATGAAGTAAAAAATTAAAATAAGAAATTTATAAGAGATTTCATGAATGTTATAATTTGTGGATAAAAGCTTGTAAAAACTAAAAAATAAACACAAAAAGAACTAAATAAAGATGAAAATAGAATAGAATTTCAATATACAGAAGAAAACCACAATCACAAAATATGCCCTAAAATTATTGTGGAGTGCGAGAAAAGATAATATCGATTTGGTTTCAATTCGCAAGTGATTGTGCATTTTTTGCATTGTAAAATAATGAGCCCTTAACTAATACTTACCGTGGAGTAGGTAGGTAAAAGTTGTGCTTTGCGTTCCTAAGTGGATAGGCGTGGATAGTTATTGTGATTCAATGTGAATTTTACCCAAACAACAAACAAATGAAGAGTACGAAAAAATGAAACGTATCTGCAGACAAAAAAAGACTTAGCGGCTCTAAAAATACTTAAAGCAAATTAAAGATTACTATTATAGCAACGATAAAGAGAATTTATAAAGAGATGTAAAAAAATCAAAAAAACTTGTGACGACAAGAAAGAATTATTGTGGAGACGGAGAACATTAGCTTCAAGGAGGCAGAAACGACAAACTAGACAGCTGGGTAAGGTATTTTAAACAACGAAGAAAATATCTAAGAAGGGATAATGGCGATCAAAATTTTGGAGAAGAATCTCCTACAGAAGAAGGAGTATATACAATTATAAATGATCTGAATCTCATTAAAATGACATTGACCAATATAAGTAATAGAATTTTTAGGAAGTATTCATCGGATGAATTTATAGTGGAAGAAGGACTAACAGAAGGCTCTCCTCTCTCTAGGAGAGCCTAGTACCAAAACAAAGTAATTTACAAACAACATCTTTCATCATTACATTTGCCGATGATATAGTTGGTATTACAAACAAAGTAGAAGAGAGAAATGGGAAGAAACTTTAGTAAATTTGTAGATGAAGCAATAAATTTTGACTTTCAACTGAATGAAGACAAACTATACGAAGATGTGCTGTGAAGTCACAAATCAAAAATCCATAGCAACAGGAAAAAAATGTAACTTTGAAAAAGTTCATCAATATGATTATCTAGCAGTAACTATAACATGTAAAAACCTAGAAAAAATGAGAAATTCAGGAAAAGTTTGGAAAGTGGAAGGTTTGCTAGGCTATGAAGATACTGAGAAAACAGTAAAAATCAGAACATCATCTTTGACATTTCGATATTTCCAGTCTTTCACGTCTTGGTCTTGATCTTGGCCAGTCTCATTATTTTCTGTGAGATAAGCACAAATGTCGGGAATATGAATTGATGATCCCTCAATATAGGCTTTTTAAACTGGAGTTTGGCGTCATGTTTAATAGCAGTTGATACATATGAGCGGTCGGATTGTTGATAGAAATTTCATGCGCTCCACGACTCATTTTTTAGCTTGACAAGGTATTTATCTGTCTTAAATGAATACAGTTTACTGTAGCGCAGCTCACCATCTTTCGGTAATTCTTTAAAAGATTTGAAAAACAAAAGTATGGTGCTGTGATCACCCTAATTTGTTTACGAAAAATGTATCAATAATATGGCCGACGCCCAGTTGTCGTATCAGATCACTAGATGGCGCCCATATCGCAGGGGCAAGAAATGCAACCGGCATAACTCGTGAACCCCAAGAATTGAAGCAAGAAAAAAACAATCACTAATTCTGTGATATTGCTGATAGATAAAACAACTGGCATTTTAACATTGAAACTAGCGAGAAATCATTTTAATACGACTTACTGTAATCCAGTATCGCAGCCTTTCTCGCTTTTTATCTTTCTGAATATTCATCACAGCTCGGAGATTACTTTAAAAATTTGACAAAGAAAGATATTTTTTCATCAAAATCAACCCTTCCTCTACTATTTACTGTTGGGTTCTAATTAACAACACTGCGCTTCAGGAAAGTAACGACTGAATAACTTAAACAAATATTCATTCCTCACAATAAATAGCGTCGAATTTTTTAATTTCTAATTTACATAATTATAATTTTGTTTTATTATCACACACTATTTGGTATTGATATCGACACATAGTGAATTATTGCTTTATTTTGCCGTAATTATGTATCATAGATCTTTGCATTGAATTATGCATATGTAAATGAGGCACGTTTACTGTTAATGATAATTAATGATTCTCTACAGGGATCGTAGCAAATTAGAGATTCAATTATACATATTCCTATGCACGTAATAGTACAGTGAATTGCAGTATAATTTTCGATAATTTCAACATTTTTAATAACAATTTCAATTATTTGTCACCTACATACCATGATTCCCATTTATACGTGGTAAACCAAAAAGAAGTATTAATAAGATATTTTATACAGTTAAATACCGTTAAAGATAACATGAGGGGAGGAAATATGTATTTTGATAAATATGATTTTGAAAAATAACATTGTATCGTATAGCCGACCAGCTAAAATGAGTTTTCAAACTCTGATTGAACTGATAGTTGAAAAGAATATTAGAGCTAAAGATATGGAAGATATTTGAATCGAGAAACGGCTAGTCCTTGAAAAGTTAACGTAAATAATTCCGATAGTTTCGAGTTCAGCGTAGCAAGGAACTATTTGATTTGAAGTGAATGTCTATTCTTCAGTACGTAGAGCCATCTCATTTCTGCTCAAAATATCATTTTTCAGCAGAGACATATTTTAGATTTTTAATATTTATAACGGAAAAAAAACGGAAGAAAAAGAAAGAAGAAAAAAGGCTTAAGATAACATACTATTATTAAAATTACGGAAAACCATCCAGAACTTACATATTAAAAGATATGAAGTCTGCAGTGAAAATTGGTAGTAAACTATGAAATCTTCCACAGTCAACAAAAGTCTCAGATAGGGGTGCTGCCTCTCCCCAACACTCTTTAAAATATATCTTTCTAAAGCTGTAGCAGCTTGGAAGACGCAATGCAAAAGAATAGGGATCCAAATCGACGATGACACCCGCATATACACCCTTCAGTTTACAGATGATCAGGTTATATGTGGAAATTATAGAGGCAAGCAAATCGAAAAAAAAAACACGGAAAATTCAAATGAACATAGAAAAGATGCAGTACCAGTGTAAAGTAGAGGATACAATCAACATACATCTAGAAAATGATGAAGATGTGAGAACTATTAATATAAACAGAGCACGAATAGTTCTTACTTCACTGAATGGTAAACTGAAATAGGAAAACAATCAAAACTGGGACTCTATAATGGATTTCTTAGTATGTAGATCGGAAACATGGAAATAAAAGTATAAAACATAAATGGACGCCTAAGGAAGAACTAATAGAATGTCAATGTTTAGCAAGTAGGCCAAAATGATCATGGATGCATGGAATAAGAAAAAACATGAGTGTACGAGATTGAAGGATGAGAACTGCAGTGATGAAAAGAGTCTTTTTTTATTAATTTTTGTAATTTGCAAGTTATGCAAACTTCAATATTTGGTCAACAGTCAGCTGTTGATGCAGAATTACTTCGAGAAAACAAAATATTTACTTCCATATTCTAGTCGATTGAGAGCTTTGTTATTTACCCTGCCAAATATTAAGATATCAATTCGGTGAGTCACAGTGGAATATTTCACCTTTGAAGAGAAATGTTTTTTTATTTGAAGGATATCACTCCAATAACGTCAAAACAAAAACATATAACTGATGAAAACTCACATTTTTCTCTGATCTTTTTCATTAGTAGCTTTACACAAACTTCACTTATCATTAGTTGGATAACAATTGAGAAGAAACTTTGTGCAAAAACAAAATGTATGCTACATTAGTAACCATCTCATGAGATACATGAGAACATAACTTATACCGTATAAGTTATGTACTTCCATATGATACACTCGATTTTACTGTTTAAAAGACATTTTATTACTCAATATACTCTCCGTGAACTTCAATGCATGTAATCTAGTGATGTTATAATTTATGGTTCTCATACCTAAACTGAGCGTCCGCAAGGCCGTCTGGCGAATAAGGTTGCTATTACTTGTTCATCTGAATTCGTTTTCTTTCGATGAATTTTTTAAGATGTTAGAACAGCCAAAAGTCAGAGGGAAGCTTGTCTGGCGAATAAGGTTGATATTGTAAACGTTCGTACTTCAATTCACTAATTTTTGAGTTGAGTTGTATGAAAGGGGGCGTTATCTTGAGTGTGAATCATGTATTTTTTCTCAAATTGTCACATATAGCTGATCCAAAAAATCACAATGATACTCTGCATTTATAGTTTCACAGTGTAGAGGTTATTTTCAAGCAAAATTGATTTCGCCCGATTTTTGTAACTTCGTAGCCAACGTACTAGGTTCGCACCACATGTTAGTCTCTTGTTTGGATGTAGATCTCATCTAGAGTTATAAAACGATACTCAAAACCATTTTTATTTGTTTTAAAACTCCCCAAATTTTGCTAGAAAAGACTCAAGCTTAAAGGCACACATTCTCTCACTCACTTTTTAAAAAGAGCGGAAATAATAGATTAGCGTTTTTTTCATCGTTGAAAAATACTATAACTCATCAACATTGTATAACTGAGAATATGCGTATGAGTTGTCTGATCTTGATGAAACTTCACAAGTGCTCATAAAGAAATATAACTAAAAGAAAAAATGGGGCCGTCTCTTAACAAATGACAAGAGTGAACAACTAGTCAAGTTAATACATTTGCTTTGTATATATTAATGTAATTTTCAAATTATTGGTGAATATTTTATTGAATAAGTCAATTTTATCTTTTTGTCATCATTTTGTACTGTTACTTTTACAAATAAGAGCTTGTAATTCCACTTTCCAAACTAATCAAATTTTGGATTATCGTGATTTTACTCCCTTGGAAGTTCTAGTCCGCGACACTGATTTCATTATGTTTCACCCTCGTGGGAAGTTCGCGGCTTTTGATTGCGTAGTGATGGTGGTTTAATTTTTTTTCCAGTCAATAATTATAAATGTTCCGCGATCGACCAATCTGGGGAGCTGGAAGCTGTGGTAATTATTCAGAAATAGAAATGAATTTTGATAACTTTCGTACCCAACATATGAAACAGCAACTGTCTTACCGAATAGTCTTCTTGCTTCTACTTTTTATATAATTTTTTTTATGATAAAGGGTGAAACATATTGACTCATCACAAAAGGACTAAAAGTAGATTTTTTCGAACTAACAATGTTGCTCTTGTGACATACATTATATCTTATACAAATGTGTGTAAGTGAGATAATATATGTATTATGTTCTGTTTTCAAAATCATTTACGCTTTGCTATGTTTACTTTGTAAAAATGCAGAAAAGACGAACAAACTGTCTAGTATGAGCCATAAGAATTTTTTTATGCTAAAATAATAAAAAGACATACGTATGTCTCATCCTGCTATTTTCCAGCATCAATTAATTTCAATATGCTATACTAATTTTCACAAGCCAGTACAGTGGTCTCATTGTTTTTACTGTCTTTAATCATTTGTTCCAAATTTGCAATTTTCAAAGCTTCCTAATGTTTGTATCAGATGTAAAACATCATTTCCAAGGACAACAAAATAACCCCGGGAATTTCTTACATACTTCTTTCGATCGTTATGGTTAAATGTTCATTTGTCTATAGAATCTCGTTTTTCTGCAAGTAGCGAAATTATGTGCCTCATTTTTTATAGCTTATAACCAAAATATTGCTATATCAAATATATAAAGCTGACATGATCGCTTCTGTGTAGTTAACAAAAAACAATATTGGAAACATATTGTTTTTATGAAGTTATGGAAATAAAATCTTGATTTCCTTGGGATCGAAACATGTAACCCATTATTTTACAATAGATTAATAAATTTTGATAATATTCTTTTTCTACGACCGTCCGTTTTAACCCACTTTCCCGCTCGCACTAGTGCGGGAAAGTAGAATTATGCAAATTTTGGCCTTATTAGATAGTTTTTTACTTCTGAGATTATAACTATGTTACTACAGGTAAATAAATATTTTTTCTAGCTTTTTGTAGCACTTTCAATTTTTTGAAAATATAAAATAATACAGATATTTTTTATTTAACCATGTAATTGTTACTAAAACGTCAAAGTTGTTCAAAACGTCTTGGAAGTGACCGAATATGTGCAATCTTCTTCTAAATTAAACCACATTCAATCGAATCCGATACAATAATATTAACGGTTTCATCCGACGAAGAACTTCCCGAAGCCATTTTGAAGGCTGCAACTGAAACTAATTCCGAGCTGTTACCTGCCAAATGACTTAAAACCGTCACCGTCATCGTCATCTTTATGCGACCTGCAACCGATGCCATCCTCACCGACGTCATCTACCTTCCAGTTGAAACCAAATAACTCCACTGGACCGGCAATTCTTACTAGTCTACAGAATACAACAAATTGTGTTTTCAATATTAATATTTATAACAATTAGTAGTTTTTAGTTAAAATTTTGTATATTATTATGTTTGTTGAAATAAAATAATTTTTGAAAAATGGGTTGGTACACTTTTTTGTATATACGGTCGTAGAAAAAATAATGTTCCTAACTCATACGTAAAGTGTTTTTCCCGCACTTGACCGCTTGCCCGAACTTCGCTCCGCGTCGTTCGGGACAACTGCAGTCGCGTGCGGGAAAGTATCACTTTCCGCACTTGTTAGGAAAATAACTATTTTTGTCAATGTCACTTAACCGACAATGACTTAAATTGTTGATTAAAATCTATACTGAGGTAGAAAAGCTAGAAAAATAGCGAGAGTAAATAAATCAGAATTCGAGAGCCAGGGAAAAAGCAAAGTAGAAAGAAGCATGAACTAACTAAATTGAAGGATAGAGAAAGAAACATGATTGATAATGGGTCTAAGCAGTCTTAGACAAAGAGACAAAAATCGAGAAGAAAGGAGTGGAGGGACAGCCAAGCGCTAGGGACAGAAGGAACAGAACAATCGACATGTTAAGTATATGCCACAAAGAAATTTGTTACTACCAGTAAGTTATGGAGATATTGAATTGTCCCAGGAATTTAGTATTAGGAGGTTTACTTTAGGAAGAAAATTGCTAGAAGAAATAGGAAACTCTTCAATGAGAGTTTCTAAAATTGAAAAAAATATCAATTAGCCAACTTTTATAAAGGAAACCAAAACTATATTTAAAAATTTTTTGCAAACTTTGAATAATTGTTAAACAATTTGACTTCAGTTATTGGAAGGAGGAATTGACCTACGGGAAAATGATTGCCAGAACATTTACAGCTGAAAAAAGAATTAGAAATGGAAAAAAGTGAGAAAAGAGACGTTTAACTATTAATAGAGTCGACAGCAGTACATTTTTAGTACTCAAGGGTTTCGTAATATTAGAATTGTGCTCTAGAAAACATCTATGTTCCAATTATCTTTTAGTTTTATTTATTCCGTGGACGTTCATATTACATTATACGAGGATATATCGAAAAATTCTTAGCTTACTATAGAACCAAACAAAATTGCAATATCAAAATATTTTATTACTCAACATATTCTCCTCTTAATTGGATACATTTATTACAGCGAAAATGTAAAGTATCTAGACCTTGCTCTGCAAACCAGACCTCCACAGCTTTTATTATCTCCTCGTTGGAAGAAAATTTATGACCTTCTAAACTTCTTTTCAGTTGAAGAAAGAGATGGCAACATGAGATTTGTGTACAGGAGCGTTGTTCTGAAAAAAAAAAACAAATACCTTTGGATAGCTTTCCGCGACTATTCTCTTCAATTTTTTCCCGTAGAGTGGTCAGTAATGTCGAATAGTAATCTCCAGTTATTGTTATACCCTTATTCAAAAAACCAATCATGATTACTCCGTGGCAATCTCAAAAAACTGAAGCAAGAACTTTTCCAGCATATTTTTGGAAACGAAACTTCTTATGTCTTGGAGAACCAGAGTTTCGCCATTCCATCGATTGCTGCTTTGTTTCTGGATCGTAGAAATGTACCAAAGTCTCATCCATAGTAACAATTCGGTTTAAGAAGTCTACATCGTTTTCAAATCGAGGACAGATCGAACGCGAAGCTTCTACCCTTGCACGCCTTTAGTCAACATTCAAACATTTGGGGATTCATTTTACAGCAATTTTTTCATATCCAAATTGACGTGAACTCTATGATGAACGCGTTCGTATGAAATATTCAGTGCTTCAGATATCCCTTTTAGCCCAATTCGACGGTCTGATAAAATCATGTCATGAACTGCATCGATATTTTCGGGGACTGACACAGAAACTGGCCTGACCCTATCGGTCATCATCTTCAATAGAAAATTTACCTCTTTTGAAGCTTGCAGTCCAATTTTTCACGGTCGCATACGAAGGACATTATCACCAAGGGTATTAATTAAGCATATCTTCGTAAATCTGCTTACCTCTTAACCCTTTTAAATACAAGTACTTGATGATAGCTCGATACGCCATAAGGTGATTCTCATTCATCTGATTATAAGGCATCACTGACTGGGTACTTGGATGTCCGCTCAATTTAAGTAGATGATGTCTTCCGCTTCTTTGTTTTTCGTCTGCTAATACTCTATAACATGATCGTTCATTGTTAGAATATGACGATTTCTTATGTTTCGTCAACCACAATTTGCGATACAATCAAATACCAATGATATGCTTTCCTTTTTGGTATAATTCATTCCATATTATCTGTTTTGATATTATGTTTTATTCTGAACAGTGTGTTTACAACGCCAACACTGTCTGACAAGCGTTTTGACAACCAATTTATATTTTATACTAAATTTTCTCACCGTTGAACTACCTCCCACGAAAAATAATTCCAGCATGAGAACCTCTTCGGCAGGACATGTAACATTCATTTGTTAATTAGTAAATAAAAGAATCCAACAATTTATCATTAGACAGGGTGGGGTAAAAAACAAGTAGCCCGTTGGGTATCTAGAAATATTGTCTATGCACGTCCCAAATCCATCTCACTGTGGTGTAAGCGGTTTAGTAAGGGCCGAGAGAGTATTGAAGATGACCAGTGCCCAGGTCGCTCTGTGACTATTTCAACTCCGGAAACAGTGGCTAAAATCAATCAAATTATGTGTGCAGATCGTCGAATGAGCATCCGGATGATTGCCGAGGCTATAAACGCCGATAAAGAAACGGTTAGAAACATTTTAAACGGGAAATTACACAATGACAAAAGTGTCTGTGCCAAAAAATCTGACTCCTGACCAAAAGCTCTTGCGTCAACGGAATTTCCTTGGAAGGTTAGAAAGATATCTGCTTTGAAAAGGACCCGATTTGAGTCGATGGAAGCGGTAAAGCAAAAAACGGCAGAGCTCCTAAAGGCACTCACCAAAGAAGACTTCCAGCACTGCTTAAATCAATGGAAAAAACGTTTGGAAAGATGTGTGGTGAGGAAAGGGGAGTATATTGAAGGGGAGTATTCGAATGTAGGATAATTTTTATAATAATTATATAATTTTTGTAACCAGTCACGTTATTATAGCCAGATGTGCTCTTTAAACGGGACATTAACGTGTCTCCTAATATACATACTTTCTGTCACATCGTGCATGAACCACATGTCTCTACGAATGTTTAGAGGAATATCACATGACATGGGTGGAAAATATCGCCTTACTGAATTATTACCGATTATTCCTGCCCTTACATTAACACAAAAACGATGTTGATTCTTTGCTTAAATTGTACCGTGAGGATTTTCTCCAGAATGGTGAACGGTACCCTTGGTATGTACAACTTTCTATAGATCTATCTTTAGATTATACGGGTTGTCTCTGTAAAAGCTACGTATATTTCAAAAACTAAGGGTCGTAAAATTTTTTCCATGTTACAGCATTCTTTTCACGTCATCTAACTTATTCCTAAATTTTTTGCATCAAGTCCCGGAGCACTCTGTATACTGTACATTACACTGGAATGATATGTTGTCCCTGCCTCTGGTGCCGACTCTGTCACGACTTTCTATTTCGAGGCACATCTTGACAAAAAGCTTTGTGAATGGTAGGTCCATTCCAAAGCTTGATAAATTGATGGTTTACCTTGTTATGAATATTTGCTTTGATCTTCACAAATCGAAACGGAACATTACAAAGTAACAAATCTACTAGACGTGGATTCAATATAACGACAGAGATTGTGGAATATTAAAAGGTCAAGGAAAAAAATTGAAATGGTTAGGTAATTGTTAAGTTTTTTCGATACCTTTTTTGAAATATTCAACAATGTCATACTTAACTGAATAATGATTATAAAGGTGAAATAAGAAGTAGTTGAATTTATTCAGAAAATAATTTCGAAATAAATGAACTACAATATTGAGTTAATACATAATTTTAAAATAAGTACATCGATAAATACATTCTTATTGCACAATACAAATAACTTCTGGAATAATTCTATTACCTTCTTGTAACTTTTGCTGTTTTTGCGGTTTATCTACTTTTATAAATAAGTCCATAAAAAATCTGGAGGTGATAGATCTGGAGATATTGGTGGCCACTTCATTTACCAATCTAACCATTCATCTCCCAGGAAAACCCTGGTGGTGCATCATCTTGTTATACTTACTAAATCCCGAAGTCTTTCTTCCTTTTCCGGTGTAAGACATCTTGTTGTAAGCAGATACATATTGGCAAAAACTGGTATACTTTTTGTTATTTTCGACCAGGAATTTATTTGTTGAGTTTGGTGTGATCTTCAATCATCCAGTTTGTGGAATAAGATGAATTTTCTCTGCTTAATTTTAGATAATTGAAACAATAAAATAATATTGAAATAATTGACAGGACTTAGTATATTTATCGATAATCATCGAAATCAAATTCATCTATATCATAGTTTTCATTTTCTAATTCTTCACTTTGTTCTCCATTTAATTGGTCACTAAGAATTTCTTTAACTTTTGAAAGCTGGATCCTGAGCCTTTATACCACTATGGTTCCAACTTATTTTCTTGATTCAGCCATCCACATTCAGTTGCTTCAAATAAAATACAAATTGGCTCAGTGGCATTTTGCCACATTGCATTTATAAATATGGTACGTAAAACTTTTTGTGAGAGTGTTTTCCAGCAAAGAGAAATATTAATAGAAGTGAAATTCATAAGACCTTTGTAAAATTCTTCTTTGTCACTGGTGATTCCAAGAATAATTCAAATCAATATTATTTTTGTCTATATTATACATTTCGTTGGCAAATCTTTGCAAAAGATCTGTTTTCTTCTCGTCATTGATGTTTTCCGGATCCGACAAATATTTTTGTATTCTTCATTCTGTATCAATATAAAGATGCAACACTTATTTCCAAAATGGAAATCGAAATGATGAAACATTCGATACTTGAAGGTAAAACAGACTGAAGGGACAGAATAGCTTCTACCTCCTAGAATGCCCCTTTACAACCTCACCTGAACTAGAGAAAAGCAATAATATGTACATAGGAGACTATATAGTCCATTCTTCATGATAGAAACTATTGCAGTTATTCCAGCCCTTGCGATTCACCTCTAAAACAGTACTCTCTACTAAACTATGTAATGTATTTAAAAAAACATTAATCAACAAGAGTAATTTTACAAGAAACATAATTATTATTAATGTAATATACGGGATCATAATAATTATGTAACAACGGTAATTCGATAGAAAGCAGTTACTTCAAAATAAATGTATTGAACATCGTACATTTTGTAGTGGATACTAATATAGTTTAAGCAATTCAAGGTATTATGTGGGATTTTCTGGCGTTTTTTGCGCGCGCATACCAAGATATTTTTGAAAATTACATAATGATAAATAAAATAAAAAAAGTTTCCGGAATGATGGAAAAATTTTAGCCCTTATCACACACTTCACATAGGTATGCCAGACCCTTCCAGCAAAAAAGTGGTTTGCTTGATTTTTTTCTAAAGCCAATAAAATTTACTGTCGAATACGTTAAAAAAATTAATATCCGCGATGACGGTGAAACATTTTCCATTTTTTCAATAACTTTTTTTCATATTGTTTCAGAATTAGAAAACCACGCATACAGAGGTTAATTTATTCCTATACTTATGTTCTATTTATTTAAATAAAAAACTTTTGATTCTGCTATGACGGGACTTTTAGTGTTACCAGCTCCTGGACTAAAAGTTACATATGTTTAAGTTGTTCATACATTTTCTAAAATTGAAATATTGCGAATTTTCTCTAAAGACAATGAAAGTGAGTATAGAAAAGACCTTGGGAAATTTGAAAAATATGACAAAACTTTTACAAGATGAGTTTTTTTGAAAACAATGCAGAATATCACAATGTTTTGTCATTAAACTAAAAGTTTCTTGTAATTTAGCCGAAATATGCCACGATTATAGTTTCTATCATGTTCTTGGAGTGTCAATGATGAAAATAACAAAAACTATCATGTTTTCCATGAAACTACAACAAATTTTTAAAACATAAAGTGAAATTCCAGGATTCAATGTAAAACGAATAACTCTTTGTTTTCTTGGCGCGTTGACAATATTGATAATTTCTTCATCATCTTCGACGAGTTCTTCAAATATGAAGTGCAAATTTTCAATCATTTTACTAAAATCCTTCATAATGTCATGAAAAAGTTGGGGTTGGATCCTCTTTTTCATGTAAAACTGAAATGTAATCTACCCCCCGACCTCCAGTAAGGTTTAAGCTGGAGTTTGTCGGTTAACGCCATTTATAAAATATGAATGAATCGATGGTTTAGAGTGGCGCTAGAAGTTTGAACTTTACTTGTAAAATTGGACATTAGTAGGTTAAATTTGGAGAAAAATAATTAATCCAATCCAAATTTTGTTTGCAAATAATGTATGAGATATGAACCATTTTTCGGAGTAGATATTTGTCTTGTAAGTGGACTGGATCATATTTTTGCTTATAATCCACCACATTTTGTATTTAAAGTATTCGAGCTAGTCACCATTCTGGAATAATAAAACTTAAAAATAAAGAATATCCTACGAAATTGTAACTATGGAAAAGTAGTTTTGAGCTTAAAGTAAGAGTAACTCGTGTGAAAGTTTATTTTAAACGTTGATTTTGCATAACCACTTTAATATGAACGTCTTATGGATATTATTATCATAGATGGGTTTTCCTGATCTAAACTTCACTTCTGTTTCCCATGGTGATCCATTGTTCTGAACGTGAGGGAAGTTTTAAGTTGATGTAAATATGTTTAAATTCCCATGTTAATTCTATGCAATCTTCATTACGTAGGGAGATAATGAGGAAACTTTCGAAAGAAAATATAAACTTTCAACTTTTCGAGTACTCTCCAAATAAAGCAGCAGTGAGGTTTCATTAGATACCTATTAAACTAAGGAAAGTGTTTATGCTATAATAGGTACAAAATTCAAAGGAGTCCGAGCTACCTTTTTTGTTTTGTCTACACTTTCTGTCACATTTTTAAAAATGTCATAAACATATTGTTGTTTGATCAGGAGAATTTAATAATATTGAGTAAACTCTGAAATGTAACAGCACCAATATGAATAGCTCAACGTTTTCAAGATAGTTTGTTTTAATTCAGTTCACTAGTTCGAAAATTACACGTGAATAATATTGTGTTAAGTGAATATGTATAACTCATCCTGATTAGTGAAAGATATTTGAGCACCGCATTTGCTTTCCCACATGTAACTCAGTTCATTATAGATAACTACGAGGATTGTCCTAGAAGAACCACTGTATTAGAATGTACACAATCTATACAGCATATGTTTTATATTTAGTGAATAGTTAACGTTTCCAATGAATTTGTAAACATGGAAAAAAATTGGTAATCATTATGTGATACAATACCTTTATTTGAAAGGCATTAGCCCAACCAATATAAAAGCTGAACTAGATACTACTCAGGGTGAGACTGATCCTTCATTATCAATGGTAAAATATTGGCTAGTAGAGTTTAAACGAGGCCGTACGACTTGCTAAGACCAGCATCGCAGAGTTCGACCAAATGAGGTGACGGCTGTAGAAAAATTGAAGAAAATCCACAAAGCGGTATTGGATGCTAGTCGACTGAAAATACGCGAGCTAGCAGACATAGTATACATTTCAAAAAGTGTGGTACATCGTGACTGAAAATTTGGACATAAGAAAGCTGTGCGCAAGATGAGTGCAGCGTTTGCTCACAATGGAACAAAAACATGAAGATGTTTGTTTTCATCGAGTGTTTGGCGATGTTTCAAAAGAACAAACTTGAATTTTTGTATCGTTGCACTCCCCTCTTGACTGCAATTTCTCAGCTGAGCGAATTACATACCATTTTCACCCCAGTACGAGCGATAATACAGATCTTTACTGTTTCTAAGAACCTCGATAAGTTCTTCGCCTTGGAGATATCGATAAAGCACCGGTATACGTCTTTGTTCATATCTCTGCATCTCTGGGTGATAACCAGTAGGCTAAGATTCAGAAATGTTTTTTTCACATTTTGGGTATTTTCGATTTTATACGATTCTGATCAAAGCCTTCGTTATATAGTTTATTAAGCTATTTAGGTGGCATTATTCACAGTGCTTCACTCCTGTTTTTTAAAGAATAGCGATAAAGGTTGACTACAGCCAGTCTTTAAGAATCCTTCCTCATAAATGGTGTTAAAAAGTGTGGTTAAAATATCAAACTGATATTCTGTTTCGTACATTAATTTCAATATTTTATCCTGTATGCTATCAGGACCTGGTTTTTGGTCATGCTTTGAGGACCTCGGATCTTAGATAGAACTAGGTTACACTATTATATCCTAAAAACAAAAATACAGTGGTAACGATGAGCTTCATTCGAAGAATTTGGCCGCAGCGCTTTGAGAATCTGATTATTCAGAAAACAGGGAAGCGGTGAACTAGCCAATGTCATGCCGATACTTTGATACAGATTCAATGCAAAACTTGAAAAAATAGTATTTATTGAAGAAAAGATTTTTGTTCAATCACGATAATACGCTTGCCCATATGCCTGCAGAAATATTAGCCGACTTGCATTATGATTTATCGCGTCATCCACTAATGACAGAGATGAACGATTATTTTGTGGACTATCTGATTATTTTTAACATGCTGTATGTAGGTCTATATATTTTATCTTGAACCTTTTTGTTGGTAACTCTAATTTGGACTAAGAGCAAGTAACTTATTTAATGAAAATTTGTTCGACAGAAGATTCGAGCCTCCGATTTCCTTGTTGGAAATTAATCACTTTGACAACATTACAAACTATACCGTTATGGCTCGATACAATTTTCGAAGCAACGAAGCTGTTATAGAGAGTGATATCAATTAAAATAAATATATATTTTAAAAACCAAAAACACGCTAAAGCACATCAAACTAAAATGGTACATATAGCTTTTAAAATCATCTTAAAACAATATTAAATAAAAAATATTAATATTATTGTGAATAAAGAGTTTTGTTCCATATTTCTGGTAGATCGAGTATTCGACACTTTTTTCACAATAATATTAGTATTTATTATTGTTTTAGGTTTTTTTTAAATTCCCATCAACCGTATACTGGTTATTAGCGATTCATTAAAAATTAAGTGTTTTATCCATAAATATTTGTTAAATTAAGTTTATGATCGAGATCTCTTTAAGGTAATTTTTAAAGTATTTAGGTCCTAAAATTTCACGATCCGAATGGTAGATTTGATGAAGATCTTTCTGAGTTAAGAGATGGACATTCTGCGATTATGTGTTTTGCAATTGCATCAACTAAGTAACTATGAGTCAATCGCGTATGGCCTAGAGGATAGTTTTACTGAGTCTGAGTTTATGTGTGGACGTTGACCATTTGCTTTCCCAGTAATTGAGTACTTCACGCTTTAGGATTGATTTAATATCGGCAGTAATTAAAAAGTTCACGCACTCCGCACTATCACTATTTACAGCTTCCTTAGCGGCCAGGTCTGCCTCTTCGTTTCCTTTTATTCCATGTTTTAAGCTTATATTAGGAATTATTTTGAAATTTTCAGGTTGATGTGCTTAAAAATAATACGTATTTTGAGTTTTTTTTGAACAATATTTATTTGAATAGTTCGATCGATGGATTTGTACCTCTGTTTACAAATCAAGTTTATGTTAGGGGACTACACTACAATTGAATTTTAGAACACCCTGTACTTTGTAAACGTTAATATACTGAGTACAAATTACAGAATAGGCGATAAAACCAAGAATCACAATCTACAGATTTATCAAAGAGGCCACTGGGAAAAGAGGGAGACATTTATTTATTAAACCTAAGCCGAGTTGCGACGTTCAATCAGATTCAATGACGATTTAAGAACTCGAGAATCTGCACCGGAAATGAGATTTTTGACAAGAAAAGCTTGGATGATCTCATAGGCACAGTGAGATTCTATATATTTAGGGTCTTTATATCGGCTCGTCTTTTGTATTCCATATTGCTGATAGTATTCTGATTTCTAATTCTTTCCCATCTTGATTAAGAAATAATATTTATTATTGTGGTAAATTTGATGACTTTTGTAGAAATTTTCGATTAAAGTCCAGTTGAATGTTGAGATTGAGGTACATTTACAATTATGTAAATGAAAAATGGAATCAGAATGTTGGTACAACATCAATATAGATCGTTTGAACAAAAAATTTATCATAACTCAATAAGTCGTGTGACTGACACACAGATGGCGCTGCGATTGTCAAATACATACCACGTTTATGAAGTATCAATTTTCGAAAGAGTATATGTAAAATTTCATGATACTTCGGTCAGTCAGAAAAAAGTGACAGCCATTTAAGTGCAGCTACTTGTTTTATATTATCATTCACCGTATAGTCCACATCAGACCACTGACTACTGGCATTCCCTGATCTCAAAAAAATGATCGCTAGTAAGAAAATCAGCTCAAATGAAGAATTGCTGAAACTAAAGCCTATTTTGAGGCAAAATTCTTCGTCGCAAGTACGACATCGAAAATTTAGAGAATCATTGGAATGATTGCATTGCTCTTGAAGGAAATTACATTGATGAATAAAATCGATTTCTGATAAAAAATGTGTTTTTCTAAGTCACTCAGTATCATATTATAATTATAATATTAATTGAAATATGAAATAGTTTTTGGAAAGTCTTTCGATTGTCTTTTAATTTTTTTTAATTTCTTACGGCTCAGTAAAAAATGCTAGAAATAGGTAGAAGTATGACTTTTTCTCATGTACTCGTATGTTAATTTATTTATATAACAAAGACTTTGTGGCTACTGGGAATTCAAGCGAGGAGCTGCCATAGGAAGAGAACGTTTGTATACAAAATACCACTGTGAGCTCATTAGTTCATTTTCAGACATCCGTATTCATTTAGTAGCTGATTAAAAACATTTTGTTAGAAGTAGGTAAATGCGGCTACTTCGAATCTCTAGAAAATAAAATAATAGTTATTTATGGAACAAGAGTTAAAAGCAAGATTCTATTAACATAGTAAAGAGGTTCATTAGCTAGGAGTCCTTGATGTGTGGTATTTAATGATAATTTACTCAACTTAATCAACTGAAAAGTATGAAATTCTATTCGATATTGCTTTAGGTGGAAGAATAACCAAATAACGAAATTTGTTGATATTATTTTCATCCATTTTTTTCAATATTGTCCGATTGTCATAGATATTGTCATGACAACATTCAAATATTTATTTAAACTTGTAAAGTCAATTGTTTGGTGTGTTTTTATTATTAATTTGGTGTTGTAGCTACAAAAAAAATAAAACTGATATTGCATACAGTAGATTTATGCAATGGTGTAAATACATAAGAGAAAGTTGAAGAAAAGTTTAGTAGAACTGTATTTTTGGCTTTTTTCCAGGAAAAATTGAAGGAGTGGGAATCTCTAACTGTGGTCCAGCCATTACATGATTGAAGCCAGTTTTCACAGCATATATTACAATTTACTTGTATATCTGAATAAAATGTGGGGTACCGTACGAAAAAATTTTTCACAAGAGGTATCTATCTGTACTAATTTTTGTCATAGTTAAATACTCATAGAGGATCCTTTAAACACTTGTTTGAAAATGCCAATCTATGGTGCAATTTCTTCTATTATTGGGCGCCGGTCACAATTTCCTCGACTTATTTAGAGATCTAAAGTAGTCACCGTCACAGGACCTTCTGTACGCGGGTCATATTCTAATGATTCTAGTCTCCAGCGAAACAACTTCGAGCAAAGTGTAATTGTTGAAAATGATGTACGCAGGTCACCTTAACCAGCCTCCATCTGGCTTTTGATTTGTGTTGGTGGTAATCCTTTAGCCAAAAATTATATAACAACGCGTATACTTAATTTGAGACATTTTTTAAAACAACTTGATTGAGTGGTCGTGGTAGCTCTACTATAATCAAATGGATCGAAGCAGCAAGTTGCAACTTTGTGTAAAGCTTGTTAAAACTTATTACTAACGCGTTCATCAAGATTTTTGCGAACGCACTCTATACACTATATAAGGCCAAGAACTCATGTATCTCCGTTTTTTCGAGTTTAAAGATTGTGAGGAGAAACTTTTCAAATTGTAATGAACTAGAAGTGATATCATAATATTATGAAAATACAACTGCTCGAATCATACTTCTAATTTCACTAACCATTAGCTGTTATGCCCGTGAGACCTATTGGTCTGTATTTAATCGGCCCGTCTTGAGTTAGGCGCATGACTAAGTGTATGAGAAGTTTCTCATCACACTTTAACTCCGTTCTAATTATATTGAGCAATTAATTTTAATCTCTAATTCCACCTCCTACTGCTCCGCAATTTCTCAATTTGAATATTTCCTAGATGGATTTCATACGACTTAGCTCAAATTTATCGTGTTTCTATTATAAATGTGGTGCATCCTCACCGACAAATGGAAAATTACAGGAAGGTAACTTTCGAGGTATATCTAGCTATTTTAGATATATTAGATATTCAATAATTTTCCATTATAAGTTTTTTAAAATAAAAATTTCCAGTTTTAATCAATATAGGTTGATCCACTATGAATATTTATGTCGTAATCAAGAATTTATCTACAACTATCATACAATAAATGGATAATATTGACTTGTTGCTACTCTGGTCAATTATTGACAGTATTTAAAATTCCTTGGAATGATATTATTCAATTGACAAGAGTTACGTCAATATCAAATCATAAGTAATTAGTGAGAAGTTTCTAAAGCAATTGAATCAGTTTTTTTCAAATAATAGTGAATTTCTATCTTAATCTTATTTTGCTTCGCATAAAGGATAAAACCTACTGGAACGAATGATTTGATGAGATCAAAATGCTTAGTAGTACTGCTCCTAACATATTGGAGTTGGTCGAATGCCCAAAAGCATCTGCTACATAAATCAAAATTTTAAGGTCGTTAATGATAGTGCAGAATCTCTTCTTCCATTCACGCATTCCCAAAATCAAATATTAAATGACACTCTTAATGAAAATCCATGGAATGAAAACAAATAACTGGTGTAGAAGCTGCAGATTGACGATAATTGACGGAGTAACAAATGATGAGATACGCAAACAGATGATAATGTGTCAGATTAATTTAGCCGGGTCATTGATTTCGTTGATACTTGACAACAATTCATGTGATAGGTAGTGACATCATAGCTGTAGAAAAACTAGGAGATTGGGAATTAATTGTCGGAAGTTACATCGACGATAATATAAATAATAAGAATGAAAACGAAAATAGTGGCAGTGATTAACCAGAATAACTGTGCTATATAAAGTATTAACAATATTACAAAAGCAACTATCACAAAAGTAACTATCACAAAAATACTTCTTATAATGTGGTAAATAGAGAGTCTACCTGTAATTTCTAATGCATTATATATTGTGAGTAGTTTTTTATAGTCTATCGACAAGTGGCACGCCGAATTTCAAATTTTAGATGGCCCGGGTTTGAACCCGGTCCGACTTAGTTAGCAATTCCACGACACTAAGTTTATCTTCCAATGTTCAAATGTTCGAAATTTCAACATGAAATGTGTTAAATTAAATATTCAAAATTATTAAATAATTGGGAATAGTACATATCGCCATACATACAAAAGCGGACGCCAAAACTCAATTCGAGCATTCGCCCAAATTTGAATAAACCTTATTTATAGCCTATACAGTTATGTTTTGTTAGTTCTCCCAACAAAAGGAAAGTGTCAAAATATCTATTAAGACTAACGTCAACTAGTGGGGATTCCACATAAGGAAGTCCTATTCATTTAATTTCAATTATCAAATCAGAATAGAAATTTTACTTTGTAATTCAAATTTTTTTTGTAATTAATAATTGATTTTGATTCATGGGAGAAATAATGATCATTTCTGATTCTTCTAATACAATTAACAATATTTCCAAAAGAGACAGTCCTTGCTTCCGTATCATTCTTTGATTATTGGAGCTTTTTGCACAATGTAATTTGAAATAATATTTTAATATTACTAAAATAGAAACATATGTAAAACTAACTGCTTTCGTCCCATTATTTCCTCTTGCCTCTTCCTCTTTTACATATTTTTGAAGACATGATTCTGTTTTGGACCTGCCCCTAATTCTAACGATAACGGTGCCTCATAAATTATCCTTCACCTGCCTTCCTATAACTGATTGTAATGATATTCGAGGATACAAGACTTTTTGTCACAACTCATATAAAACTAATGACTGAACAAAAGTTTCCATCGCTAAGTACATCAAGTTGCGAAATTATTTCAATGCTGTATCGAATTTCAATACGAAGTACTAAAAAAAATATATTGAATATTGAGGACTAAGGAAAGCTCTTGTGTGTCACGGAGGTGGAGAATACACAGCGAATATAAATTTTAATAATAAGATTATATTTATATGTAGGATCTCAATATTTGACTATTGGATTATATGTGAAATTCAAGTAGGTATTGGATTGGAAAGTGTATCTTTCTCCATTAATTGTTTTCTATTTACATTAAATTCCTGTTGATCTTTTATCTTGAGCTACAAAGGGCTGTTTACTGTCTCGTTATCTCTTTGATTGTTTAGCACGAATAATTAGGCACACTACAACTTTTATACGCTACTTCTCATTTGTCTTGTTTTCCACAACATTTCTCGTTTCATTCAGTCTTTTGTTGACAACTGACAATAACTGGACGTAATAACGAATCGTTTTTAACGAAAACATTTGGAAATATTTTTAATGAAATAACTAGAGAGTTTTAGTTCCTAGAATATTTTTCAGAGTCCGTGGATAAATGTAATTGTAGCTTTAAATATACACGGTTCAGCTGGAATTAATGGAATCATTGTGTAGTGGTCTAAACAATTATAATGAACATAATGTCCAGGAAAGAGAAAGACTAATTAAATCGAGTAAGAGAAAATCACTTACAGGTCCCAAGCCCTTGATCATCACTGATGGAAAGGGAAAGTAGGGAAACCCATCGATTCACTAAACAAGTCACTCCAATGAAGATATGCCTTAACGGCAGTACCACAGCGTCATCTCAACGGGTAAATGAAAAAAACCACTTAACTAGTGCGGGAACTAGCTACGTTCCCTGAAAAATACAATATTTTCTTGATTATTATATTCTCTGATTTCAAAATATTAAGTTTTTTATTCAATACTATCTTCACTAGCTTTTCTTAGGCTTGCTTCAATTTTGTATACATCCAATTTTTTCCTCTACTTCATAAAGCGTCATTAGAACTCTTGAATGTATAAAATCGGGCGCCATATTCGCATAAACCCCGATAGGACGGAATGCTAATCTGTGATGGTTGTAAACCAGAAGGTCGTTAAAAAAATATTAAGTTTAATTGTTGGCCACGATAATTCAAAAACGTGTCGAGTCGATTAACAAATATGTACCGTTAGAAAGGAGACGCTAAAATATAAAACAAACCTTATATCCATAACATTCCCCTTGTAACTTATAGCATCAATATTTTGTATAAATATCTTATTTAGCATAATAGACGAAGAGACAGTTATGTCGTTGTTATATATTATATATTATATCTACAATTACCGACAGATTGGCGGAGGTCAGTCGACTGACTAAATTCTGTTAGTTGTTATTAAATGTGTAATTTGTAAAATACACAAGTGAATATATGATTTTATTGAGTTCACACTGATTGGAGGCCCCTCACTTTCAATCAACACAAGATGATTCGGCAAATTTGCAATGTTTGGTATGCATAGTTCCATAGATGAAGTTTGGAAATTATCTAACGAAGATAGGAGGTAAAGAATCGAAACAGGACAATGGAGTGGTGAACAACTTAATGGTAAAAAATTCCTACAAAGCAAATAACAATGTTACTATATATCATAACAGTTGTCATTATAATAAAATCAACAGCTCTGTATGGAAAACTTATCGTAGGCAGTTAAAGAGGGATATCATCTTTATTGTGAAAAAATTGTAAGTAGTTATAGAATCTGTTTTATCAATGAGTTTTATTGAATAGTACAAAATTATACCAGTGATTTTTAAGATATGATCTCATTAAGTTCCCACTGATTGGAGGCCTTTCGGCTTCTATCAACACAAATCGTCTTATAGTTAAGACTTCTCTGTTCTGAAACTGTTGAGCACCAGGTCTATCAATAGGGATTTACAAACTTTGACAGTTGATAGCGGCTATGTTGCTGGAGCTAAATTTTTCAAACTGTCTGTTTGGTAGATTATTATGAATAAAGCGTTCAGAAATAAGTGCAAATCATGGAATTGTTCTTTCAAAATGGGCTTTATCTACTTATAATGTTCAACGAGCTTTGCTAATTTTATGGTCGCTGGACAGAAAGGATTACTCGCAGTGTGATAAATTTGACTACATCTGTATGTCGACGAAATGCAAAATCTGCTGCTATATATCCATGAGAATGTGCAGTAGAATTCAAGGCGGTGGATTTTAACTCGTTTTAGATAACTTTAGTTTGCACCAGTAAAAAATTCAACTTATCCAGAAGTTGAAGTAGAACGACAATAGATAATGAAGGGTGTTTGGGGAATGAACTCCGGAATAGTTGGAAATTGACTTTAATTACCATCAAACTATTATCTTCATAATTAATTATGTTAATAAATGAAATTGTTGACTTTATTATATAACGGTATGAATCCAAATGAGATCTAATATATTCGGAAAAAGCATTGTTGTGAATTTTTGGCTGATGCCATCATCGGTCCATATTTTTTGAGAACGACCTTAGCCATATCATTACTGTCAACGGAAAGCGCTATTCGTCGATGAGTACGATTTGTTTCTTGGCATAAATTGATGATATGAAAACCAAAAATATTGAATTTTACATTGTTCACGATCATTTCCCCAGTATATTTATCTTACAAGGAGGTAAAGTGAATTGTTTATCTAGGTCGTACGATTTGATCCCATTCCAAACTTTGGTGGCCTTAACGCTGAGGTAACTGATGGCATCCATCAAATCCAAACTAAGTTATGTAGACACGGAGAAGCCACGGCGTTCATTTGAACGAACTAATATTCAGGATTTTCAAAGTAGTCCGTAGTTTATAACTTTTGTATGTATTTTTTTAAGTTCTGCCAACTTATTCGAAAATATAGGTTATGTTAATTATGAGTTGGAATTTTTCTATTTTTTCATTTCAAAGTGTGTGTTTTTCATTCTTTTGATATCCATTAAAGTTATATTTTTAAAAACTGACAAAATATCAGTCATGCTAATTTTTTGTAAACTAACCGGACAAGTTTTGAACCGAAAACGATTTTTCAAATTATAAAACAGAGTGAAATAAAAATAAATATGAAAATGTACTAAAAACACATTTGAAATTGAGTGAATGAAACTAACATTTTTTATGAATTTTAATGAAAATTGTACTTACAAACGTTGCCTGATGCGTTAATGCGCAGTAAATAACGTACAAAATACAAAATTCATAAAAATATATTTTTGGAAAACAATCACTTTATCGCATCGACAACTTCTTTAAACCGTTGAATTGTAATGTTTTTTGTATCCATTTATATACTTGATATTTGTGGGGTAAATTAATAAACACTGTCTCTTACGTTCTTAATTTATTTACACACTTTACAATTCACTTAACTTATAATAATTTACTTCTAAATATCACTTCAACAATTTCTGCGATTACTTTACTAATTCGTTTTATTCACTACAACTATTTATTTAAAACTAACTAACTGCACTACATAATTTTATTTATATACCACAAATAGAATTCTACAAAGTTCTAGAACAAAAAGAAGCAAAAGAAATAAATAAATGGACTTTCCTAGAAATTATTTAGAAGAGATTCTGTAAATAACCTGCCCGCTATAATAAAAAGTTCTAAAAGTCACTCAAAGAGCGCTTCCGTCATTTATAAAAATGTTAAAGCCGCCGCGCGAATTCGCCGAATTTTAAAATTCCATTGTAGCTGGATAGGCCCTCCTAAGGAATCATTTCGCGAGCTTGTTGGCAACAGAATAAATTCGATGACACACACTTTGGTTTATTTAAACTTGAGATAGGTGAAATTTACTGTGAGTTCATACGGCTTTCAGTGCATCGTGAAACATTAAAAACATATTAGAATATAGCAAAATAATGCTCAACTATTCGTTTTTCCTTCATGTTTTCATTCCAATTTTCTCCAAGAAATAATCGCAGTGTCGCTTCTCTTTAATGTAGAAAGGGAAAATCGAAAAACGTTGCGTCGCGTTTCCTATGAGTCATATAAAAAACTGAAAAACCAATATACGTCAAGTTTACTTACACTCACAATCTTACACATCTCCAGCGTTCAATTTATATATCGTATTTAATATATTGAAAATAGTTCACGAATAAGGAATTTATCGTGGATGATTTTTTTTTTGTAATAAATTACAAATTTCAATGTATAAGATGAATTTTACAAGATTTTTGTGTATTGGCCTTTATTAAGAAAGGTATTTTTATTTTGATTTTCTTTTAAAAATATCAGTACCTCAACATTGGAATAAGTAAAAAAGCAAATTCATGCAATAATCAAAAGGAATTAAATCACTTTATGTAACCTAAATGTGGCGTTATCGTAGTAGATAATTGTCTTCAAATTTGACAGCTTTTGAAAATTATTATCAAAGTTCCTAATTAAGATCCATTATGTAAGATTTATAGCAAACTTGCCATAACTTTAATTTGAAATTGACGCCAATTCAAATGTCAGTCGATGTAGCTCTTTTATGTCGAAGAACGCTCAAAACAAGTCTTGTTAGGTAGGGTTTGAAAGACAAAATATATCCGTCAAAATATTTCTGAAACTTCTATGAAACCGAGAAGGAAAGTTACAGTTTCTCAAGGCTTTTCAAATGCTTTGAAGAATAGTTGGTCCGGTCTGTTACCAAAATGTAGGTAATTAAAATGAAATCATGGGATAGTTGAGTCACGAAGTTGGTTATTCTAGATAATATAATTACCAAGATGATTTTTCTAGGTTAATTATTAAAAAAAATCATTTATTATGATGGTTTTGAACTAAAGTGTAATCAAAGATCATGGATAATTGAACATTTTGTTATCGCTATCAAAAATTCACGATTAGAACCTGTTGAAAATGTGTAGAGCTTTATATGAATAAGATATCGGAGGAATTTGAGATCTTCACAATGTGATCAACTTTGAGAAATAACTGAAAATTCTTGAGGATCATTCTGATGTGATATATTAAGATAAGGAATATGACATAAGATATGAGGTATGTCCATAAAGTAAGTTCCATTTAGTACGTGTGCAGATACAGAAAAAATATCTATTATCCAAAAATCTACAACTAATTTCCTACATAGCTTCTGGAATCTTGTAACATGTTCTTTCAGCTCACCATCGTTGAAGTTTTGATCACGAAGCAAATATTGTAGATGTAAGAAATGATGAAAGTGGCTAGGAGCGAGGATGATCAAACACGTCCCAGCCTAATTTTAGAAAACACCGTTCGGTCTGTGAGGTTACCGTGGAAGCTGTTATAGCAATTTTTGATAATTTTGTAGTTTTCCACAGTATATCAAGTAGATGGTTTTTTATTAAAAACTTTAGAAGCGGTAGTGCGCTATTCAATGCTCTGAAATCATTTCTTGAATAAATAAAAGACAATTCAATTCATATTTGATATATGTAGAATGGGTTTATCCTCGGGAATTTTGCACTAATATTCTTCAAAATGTTCCGAATAAAAAAGAGATACTAGATATTATTGGAATTGAATCGCTCTTTTTCACAATTCAAAAGACATCACACATCTCTAAATTTTCAAAAAATTCAAGCTTTTGTGAATTATTAGAAGCAGTTTTAAGCATAATCAAATTTACATGGTCTCTTAATTTCTGCACAGTAATGTACGTAGTGAGCCTGAACCCCCCATTACCACTGCTCCATTTGCAACTCTGTGCAGTTGTTTGCTAGATCAGTTTTTTCTGCATCTTATCTAGACATGTTTTTATGACTTTTTTGAACTAAATCTGTGTTTTTCAATGAAACTAGTAACAAGAGATCTAATGCTTAATTTCGATATCACCATTTTGAGAAAGTTATGTGAATGAAAAAATGGAGAATGAAGGAAAAGAAAGATACCTACTTATTGAATAATTTTCTTTAACGAAAAAATAATTCAGTCGATCAGACATCGGAATAGAACTATATCTATTGGTTACGCACTAGAAGCTTTACCAGTTAAGCTATCCTAGACACATGCTTTTATATTTCGGCCATCTACATAACAAATCCATTAAAAAACTGTAATGAAAAGGGTTATTTCGTGCTCAGATTCTGTAAAAAGGGGAGGAAAGTAATAACATGTAAAATGAAGTCCTCAACTCAGTTAATGATTATTAGTAATCGAAAAAATAATTCGGACAGCTCTCGATCTAGAAATTAGACTTAGATCTATTGGTTACAAAACGCAAAGTTAGTTTAAAAATGTCATAGAAAATATCCCACGCTTTCATAATAGTGACATAATTTCATTTGGGATTTATAACTTAATTAAATATGCCACGATTATAGTATCATTTTCATCATGTCCGTGAAAAGCTAATTAAGATACTCAACAAAATGTAATACAATTAATAAATTTTGTCAATATATCTTACCTATTCTTCGACATATTCTCATTATGCGTTTATATGTTTAACCTATAAGCAGAAACTAATTGTAATAAAAGTGTTTTTAATTTAAAAATCAAGTGCTCTATGAGAAAAAAACGATTTTTTGGTTACAATCACAAATTCTGTCCTTTTTGGCAGTAAATCAGTCTACCGAGACTATAACGTGGGTAATCATAATTCACAGAAAGAGTGGGCAGAACAAGTTTGTGGATCCCAGATGAATAATAAAATTGCAACAACGTGAATTGGAATTGGCATGATTGACTTTACTGAATGAAGTTCGCAGACATTCATTTCGCTTGCAGTTATTTAACAGGTATAACAAGACCATAATTTTTTTCTTGATAAGTAGTAGAAAATGTTGCATAGATTAAAATTTTTTAAGTTCTTAATTTTTTCTATACCTCTGTCGTACTGCAGCGCTTGTGCTTTACCGACCGCTCATGAAGAATAGAAATTTCTTTTCTTTATAAATGATGACAATATAATTTGACTCTTTTCAGAAACGTGGAATGTTTTGATATTTCACTGCGAACGATTTCTTTTCTTTCCATCGCTACAGGCACGAATTCTTATTTTTATTATTAAGATTCAAAATTTCACTCGGAGGAGATAAATGGTGTTGTGGTAATCTGCAACTATACAGTATTTGATTTCTACCAATTTCTGTAGGAAAATAAATTGCTTACTGAATAGGAGTATCTGTGAAGCGGGACAGCTCGTTGGAACAAAAAATTTATGTGCTTCACAATACATCCTAAATATAAAGCACATTGTCAGAATCTATATAGGATTGAATATGGGCTTTTGGATGGATTTTCATGTAAATATTTGTTCAAAACTACGTTCCATATTACGGTTCTCATTATAAAGAACATCCGTAAATACACGCACACTGAAATTTGTTTCTGTCAAGACAAAAATTCAGTTAACTACAAAAAGCTCTCACTTTATAACAAAACCAGTTATACTTTTTCTTGCACAATCTAGAAAATTGCGTCATAAATAGAGTTTCAAATTTTTCTTTGAACGACTCAAAGTATGTCGAAAAATTTTAATTAAAATTTTATTGCTCTTTTGTTCATTGGATAGTCTCATTTGAAATCCTGATCGTTTGCTTTGATGTTTTTTATTTGTTGAATGTTTGAAATTTCGAATTCATTATGAATTTATCATCTTCTTCTGTCAAAGGTGGAAAAAGTTATCCACATATTCCCTTGTTTCCAAAGTAGACTTTCGAATATGAAGCTCAAACAAACGAATTACTCATTTATGAAACATAGGCAGAAATCAACACTCATGAATTGTCTTTCATATTTCGATTCGACTGAAAAAGGCTTGGATAGTTTTGAGCAAAACTCAAATTATATTTATTTGCCGATTTATAACTTTAGACATTGTTTCCAAAGTAGACTTCCGAATATAAAGCTCAAACAAAAGAATTACTTATTTATGAAACATAAACAGAGTTCAACACTCACGAATTGACTTTTATGTTTCGATTCGACTGAAAAAAGGCTTTAAGATTTTTAAGCAAAATTCAAGTTGTATTTGCTATATCATTAGACAATTTGCTATATCATTAGACATTGTTTCAAAAGTAGACTTTTGAATATAAACCTCAAACTAACGAATTACTCATTTGAGAAACATAGGCAGAAATGGACATTCACGAATTGTCTTCCATTTTTCGATTCGGCAGAAAAGGGGCTTTGAGATTTTTGAATAAAATTCAAGTTATATTTATTGCAGTTTTATAACGTTAAACATTGTTTACAAAGTACACTTTTGAGTATAAAGCTCAAACTAACGAATTACTCATTTATGAAACATAGACAGATTTCAATACTCACGAATCGTCTTTCATGTTTCCTTTCGACCGAAAAAGGGATCTAGGATTTTTAAGCAAAAATCAAGTTATTTTTGCTTATTTACAAATTTGAACATTGTGAAAAACGCAAAGCTGCAAGTTAACTAGCAAAATAGACAAATTTATTTGTAACCCCTTATGAGAGGTGAAAAAAATAACAATTTCTCTTCAAACCAGTTAATCGGAACAATTTAATGCACTTCAAGGTTTCATGTATTTTCATTTTCTACGCATTATTTTTATCGAACTTTGTTCACATCGCAAAATTTGTGGCCGATTGAGCTCGTTCTTGATGATCATTCACAAAGGTAAATTTCCCTTTTTGGATTCCCATCTGCGTCAGTTTATTTTTTTGGGTCAGCGGTTAGCAGTGTTGGCATTGACCTCAGGTTATTTTTGAGGTGATGATCAAAGTCGTTCTTTCGGTGAGCAAACTTTGAACGGCTGTTGAATAATAGGTCGATTCAAAGGTTGATTTTGTTTGATAAACGCGAATTTTTTAATTTCGACATCAAACGTACAGTGTCTCTATATACTCTTTGCGAACAGAGAATATTGTGTCATTTACCCTGATGATAATATTTATGTTTGTATGTAAAAATATCTTTTCACTCTTTAAAAATTTATGATAGATAATATATGGAAACACATAGTTTGGAAGAATGAACATGAAGATGTTGCCAAAGGAATGTGAAAAATATTATAAAAGTAGTAGAGGAATCAAATACAAAGAAAACATACCAGAAACAGTTTCAGCATATTTTATGCACAATCATATTAAAGCATTAAAAGAACATGATAGACCCTAGCCACTGCGAGGACAAAGGTGGTGGTACTCATTGCTCCCTGCTCTTGTTGAAGTATCTCGGAGTGACGATTAACTCTAAATCAAAAGCATCTATTAGGAGAGCAAAGGATGTTTCCTTGTCCAGATACCTGCAAATCCTCTTTTATTGGTTCATGCCTAACGTCGGGTGACTAAGAAGTTTTATGAGTGTACCAAAACTTGATCATGCTCTATGAATTGGAGGTATAAGAACATAAATTCAAAATAGAGAGCAATCGGAAGCTTATTGTATCTGTACCACATAGAGGTGAGCTGAGGAGAGCCTGGATTTATCGAACGGAATTCTTGTCATCGTGAATGTGATTTCAATCGACTTTTGAGTGTTCCGTCGTTGGATTTATAGACTTTTTGAGCGAATCCACGACCAAATCTTCAAATAAAGCAAGATTACCAATTCACAGATTTCCTTACTGGTTCAATACGTTGTATGATAGTTGTATGATAGCTATCATTTGCTTCATTCAAATTACTTTGATTTAATTAACACTAGTTTGAATTTCAGTTGGAGAAGGATAGAGGGTGTTTCATAAGTAATGTCGGTTTTCATGCCTCAAAAGTTAAGACTACTTTCTAATTCTATGAAGAATACAATTGCTTCACTCACTTGTAGTAAATCTCTCTTTATGTTTTAACAGCTGATTTTAAGAAAACGGGAAAATATGTAAAGTTGAAGGGGAAGGATCAGTTGAAGAGCGATTGATACAGCGTTGATTGAATCGTTTGATCGTAATAAAAATGAAGATGTGACGCTTGAAGATAGTTAGCGCTTAGGTTATCCACCTGCGTGTTATACTGAGGAAGCAGTAGAAATCAGAACCAACACTCACCGATCTTCATAAAATATCAAACATAACCATTTAAAGTAATTAGGTAAGATTTATAAGAGCTCCATACTTTATTACCTCCAAATTAACCTAGATTCAGTCGAAGCCTCGAATAGAGGTGGGCCAACGAAGATCGTTCGATTAAACTCATTATTACTCGTGAAGAAAAATGGAATTATGAACGTTTAATGTACTTCGATATCGTACCAGATGATATATAGTGGACATTTGATTCGGATATATGAGGTTTAATTGGAAAAATAAAAACGTTTAGTCAACCGGAAGCAGATTCTCTTACAACTAGACAATGGTAAATCGTATACTGTGAAAATTACGCGGAAGGAAGTCGAAAAACATGATGTTATGGAACTCTGATCACATCCAGCATTTAGATTGGAGATTACATTGTCAGCTTACTATTTTTTGAGATGGAAAAAATTTGAATCCATGTTGAAAATATAATAGGATTAAAATCATAAAATACAATGGGCCATACTTCGAATAAGATCTTTTTGTATGATGATTTAATAAAAGTGAACGTAGCAAACCCACATTATATTTATATTACATCCTCTATTCTTCAAGATGCTAGTCTCACGTGTAGCTGTAAACTAAATACTCGAATCTTTCTCAAAAGTATAAAAGTTAGTCTGCCAAATTTGATATACTAGCTGGGTGTGGAAAATACTTTCTTGTCTAATCGACTTTTATGATTTTTTTTACGAATTTATTGTCGCATGAACTTCAAAGGTTATTAGCGACGTGTCATCTCACAATTTGTGATACTATTAAGTGCCTTTTAGATATTAGATTAACAATTGTTGTTAAGTGGAGAGACTTATGTTTTATTCAATACATATCTAAATATTTTCATATAGAATATAGTATTAATCATTGAAAAATTAATCATGGTTTTTCACTCTATCAAAACTGCATATTCTATTTGCAACCTAATAAAACAGAAATATAACTAAAGAAAATTCCATAGTGAAACGAAGGCTTCGATCCAATGAAAATTAGAAGTAAAAAGACGTACTTTATCTTCATTTAAAAATAATTGCGATGTAATTTTCGTATAGAACCTAATTTAAGTGTAGTTATCCTAAGGCGTATTCTTTTAAAATATAATGTATAGATTCTCCTGAAGACGTTTTAATAATTTGTCAACGGAAAATCGATTATAAAACTAGATTAATTAATAGGTTTCTTGACATATGAAATGAATAACGATGAACCGAAACTTCACAACTAATGACTAATGTTTAATTTTGATTGTTCGAAACTTGCTTCCGTCATAAGTCAGTGTTATGAGTACAAGAGTTCTCAATCACAATTCATCATTTATCTTGTCGAAAATTAAACCTTTTGAGGACTACGGCACTTAAGTTCACCCATTTCCTTGGAAAATCGATAATAAAAGGAAAGCTAAGAATGGTGCCAAGATACATTTATACACTGTAACGGAAATATATCAAGGGTAAACAAATAAAGATATTGAATTACTAAGTGGTTTTAACTGGTTTATATTTTCTCAGCTTTGCACCGTATTAATGAACCTGCCTTGAAGATAAACAAGAACAGAATATTAAAATGCTGATTTATTAATGTAAGAGGGAATATGATACTTCCTGAAGCTGCAAATATAGATGTAGTATGTAGGTGTTCAAATAAATGGAATATTGTGACATTCCAATATTTCAGAAGTAGTTGGAATGATGATAAATGCATTTCACTTTTTTTTTCTCGAAAAACTATTTTCGCTTGTAGTTGAAGTTGTCCTTTTGCGATGATAAATTTATAAATACAATAATAAATATGAGTGTGTGAGCTTATTTAGACTCAAATATGTTCGTTCAGCGAGATCAATACTTATACAGCATGAATCCGAAACTAATAAACACACGAAAGGTTCGAAACATCAACGGAATTTGTTATACATTTTCTTATGATCCGAGAGTGCTTGACAATTAGGACGTCCAAAAGAGGCGGTTCCACCAGAAAATATGATGAACGTACTGAAAATCCTGATGGAAAACAGCATTGCAGTGGTCGATAATTTGGGTATTTATCATATTTAAATATTTATATATCATTTCTTATTTATGAATTTAGGTTGAATTGTATTTTATTCTAACTTAAAATTTATAAATCACGAATATAAATTTGATGATAATTTGAATAATAACACGAGAGAGAAAACATGTTTTATTGGTTACTGCGATTGTGACGTAGAAAGTAAGTAAATACTGAAACTTGGTCGCCGCGTGTCGCCTTTCAAATGCCATTCTGTTGTAGTGAGTGGAGGTAATTGGTTGTTTAGTGTGATTTGTGTTTTTGTAAAAGTTTCAAAGACTATTCCAATTGAAATGATGACCGAAATAGGATTTTCCCAATCTGTTTCAAGCTACAGTGAAAAATAGCAATAAGTTAACATTATTTAAATACCAATAGATAAAACTCACATTGAAATGGTCTTCACAAACATATACTGGGCTGCTTGAAACCATTGTTTTCGTCGCTTTTCCTCTCAAGGACTTACATGAAAACTTCATTTGGAGTTTTTATACTAGTGTTTGTACATTCTGGTACAATGCACCAACGATACGTCATCTTGTATTCTATAAAACTGAATACTCACAGCCGTGCGCGAGTGTTTTTTTAAAAGAATCTCAACAACTCTGTTTAAACTTTATTAACTTTTAACCTCACTTGAGTCTGTTTACTTACTTTCTACGTCACACTCAGTCATGTGACAACAAATGCGTTTTGGTGCGTCATTTAGGTATTTAAATTTATTTTTTTATGAACTAATATACAGTTTAAAAAAATTAAAAAATAGTGTGTGATTGAGAACGATATACCAAACGTGATTAAGGTATAAAAAATGTATGCAATGACCCTATTCTGCAGATCTGACTTTTTCGTCACTAAAAATGTTTCCAGGAAGGAAATATCAAACAAACGAGGAAAAAAATTGCTAAAGTAGAAGTTTGTTATGACACCAAAGAAAAAAATTTCTATGGAATTGATTTTGAATGAATTTGTTTTTTGTTCACTTCTCTGGGGACTAATTTATCGATAAAGATATAACTCACTAACGATTCTCTATTATCAGATGACATTTGGTCTCAGTACTATAGAGATACCGTGATATTGAATGGGATCTCAATGCTTTGTCGTGCTCTGTCTCGGTAGTCCAACAACAGATTCAAGTTTGATTATAGAATATTACATTTGAGACATATTATTGTATTTTCAAGTTCTACCCATCTACCCAACCGTTGCTACAAGTAAATATATAGATAACATTAATTCCAATACATAGACCATTCCATGATTGTGTTACAAAGCGTTATTTTTTCACCCTTTGTTTTAAATTGTTTGGAGAAATTCACTTCAAACTCAAAGAACAATTCCACTTCAAAATTAATAATTTCCAATTACCCGAAGGTTCTACGAAAATATTATTAGTTTCTATATTAGTTTGTGCTCTTAGGTATACCCAGTTATAATTCCAAATTCACTCTACATATACGTTAGCGGTAAATTATACCCAACAATTATTTCTAAATGCGCTGAGGCCTGTAGTGCTTCTAATGCGTATAAGAGAACTTTCTAAATTCTAATAAGAGGGTTCGTCTGAGGTTAATGGATATTTAGAGTCAAGAGCTCTTATTAAAGCTAGTATATAAATATTTATATAAAAACGCGTAGAAAATTTCTTGGCTATATAGTCGAGATCTGTGAGGTTTACAAAAATATATTTTGAAGATAGAACAATTTGTTTTGCTCGAATTAATTTTTAATTCACCGGTTACAAAGATGTTTTACTCATTTCAAAACTTATTTATCAATCAGTCGGTTCGGTAATTCAAAGTCAAAAAGGTTTTTAAGATCAATTATTTTAAATATATTTGATCGTTATGAAAAGGAAAATAAAATAGTTGACTTGATGATCTTCCTGCAAGCAAAAAGAATAGAATTAGCAGGATGGATACTTCTTTAATATTTTTTATGATTTAGATAGGTGCTACTATTTTTTTGAGCTACTGAAAAAGTCTATTGTAATCGAAACTTCCACAAATTAAAAGCTTGAAGCCACTCATTTTTTGGTATACTTCCAAAAATTTGACAGATTACTTCATCTGTCTCATCCTCCGAAACGTTAACCACGTAAATATCTCTTGGGATTGATAAATAACCTGAAATCACGCTAGGCCGAAGTAGACTTTACTGACGTGTACGAATGCCATAAAATTGTATGTATGTTTCATCATCTACCTTTTGAGAATCGTTAAGGGCATGTAGAACTTCACATGAAGGTTATCATCCGAAATACAGTTCTTGAAGAATTTCTACTTGAACCGAATTTGAAATCATAGTATGTTCTTTTGATAGAGAAGGAAAAATGTTTGTATGGCAAAAAATTGTTCACGAAAACTAAGAAAGAAACACACAATTAACTCAATAAAAACACATATCATAATAATATTATAATATGTATAACAATGAATAAGGATATTACCTCTCAAAATGTACATATGAAAATTTTTTACATGTAATATACATTGTCATGCTGTGGATAGCAGTGCAATGATCTATCTAAAATTGGAAAAGCGTACTTATGGATTAGGCGAACGGATTCAAAGATGAGTAAGGAAGTAAAAGTTAATATTTTGAATATTTCAAAGAAGTCCCGCCAGTGAGTCCTACTGTTTGGCGTGAGTGAATATTTAACAGCTTTCTTTTGGAGACAAAAGCATATTTTGATATCACATCGTATGTACTACATTTCACTTTGTAATAGATGAATTCAGAGCTTGTCACTTTAGGATGGGATTTCAAAATCTACTTTTGCCTCTAGTTTCGTGCCTTTTCAAAATATACAAAGAGCCTCTCGTATTTTTTGTTTTAGAAGAAAAGAAAGTTAAGTTAAGGCATGGTAACTAATGGTGACTAATGATAATATGGTTTTACAAGCACGTGTATGTTTGTTGAAAGTTGGGGATTGAAAGAGGTAAACTAAAATTTTATATGTAAAGATGTGAATGGTTGCATACTCGATATGTACAGGTCCTAGGTAGGATTGATATCTGAACACTTTAACGAGTTCTCAATAAAGGATATGTGGGTTATAATGAAAATATAAAAATTTGAAAAAAAAACATCCACAAGTCTACGCACGAATTGGTGTAAGAAGAGGATTACGTTGCATTACATATCATACAGGGAAAATGGGAGAAATTATGTAATGGTAAATAATTTATTTTGTTTCCCAGAATTAATTCAGCAGGATTCAGAAATGGCGTTTTTTTTAATAGAGCGCTTTTGTAGGTATGTAGTTGTTTTTCTTGCTCAATATTTAATTATATCGACTCATTTAATGGAAAAATCACTTTTCAAAAGTATTCACACACTAAAATAAAGTTAATAATCTTCATACTTGCTTTCCCTCTGTGCAGCTCTAAAAATTACGAAATTGTGAATAGAAGATCTATGATGTAATAGACAGAGATTAGAAGGATAGAAATTCTTGATGAATTAATCCAAATCTCTAATCTAATTATACAAAATAGACTAAAAATGTCTTGATAAATGAATTATTTCATAATGCTTTGGTTAATTCGGAATTCATTATTTTTTTAATCTAATCTAATCTGATCTAATTATGTTTCGACCTTTTACGAAAACCATAATAATTCTCAATACATTCTCAAATTTCCTCATATGGTAGATATAGCCACAACTCATTAAAACTCATGATTTAAAAACTCAAACTCATAAAATGTACAGACAACAACATATCGTGCAACTAAAGGGCGGAAACCTAATTAACGAGAAATGAAATACCTGTTATTATATAAAATAGATATCGTTATAGGTCACGCATTACATGTACATGATATTATACTTTTTCAATGTAAATACAAAAACCTTTGGGTGGAACCTAACAAGACTGTTAGAATTTTATAGATGAATATTTGACATGTAGTAATACATAAAAGCTTCTGAGATTGTTAGAAGATTGAAGTAGAATTTCTTGGGATGTAACGAGCGCAAAGCTGTTTTGAATTCATCAATTTTCACTTATCATCACCTTTTATACATACCAGCTTTACAACTAGCTTTACAACGCTTTTTTATTGTTTGATACAGTGATGCTCTTTCAGGACACGTGTCGTTTTCTCCTTCATGGCAATGGATTCAAATCTTGTCCCTTTTCATGTAGGTTTTACTTCAAGATTCGGCAGATAAAATGGATGATTTAACACTGAGATGCTGTACTTGAAACCTCTTGACAGGTAATGGCAAAATAAACCGGTGAATTGACTGGACAACCCAAGCCTTGTCCTTCCATAGTTCGGCTCGGGAGTTTTTTTTATTCTTTTACAAAGTTCAGCAAGAACGTAAACACAGTCATGTCAATGCATAGTTTCAAAAATCCAATGAAGGTATCGAAAAAAAACAATAATCATTGCTTTTTTCTTTGTCTTCTTCATTCGATCTTTTTGCATGGATTGGCGCTTCGATTCAGGATCGTAAATGAAAAACCATGGAATTTGGATCATTTTCAACACGGCATTCAAAGTACAAGTACAAATGTGAATTCACCAATTGGGCACTCTTTTTGAGACAGTTTTTTCAACATGGTCACAGTTTCTGTGTACTAGAATGTACTTTTGGTCATATTGAAAACGTTTAAGCCATATACTTTATTTTTCAAATAATTTAATGAAAAATATTATTAGTGCTATGATATCGACGCTCGTTGAAAATACTAATAGCTGACTTTGCAAATTAGATGTACCCTTATGTACTGTACAATATAGGTTGTCATTGCTAAACAAGTAAATAATTCAAATCTTCTTGTTGCTTTGGATCTGTTGTTTTGAACTGAGATCTAAAACCATGATAATTCATCATTCAAAATATATAAATAGGTCTAAGAAGTGAAAAATTAAAAAAAACTTTCACAATTCAAATGTTGGCTATTCGCATTTTTTTAGTATTATCATTTTCTATCAAATGAATACTAAAAGAAGTTATACATATGGTGGGGATTTTTGGAGCTCAATTTATATCTATAAACCAATGAGTTTCATACATCAATCTGGCGATAATCGACTCAGGCTACTTAAATTAAAAGCAGACATTATCTGTAAAAGCGTGATTCAGGTTACCTATTTCCTGCTATCAAATATTTGAACTCTACCTGATATAATCTATCTATGGTATTTAAAATATTTCTTTCAAATATCACATTTTTATATTTAATGTAGTTATATAGTATCCAGGTTTCTAAGCCAAAACAAACACAAATAATAAAAATATGGAATAGATTATAGGTTCATAGTTGCACTTCATTCAATATGTTTATTCTACCTGCAAGAAGCTTTGCATGAAATTATTCTCATCAAAAACCTCTGGATACTTATTTGATATGAAATTTTTGTTTTAATAGTGTAATGCATCTTTTTAGAGCTTTGAAGAATCTTCTTAAATCTAATGATCAATTTGTAATAGCAATATTCTCCTGACTATATGTCATTGGTGAGTAATGACAAAAAATTACCATCCAAAGAATTTGAAATAATTGCGATATTGTTTAACACTGTATGTAGTAAATCGCATAATAATTCCGTATAATATCTGTGGAAATATAATAATACATCATAACAAATAATATGACCAAAATTCAATTACGAGAACTGAAAATTTTCCAAGACACTTTTTAAACAATTGTAAGAAATGCGAGGAATAATGGAGGATTAAGAATAAATCAGAACAAGAAAATTAAAAAATAAAAGTAAGTTCATTAGCCAGAAACAGTGAAGATAAATATCTTCAGCTTTGAACTAGTCCACTCCTTTGGGTAATTATAAACATTGATTAGAATAAAAAAAGATACATAAAACGAAATAAAACAGAAAATTCATGCAAAATATTGGGCATATAGTGAATATAAAGCCATGATGCATGATGCCAAGGACCAAATTAGATCTTACCAGATAAAACTGGTAGTTAAATATGGGATGGAAACTGGCAAATGGACGAATAACAACTAATGAATGGAAAAAGATTGCCTGTAAGTCTAAGAAGAACATGGAAGAACAGCGATGCAGGACAGAAAAAAATATAGAACAATTGTCTATGATGAAAAAACATGTAATAAGTTGTAAATAAGTATTAAATGTGCGCTGTTCTTCCTCAAAATAGAGAATCAAAAGAGCCTAATTCGAACGACTATACTTCTAAATAGAATGGCATTCATTGCAATTCATCAACATTCACATTGGAATTGTGACTGCGTTTACTGTGAATGTAAGAATAATATTGATATCTGATAAATAATAAATAAACCTGTATATGCTCAACCTACATTTTCGTTCATTTCATGAAATCGATGTTGCAGTTGGTCTCTTGTCGCAGTGTATTGAGGGAACGCGTTTATCGTCGTTCGAAGCAATGTATAATTAATTTAAAAGTTATCCGATACTACAACATCCTAATAATAGATGTGTGTTCATACATGGTTATAACGTTTAAAATGTGTTTTTGTTCCACTGAAATACTATAAAATTAATATATGCATTGTAGTCCGGTCAACTTAGACATTCCAAGTTACATAAATTCCCACCAAGCTTAAAATAAGTAAAAAAATATAATTAAAAATAAAATTTCATAAAGTTTCTCATTATTACCGCTAATGGAAAAAATTTTAATCAATGTCAAAAGTCAAATATTGGCTTTTCAGGATTTTCCGCAAAACGGTAAATTTTATCATAGAAATACATTAGACAAAAATCATAAACTTATCTACAAAAAAGGTATCAATACTTTTTTCCTACGAGCCACTGTTTCTGAGATATATTGTTTTAAAAAGTTGTGAAAGTCATAATATGCACACTTTTTCACTCCACCTAGGAGGTAGTGTCATTGGCGTGTTTTTTTAATCGTGGTTTCCCCAGTAGACCTATTTAACGGGTCTATCGTATTCATGTTTAATATTAAACTATTGCAAAATAATGAAAATTAGCAGAAATAGAAAAGATAAAAGTGTTTTTCCGGCGCAGATGGTAATAGAGTTTGAACGGGCTCTAATTTATTGTTGACAAACTTCCAATCCCAGTCTGTAGGGTCTAGCTAATAACCAAGCCACACTTGAACTTGGTAATATATCCAAAGAAGATGTTGATGAGCAACAACTCAGGTTTGAGGAATAGTCGCGCGTGTATCTACGAGATACATGGCTAACTTTTTGCTAAATATTTGTTTATGTAATAGCTCTAGAAAATGGATATTTGCAGTAGTTCTCGGCAGATGTATCTCGAAGCCTTTCCTAGAAGTACATTCAGCTGATTTCACTTTTACAACCCCTGGTCACCCTAAACCCATTCGACCGCCGGATTTGTATCTGCCAGAAACAGGGCGACCAAAAGCGGCAGTTTATATTCAGATTTAGTTGGGATAAGTTCTCGTTCATTTTGACATTTTGTAATTATTCAAACGTAAATTTTATTGTTTTTAAGTGTTTATTTGTTTATTTGGATATATAAAAAATGAAACGTTAGTTTCATATGTCCCGAAAAAAAGAAAAACCGTATCGATAATTATTTAAGCAGGTAGTTCCGTACATAGAAAGAAGAAAGCGAATGCCGCTGGTAATAACTTCTTGTCGAATTGAATGATTGTTTTTAAAAACTTGAGCACTTTCAACCAAATATTGTTTTCCAAACATTTTGAAAACTGTTATTTTACCTCTCATGTAAAATACAGATGTCACAGCCACTTAGATGAACTTTTTGATAAATAGATTTCTGATTGATGCTGAGCTTTTCCTGGTTTTATGAAAAAAATAGTTTTTTCAGTTAGGGCCTCGAGCAGTGAGTAATTTGAGTAAGTCTCCATTTTCACTGTATTTGTTAAATTAAATTGCTATATTGCTGTTTCAATAATCCATACATTAGCATCCGTACTAGCTTGTTTTACCAATATATTTTCGGCAGTAAACTTTTTTTCATCATTGAATTGAACCGAAACTTGTGATAATTTGTAAGAAATTTCTGTTAAATGTCATAAGTTCAGCAAATAATATATTAATTGACGAAGTTGTTGCTAAGGTTCGACGATATTGCTCTGCAGCTTTGAATATTTAATATTTCAAGTGTAAGCTATAATGACCCATAGAAAAATATTTGAACATACAAGGTCTGGTTATTAAATAACGTTACGAAAAAGGTTTTTATTATGAAAATTATTCTACATTCGAATGCTCCTCTTCAATATACTCCCCTCCCTTCACCATACACCTTTCCATACGTTTTTTCCATTGATCGAAGCAGTGCTGGAAGTCTTCTTTGGTGAGTGCCTTTAGGAGCTCTGCCGTATTTTGCTTTACCACTTCCATCGAATTAAATCGGGTCCCTTTCAAAGCAGATCTTTTTTTAACCTTCCTAACCTTTCAAGTAAATCTGAGCAGACCCGTTGACGCAAGAGTTTTTGGCCAGGAGTCAGATTTTTTGGCAAAGACACTTTTGTCATTGTGTAATTCTCCGTGTAAAATTTTTCTAACCGTTTCTTTATCGGCGATTAAAGCCTCGGCAATCATCCGGATGCTTATTCGACGATCTGCACGCATAATTTGGTTGATTTTGGTCACTGTTTCCGTAGTTGAAACAGTCACAGTTTGACCTGGGCGCCGATCATCTTCCGTACTCTCTCGGTCCTCACTAAAGCGATTACACCACACAAAAACCCACGCACGAGATAGGGAATTGTCCCCATAGGCCTTTCGCAATAATTTATAGCACACAGCCTGCCAGTACTCAGCACATGGTTTTCGGTACGAGAAAAAAAAACCCGCTACTGCACAAATACTATAATAGTGACGAAAACGAGTTTTGCGACGTCCCGTCCATGGGCGCAGTCTTGCTAGTTAATAGCCAGACCCCCTACATTACAATTCTAGTGATGTATATACGTGGTGTGATGTGATGCATATTATGACTATTAAAATTTTTACAATTTTTTGAAGCCTTATATCTCAGAAACGGTAGCTCGTAGAAAAAAAGTATTCCAACGTTTTTTGTGGATAATTTTATAATCTACAATTTTTGCCTGATGATTTTATCTGATATAACTTGCCGTTTTACTGAAAATCGCGAAAAATCCGTTTTTTTTCCTGACCTTGATTAAATTTTTTTCCTTATACACGGGAATGATGGGGATCTTTCAAATTTTATTTCTAATTTTATTTTTTACTGATTTTCATAGATATTCACTCTTATTTTTTGGTCTAATTTGACCGGACTATTGGATTATTGTAAAATGAGGCAATGCAAAGCGGAATTATTGAAACGGATTCATTTTCGAAACATGCGCTTAATGCAAATAAGATTAATCATATCAGTTATTCCAAAAGTATAGACAATATTCGATTATACTTCCGATTCACACAATTTTTGCGCAACATATCACTTAAAGAGGCTAGTAAAATCGAAGTACATTCTCTATCTACTTTAACTCCTTCTCTTGTTGTAGAATTAAGAATGCTCGGTGTTTACAGTTGACCTATTATCCCACTCCTTCCAGATAGTAGAGGATATTGCGTGGTTATCAAAGATTTTCATTTTTTTTATACGCTATTGAGTGTAATGCTTTAGAATTTCGTCTCTCACATTTCGAGATAATGTCCTACATAGCAGAATTTGCAGGTTCCCATTGAGGCTGCAGTGCCCGAACAAGACTCCTGTTAGTATTCGTGATTTTTTCTTACTTACTAATATATTTAAGCGATCTTCTTCGGTTTCCAAGAGTATCTTTGCCCGTCTTAATCCCTGTAGATTGTTCCAGTAACCTCATTCTTTAGTGTTCTCTGTATCGTCCTGGAGCCGATTTCACACACGGATTCGGGTCCTGCGAAACGTTTATCCAATCAAATTTTATCAAATCTATCTGCTTTCATTTTCCTCTACTCCATTGTGTTCAGAAACTGGAGGATAACTTCTCCAGGCATTCTAAATCCAGACTAGATCTTATCATATTGGAATATAAAGCTTTAATAGCTCTTTTGACGTATTGATAATTTGTTAATGACGTTAAAGATATTGTACGTTTCACTTTTTTCAATAATCGATGTATGATGCTTTTCAGTTAGTTTTACATAAGCTATCAGAGTTTTAGATGATGAGAGCTGTTTCATTTTCACACCACGCCAATTCCACACAGTAATGTAGTGAAATATTTTTTGCTTCTTTTCTGTTGTTCTAGTTTCATTAAAGCATGGAACAATTTCGATAATATTTCTGATTAAAGCGGCTGATCTTGTTGTCTTTTTTTATGGGAAGTGCTTGTAACTTCTTTCATCTGGCTGCACATGCTGTTCTTGCTTTTTCAACACTTATATCTTCCGAAATATTTGATTATAGGAATATTCCAAATAGTTTTTACAGTACTTCGTATTCTTTGTCGTCTGCATGTTTCATGTTCATAGTCATTAGAAATTCCAGCTTAGTAACTTTTTTTTGTTATCAATTTCTTGATCTATTTAATCATTAAAAATGTAATCAAAGCGCCTCATTGCTTTATATTTCTAGATTCGCTTCCTTTTTTTCCCTTCGTCGTGTATTCAAATGAAAAATCAAATCTATTGAACGAAAACGAAATTGATAGATAAGTTTAGGTTATTTTCTCAAGAGTTCATCTGGAAATCAAAGAAAGATTCTTTTACAATGATATTGTTCAACAATTAATATCTTGTACAGAAAGATGAAGTCAAATACCTTGAAATTCACTTAGATCGAAAGTTAATAAAGAGAACCTACATATTTACGAAAAAGAAACAGTCGGAGTTAAACCTAAGACTGGATTAAAGCGATTATGGGCTTATGGACTAGATCTTCAAATTATTATATGAAAACCGATGTCAGGCTTTGTAGTGAAAGAGAACGAGATATGCAATTTGAAGCATTTCAAACTTAGTTATTTAGTTATTTATGTTATAATTTTTGTACATGCCACAATACAAAAACAGGCTTTTCACTAATTGTTTAACAATTGAACAGATTGTGGAAAAGGGGACGTATAAGCAATTTGAGAACTATGGTAAAGTTTGATACAAATACAGTAATCTTATAATGCACTTTTCTTAATGAAACAATCATTTGCGTTCAATTATATTCTTTTAGAGTCACACTGTATGTGAAATTTTGATAGTAAACTAAATAAAGTTGATACAAGCTGCACTTTTCCTTTCACGTGAGTCGAATACGAAAGATAGCTATAAATTGAGAATGAATTGAATAATTCACTCAAGCTATATATTCGGAAGCAAATAAAAGTAATATTCAACTGGGAGTAAGTTATAAAAAGAGTTTTTAAGTAATATTGAGCAATGTATTTCTGCTGATTTGCCTAGATATTTTATCTTTCCAAATTCTAAATATTGATTTTTCGTTTTCCACAGTTTCTTTAGTATGAAATAGACTATAAAGAACGTTCAAGTGTTAATTCAATTTCTGGTTAATGGAGTTTAGGTTTGGTTGTAAATATTAACAATGCTATTCAATCTCGTCCTTTTGCTTTAGTTATTCAAAACTACTAATATTATTCTTACCACAACTCAAAAATATATACTCGTAGTTTAGGAATAATTATGAAGTAATTCTAACAATTAATATTGGTGATTACGTTCAATTATTTTCATATTAATGAATTTCTTGTAAGTTGAAAATAATTTGCTTTTAATTCGGGTTTATTGATGAATCTTCCATTATGAATTTCGAGTAGACGCATAAATTTTTTTCCAGCAAGGCCAATAATGAGAGTTCCATCAAATTTCTCATTTAAATTACGTTCCGTTATGTTAGAATTGCTTGATCAAACTTTTTATAATTAAATTCTTAAGTTTGGACAGAGACTTCATTAACATTGATATAATGAAAAAAGTATATACCAGGTATCGCAAAGAACATGATTGCTTCTATTCTAGAACAATAAATAACTATGGTATAATCATTTTTGTATATCTATTGAGGGGTTTATAAAGCCAAATATAAGGAATTGAGACCGCAATGCAGATTCTTTTAGATCTCACAAAACTAGAGAAGTTAGAGGTGGCAACATTCTAAATAATAAGATTTAACTTGAGTAACTGCCATACAAAGTAATAGAAATTTCTAAAGAGAAAATTTGTACGCAATGATACGTAATAATACGAATTCGTCTACGACATTGATCGTGTGCAAGACGACCGACAACGTGAGGCGTTGAAATTATGCAAAAATTTTGACAAATTGTATAATTTAGCATTTTTCAGTTCCCAGATAAATGTAAAAACCAATGAATATCAATAGAAACAATCACAGAATAAATAAAACAGATAGTGATTGAAAGGAATATGTGAACTCTACTTATAGGTTATAGGTAGTCATTACAAGCTGAATTTGACGAAATGTTTGTTGATTTTGGTATGAAGAGATACCAATAATTATTTCCATGTAAAGAATTGTCCCATTTATGTAGGGAAAAAGTTTCACCCGAATTTGTGTGAGGCAGTTATAGAAATTGCGATAAATTAGTGGATTCACAACTCGAAAGGGAGTAATTCTTTCACAGCATAATCATTCGTGTAAAATTTGTCACCATCTTCTGTCGATATATAATGAATTTTTCCGCTACTTCTTACATCAAAAATACACCACCTGATCCATCAGACGGACCTACTTGACAGGAACTTAAAGGTAAAGTTTTCCAGTAGGGATGAATGGTACAATGAGGTCAACCGGTCTTCAGATGTTAACACCTCTTACACGGTTGGTTTATGAAGTGAAGGACACATTCTTTCCATGATGGTACGCTTTTGTTGTGTATAGAGAGCTGTTGGTTATACTCACAGTGCAGAAGTACTAATAGCTTTGCAAAGTATGACAATCTAATCAAAGCTCTTCACTACTTTTATCCAACTCCTTTCATTTACAGCTGCATCTCGCATTTCGATAACCAAGTTATCGTCCTCACATACTGAAGGCTATTTATTTATATAAATATATTTTCCAACTTAGTCGGTGTTCAGCGTAATCTGAATCGTATAATCAATAATTTATTTTTGTATGTTACTTGCAATAATTCCATAAATTATCATTTATACTTTATTTTGAAGAAACAAGAAATGAGTGGAAATGGTTTTAAAAAAAAAATCAACTAGAGTTTCACATAAAGTATACACTTTTTATAGGTATACGTAAATGTTCATATCGTGAATATATCAATTAACTCCATTAGAAAAATGAGTGATTTCTGTTTGTTTTTGGTTCACAATGTTTTTTCAAGCGAAATTTGAACGATGCGTTATGATTAAAATATCAGCATGCCTGGAACTCAACCGCTTGAATTTTAACGCCATGTAAAAACAATGCTCGGTTTATTGGTCTCAAATTGTAGACTACAGTAAAAAAACTTGACTACTTTGAATGGTTGAAATATAAAACGTATTAAAAAGCGTTGTTCCGTTCTTGTAATAAATCTTCACTATGTCTAAGTATTCCATCAGTTTAATTAGATGTATTAGTAAAACCGAATCTTATTCATATATTCGTGTACGGAATTGTCTACATTAAACCACTATTATGTATAATGCTTATCAACTCAGCTGTGTAGTTCATTTTCCTGTCCTACCTTAGATATTGGTCTTTTGTGAAAACAATGTTACGGACTTATTAGTCTTCCCCAGTCGTTATACAACTAAGTTCACATCAACGGATTGGTGAAACAACAGTTACTTTGTTTCGGTTAATACTCTCTTGAATATCACCGCCATTTCCTACGGGTTGGGTGTGTTAACTTTGTTGCATGTTTTCCAATAATAACTGAAACTTTTTAACTAGCCTGTAAAACATTCTCTATTTTCAACTTGTTTTAGTTATTATTACATTCAAATTTTTTCAGAGATAAATTATGTTTTATTGAGACATTTTTTTCCAAATTTTTTCAATTTCTAACATTTTTATAAGTTTAATATCTGAATGAGCAATGGAATATTCTAAGTCGATTTTTGAGCACAACTGTACGGTGGACGACCCAAAATTGGATGCATGGATTGTTTTTGTTTGAACTGATGTGTGAGAGCTTGCAATGTCGTGATGGAGAATAGTTTGTCTTCTGCGATTGACTTCTTTGATTTTTTCGAGAAATTCTGGCAAAAAAATGCTGATAAACCATTTAGAATTGACCATTCTACGTTGCTCTGATGGAACAGTGTTGACGTGTCCACAACAAGCTTCGATGTGTTCGTGCAAGGACAACTTTTGTCTCGTTTTGAAAGACCCATGAAGTCGATTGTTGTTTAGTTTTGGGTTCATAAGAATAGATTCATGATTTGTTGCCTATTACGATCTTTTAAAACACCGCTATTAAATTTTTTTGCACTAATGCAGCACGAGTTCTTTTAAGGGTTGTCAAATTATTCGACAACCAACGTGAACAATCATTTGATAGCCAAATATTCATGTTATCTTCAATGTATGCGTCTGAACCTAATGCCTAAGTATGCCTCAATCTGACTGTTTTTCACATGACGATTTTGAAAAATCGATTTTCGCACATCGTCGATGTTTATATGGCAAAACAGCTGATTTTGGATGAATTTCACGAAATGCATCCTGTAGCAAAGTGCGACTACGATTTAATTCGGAAAACCACCAAATCACGGTGGCTCGAGATGGCGCTTCATCACCAAAAGTCGAAGCGAGTTGATCAGCACACTGCTGTTGGTTTAATCTACGTCGAAAGTTATAGAAAATCATTTAATTCGTTCTGGGTAGGTTCACCATTAAAAATTTCAAACTTTATAACGGCAATGTCAGATTTGACATATTCACATATCTCAAAACTTAAGCTGTATTTCCTGTAAAGGGCTCTTCCAGTCCCTGATTATATTGCAGATGCTATAATCCGATTGTAAACTGGAAGAATATATTTTGCATCAAATATTTGGAAAATATTATCTCCTAAATAAGTGTAGATAGTCATGAAGAACAACAATATGAGTCGACCCAATGTGGGTACTCGAGCAGTACCCTTGCCTTGATATTTAACCTTATTAATTGAAGTTTTTAAGTTACTTGCTGTCCCATTGATATCTTGTCAGTGAAATAGTATATTGAATATAATTTCCATATATGTTTTTAATGAATAAAGTAATATGTTTTTTTCTCTTCATACAGCACCGACCCTGGAATATTGAGTGCTCGCATGCAAAAACCCCCTTTGAGTAGTTTTCATATCTTTACCACTACTTTAACGATGACATAAACTCATTTACTCTTCTAAGAACAAAAAGTAAAACATAAATAAACATTCAAATCAAATTTGGAAACCAAAACCTCATTTTTTAGCCAGTCATAATTGTGAAAAAATACCAAGACACCTTTCAAATCGAAATACATTTTCTATAATTACAAATACAAAACAACAATATTTACTCAGAAAATATAATGTAATCACTCAAACTACTTATTAATTAAATTAACTACAAACTAACATTTTAGTTTCGCATTTGCAAATTTTTCAGATAATTCATATTCTACAGAGATAATAGGTAAATCTGTAAGCTTTTCTCAAGTAATTTTCAATATATTTATATATATCTTTCGTTTACGGAGGAATGCCGATATCGCATCTTTTTGTCGAAATAATTATTGAGCTCTAAAGCTACAAAGAATCAGCGTGCCATTATAAATAATCTGACGTAAATATCCCTGAAAACCAATTCCTTAACTAAATTTAGACATAAATGTTGGATTCCAGAGAATTTGACAACGTGCGTTTTTTCGACAGAAGGGATCAAAAATAAATAGAAGACTTCAAAATCCGCCTCGGTATAAGAAGAGATCGCATTCGAGTTAAAAAGTTCAATCAACACAAGAACGGCTCAGGATTTTGGCATTAGAATACATACAATCTCATTCAAATTCTATCTAAAAAACATAAATATGAGAATATTCATTCCCTGACTCCTGCTATAAATATGTATATCCAAATCTATATGATTCGGAATATCCTCAAAATACATGACATGTAATACCACTGGAACCAGTATGTAAATTCACAACGTTCTATTAAGAATGTAAATAAATGTGCATTTAGATCAGCTACGTTTTTGTCGTTGGTTTCAGATATAAAAAGATTTCTCTATTCTAGAATTTTACAATCAGAATCAGAAAACATTTCACATATGTAGATTAAGTTGTATTGTCTGAACTAGGGATTGTTAATATACATTTATAACTGTAACAAATTTAATGTGTTGTATGTTGATCTTGATCTTGACGTAACGGGGTCCTTGCCGATTCTTTTAGTTAGACTATGTTAGTTTTCTCCAGGTTCATTCTCTGTAGAAGCTTTTTGAATTTGCAAATACAGTTCATCTACTATTATCATTGTAGCTCATAAGATATAGTGTAAACTTGGCGATGACCATTTGATAAATTGCTTCGCCTGTTCTTATCTTGCTATCTATGTCTATAAAGTTTGGAACGCTCTGAACATCCAGCTTTCCATTGATGCTTTAAGTAAGCTGACCACCAAAAATTTCTTTTGGTTTTAATATCGCCCTGCGTGCCTTGACACTCAAGCTATGGTAATAGTTCTAGGATTTCTTATCTCTTCTAGGGTTTGCGGTGTCTGATCAACTTGAATTTGATCTGCTAGGAACCGATGGGAGCAGCTTGCTGTCTCTCCAAATGTGTGAGTGCAATCGATATTCACATAAAAAGAGTAACTAACGATCTAGAATGTTATGACTCGAATTCATATAAGTATAAATAAAGTACTACTAAAATTCAATGAAAGTGGTTGAATATAGTTAAAATTATAAACAATATAGAAAATTTATTACTTGAATGAAGGAAAATGTGATAATTGAACTTAGATTTCTATGTGCTTATTAATAAATAAGTCCATTTAAGAAAATTTAATTCGGGTGCTTTTTCAGCACTCGATTCTTGGAACGAAGATTTAAGAAGTTGCAAAGCTTCAATATTTTTTCTGAAGATGGAAGAAAACAAGAAGAATTTCATCTATAAAGATGCTACTAAGTCCCTAAGATTAAATTTCCCCCATTTAACAATAACAACAATAATTAACAACAGATGTTTTATCTAGAATGTATAATAAATAATGTCAGTGTCCAATGTACATTTTTTTTATTGAATATTCGTACAAAAAGATAGCCTTGATATTCGAAGCTCATCGCATCCAATGGTTTTAACTCAACTTTCAGCAAGCTCTCTGACCAATACTTTGGATTACATGAAAAAACAGGCAAAATACATTTTCAACGTCTCCTTTAATTCAAAATTTTTCTCAAGCAAGAATTTTGCCATTTATCTCAATGAATAGTAATCTGACTTTTGTGCTGTCTGGTTCTTCAATCTTATACTGCGTAACTTTCACATTATGTGGCTTAACATTGTCTTGTTGTAAGCGAAGCCGCTTTCGGATATTTCTTCAATAAAACCTCATATATTCGTATCAGCTTTGGAGTACACCAAACCTTCATAATTCCATTAGGCACACAACAAGACTTTCCACTCAAATCGACCTCTCTCATAAATTCAATAATACATTAAAACAATTGTTGGCAATCCTAAGGATAAAATACCAAATTTGGAAAAGAGTGGTATATATGAAATTAGCTGTAGTGACGGAAAGTATATTGGGTAGACTAAGAGATCTGTTATTGTCCGGTTTAAAGAGCACACAGCTCATTTGAAATATGGACGGACCGGAAAATCAGGTATTGCCAATGACGCTGCCAATCAACATCATGACATAAATATTAATAATGTAAAATTGTTAAAAAATGTATCCAATAATGAATTGTTGGATGTAATTGAAAGCATTGAAATTGCTAGATGTGAGAGAAGTTTAAATAGGGACAAAGGGCCAGTTTCTTACAGCCCACTCTACAGTTTAATAGTTAAGGAACATTCCCGCCAAGGAGGTTTTCCCGCTGGATTTAATTTTCGTGGGAGAAGGTTTATTGGTGGAAAATTTAGTATAAAACAGGTAAGTCAAGTCATTAGATTTTAGTTTACTTTCAGTCTCCGAAGACGTTAACTTGGTTATCGAAACGCGCGTTAGACAGTGTAATTGTGAGTGTTGGTGTAGTGGTGGTGTGAACAGTGTATTCAGTACTGATTTTCCTTGTTCGGGTTATTCAGTTAATTCCATTTTCATCGCAATGCTTCTAATAAAACGATCATCTCTACTCAACGTTTCGCTTGAATCTTTGTTAACTCGTGTGACAGTATTCGACACCTTTTATAGATATAACTCAAGGATTTTAAATGGCTACATATGATATCTTTATAAAGTACAAGACAATCAAATAATTGTCGAGTGATGGTACTGAGTTTGTTTTCTACTGCTTCCCTTGCAACCTCAATGTCCCATGCAGGTGGACGACTTTGGTGCGAACAATCTTCAAGCGTCAAACATCCGTTATTAGAACAATTAAAGCTATGCATTTCGATCGTTAAATGTATCTTCCTCTTCCAGTTCACATATTTCCGCTTCAAACTTTTGTTTCCAATAATGTCTCAATAATGCAGTCCACACTATTTATTATAAAAACGTCAATAATAAACAACGAAATAGTGATCAAAAGATAGTGAAGCGATTGTACATTCCATCGAATTAGAAACAAGTCGTAGCAATATAAGGCATTTTTTAAATTTAAGCATAGAAATTTTCAGATATAAGAACCGACATTACTTATGAGAAACTCCTATACGATACCAACTTTGTATAATGTATGCGAAATATAAACATTAGATATGAATTCATTTCATTGACTGTATGTTATATGATTTGAGGCTTTGAAGAAAATTTTTCGGCATTGTGGAAAGTATAGTATAACCCATTCGCAGTGTATATCTTTTTGAGTTGTTTTCAATTACAACTTGAAAATATTAAAATTAAACAACCAACTTATTGATACATTTTAAAATTTTTCAAGGGAGTGAAGGTAGAAGGGTGAAGTTACATATAAAATTATTATCGGGAAATCAAAGTCGATATAGTTCACCACTTATTTAGTGTACTTTTCATTGGAATACATTGTATAAAGTGCACTGCAATTTTGAACAGTGTACATTAACAAATGCATGCTAAGGATATGAGACTAGCCCGTAGGTGTAAACCACGATAACTATGATGTGACATGAACAGACATTTTCTAATGCGGTTATAGTGATGCAATGCCCATTCAGTCCAAGTCCAGCAGTATAATCATTGTTAATATATTATGAGAATCAGTTGTGTGAAAAAACTTTTCCTATGTTAATTCCATATTATCTTCTATGAGAGCATTTCTCATATTGAAAGTTTTTTTTTATAGTTAATAATTGGTGCAACCATAAAAACATACTTTTGTGTAGGTCGTTTGTTAGATAAAAATCTTATAGTGAGGTAGAAGTGTTCTTACTTGCTTTATATACTTTCTGGCAACATTTGAAGTGACCATAGGAATTGATAAGCTTCCTTTTCATTTTGTTTGTCCCTCGGATATTTCAAGAGCAGCGCAGTTCAATAGTGTGTGCTTACAAGCTTCTTCTTCTCCTCACTAAACCTTGATTTCGTCTATACAAGGGTCGCTGATTAAGTTTTGAGATATGCTAACGCTAATGTGAATATGTCAAATCTGAAATTTCCATCATGAAGTTTGACTGTTCTAATGGTGAACGTACTCAGAACGTGTTGTCATACGAGTGCTATTTGAGTTGTTTACAGATGCTTGAAACATTCATTTTGATCAAATTTTCTCGAGCCACCGTTTCGCTGGTTTTCCGAATTCAATCGGGGTCGCACTTTCCTACAGGATTAATTTTGTGATGGTCATTCAAAATCAGCTGTTGTACCAGAAAACAGATATTGCAAAATCGTTATGGGACATACCGTAAGATTAAGACGTAGTTGGACATTGATTCCAAATGCATATATTCAAAATTCAATGAACAATTGACTGGTAAAAAGATTTGTCAGCGCTGGATACCGCATAATTTGACAATCACTCAAAAAACAGCTTATGTCTTTTGGTGCAAATAAATTTTGAAAAACTTCAATCTCGGTACTACAAAAGATTCAAATTCAACAAATGTTGTTCGCGCACGAAACACTTCGAATCAAAGGGTCACCTGTTTTTTAGGAATAAGTGCACATGTCCCCACTGTTCTACTAGAGCAACGTAGAACGGTTAATTCTGAATGGTACACCAGCATTTGTTTGCCAGAGATGTTAAAAAAATCAGGGAAATAAGTTGAAGAAGAAGAATCCTTCTCCACCACGACAATGCGAGCTCTCAGATATCAGCTGAAATAAAAACTTTTTTGAACAGTCAACACATCGAGTTGATGGGTCATCCGCTGTACCATTCTTGTGTGGATCTTAATGATTTCTTCGACAATTGCTTCAAGCACATGCAAAAGTGAATGAAGCCGTATCCAATTATGAATATTTGATTTTATTTGTCTACCTCAAAGTTTATTTCGTATTCTTAAGCTAGTCTTATTCGTATATCTCCTCAGTTATTATATATAAAAATATTGTAATACGAGTGAACAAATTTGAAACAGCTCTGAATAATTTGATTCGGACTTACTCAAATTTTGCGTTTCTATAGGGAGATTTGCATTAAATTTTCGAAGAAAAGTTGAACGTTCCTTTCAAGCAATATGAGTTCCAGAATTGAATAATTATCACAAATGCGATATCTTGTTATTTATATTTTTTTGTGTCAAAATTGTAGAATAATTTTAAATTTTAGATTTTACCAACGAAAAATATCCAGTTTCATTATCGAAGGAGACCGAATCTTTTTTATTTATATTCTTATATAATTATGATACAATATGTTTCATAAGCTCTACGTGTATGTTTTTGTGTACATAATAGAATATTTGAATTTTATTTTAAAGATATTTAATATTTTACTCAGATATTACGAACGATAATATAATAAATTCATAAATTTATATCATTATCCATTCGACAACGTGTAACGGAAACTATATCGAACTACACATTTTTTGTCCAATATTTACCCATGTCTCGTCTAAATAGTGAATTTTTCGATTTTGTTTGCGAAATTCTGTCATTTTACGGAAGTAATATATTATTATTATCTGTCATGCTATAAAACCAAATTAGTGTGCCACGAAAAATTATTTTTCAAATAATTTATTGATTATTAATGCTAGCAACTATAAATGATTTATCTCTTTTTGTCCAAAGATTGAATAAAATTATTGTGTTTATTGCTTCAACATTTGAACGAAACTAGTTAAATAGAAAACAAGAAACAAAATCTGTCTTGCACTAGAAGGAAAAATCCATTCGACGACGACGCTGATATTGGAATGTTTACAAATTTACTCCATAAATCAAAAAATAACTACCAGGAAAGTTTAATTGCATAAACCAGGCTTAAGTTTATGTATAGTCTCTATTTAAAGGTGAAAACTACTAAAAATATGTGTAAAAATAATGAAGGAACATTTATGTATGCATATATCAATTGCATTTATATTCAAGTTTTTTGAAAATTTGTTTTTTTCGATATGCACAGCCATTTTGCTCGATTTTGATCTCACGGGAAGAAGAAAATAGAAAAAAATCCACTTCTGTTGACTTTCCCGCTTATTTAAATGTCGTTGAAAAAAACTGAATAAGAAAGATTTTCGAGACCTATCAGATAAAGTGTAGGGAAGATCCGTAATGAAAATGAACACAATACTCTTGCAGAATATTTCCATAGAAATTCTCTTGAAATTGTAGTAGAGGCACAAAAAACATTTCAAATATTTTCTAGAACATCTCAAGTGCGTTTAGAAGGAGATATATTGCCGATTTCAATCAACATCGCAAAAAAAGTCAATTTTTGTGAATTTTTAAACAATTTCCAGAAATCTTAGAGTCGTTTCAAATATTCCTCTCAATATTTCTCCACGCATGCAACGCATCTTGTTATTTGACTGATTTTTTTCCGCTCTTAGCATTCCAATTTCTATAGATGATGCGCTTTAATTTAGAGAGTATAATAATGTGTGGAAAATAGTTAAATAGTGAATAATATGTTCATTTGTTTTAATCCATTAATATTGATCACTTTAAACTAATTTTAATTGGATTAAGGGCAACTGCTTACTACTTGATAAAAACCAAATCCATTTAAACAACAGAAAATATTTCAAATAAAAAGGCAAACAAGTAGGAAATTGAATGAATATTTCAAGAAATTAATTACCACAAACCAAAATTTGAACATAAAAATACTAACGACGAAAGAAAATACACTTTTAGCATAATGAAATAAATCGAAATCCTTCTAAACAATTTAGAAACTAATTTACTTTAAGGCTTCATTAATGAAACAAGCTAAAGTAGAGAACGGAAACTCACGGGAAGTTTAATACGAAATAAACAGGATAAGCCCAAAGGGAATGAAAAGCTGAAGGCTGAAAACTTTAAGGTGTCATAAACAATATTATTTTTCAATGATAAAATCCAATGTTACAGTCTAATGTTTAATTAAGAAAAGAAAATTAAAGAGTTTGGAAAAAAGGTTATAAAACAAATTTTAGTTGGTGAGTATGTTGGTTATGGAAATAAAATGATAAATTTCTTAATTTTAGTTACTTTTCAAGCTATATTTAACTGATTTTCCCAGTAATTGTCAAACATAGCTAGATTAATATATCCTTAATTCATTCATAACTCTTTTTACTAATTTGCAATGTGACAACTAGGTAGTAGCGAGTTTGCTAAGGTGTATTTTATCAAAACAAGATTTTGTATATTATTGTAGCTGACAGTCAAAAGTTGACACACCTCTTATTAAAGTAGTATTTGTATATTTAACACCGACAGGAATTAATCACATATATAAAAATGTTTTGCTCAATAATCTTCAGTTTTTCAGATAAATGATAGGTATCAAGAAAAAATTCCCTCTACCCTTTTTTTTGTTGAACAGGGATAATCTTCGTTGATTACACTTGGCAATTTTAGTCGAGAAACAAAATGGAAAACGTGATGGAGATGAAATCGATGTCATAATATATTCATGTCATTTTAACGTCGTCTGTAACTTCCTCGAAAGTTTATACACGTTATTGGTTGACAAATAATCGACTTCATATTACACAAAGTTTTCTTCGGTACTGGACATTGGACTTTGAAAATGGAATTGAGATGAAGTAAAACAAAAAACACATACTTCAAGTCAACAAAATTTGAGAAACTTGTTTGATACTTCTTTAATTTTATGGAGACTTAGTTTTTTTAATAGATCAGAACTAATAAATTCCGAACATCCACCATTTTTTGTGTTATGGATTTGAGGGAGTGTTATTGTATAAAATTACTGTATGTATGAGTTCAATAAGATAATTTTTACTAGAAATTTCTAGAGAATATCCTCAATTTAAAGTAAGAATCCGAGAGATGAAGATAGAGAATTCTCAATGCTGAATAAGAAAAGCCTTTTAAATGCTTGAAAACTATGAAGATATAGTAGATAGTTTATTGTTTCAATAGAATTATATCATTAGAAATTCACTCACAAGTTTGGTCTTTTCAACACTATAAGTAACAGCAATTGATTAAAAATGACAATTTTATAATCTACTACGAAATTGGTCAATTGAAAAGTCAAATGTGTATATATTATTAATCATTATGTCGCCAGTTACAGAAGGGATAATCAAAAAACACTTCCCCTGACATCCAGCAAGTTTATTATGTGAACTGGGCCTAATATTTTCAATACTTTTTATTCGAGATGCGTATATAATACCAGCTTTATTATGAGTAGTGGATAAATAATGATAATACTGGAATTAAAATTAAATGGAGACAATTAATACTTATGTCACGCCTTTTTTAAAGTATTCTTTTAGAATCCTGGAATGGACGAAAACAGAGCTGAAAAGTATTTATAAGTTAATACGAATAATGATGACGAAGAACAGCATCCACCTCCTGAAATCATCCACTATTAGAACTACAACACCCCGAAAAGAGGGTGGAAGTGGCTTAACTGATGTTGTCACTCTACATCCTTGTTAGGTAATAGAATTACGTAAAATTAGCAGGAAATAAAGAACCTCAGCATTGCATTAAATTATACCGAAGGCAGAAAATTACCCACTTCTAAACCTCGCCAGAATTTTTAAGTTAGTAGAGAAGCTGGAACAATGGTCAGAAAAGGTTTTGCATGGTAGACATCATCACGACCTCAACCACTTCATATTGACAAAGAATCTTTAACCAGACAGCTAACTAACGGAACCCTCTTTCGAGAGACCAAAGGATTCGTGAGGACTATCTAGGATCAAGTTTACAGCACTAACAACTACAAAAGAATATGATTAAGAATCCGTACACCCAAACCAACAAATGCAGAAAGTGTCAGCCAACATCAGAGAACATTCAACATATAACATCTGCTTGTAACAATAATGACTACCTGCACCGGCAATTGTGCAGCATCCTTCACCAGAAACTGGTCATTAAGTTCGGTCTTCTCAATATTAATCGGATAAGGTATTCTACAGGTTATAGAGAGGTGACGAATAACAAACTTTACATCGTGGTGGTTGATGGAAGAGTCAATTTAGTCTTTCTCGTCGATGTAGTCATACCAAACACTCATAATACCAGGAGAAACTGGATAAGTACTCGTATCTCGCAATAGTCACAGTTATTATGTCAGCAACCGGTAGCGGCGTCGTGTTTAATACCCTGCACTACACCATCGTCAAACTGGGATTACCAACAAACATCCAGAAGGCTGTGAGTTTATTATATGAACTAAACCTAATCCTTTTGATACTTTGTACTTTGGGTTAGGTGAATAATAGCGGCCGAAGCTGAGTAATGCCCAAGTATTTCGCATAATAATAATAATAATAATAATAATAATAATAATAATAATAATAATGATAAGATGGAAACACCACTAGATGGATGTCAGTCAGTAAGAAGTACCTATACATTCCGGAACCTGTAGTAGATACTGGAGATGTGAGTATAATATAGGATACATAAGTTATTATTGAATATAAGAAAAAACAAAGCATCGTATTAATAATAGACGTGATCACGTTTTTTGATTACTTCATCATACAGAATGGAGTAGAAATATTATAACTATAACTATAAATATCTGGAGTTACAGGAAGTTCTAAGAAAGAATATGTATGCCTAAGTATGGAGTACACTCGGTGTTGTTCAATTTATGCAGAATATTAATTCTTATAAAACTAAGGAATAAAACTGATAATAATATCCATAATAACATTCAAATTGTATACTTTTAGCTAAATTTTCATCAAAATAATATTTTTGTTTCGATCTAAAAAGTAACCACTGCTAGATTTAAATTGTATTTTGCATTTCTCATCTAACTTTTACTCGAAAAATCTATCCAAGTTTACAAAACTTGACATTTCTATTTTGTACGAATTCAAATTCGTAATGGAATTTCAATAACTGAATTGTATTTTCTGTCAGCTTGAAGAAACTGAATTTTGAATTACTTTTTAACGAATTTCAATGGTAGTGAAATAATCATTAAGTGCATGCCCTGAAAAACAATTTTATAGAGAAACATATATACTGGACAGCCTTGCGTTGATGTTCCGTCCGTCTGGAAATAATAAAGCGGTTATTTGCTTTAGTCTAGAATGTGCTCTCACATAAGACCAGGCAGTTGTACGTTTGTTCATTTTTATTTATAACATCTACGACGCGCCCCATGTATTCGAGGGTAGAACGTCTTTTGTTTTATGGAAAAGTAAGATAAATTTTGACAGGGCTTAAGAGGTCCGACACAAACTACTAATGCACATTTTCACTCCACTCTAATAAAGCAGAAGTATATTTATTTTGATTTTATGTTAGCGGAGCAACAATCACAGTAAAAAGTTGTATATTACACTATAATCGGTAGTATTATTAAATCATTATAGAACACAATAAAAACCTACCTTGGAATATTTTCGAGGACCCCTAAGTAGAAAATTTAGTAAAATTTACAGTATTTGTCTTTGGTAAGAAAAAAAGGAACACTAGACTATTCTTTTCTATCACCTATCTAAAAATACGTCAAACAGTTTATTCTAATCCGCATCTTAGGACATAAGTCAAAAAACAGTGTCCCGTTACTATTTGACACAGGCCAAGACGATGGTAGACCTGCTCTACAGAGTTTTCAATCATCTGTAGATTTGTACGATCCTTTCTTATTCATCTTTGAATCCATATGCCAAATTCGTTGCACGGCTATCAACTTAGGAACGCAGAGCACGAACTTCATCTACCTACTCCACGTTCAGAATTAGTTAAGGGCTCAATATTTTACAATGCAAAAAAATGCACAATCACTTGCCAGTTGATATCAAATCGATATCATTTTTTCCCGCATTTCTCAATAATTTGAAGGCATATTTATTGGAAAGTGCGTTCTACTCTGTAAACGACTTCTATTTAAATAATAATATTCAATTCCGGGAATGCTGCATACTGGTCTAATTTTGTTATGGACTTATATACTAATTATCACCTATTACTATTACCTATAATTTTCTTGTTCTTTGTGGTTTTCTTCTGTATATTGAAATTTCATTTTATTTGTATCTTTATTTAGTTATTTTTATGTTTGTTTTCTAGTTTTTAAAAGCTTTTGTCTACAAATGTATCCATAGAAACAAATGAAGGAGCTAAGATTAGGTGACAAAGGTATCAATTCTATTAATCCACGTCATTAAATCCAAAATTCTTCAAATTCGTTACTTAGAAACCTTCGAACATTGAGGCCATATTGTGAGTTCGTTGGAACCAAATCCTGGGATCCAAGTTTGACTTTTTTAGAGTGCTGGGTGTGTTTTTTCTGAATCCAGTGAATATTTTTCCTAGTTGCAACAATTGTGTCGATTCACTGAAGCACTTAAACAAAACTTTGCCCAATCTGAATTTGGATTTTCATCACAATCCCTCATGAAAATCTCACAAAATTCCACGCGTCTGTCAGGGTTACCTGCTGAGTTCGTGAACAACTTGAATTTTCCATGGGCTCTGTTCCGCTTTCTTTAAAATCTTAACTATTACGGACTGACTGACATTTTGTTGTAAGGCAATTTTTGTTACAGGTTGTTTTCTGATGGCAGCAAAATATCTAATTTTGTATCGTCGCTTGGTTCTAATCTTCCAGGTATTGCAGTATCTCTCAAGCATCCAGTTTCATTAAATTTTGCAAAAATTCTGCTTACTGTGTTACTAGCAAATGCAGGTCTTTCAAAATAAATTTTGTTAATTGAAGCATGATATTTCATGACTTCCAAATTTATCGTCATAACCTGCCATCATTAGAATGTCTATCCTTTCACTTTCTTTCTTTTCTTTCCCTTAAAGGAGCAATTATAAAAATTGAAAATATTGTTTATTTTGTTAGACAATTTTTCTCTCTCTTTTATCCAAAAAAGATCGTGGGTTTTAGGAATTACGATAATTATTTTTTAAAAACCACATTTTACTTAAAATGCACTTGAAAATGAAAAATGAAATTTTTCCTTGGTCTTGTTATAATTTATCTTAAGAAATCATTTGAATAATAGATGCTGATGATGACAAAGTAAAAAAGTAGATTTTGAACATATGGGTATAGATATGTGGAGGAAAGTTAGTAATATGAAAATTATTAATATTAGTTTTAAGTAAAATCAGTAAATATACTCATATATACCAAAGTATAATGTGATAAAGTTAAAATCAATAAAAAATGATTGTAATATATTTAAAAACAGTTGAGCCTAAATGAACAGAGCGGTACCAAAAAGTGTATGAACATATTCATTATTATTTAGGTTAAATAGATTTAGTTGAATATACGAAAAATGATATTGTTGAAACGGGATTCCAAAACAGAAACAAATATTTACAATAATTGACATTAATTATTGCGAGTCAAAGTCCGAGTGGAACAGTGGAAAACTAAGGGTAAAAAGAGCGTACAGAAAGTTGCAACAGAAAAAAGGTTGAAAAATACTCAACAAGGGATGCATAATAAATCTAGTGACTGAACGGCTCCCGTTCGAAAGTGAACGCGGAAAAATATTGAGAAGAATGCAACTAAAAAAAAAAAGGAAAAAATCTGCTGGCAGTTGGTGTGGAAATTTCAGAAACAATGTTAGGCTTATAATTTATGATAGTCACGTTGGTTCTGAGAACGGAAATAATTCACACACTGTTCGTCGAAGCAAGGTGTGGAATCGAGTACGCTCGCTTGGTTTATTGATTAAATAGATCCAGAATCTATCATAAACTTTATTCTATTTTACAGATCTCTCAGGATATTAACCAATTTTACAAAAAGTATTTCGCGTTTTAAAGTGATTAAGGAAACTTTCGTTTCTTAAAAAAACTCCCATTGACGTCATGTACTCCAGGGGGCGGTGTATATAGATTATTTATGATTATTCAGCTTCTTCATAAAAATGGTCCAAAACCTAATGAAATGGGGCTGAGTGTCATATCTCTTAAACTAGATGCCTGAAGATCCTAATCAAAATTATTGGCGATAAAAGCTCTGTGATTTCATCAACTTTTCCTATGTTGTTTGATACATCAAAAAATAGAATGGAAAAAGAATAAAATACAGTATCCAACGGATAGATTGACAAAAATAGTTTAACGAAGCAAAAAAACACAAAAACTTGGATACTATCAGTATATTTTCAACATAAATAAATTTACTAACGACTCTACAAGAATTAATAATAATAAATATTAGCTACCAAAAAGTTAGAGCATGATTATACTCCATAAACAAAAATAAAATCGAAACAATTGATTTCATCTTCAGAAATAAATAACTTTTTTTTCTGCCGAATTCACCCAATCTGAATCCCTCTCACTATCTATTGAATGATTTGGAAAAACTGAAAACTCGTTGAACAAAGAGTTTTTCTACAGTTTTTTGGTTGTCACTTTTCCTTCAAACCAACCTCGTACTTCACAGTTTTGCTTGAGTATTTGCTATTTAGTTAGTTAAACGACATTCGAAATAAAGGGTCCATGAAATTTAATTAGAAACCAGACTATAAACTGTCTCCCTTAAAAATATTCGAGATGTATAATTACAAATAAAATGTACGGTTACAAAGTAAATTGAATAAATATCACAAAATTATACGCCTCACGCATTTGAACTTGAAAGTTTCCTATAAAAAATAAAGCAAACCTGAACTTTATCGAATTGACCTTTTCTCTAACTTCATTAAAAGTCTCTATTTACTTTGAGTGGTTGTTTAGTAGCACGAAGGACACACGTGAATTGGAAGAAATCTCTATTTTTATGAGATCGGTTTGAGTTTTTGTTTATAATGAAAATTTCCTTATACTACTTGCATTACTGGATCTGATGATTTAGATAATTGATTTCTTGGTTGGTTTCAGATTGTCTCGATTGTTTCTATCAAAATGTGTGATGCAGTCAATTAACACTTCGCTTCTTGATCATATAAAGCTGTTTGTAAATAGGAATTCTATTAATTGAATTACTTTTAGCCATTTCAACGTCTAAATTAACAATAACTTCAATATCTCTAGATTCAGCTAATTGTGCAGGTGTGTATCCCATATTATTCAAAGTATTACTGTCTTTTTTATTATACAATACGATAAATCCCCTAATATTTCCCGTTCCTGCGGCAATGTGCAGAGGTAAATCACCGTGTTCAGTCTTTGTTTGACTATTAGCATTATTCTTGAGCAATAAGTTTATGATATCAGTTTCTCTATTAATTCTTGCAGCTATATGTAAAGGTGTATAGCCATCTGTATCAGGCAGATTCACATCAGCGTTATGCTTTAACAAAAGTTCGACTAATTCCAAGTTATTCATGTGTACTGCTAGATGTAGTGGGGTAGAACCGTTCTCGTCTTTAGCATTTATTTCTAGACCCTCGTCAATAAGAATTTCACAAATTTCTATTGATTGGGCTTCTACAGCTAAATGAAGAAGGGTGGAATTTTTATGGTCTTTTATCTCTTTATTTGCGTTACGTCCCAGAAGAAGAGCGACTATTTTCGTATTAGAGTGCTTAACAGCAAGTTGTATCGGTAAATAACCTAAAAATAAGAACACTGTTATGAAACGAAAAACAAGAATAAGTGAGAAATTCAGTTTCACCATACTATGATCACTTAAAACTACGACTAAAGTATTCTGCTTACCCTAGAGGTACGCTAAAGAGTTTGAATATTCCTTTGTTCATATATTGTGGCTCAGTAGTCATTTCTATTTTAATTTACATTCCAGTTTTTGAAGGAATTAATTTGTTACCGATCTCCCACTCCATTCAAGAAATTCTACAAAACCTCGGAATGTATTCGCAATCGTCCTCTACCTGTCCACACTCAAATATTTGAATCAAAGTAAATTTGTGATGTTATGATTCTTTATATTCGCTGTTCTACATCTGCCAGGTTGGGAGTTCAACAAAGAATTCAACTGGTGCATCACAATAAACTCCAAACTGCAACATCTGGGAATCCAGTTGAGGATTGCAACCATCCCGGATTTCCATATAAGTCCTAATCTTATCTTTAATATATATAAACCTGAACTTTTTTTAATTTATAACTGCTTTTTATTCGTTGTGCTCTTTTGGATATAATGGTTTTTATTTTTTCAATAAATTTATTTGTTGCTTAAACTTTTTTTATTGTTCACAGCAACAAATATCAATTGGATAATTGTGTCCGGGGAAAGTTTTAGTTTGTTTAATGTCTATTAAACTCTAATTAAATTTATTCATAAGGTGTTCACAACTTTTCCACCTTTTTTATTCGTCTTTCGTTAAAAAGTATTTAATAATAATTGTTCACCTCATATTAGTACCAGTTATTTATATACTTTAACTGAGGCCAAATACCTCCTGGGGAAGAGTCTTCATCTGGAAGCAAAATTTAGAACTGCATGTCATGGATAAAGGGTGAGAGTTATGATTGCTAGTATATACGAGGTGTTATCAAAAATATAGTGAATGAATTTTGTGAATTTTTGAACCCATTGTCCGGCTATTATAGTCAAAATTTGTCTATGGTGGTAATGCAATAACTTAACAATAATAACTAACAATTTATAAGTCGAATGAAAGATTTAAATGTGAAAATGAGTCATTTAAAAACGAGAAACTGACGTGATGTTTTTCAAACAAATGAAAAGTGGACAAATTTGTTCATTCAAATGGGTGCTTGACTAATCAAGAGCTTAGAAGAGGTCGTACGTGTAAGAAAGTAACCTAAAACATGGACCAACGGCTTTTCTCTTCAATATAACAAGAGGAAGTGCTTCGAATCGCTTCTCAGCTAAAGTTCCGCATAATTCACCTTTTTAGCATGTATTGAAAGGGATATGCTCTAACACTACTCCTGATAACAAGAAGACCAATTAAGAGCAGATGCAAGCTTTCTAGAAAGGCTACCAGACAAGAATTCAACCTTGGGATTATTTGGTCGAGGGTAGAACTAGTACTAATGTTGTTTACAATAAAATAACTCTCCTTATTAACGTATATACAACTCACCTGCATCTGTTTTAACATTAGGATCCTGTTTTACATCCAATAATACTTCTACCAATTCTGCATCATCATTTATCACAGCTAGATGTATTAACCGTTCATTCGCTTTATTCGCATTATTAACAACAGCTCTCTGAATAATTAGATACTTAGTTAAATCTGCATTTTTTCCCCTAACTGATTTGAATAAGGGAGTTTCCCGTTCTTGGTCTAAAGCATTTAAATTTGCTCCACACTCTAAGAGACGTACGGCGATTTTATGATGACCATTTTGACAAGCCAAATGAAGTGGTGTTTCACGTTTATTATTTAGTATGTTTGGATATGCTGAAAGAGAAAATAATTTTTCCAGAGTCTCTATGTGACCTGAAAATATTTTAGAATAAACACACATTAATGAATGGGTTGCCAGAATATTGGTTATTTAAAGAAAATATTTGGGGAGCTTATCCCAGGGGTCACATGCGGGTAATTTCCTGAATTTAAGATTAAAAATTGTGAGGTTTGAAGTATTTCTAAGCGTTTTATAGTCATATGAGCAAAATGAAATAATATTGTAATAAAATAAATTTCTATTTCGTGTTCTTTAATTGTCAGTGTTACTCGTCGTAGAAATTGCATAAAAGAAATCGTATCGAGACCTAAATGGCCGTTTTACATATCACTATCTATAGCTGTTCATTTAATTATGATGTCACATTTCAGAAAGTGAAAGATTCTAATTTTATAACACCTTCTTTATATATTTTTTTTTTATTTAAAATTAACGTGCTCGGCTACTATGGCCACTTGCACGGGAGCGGTTATAATACATTAAATATGAAATGGTTCATTGATACAAGTATACAATATGAATACACAGTAACACAATTGTTCTATAGTTGGTGGTACAGCTGTACATCTTTGAGAAACTGAAGTAGAGAGGTAATTTGTTCCGAGTTGTTAAGGACTTCATTGTAGTTCTGGCTAAGCCGAAACTGTTGTCTTTCGACGGTATATTTGCGACACTCGGTCAAAATATGCTTCATGGTTAGGTACGAGTTGCAGCTGGAGCAAAATGGTCTAGCAGTAGTAGTCATAAGATATCCATGAGTAAGTCTTGAATGCTCAATTCTTACTCTTCTAATCGCAGTTAAGTCTTGCCTTGAGAGACCAGCGAAGATAATAGGTTGGTTACCAATTGAACGCTGTATTTGTCGTAGGGATGTGTTAATAGTGTCCCAATGCTGCTGCCATGTAACTCTGGATTTTCTTTTAAACTGTGATTTTAAATCCTTTCCAATAATTACATTGTCGGTGACGGTATATGTAGCTGCAATTTTTGCCTGTTTGTCTGCTAATTCGTTGCCTTCGATGCCAATGTGGGAATGTATCCAAATTAAAGTAACTGCTATTCCTTGGGATGAGATAAGCTGGTAGGAGTCATGTATTGATTGGACAATAGGATGTTCGGTAAATATATTTTGGATGGATTAAATAGAGGCAAGTGAGTCTGTACATATGGCGACGAGCTTATAAGGTGGAGAGATTGAATTGATGGCCTGTGGGATGCTGAATAGTTCACCTGTGTGAACGTTACAGGTTGATGGGATATGGGAAGATTTTATTGCAATTTGTGACGTTGTAACAGAGCAGCCTACTCCTGTTTCATTTTTGGATGCATCTGTGTATAACACTAAATCATAATGGTTATTCATTATTATGTCATTAAAATCATTTATAATTAATTGTTTGGGTGTTGCATGCTTATTGTATCTCATAAGGGATTTGTTGAATTTAGGAATGTTGATAGTCCATGGGGGAGTAGAGGGGATAGGAAGGGGGCTAGTTTGTTTGAGGTTGACGCCGTCAAGCAGTTGGGATAAAATTAAAGGGATAGGTTTTAATAATGGCAAGGCTGAGGAGTTGTGTAACGTGTTAGAATTTGATGTGAAAAGCGAGTAGACAGGATTGAGGGGATTAGCCGATACGGACGCTGCGTAAGAAAGCAGAATTTGCTGCCGTCTGATCCAAAGAGGGGGCTCATTAGCTTCGCAGTAAATGCTTTCTGCAGGACTAGATCGAAAAGCACCTAAACAGAGGCGTAAAGCTGTATTATGCACCAGTTCAGGAGATCGAGATCAGATTTTGTGGCCGAGATATATATGTGACAGCCATAATCTAATTTCGAGCGAATGATGGCCCTATAAATTTTGATAAGGGAGTTTTCGTCTGCTCCCCAGTGGTAATGCGAAAGGATTTTAATAAGGTTTAATCTTTTGCCGCATTCGCTTTTGATTTCTCGAATATGTTGTTTCCAGGTGAGCCGAGAGTCGAATGTTAGACCAAGTATTTTACAGTGATCAACAACAGGAAGGCGGTCATTGTTAATGAGGATAGTAGGAGATAATGTAGATGGTCGTCTACTAAATTTAATAATTCTGGATTTTGTTTGTGAAAAAGTTAATCCTAAGTGAATTATATTTTTACTTAGGGTGTTTATTGCTGACTGAATTAGATTAGTTGTAGTAGGAGTAGATGTGCCATGACAGTAAATAACCAAGTCGTCTGCATATAAAGCATACTTGATGGGAGGCAGGAGATCAGAGCAAATATCGTTTATTGCTAGATTGAATAAAGTGGGGCTTATAACCGATCCTTGGGGAACACCATCAGTCTGGGCACAGGTTGACGAGAAAATTCCATTAGCAAAGACTTTGAATGTCCTTGAAGTTAAGAAATTCCGAATAAAATGAAATATATGTCCGGAGATATTTAGTGAAGTTAGTTTATTTAGAATTGACTGTCTACTGACAGAATCAAAAGCACCGTCGATATCAAATATAGCTGCAATGACCTCTTGTTTTTTATTAAGGGCAGCAGAAATATGGGATTGGAGAAGAACCGATTGTCTTGGGTCGATCTATGTTTTCGGAATCCCGACTGTTCTTTTGAGAATAAATTATGTTTATCGAGAAACCATAGAAGCCGCTTATTAACCATCTTTTCTAATAATTTGCACATGGTACAGGTAAGTGCTTGTTCAGGCTTTTTAATAGGAATTATCGTAGAAGTACGTCATTGGCTAGGGAATTGATTGGTGATCCATATAAAATTGTAAATTTCTAGAAGCTTGCGTAAACCTGTATTGGAGAGTTTTTTAAGAAATATGTACGGGATGTCATCGGGACCGGAGGCAGTATTTTTGCAGCTACTGAGGGCTGAGGTAAGCTCTAAGAAGGAGAATGCGCAGTTAAGAGAGGTGATATCTTGCGTTATAGTCGTAGAGCATGGGTAGGTAGTTTTGTCTATAGAGGGTAGTGTGAAGTTAACTTTACATTTAAATTTTGATTCAAAGGTTTTGGCCAGAATGTTGCTGATTTCTTCATTTTCACTCACTATTTTATTGTTATATAAGAGAGTCGGAATTTTTAAATTGGAATTGTTACCTTGAATTTGTCTTATTTTATTCCAAAGTTGGGTGGGACTTGTATTAACATTTATAGAAGACACATAGTTTCTCCAGGAACATTTTTTACTTTGCTTTATAATATATCTAGCCTTGGCTCTGGTTCTCTTCAGATTGATAAGGTTCTCTTGTGTTTTATGACTACGATAAAAATTAAGTGCTATTTTTTGTTGTTTTATAGCACTTTCACAGCTGGAGTTCCACCAAGGGACAGTTTTTTGTTTAGGACAGATATTTTTTTTACCAATGTGCTGATGAGCAGCTGAAAGTATAGCATATCTGTGAGAGATAATTCCGATAGGTTGGACTTTGTTTGAGACGTATAACTAGTCCAGTCGGCAGAGTTTAAGCACCAATACCTTCTGGATAAAGTATCATTTTGGTTAGGGATACTGGAGGATATGATAATAGGATAATGATTGCTATCATATAGATCATTAGCGGTATGCCAATTTAGTGAAGGGGCAAGTTTGGGGTCACTAAAGCTAAGATCAATACATGAGAAGGTGCCAGATGAGAAATTCAAGTGTGTATTTGATCCAGTATTTAGCAAGCATGAGCCAGTACAATTGATCACGTTTTCGATGGTTTTTCCCTTTCCCATGGTAATATTGGATCCCCACATTGTATTATGGGCGTTAAAGTCACCTACAAGAATGTATGGTTGGGGGAGTTGAGAGATTAGGTTGAAAAGTTCTATTTCTTTTAAAGGATAATTAGGAGGAATATATAAGTTGCAAATAGTAAGATTATTTGGGCACCAGGTGGAAACTGCAATAGCCTCAAGATCTGTAGCGATTTGGAGAGGGGAGGAAAATAGTTCACTAGAAATGAAAATAGAGATGCCACCGCTAGCTCTCGCGCAGTTGGTGCGAACATAATGATATCCTTCATAGTTTTTTAATTTAGGGAGTTTATCTATTTTAGAGTTGGTTTCTTGTAAACACAAGATTTCAGGGCGCATATCTGATATTAATTGTTGGATTCTTTCCAAGCGAGGAAAAAACCCATCACAATTCCATTGAATAATTTTGAATGGGGACTTAGGGAGTTAATAGTTTAGGGTATTCATCATCTGTTTGATTATCCGAAGAAACGCTTTTGTTATCAGATAGATTCTCAGGATTAAGTTGTCTCTTAAGTTTTTTCTGGAGTCGAGTGAGACGGTTTTTCAGAGATCGCTCTTTTGTTTCGGCATAAAGAAGTGATAAATCATTTAACAGTCCTTGGATATTAGGAGTAAATTCTAAAGCATCGTTGAGAGGATCAGAACTACCGTACGAGTTTTCTAAGAATGCCGTTAACTGGATTTCAGAGAGCGTGAGATTGGACGGATTGTTCTTATAAAGGTTCTGAATAGAGATTTGAGAAATGAGAGTGAGTTTAGGATTTTCGGAGACTAGCGTTTTAGGTTTTTTCTTACAAGGCTTAGTTGTGTTGTGTGATGTTTTATATGATGGGGGGGGGGGCATTTGGTTGTCTGTTGGTAATGGAGATTCTGTGGGGGATAGCTGACTGGGGGTGTCAACATTACTGTCAGAGGATAAAGCTCTTTTTTGGCCATGAGATGAGTGAGGAAGTGTAGGGTTAGATGGTGATTCAGCATTAGTTTGATCAGATATTGATAAATTATTCGACAGAGGTTCAGAAGATAACAGAGGGGAAGAGGAGGTACCGCTGAGTGAAGTAGAAGCTGGTAATTGTGGTAGTGAAGGAGAGTGGCAGGATATGTCATTTTGAGTTTCAGATGGTGTGGAATTGGTGCAAGAGTCAGCAGTATGTCCACTCTGTTTACAGAGAAAACACACCAATTTATCAGTAGAGACAAATATACGATACGGGGTACCATCGTGAGTAATGAGAATCGAGGTTTCTATGCTAAAGTTAGCTTTTGCACTCCTACGACACTGGTGGATTTCTTGTTTTATTTGCAGTCAATAGTTTCACAAAATAAAATAAATAAACGGTCGCAAATTGAATTTTAATGATCACATGTTGATATTTGGTTTTTAATAGATTTCAGTAGAATAAAAACGTTAATATGAAATTAGCACGAAGATAACAATATTTATCCAGATAGAACAATATGCGTGTGCACTCGTCGGCTACCCGAATGAGAATGACCTCTTTATATTTAAACATATTTTTCTCCTCAGTATTTTTTACTGTTCTGAAGGATAGAAAAACAATTACCAAAAAGATATCGATTGCCTCTGACGACGGGTTGTGAGTCAATTTACAACCCTTGGGTGGTAATAATTTATGCTATATAAAACGTGTCTCTTATTTACTTGAAAAATTCATTAAGTTTCAACTAAAAACATAGGAAATCCTTTTAATTCCTTATTTCACCAGCAACGTCAAACTAATAATGATTTACATAATGTCTCAATGTTCATTTTGTTTATTAAATAATCGTAAAGAAGAAAGTTTTAATATTCAAATAAAGATCTTAGAGGCCTTGGTGAAATTATTCTTTGGACTTAGTTGTAAGAGATTATTGCAATGCATTTGCAACATCTCCTTTGGATTCAAGTTTTTCCCACGAAAGAGTTTTGGAGTGGATCTGAATACATAGTAACCTGACGGTACAAGGTGTTTAACAACTATAAAATGATGATCTTGTGGCACGACAAGGAGTCGTTACCATAAATCCCATGACATGTCGCACCAAGTACAGACGACCGACTAATTCAAACTAGAGTATTCATCTGCTGCAAACGATCATTAATTTGACGTATCAAATATGTAAATACTCTATTGTCATAACTTCGTAGTCTTCCATAATAAGAAGAGCTATTAATTCCTAACGCCTTGTAATCGTCTTTGTGACTGTACCTGTGAAATATTTTGAGGAGCTCATCACTCTGCCAATAATTGAATTTAAATGTTGCTGTTTATAGGACCTAGAAGTCCGAGGGCTCTGGAGGAAACCTCCAAATGTATTCTAGGCTCGGGCCTAAGTCTGGGGCTATATTTACTATAAATTTGAAAAAAGACCACATAGGTTTATTTAGCTCGAAATCAGAACCAATAATTACAGAATTGGCGTGATTTCTTCTGGATGATCATGTAAATATATTTAACAGGAACATCTCAAAAACAATTCGAGGTAAGTGGGTAACTGAGCACACTTCCACAATATATATGGTCAAAATAATATTGTGTATTCGATATTTTATAAAAAATGTATTTGTTTTATTTTTCTGGTGTCTTATGTAGACACAAGTAAATCTTTCATCAAGTATTATCAATAAACAGATTTTTTCGTGAGATAATATTATATATGGGTTGATATCGCTTAAAATTGTTCATGATTGTTAAATTTAATTTATATTTTATCGTTTTTTTATGTATAATGGATAAAATCTTATTCACCTGCTGCGGCAGCATAATGTAATAAAGCATTTCCACACGAATCCTGAGCGTCAACTGTAAAATCGTAGTTTTCAATATTGTCCAACGCTATATTTAACACTGAAAAACACTCATTTTTAGCCACTTCTAATAAATCAAAGTCCATAAAAGAGAATTCTCCATCCATCATAAATAAAAGTTAAATTTTGACAACCGCACAGTACAAATAGTGAATAAAAGATATACATCTGATAAAGTATTTAGGAAACTTAAGTTTTTACTTCTTTTTTATCTAGTGGAATAAAAATAAAATGATAAAAAAAACTATACAGAGACGTACCGACCCATATTGTCTATATTCATATTTTAATTTGTAATATAACATTCTCTACAATAACAATAATTATGAGTTAAGGGACTTCTAGCTAACAAATAAGTGATAACAAAGCTTAGATGAGAATATAGGTGAAGGAATGAATAGAAAAACACATTATGAACTAGTAAAACAGTAGGAAAAAGATTTTATATCTTATATCGCTGTTCTACAGCTGCCAGGTTGAGAGTTTCAATTACAAAGGATCAATCCATCCTACTACAAATTCAACTCACTCCAATATCTGGGAATTCATAGGATTCAAATCGATAGAAATATTGATCAATTTGAATATTGAATTTATGAATTGAAGACGTCAATTCGAATATTGAATTTTGAATCCTATGAATTTAAAAATTTTCACATAAATTAATCATTTCCTCAATAAATTTATTTGCTAAAACTTTTTTATTGTTTTCAGCAATGAATATTTATTTGGATAATCGTATCTGGGAATAGTTTGATTTTGTTAAATTTTTATTTTCAATTTAATTCATAAGGTGTTTCCATCTTTTCCACATTTTTTTATTCACTTCTAATATCGTTCGTTAAAAAGATGATGGTGTCCAATTTGATAATAATTGTTGAACCCATCTTAATACCAGTTATTTAAATACTTTAATTGAAGCCGAATACCACTTCCTGAGGAAGAGTCTCCTGCCAGGGAAATAAGGTTATAGATTATTGCTAAAACATTTTCAAACTGCCGAGGAAGGGACTTCATAACTCAGCCTTCTTAATTGGTTTTAAATTCTCCGTTATAAGAAATTGAGAGATGTCATACAACAGTGACATACATCTTAATGGACGTTTATTTGAACAGCAATTTGTCACTCTGAAATCAATACAACTGAAAGAACCAAGAATGTTCAATCTATGTCAAAAAGAAGAAGAGTTTATTGTAAAAATGATCAAATTTGATTTCGGTGAACAAAGAAGTTAGTACATTGGTCCGACGGTTAGTTCAGTATATCTGCACATCAATATTCAACAAACTGTCCGAGAAAAATCCATAATTAGCGATAATACAAGTAAAATATGTAGAAATAATTAATGGTTCAGCTGTAAATACTGGGTTCTCCAGTATTTTTCTACCCAATAGATCTTATGGGTCGCAGTGTATACGAGACCCCATATCTATATATACATATACATAAGTAGTAGGGATGAAGTTTATGAAATAAGCAGCTAGTGCGATTCTTGAGTTCAATATATCGTTTCCAATCCAATCTATACAATTTCAGGAAAGTTGGTAATCACTTTAATCTGCTCGAGTGCAAATTGTATTCTGGGAATAGCGACAAGTCTGATATTATATTCATAACCAGAAACTTTACAAGTTTATGATCGAGAGTTAATTTGCATCCAGCACCGGATTGGGAATTTATGAAATAATTTTTGCATTTAGTATTTTTATTTAAACATTGATGATAACAAGGAAGTTTAGTCCAACTATAGTCTGTATAACATTGAAATTTATACACAAAAAACGAACCGTTGCAGTTTTTGTATGCTATGATTTGGATAAAGATTTTACAGCATCGGAACAGTTTAACTTTTTAACAACTTTCGGTTATTAAAGATTATAACAAATTTTTTTGCTCCTACACGCATCATCATATCTTCAACAACGTAATTCTAAATTTCTTAGAAATCCTTCAAGTCTATTTTATTAAACTCTCAAACTTGTATCATATTGAGATTGTAGCTATAATTCTCAAATTGTTAGTAGATAAGTAATAAGGAATTTTCAGAATTTCCAGTTCATTTCGGGATGATCTGTTTGAAGAAAGTTATTTATATTTAAATATGAACGAAGACCTGACGACAGTGTCAATACCACCATAATAACAGTCATTTTACAAAACCCTTACACACCGAAATGTATAAGAAGACGTTTTAGAAGTAATTGCTCACACTGTGCACGGCTGGAACGTAAAATTTTCCTTGTTAATAATGAAATGCACGATTGAATAAACAAGTATGACTCTCAAACATCGATCAGCTTGAATTTTTTTGTTTGTTCTCTTCTTTATATAGCTTTGGCAAGAATTGTGAATGATATGTGATGAGTATAAATAAAATCTTCACAATATAATAGATATGGAGTGACAATTACAGAAATTCGGAGATTATAAACTGGAATGTGAGTTTGAGAATACAACCAAATTTGAATATATTACTAACCTTTTAATGCCAATGGAGGAGTCCTCGAATCACCACAGGTCAATATTGTCACAATATTACGCAGCTGGAAGTATCTGGAAACCAATAGAGACTCAGCATTAAGCGGTGTCAAATTTGATACTAGAAAGAAGGTGTTTTTTACATATTTGGGTTATAACGAAACGTTTTCGATCAATGACACAAGGCGAGCATTAGGAGATGTTTGAAAACCCGAATACAGATAGTTCGGAATCAGAAATTTACCATGAATCGGATAAAGAATATAAGAACGATATCAATGAACTTGTTCCGATAACAGAGAACAATATAGAAATAGAAACTGAAGAAGATTCGGATCAAGAACCCACACTTAAAGCTATCGTAGCCATACCGCTCACCGTCGCACCCACAACTTAAGTCGTCGTTCCTTATTTGAAAGTGCACGTAAATACCTCAAAATATGGTCTAGTTTGGCAAACTGTACCATTTGCCAGTATCAAACGACAATGAGGAAATGTTGTAAGCGTCCAGGTCTTACGGAATATAGTGTGGATGCAAGTGCCCCTTTAGATTTTTTCAATTTGATTTTTACAACTCAAAATCAAATAGTTAATTTGTCTCCAGACAAACGTAGAAGTCCTTAGATGTTACAATAAGTGGAGTGGAAGAAATCCAAAAAAACAGTGCTTACTGGTTGAGAAGGTCGAACTAGATAGTTTTATAGGCATTCTGATTGAAGCTGAGGTACTGAGATGTAGAAAAGAATCAACTTGAGGAATGTGGTCCACGAACAGGTCCATACGTCGGTCATTTTTAACAGCCGCCATGTCTAGAGATAGATTTGAGCAAATAATAGGCTTTTTACGATTTGACGACAAATCTACGCGAGAAGAGAGAAGGAAGAATGATAAATTGGTGGCAATTAGAGTCATGGGATATGTTCGTTGATAAATATAGGAAGTCTTTTCACCCATACGAAACAGTTGCATATGATGAGCAGCTAGTTTGCTTTAGTCTATAAAATCAAAACTGGAGCGTTATTACAGGGGAATTTGGACAACCGTAGACGTGAACACATCATATTTTTTTAATCTTTAAATGTACACCGGGAAGTTGTCGACTGAAAGAGCAAAAAGAAATCGGAGGTATCGTGTTTTATTGAATTTTGCTTATGGCCCCCGCTCTTATATGTGCACAGTGTGCAATACACACGGGCGCCATCCTTTAGAAGCGCCAAAGCCCTGGGTTAAACAAAAATATATTCGGAGGAGAAAATTGAAGTCAAAACTGAATATTAACACCGAGATGAAACCCTTCATGAACGAAAAACCACTTTTAAAATTCGTTTTTTCTTAAAAATTATAAATCAAACTTTAAGCTCTCTAAAAAACCGATTTGATTTATTAAATGAGTATGATAATATTTTCGGATTCAAATTGAGTGTCAGCGATCTTTTAAAAACATTTTTTTCCTTAAGAACGACTGACAGATCAATATAATAAGGGTATAAACTCCAAATTTTTCTCATTACTTGAAGAAACTGACCCCTTCAAGTATTTTACGATATATATTTAAAAACAATTTAATCTCCACCCTTACACACGCAGACATTTCATTAAGAATTCTTCTGACATTGCCTGTAGCGTCTGGCGAGCGATTTATTTCAAAATTAAAATTTTTTTTCAAAAGTACTCATATCTGCTTATTTTTAAGTAGAGCCTAATTAGTTTTTTTTTAATAATTGTTGAAATATTGATAAAAAATTGTGGTTTTGACTTCAGTCTTTATCAAAATATTTTGATATAGAGTCGTATATAGACATTATAGGCAATATTTCTGTTATTTGTTTCTAAAAAAAATTAGTTTTGGGCTATTTTATAATATTTATAAACAACGTGTATATATTTCATTAGTTGAATAAACGCTTTAAAATGGATGTGAACAAGAATTTATTTTGTTAATGTTTTTATTCTGTTAATTTTGATATTTTACTCTATAAATAAATGTGACTTCTAAAGCTCAGTTTTTTGTTTTATTCCGAGCACCTACCTACCCACCTACTTTAAAAAAAATAATCCAAAATGCATTAGGAATGCCAAAATAGTTAACGAAACAATTAACACTTTCGGGAACACTTCGCAAAAATAACCCCGACACACCGCGGCAACTTAGTGTAACTTCCAGGTCTACAGAATCATCAATATTTGTGTTTCTTCTTTCATACATTCCTTAAAAAACAAAATGGTCCACCTAGGCTGTACGCAACATGACGATGACAAAATTTGTCCTGAAACTAAAAATAACCCACCAATAATTTTTATTATAACAAAACAAAGGGCGCAGTTGATAACGCTGACAAACTGATAAGGGAATATTCATGTGCTAGAAAAGCTGCTCGTTGGCCACTTAGACTTTTCATAAACATAGTTGATATTGGTGCTCTCAACTCATTTGCGTTGTACATGGGAAAAAATCCTGATTTTCAGAACAGACGTTCGTTCATTTCTTCTCCTACTGAGGGATTGCCTTACCAAAAGCAACATAGAAAAACGAGGCAAATTCAAGTTTCATAAATTAGATCTAACAAGATTGTGGCGTTTTATCCGAGGTTCAAGGACAAGTTAATCTTCCTGAAGATGCAGGTGCAGCAGGTGTTAGAAAACGAGGAAACAAAAAGGTGTCACCTGTGTAACAGTGTCTGTGACACAAATGTCAACACTAGAAAAGGAATTTAAAAAAAGTTTATGTGTGCAATTTATCGAAAAACAAGAACAAACAATTTTATTTGGAGTATGTAATTAAGAATATGCAAGCATTTGTTAGACTCAATGTAAAATCTACGGCATCTACGAAATTCAAAGGTTAATATAATGATCTAATGGTGGGTCTACACGATACAGACTTCCATAAAATTCTATAGAATTTTGTCTGTGCAGACTAGACAGTACAGACAAATGTCGGTGCGATCCAAAAGTCGGAGTATGCATGTAAGTCTGCGTTTTTATCGTAGCTAAGAAATTTAAAATTAAATTTAAAAATCACGACCATCATCGCAAGCTAATTCACTAGTTACATTTATATGAGAATACCTATATCACTGCAATAACCACTTTTTACACCATACAGATATTTTTTTCAGTTCTTTTTCTTCTTCTTCAGCAATAATGCAAGCTGCGGTTACTAATAATAACTGACGTCTTCATTTTATCCATATTTTGGATAAAATGTAACTGTTTCCACTGAAGTACTCGACATTTCTGATACCGGAAATTTTTAGAAGACTGAATGAAACTTTGGAAAAATGAAAGTCTGAAGTAATAAAAAGTTTGCCAGACACTCTATCCAGATGTTTGGGTAAAATTTTTTACTCCGTCTTCATAGTCTGTACAGATATCTTTACGAACAAAAGTCTGTATCGTGTGGACCCACCATTAGGTGCATAATATCTGGGGATTTGCAATAACTTCTATGAACACTTTATTTTAGTGTTTTTTGTCGGATTATCGAACGCAATTTTTATATTACAATAATACGTTTCGTGAGAACAGACATAGTGAAGAGAACAGTTATAGTGGCATTTAATGATCTTCCAAGAAAACAAAAAGCGATACTCAAACATTAATTTCAGTACACGCGGAAACCTGGGTGGCAGATGTTTTGGATGGATTCCCAGAAAAGATGTGGTGTTTTTTTCCTATAGGATAATTATTTTTCTTGGCAGACCTTTTTGTTAGGAAGGCGGACGCGCTATTAGATATATGAATGAGATTGATTTATATTTTTAAATTACACTCTTGAGTAAGTTGTTCAAGTGGACAAGAATGAAATGGATGTTTATGATATATACATATTACACTATCCACACAAATGAAATTAGATTGAATATGAACGAGTTAATTTAGAAATTCGTTTGGTATTATTAGTTATTTAGCGTGTTTGAGATTATCTCAATTACTCTTTTACATTACATCCATATTTTTATATATACGCATACTAAATTTTTTATTCAACTTAAATTAAAATTGTGAGCTGCTGAATTAGTGAGAAAGATGGACCAATAAACTTACTAAGAAAAACAGTTTTCTAACTATTATGATCATCATCATAATCAAGCCTATCAATTATGGCTATCGCTTTTACGGCTTCAAAATGATTTTTTGTGATAGATTACTCCTCGTTTCCTATCGTTTGTCTTGGCTGCTTTTGCTATTATTTTCCATCCCTTTTGGTTCCAGCATTTTCCCTTCAGTTCTCTATATTGAGTTCTCTTATGTCCTCCTCTATTTAGTTTCTCCAGGTCATTATTGAACTGCCTCTTCTCCTTGGCCACAATGGGATCCATTGCGTTATTTATTGGATCATTTCAATAGGTTTTCTTCTCATTTTATGCCCAGTTCAGTTCAGTCTTTGTACTTTTATGTATTTCACTATATTTTCTTTCCCCGGCTCTTTTTCTGTTTCTTTTTTTTATTTGCTCTTGACCTGTTAGAGTTTTCATCATCTTTCTCTCGGTTCTTTCAAGTTCTCCTTGTACATTATTATTTTATTTGTTTGGTGATGTTTTTAACTTAATTTTTAAACTCGTAATTATTACGAGGAGTGCTTAAGTTCTAAGAGATGGCAATACTGACGTGAATATGTCAAATCTGGTTGCGTCATCATACAGTTTGACATTTTTAATAGTAAACGTACCTAGAACGTGTTGAAACATGGAATGTTTGGAATGGAATTTCAAATGGAATTAATTGGTGTAAAGCACCATCTCGAGTCACCGTGTTTTGCTAGTTTTTCGACTTCAATCGTGGTCGCAACTCTCTATAGGATTAATTTTTTTGGCTTTCAAAAATATTTGTTCATGTTGGATACCACATAATTTGCCAATCGCTCAAAAAAAGCTCGTGTCGATTAGTACAAAGAAATGGTGAAAAAATTCAATAGCGGTGCCAAAAGACGTATATAAGATCGTGATAGGGGAAGAATGTATACATATGAATCCAAAACTGAACAACAGTCGACTGTATAAGTCTTTAAAGTCAACTTAAATCCAAGTTGTTCGCGCCCGAAGCATTTAGAACCGTAGGGTTGCCTGTTTTTTCGGAATAATTGGACATATGCAAAAACATATCCTTATCGAGGCTATTCGGAAAAGATAAGATATGAAACGGTGGTGGCAAGAGTTCGTGTTAAAGGTAGTGAGATGACGATCACAATTACCACAGGCAAAGACAATGAATTTTTATTGGTAAGATCAGCAATTGAGAATACGAACACAAGCGTTACAAAATTTACTAGATATACAGGTATAAGACAATACAATGGTTTTAGGATTCTAAGAAAGCACCTGTAGAACTCGTATCATATTTAACTATATCAGTACTTATACGATATTGAATAGGCTTTTGCTTAAGACTGCTGGATCGAGTCGTGAAGGAAGAAGACTTGTGATCTCCACGGTTGAATCTACTCTCCACAATAATAATCAAGTGAATAGTCATAACGTTTATTTAAGGCGTTGAAAATAGGTAGTTCCTAATATTCATGAAAACAGCGTTTAAGGATCTCTTGGAGCATTTTACTATAAATATCTGAGAAAAAATATGGCTGTAGATAAACAAGTTCCAAATAGATTTAGTGGAGATTACTGTATTTATGCATTTTTCTCCAGATTGAAGGAGTTTTTTTAAGGGGGTACGTGAAAAGCATTGTGTATGCTAATTATCTCTATTAAACGCGTTGTTTTAGCTCAAATGAATATTTAATTAAAATTGCGATTTTGTTACAGGCCGTGCGATCGAAATGTGAAAGACGTGGAATTAATTTGTGCTCGTTTTAGACGCGTGGAACAACTGTGTCGACTTCCGAATTCTTTGCTCCAACAATTGGCCCTTTGTGGATATTACGAAGATCTTGAGAAAGGAGTAACACGTAAGTTTTTAATTTCGCTTTAGTCGTTGTCTCTTTCAGTCTTAAAGAGCCACCCGGCCATGTAAGATGTAGAATACTAACATGTGTATCTCAATTCCAAGTTGTAAGGATGAACGTTCGTATTTATAGCACGGCGGTTTAACAGAGAAACGAGAATCGTACAACATTGAAAAATCCAAAAGCAAAGAATAGTTCGAAGGGGTTGAAGCTCCTCACAATTGTATAATTAAATAGCTATTTTTTCCAACTCCATAGATATCAGGAAGAACTGAAAACTCAACTATGAACTATGTTTATTGAGTATAGGTACTTTTTTCATATCTTACCCATACCCAATATTTGGTGCGATACAGAAAATAGCAATGATCTGCAATAAGCAGTTTCAAAATAGCTTATAAAAAAATACTGACGTCCTTTTATGAGGAAAAACTGGGAATTTGGAGATTTGTTTAGAAATATTGTCAAATGCTTTTAATTTCTTTGACCCCATTTCTCAAGAGTTCTATTTCATGAATGCCTTCAGTTTGTTGTAATTTCAAGTATCATTATTTTCCTTGGAAAAAGCAAGCCTTCATATTTGAATATTCAGACCTAAAGTTATGAGGATTTGATATTTTATTATTAAAAATGACTTTATTTACCGTTTCATTACCTAAATATAAAGCATCTAATATATACATAAAAATATTGTTGACTAGTGATTTTTAGATGATTCGTGTACATCTGGAGAGTTACAGGAAATTTCTCACAAATTTGGTGCGAGGATAAAAATTTTTTCCCCGGTAGATAGATGTGGTTCCTAGTATCTTTCAGCTGAGTTATTCCTGACAAGCATCTGAAAAATAGGATTTCCAAAATCAATAGGTGTTATTGGACGCGTTATTGGACGCACTTGTACCATCTGCAGGGAGTAGAAATTGTGTTTGGTTCCTGTGTGATAAACTGGGTCTGCATGTGTTAAAATGGTTCTTATGATTTGTTTGTATGTGAGAAGTTTGTTTTGTGTAGACACTGTTTTTGCAGTAAAGAGGGTAAAGTTTGCCCATTGCAAATTTTGTACTTGTTTCGCGTTTGCCTTTGTATTCCCTTCCACAATATACCCTAGGTACTTTGGGGTATTGCTTGGAAATATAGTTTGTCCCTTAATATGGAGTTGCGATTGCAAAAAGCTGTTTATTGTTTTTTAAATACGCTGAAATTTTGATGTTTAAGTATATTTGGAAGTTTTCCAGTGTCGACAGTGTACGAGTACGAGGCTGTTCTTGGAGCAATTTCCGCCATGTTAGTTATCGTGCGACCGTTATCTACAATTTAAGTTAGTTCGTTTGAAGGATTTGATATTATTAGTACCGGTAAGAATACACAAGAAGGACATTTTATGAAAAAAATAATAACCACCATTCTTTGAAAGGAGTATAACTAATTTCATATCGTTTTCAGAATTTACTAGATAATAAGGTTAATGACGATAAATTGGCCAATTAACTAACTTCTTGTGGGATCCTAACAATTCTTCTTCAACCCTTTCATCGGTTTTTCAATAATTTCTTATTTTAAAACTTGATTTGTGTAATTTTGAGCTTTAATTTGAAATTAACTTTCTAGAACTGCAACTGCATTATTCAAATCATAGTAGTGCATATTTATTTTTTATTATTTATTTACACTTTTGTCAAAATTTGTAATCCAATTTAAAACAATAATTTTCTTTAGTAATTTTATAAACTAGTATGTGATTAATATGAGTTAAACCGATGTGCAATTGATTAAAACGTATTGTCACATAAACTACTCTGAATATTTCGCATCGATTTGAATGTTATTGTTTGTCACAAAAAACGCTTTTGTAAAATAATAGACGACTATAATTTTCATTCCACTAGAGTAATAACAAACTATTTTTTCACTAAATAAATTATAACGATTCGTTTTCGTATAAACGTAACGAAGTTCATTTAAATGTAATTTCATTTTCATGTTTCGACGGCAGATATAAATCAACTTGAAATAGACAAGCTGCAACTTACATTCGCCTTTAAAGGAATAAGATAAAACGTTTAAAAATACGTCTTCGAAGAGATTCTAGTAGGGGCTCTTGTCAAGTTTTTATTTTTGTTAGAGCAAAAGAGTACAATGTAAAGAACTGTGTAGAGATAAAATGTTTTCAGGATTGCTTTAACACATATTACAATTCTTTTTGTTCAGACACAAGTTATTTTTGCGAAAGATTTATACGTCTTTGTGTGATTCTCGTGAGGAATGTAGATAATGTATAGAGTAAAAATAAGGGAACTTAATGGAGTTTCTTATTAGTTACAGCAGCTTTATAGTTGAAGAGGTAGTTTTTTTGAACAAAAAAGTTCTAAATTGTAACATGAAAATGCGTAAATTTTATTATAAAATCATTGTCTACACATAATACCAAAAGGTGTATTCGAAACAAATAATTTAAATAAAATGTACTTTTATTGAAGTTATTCTGTAGACAATAAACAGAACAGAAAATATTACAAAAGCTTTTCAAACAAGATGTAGGAAATTAATACAATGTTATCCTCGATATTTTATCGATATCGAAACTGGTGAAAAAGCTGGGAGGGAAAACACATATAGTGAACAAAGTTATATATATTTAGTATGCAAATTGCAAATAACTGCTTCACAGTAAATAATTCACAGCGACTGTTGGATAAGTTGAGAGAAATCAAATATGTTGCTTTTAGGTGAATAAATAATTTAAGTGTCTTTTCAAATAATAAATGTGTGGCGATTTTCTAGATATTACACTAGATGAAATTTTTTTTAAAACTGCACTGACGCTACTTGAATTATGGATCCACTAGATATCTGTCGATTGATTTTTTATTCCTGCCAGAATATGAACAAACCGTGACAATAAGTTTGACTGATAGCCATTTGTGAGGAAATGAAACCTGGATAATGAATAAAAAGAGATACAGTAAATTAACACCAATAGAGATGAAACCACTATGAAAAATAGGTGGGTAGGATAATGAATGAGATAACCCTGATATTCTGACCCCCGAAAAGGATACTAGAAAAAAAAGAAGATAGCCATTAACATCAGACTAGTTCATGACACGAGTTGAAAATAGAAAGAGATGATGTCGTGTGATTGCTGGGTATCGTTATGAGAAAACTTTCCGCTTTTGCTTACAATTGACCACAAACCATGTAGGAATATTTGACTTTGTTCAACCGCAATATGAAGTAGTTTTGCGTCCGAGTCGGGATAAGTTACGAAACGTAGATCCACCACTATACACCTGAGATAGTAATCAGAACAGTGTATTCCTGAAAGATCAAAGAGAGCCAAGATTTGGTTTTTAGGAAAACATTTTTAAAACCATTGAAAAATCCCTGAAATGGACTACTAATTGCTCGATCCTCCACTCAATTCTCCGAATTTAGTCCAGAAAGACTATTTCTTGTTTCCAAACATGAAGAAATGTAGACAAGATTCGACACAAACTTCAGCAATTCACTGTTTTTTGGACGGAATATAGAATTGGAGGAAAGCTGGAGGAACTGGAGGAGTTATAGCTAGACTATGTCTAAAAACCTGTGTTTTTGGTTTCGTATCATCTGAATGATAAATACTTAACAATATTGCCCAGCTAAATTCATGTATCGTTGGAAAGATTTATGGAAATTTCGCAGACAAAATGTAATAAACGCGGAGCAACACTATGGACTCCTCCACGTACAACAAATATTCGCCTTAACAAAAGTTTCCATTTTCTTACCAATCTATCCAATTTTAATCCTATAAGCAAACCTTTTATAGATACGTTTCATAGCAACCCATTTGACTTAAAACTATTGTTTGGTTTTTCCTTCAGTTGATGGATCAAATAACACTAATATTTGGTTAGTGAAGACTATATAAAAATTCGTCTCTTTGATGTTAATTTTTGAATGAATTGATTAATCCTTATGTTTCTCAATATTTTATGTTAATTATTGTCAAAAGATTTATATAAGACTTTCTAAACTTATATATTTCTACCATATGATATAGATATGATTTCCTCTTATCTTTTACCACCTGAATTTGTAGCTACGTTGCCTCCTCGGGTTCTATTTATTCTCCTTTTATAAGCCAAACTTTTATAAGATGGCCTTTCAGGACCATTGTTCTAATGTTTCCACATTTTTCTGTGTCTATATAATAAACAACTTTCACTTTCAACACACATCTGCTGAACTTAAAAAGTCTGTGATTCTTGATGATGAATGATCAGTACTACTTTCATGTAAGAACAGCAAAATAGCTGTCTACATCTTTTGTTACTTATGTGGCGGCTCACCAATTCCTAAAATGAGGTCGGGTTTATAACATCATTATCAATGATCAGTACCTTCAGTTTATTTAGAAATGCAGAGATTATTAGAGAGAAGCAAATAATAAATAATGAATTGGAACCCAGTGAAACGACGTAAACAAGAAAGACGGAAAATGACTTGGATAAAAGGAGTGGGCAAGAAGATCTCAGACCAGAGGACTGAGAGGACAGATAGAAATGGAGATTGGGCACCGCAAGGCTCTATAAACCGGATGAATTTCGATTCTCGGATTTTAAATATTTATCACTTGTCACTATTGTCAAAAATGTTTCTTTGATATGAGATGAAAATGGCCGAATTCGGTATACCTAAACATCACAAAACTTACCCAACTTTTTTTCAATGATGGATTATGAATCACTATCAATTTCCTATACTTTCAGTGGGATTGGTCATTGTGTTGGAAACTCAATCATTCTCCGTTGAAATTTACAAATATTTCAATACCTTTTATTTGCATAGTTACGTAAAGTAATACAAAATTATTGTTTTGCAGTATATACTTACAGTATTTTCATGTTTTTATCCCCGTTAATCTCTTCCTTTTATCATTTTATTGGAATAAAAACGCTCTAAAGATATTCGCAGATATAGATTCCAGCAATCAAACCAGAATCTTGTAAATTAATTGCACCGATTTATCTTGGTCATTATTGAACGTAAAATTAGCATTCTAGACTGATAAGATTGATAGTTGTAGCTCTTAGTTTGGTACAAAAACAAATACACTAAACTATATGGAACAAATTAGTTAGCTACCTCTTCGGAAACAGAAATTAAGTGCCTGTGGTGGAGGAATCTAGTAGATTTAGTCTATTCTTCTATAATTAATATTTATTAATTTTAAAAATTTATTGTGTTTTATTTCATACATCGTATTTAACGATAAACAAAGTTTTTATAATAAAGTCATGAATCAAAGGACATTTATGATATAATTTAGTCCGATATTGTTGATATTGTTACTATTTTTGTTACCATGATCAATCTCAAAATCAAAAGCAATTGATGATCCATTAGAAAATTCAATTTTTAACTGATGTTTTTCTATTTCCGAATATGATTTCTAAACTTTCCCAATGCTAAGGGGGTATCTTCATTTATGTCAGTACGTAGTAAACGCTCCACGACTACAATTTTAAAAGTTATATTATATCGCCCCACTTAACACTTTGTCTGTGTGCAAATAAATTATTTATTGCCAAGCTTCCAATGACGCGGTGGTAGTAGTTATATTGTGTCTACAAGCCATTTTATTAAAAACTTATTGAATGTAATTGAATCGATGTAATTTGATTGTTGCATTTCAGCTTTTAGACTGTTTGATCTACTATTGCTTAATCGACTATGATCGTTGAAATCCTGGTGATTATACCCAATTTTTTAGAGTGTAACGCAAATCAAATGTTACTATAAGCCGCAGTTCTTTGATTGTTAATATTTGAAACCCTTTCTAATTATTGTAGATGGTTGTATCAACCCATATTTTTCAACGTCTGAATAGTGATTTTTCAATTGCTGCTAATTAAATTTAACCAAAAGTGAAGTTGAGCTCGGCCAAATGTTTGCTCAATTCACGATTTACATTAGGAATTACGTTTTTGATTATAGCAAATAAAAAGTATGCAATGCTCGTCTTATAAATCTTGGTAATCTAAAATTTAATATATTCTCGTAATCGTAAATATGTTTGTGATACCTGTTCTCCCACAACTTTAACATGAAATAAAGTTCTATGAATAGTGGACGATAACATATCTATCATAGTTTCACATTTTAGTGCCTTTACCCTAGAAAATTCATTTTTGAAATTTTTATTAACATTACACGCGATCTTGATTGGATTGAAGCTCTATCTAATTGTTTGCGACATCTACCGAAGTTCATTTATGATTGTGTAGTGTTAATATTTACTAATCACGTTGACAAGTGACTGAATATTTTATTTATTTTTTGATCTGGACATTTCCAGGTGTACTTTTTCTTTGGCGGCACTTTGGTTCCTTACGAGGATACTAAGAATACATCAACTAGTGAAATTCTCAACTTTTGTCGTGGGAATGAGTATTATTAGCACTTTTTCAAAATTCGCCCTATTATATCAGTTTTGCGGATGTAGCTTTTTGATAATTCTTATATTCCTTCAAGAACGAATATAAACACTTCACTTTCTTATTTCCAAACGACAATATAAGAATTAAATTATTGTCATATTTCGTAAACTGACTAATTTCCGTTTTAGTTTGTTATATATAGTATTGTAATAACAGTACGTATGTTTGAAATACAAATGCGCCCATCATTTGTCGATATTATAGATTATTAAAGTCTAATTTGAAAAGCAATTCCAATATTTCAGGATTTATTTGAGGAAAATCAAAGCCCTTTTTAATAGCCACAAAAAATAGAGAACGCAATCGATTTTATTATGCCTTTTAATAAAATATTGAAAACCAGAGGTATCAAAGTGGTTTTACAGCTCGCAAAGCGGACGGCGAAAACTGTGAACCACTTTGATTTTGGAGTTAACTGAACTTAACATACGCTGAAATATATCTTTTCATAGCATTTTCTTTGTTGAATATCTTTGTGCTCCTGTAGCTGACTACTGAAAATTTATACTGAGTTGAAAACGCAATTCCAGTTGACAGGTAGTAGACATTTCATTGTTAGAAACGTGGCCTTTATCTAGTACAAAAGACCATTAAGATAAGAAATTTTATAGGAAACTATGTTCGATATTTCATTGTTTTGTCAGTTTATGTGGTATTATCATCAGTTTTTGAATTCTGTTATTGGAGATTTTCATTTTTTTACGTTCAATTCAGATAATTTGAAAATTCAAGAAAATTATAAATTTTATTTTCCAGTTAATTTTGAGTTATTCATTACATAGTAAATACTTCTTACTATTATAATTGTAGAACTTTGCAATATCGACTGAGCAGCATAAACGGAGATTATAATTTTAGTCGATTTTAAAAAACTGGAAAATATATCATGTGCTAGAATTTTGATTTTCATTATACACAGTCGGATAATTGGAGAGCGATATACTTATGTAGATAACGCATAAAATTTTTCAAAATATACATCATATTCGATATAAACCCCTGCGAAGTATTTACCTTCCGCATTAATACAACAAGTACAGGGATCTACTGGAATCTTCGATTACACCTATCACAGATGTTAGGATATTTTCAATGCATCCGAAATGCACGACTTTTTCGATTTCAAAGATAATAAGTAATGGGGCGATAGATAGAAGGGTATCTGCAAACTTTTTGTCAAAAGTGAAAATATGAATCAAACATGTTTAAACGCGTAGTGGCAGGGTGCAATGTCGTGATGCAGCATATTAATCAGCCGCAATAATGCAGTCGATAAGCATAGAATCACTTTTTGACTGTTCCAAACCGTTTTCTACGAATGATTTTTCTTCTGAAAGGCTTTTCGGAATCATGTTACATGCGAAATCTTTTATCGTCTGTTATCATTTGAAACGTAAACCGATGATCTTGACATTCGTACCAAAGCGTACCTCGACCGATCTGTTTTCTTCGTCTTCCTCACTTTCCCAATTCTAGAATAGTTTATAACCACGAAACACTTGTGAATGGTTCATACAATCATCGCCGAACACTCTAGATATTTCATCGTAAGTTCACTCTTTGTATCAACAAATTTCGTACAAAATTGATCGTGATGCGTTGCTTAAGATTTGGCTTCTCTTATTGTCTATTTAATCGTAATTTGCAAATCATGACGGTCTAACTTTGTTCTACCAAGAAAAATATTGGGACTATTGGAACTTTTTATTTGTTGCAAAAATAATATAACAATTTTTAATGCTTTGGTAATCGCCATATTCTTATCCTTAGTTTTTTGTGTTAAAAATGTATTGCAACTGATCCTATGAAGTTCCAATTCGATAATATCTGCAATTTCATTTTCCGTAGCTGAAACAAGTCATATTTCCTAACAAAACTAAACTAAGGCCTAGTTTCTTCACTTCCTAATAAAGTCCCTACTAACTTTTGTTCTCCGAATAATCAAAAATTCGATTTCTTCACCTTCGAATAAATCGAAATATTTACCAAATAAGTTATTAGGCAGTCACAAGTGTCAATTAAAGAGTGTTTATTTATCTATTACACCTTAAATATTTAATATGGATGCTATCGAAGATTAAGAATATTTGTTTGATGAGGAATTGATTGAGAAAATACAGGAATTGCCAGAAGAACGAGCTTATACCGTTAGTCATAAAATTGATCATTACAATTTTTGGGCCGATGATGAATTCTATAAACGGCTCCGTATACAGAGACCCTCCCCTCCGTCCAGGTTATTTTTCAAGAAATAGAACACAGTTTACAAAATAAAACAAATCGGCGATGTGCTATCCTAATAAATCTTTCTTTTTGTGTTTTTATTTTTTCATTGAAATTTTTTCTAGAAATTTGTCAAGAGCTGTCTCACCAATGAATAAATTATTGATAAATTTGATATTTCTCGCTACAGATAGTTTCTATATTGTTCTTGGCGACTTTAGTGGTATTAAGAAATCAACTGTTTCAAAAATTATTTACCATGCTGTTATAAAATTTCCTTCAACTAACGCGAAAAAAAAACAAAAATAATTGAGGAATTTTATGGATCTGCTAGGTTCTTCAGAGTGTTAGGTGCACTAGTTTGTACATATATGAAGATATTAAGTCTAGAAACGACAGATTTGCGTTCCTTGGTCCCCTTCATCATGCACATCATTACGCCGTCTTTAAATTTTCGATACCATTCACACACAACATCATTACTCATGAAGTTTTCTCCATGCACATCATTATCCGATGGATTTCTGTAGCACTATCACATTTCTCACACTTGGCGGGAGCATCAATGATGGCGGACATGTTTACGTGACTGTAGCACAACGCCGACTGACGCCTAAATGTCAACGATGGCGCAGTGTAGTACGAGAGCTTCGCAGTCGCCTACAGTGTATGCCCGCATAGCGTTTGCACGGAGCGATTGGAGGTTGAAAAAAAACGGCCCTCGTGTAATATTTGAATCGATACCCGGATGCTACGAAACTCACGCCACTGTATGTGACCCTGAAATTTTATTTAATAATTTTACACAGATTTTATTGTTACTACAGTAATTCTCTATTGCTGATACAGCAAACTAAACAAATAAAACTATGATATTGCGGATTATAGGTAAATTCCATTCTATAACTCCATAACATTGTTAGTGGAGTAAGTTTTATATTGCTCCTCAAATAATTTCTAAAATTAAACTAAAAGGGAGAACTATACATTTAAGAGTAAATTCACTATATCATTCCATTTTTATACTCTCCATGCATAAATTGATGAAATGATCTATGGATAGCAAAACAAATACCATTATTTATGGTATTCACAGCATAATTATCACTTTTAAATATCTAAATCCTTTGTTTTGTGATAAAAATATCTAACCATTATTTCGGGATCTGCTCCTTCTGCTTCTTTCAATTTTTTATATATTTGGTAGTTTAATTTTCTTCATATCCTCTCATTTCTGTTATCTGTTGAGATAATATATCAAAAATAATTGAATGAAACAACCAAATTCGGCAGTTTATGTCCGCTTCTATTACAAATATAAGTAAATTTATTACAAGATGTCGTTAAGTATCTCATAAACATAAACCATGATGGCTACGATCAAGCTCTAATAACGTATTTTAAGTAGCATCCATAAATCGAACCCATAAAAATATTTATTAAGCAAGTAGTTACGCTTTATTTCATTAAAATATAATTACCTATAAATGTAGTATTGCCTTAGGAACCATGGAATAATGTTGATAATACATTAATAAACTTTCCGAAATGTTCGCGTTTCACGTAACCAGATTGAAGTTGGTAATCGAAAGCTCTAGACATAAATAACAGCTATTAACTACATCTGTCATTATTTCCAGATCCATTATTAGAGCTACAAGTTTTAGTTCTTGTATACGTGTTATTTCAGGTATCTGATTCAGTCCAAATTATTTTCTCTCAAACTGATTCTAGTTATACGTATGAATGTAATAGATCGTGTTGTCTTGGACAATTAGACAATAATTAATCTCATTGAAAGCTTCGCTAGAAACTTTTTTGCTGGTTTATTTTAATTACTATGTTAAGTGAGTAATTACATTCGAGGAAAAAAAACACCATTGCGTTCAGAGAATTGAACTTACCAATCTAATCATTATTTAATAGTAAATTATGGCAATTTATGACAATAAACATTATTACCAAACATTATGTCTATACCATTGATTGGTGTGACTGATTGCCAGCTATATTAGTAGTGGGAATGTGGCAAAATTAAACACCAAAGTGTACTAACTCTAATGTATTCCGATCTTTCGAATACTTATTTATCGTCTGGGACTGAAATTATGGTCAAGTACAATATAAAAATATGTGTAATAGTATAGATGTAATCAAAATTACTTACATCAATTAGTTAAGATTGCGGTGTGATAAATTTTTTTTATCTTCTAAAACAACATTAGATTCATTAATAAAATTCAATATTCAAATTGACGCTATTGATTTTTAGGTTAGATAAGGTTAGGTTGTTGTGAATGATGTTAAATATTGATTGGTGAATTTATGAATGACATTAAATTTTATAGGTTAGGTCGGTATGAGGGAAGTTGAATAGGTTAGATGAGGTTAGTTAGTTGTTGTTGGTTGGCGTTGAATTTATTTTATTGAATTTATTGAGATTGTTGAATTGATGTGGTAGATTGTCTCCTAATTAATTACTCTTTTTCCTTGGAAATAACAAAATAGGAGAACTATTTGCCAAATATTGAATATTTCATGTTAATTAAGCTTTGCTTTTAACTAGAAAAACGTTGAGGCAAAGATTGTTTTGGAAAATGAACGGTTTCCAAAAACATCCATCGTCATTGATTGCTTTCGGTCTTGCATACAAATGCATGCCGGTTTTTTTACAAAAACAAAAACTGTCTAATTCTATAAATTGGAAAATTGTTGCAGAAGCCATAAACACACCATAGAAAGGATTCTGAGTGAACTACTGTTTCGATAAATAGAGTAATAAGACTTTTGATTATTTGTACACTGAACCAGGGGCTTATTGATTCATTTATTATTTTTTTATGAAGTAAAACTTCACTGATTTTTGCTCTTGTTTATTATTTGTTGACATATTTACTTCATCAGCATTTGTGTTCGAATGTAGGCATTTTCAATGAAGTTCCAATGTCTCCAATTGAAGCAAAATAACGTGAACGTACTATGATATATCTGAAAAGTTTTTTAAATATCAATATCTAATACAAGCGATCATATTGTTGATTATATCCTAATCATTGAAAGCTCATTATCAATTATTCCCAAAGAGCAATGAATTATTAGAAGCTTCCTTACTCCATTTACTGAGATTCCTCTTAATGAGATATGTAGAACAACTTAAGCAGCGCCTACCGAAAATTAAGCACGAAGAACACGTCTACAACATAAACTTAATTTGCACGTTGATTCCCGAGGGTATCTTAATATTGTATACGATGGAAATTTACATTAGAGGTTTATGTACTTTCGAAAAATTTGTAGAGCCATTTGTAGTCTCTCATCATAAAATATAAGGTAAGTATGTTGAGTTTCAAAAATTTTCTTCTATAAATTTGTTAAATCTATTTCATGTTTCATATACCCATGTCCTATTTCATACTTTTTCCTCCGTTCTTTGCTACAATTCCTCAGCTAATAATAGATGGTTGTCATGATCTAAGGATACCCAGTGCAATCTACTTTCGTAACTTAAGTTGAATTGTACCCGCAGCCATTTGCTTGTAATGATCGTCATCTGTGGTGAAATTATAAATATATATTCTTTGTTTCTTGTAGTTCTATTTTCCTATATTTTGAAAAGAGTGGCTACTAATGACATGTAAATTTGTTGCCAGAATTTACTTGACTACCTACTTGCATCTGAAGATACAGAAAATAGGCTCATACTTATTTAGCAAACAAACCTCAAATCTAAAATAAACAGTTTCTTGTCAATTTGCTTCCATTCATTGCTATTTCCTTTGAGGGAAGTGAATCATAGTGAAAAATGTGGGTATCAGTTATTGAAAGTGAATTTTGGAAAAGTCGGTTTGCGAAAATTTCACAATTTTCAGAAACAAAGTCTTGAAAATTGGAGAAACGTCATGTAGGTGTTGGAAGCTGCGTTGTAGAGCAAGGCTTCAAACTACTGGAAAGAAGAACCCGATATTTAGGAGCGGAGATTCGCACATTCACATTCTAAAAGGTAGCAGAAACTTTATTTAAAGTACATGGAAGAAGAAGGAAAGAGGAGGTATAAATGAAAGGCTTTATTTGTAGAGCTTTTGCAAAAAAGTGCATGGAGTTCTCTGCAGCGCATAGGGCGAAACGTTGTACAATTTTTGTTCATTAACAATATGGACAAAATATCTTATATGTGAAACATTCTCCTTCTGCGCCAAGTTCTTGGAGTCACGGACTCCAAGATGGCCACTAGTATTTTAGTTGATACAAAATAAGACAACTTACAATGTGTTTATACCTATAAAAATGTAAGATTTATGGAAAGCTCTTAATTTCTATACACGAAAAATTTCTGTTAATTATTAAAAAACCATCCATCTAGCATTGGGTTGGGTTTGGCGAAATGTGGAAGTAAACAGTTGCCAATTCCATTCTCATCAAATATGATACCGAAATGTTAACTCAATCGAATTACTCATAGATCGAAATAGGAATATGGTTCAACACAGTATCGAGCTGACTTATTTGAATCCAAATGAAGTGGTTTCACCTTCGATTTATGGCGTACAAACCAAAAAGTGAACTTTTGGTTACATTTTATGACTATTTGATAGAGACAAATATCGTCGAAATAGCAGACATCCTTCCTTCTATGTGGGCGGAAGAAAGTGATTCGGTTACAAGAACGATTAATTGTTGCGTGCAAAATTTAGTTCTCTCTTTTACAAAGCGGATCTCTCCATATATGTCTTCCTTGAAAACTTAAAAGAATGACAAAAATTAAACGTATGTAAAAATACAAAGTGTTGATGTCAGTACCAATTTTAAAGATAAAAATGTTTGAGTATGTTTGATTTTATATAAATGTTGCTTTTGGATAATGATCTAGTCTAAGTAAAGTTTACTATTTGTTTTCTATTTTGGTTTGGATATAAAAACTCGGTGACCAATTTACCTATCAAATTAGTGGAGTTGGTGACTTGGCGACGAGTTTGCCCTCTCCGACGCACATAATCAAGAAATATGAAGTTTTTTAACATTTATTACGTATTCTTATGCCAGTTGATTCCCAGTCTGTATACATTTTCATGAAAATGAATATCGACATAACCTCGTTGTTTAACATTTCCTCAATCTCCAAACTAGTGTATCAGTTGTGTACGGCACATAATGATTTATTTATAACAAGCTGGTCTTTTTAATAACTATGACGGATGACTTCAATGGTGATTACAACCCGCCTTTAATTAATGTTCGGGTTTGCATTTTAAGCAGACTTTCCCTTAACGAACAGCTGCTATACTCAAAAGTGTATATTGTTTTTGAACTTTAAACTAAATAACTGACCTAACAACTGACATTTTAATTTATTTCTCGTAAGTATACGAAAAAGTGCTTTTTCTTTACGCTTCGATTCTAATTAAATAAATTTCCAATTTGATATTGATCCATTTATACCTTCTCAAACTAATAACAAAACTGAAAATGATTCAAACCAATTAAAAAAATCTCCGACCGTGACAGGACTCGAACCTGCAATCTTCGGATCCGAAGTCCGACGCCTTATCCATTAGGCCACACGGTCTACATATTATGGAGCGTTACAAGCTGAGAGTGAATCCTACAAAATTGATTTTTTAATAATGTAATATAATTGAATTAGTTTTTACCCGCGGCTTCACTCGCATTAAATAAATATCAGAAATCATTATAATAGAAATAAATATATCAATATGATAACTTTATTTTATTGCTTGGTTAGTATTATCGATTTTTAAAAATTACTACATACAATAAAGTTTCAAAACATGTTTAATGGAAATACAATAACAAATGTTAAAATATATTTTCCTATAACAAAAATAAATAGTTTTGAATTCTAACAATTGAAAAGATAACATGCTGTCTATTAATTTAGAATATTTTTGTAGACTATGTTATAAGGTTTTTCTTTGGGCATTCCGGGCATTAGATACACGTGAATACGCTACATATAGCCATGAGAGAAGCATGGCTTTTCTAGATGCACTCATGCTACCTGTAATGTCTGCCATTGTGCTTTGTTAAGGTAATTATACACTTTCGCGGTCACCTGGTTTTTTGGCTCTAGAAAATCGAAAAATGGATGGATTTTAATGATCTTGGTCTCAAAATGTTCCATTTTACGGCGGATTTATAAAAAAAATACGAAAATTAAAAAAAATAGATATTTTTTACAGTTTCATGACTTTAAATGCAAAAAAAATGACTTTCTACATATAATCCTTCGTAACTATTTCTGACGTCGTGGAATCAAGTTCGTATATTTTTCATAAATTCGTCGTAAAATGGAACATTTTGAGACCAAAATTATAAAATTTATCCTTTTTTTCGATTTTTAATGGTCCAAAAACTATTAACATTGAAGAATATAGTACGAATCTATTCACGAAAATTGATTGTTTTAAGCTATAAAAACTGAAAAAATCATTCTTTTTGGTTTTTTTTAAATTGTTTATTAATTTATGTAGAATACAAAAAAAAATATAAGAACTAGAAAATTTTTTGTAAAGGATTATTTTGCAAAACCGTTTTTTTACGATTTAAAACAGTAAAACAGTAAAATTTTTTTTATAAATCCGCCGTAAAATGGAACATTTTGAGACCAAGATCATTAAAATCCATCCATTTTTCGATTTTCTGGAGCCAAAAAACCAGGTGACCGCGAAAGTGTATAATTACCTTTGTTTATAGTAAGAGCAAGGCTAAGCTTGACCGGAAACTGAACTCTTTTAAATTTTAAAGGAAGGTCGAGGTATGATAACCCTTTCTCTCTTGTCGACACCTGTTAATACTAGTAGCACCAAGTATATTCTGTTCCAATTTTGTTTTGTTTGTTCCATTACATAGCCGAGGAGCATCTAGATTGTGCATCAGCATTACTGGTACATTTAGTTTCAATTGAAGTTTATGTGATGGTACACCTGACAATTCAAGGGAATTTAAAAACTCGACAGGACATAAAGTACTTAGTTCCGTATCCATAATTGTATCCATCGACAAATATTCCTTCATTTCTCCTTGCACATCTTTTAAAATGTCGGTGTTAATCTTATTGACTACTTCATTTTTTGGTGCTAAGGCCCGTGACGAATTTTTAGATAATGTAGATTCCAAGGCATTTTTTAAGCATACGCTTTCAGTGACAGTCACTGAAGGTACCATTGTACCTAACCTCAAAAATTCGAAACAACTGAAACTATACTCAATTGAATTGGATGTATAGATTAAATAGATATTGACTTGACCGTCGGTAATATCGTACGTCGATAATATAGTATTTAGGGTTTGAACTTCATTACTGTATGTTAGATGGCGATGTTGATATTTGTTGACAATTTTTCTTTTATTTTTGTAAAAAATATCTTTTTTTAATAAAAAGTATACTATTTTATTTCTAGTACCTCCTAGAATATGTGTATAAAGTTTCATGATGATCCGTCTAGTATTTTCGCGTGAAAGCGTAACAAACATCCACGCTTCCACATTTATAATATTAGTAGGATTATTTTGGTATCCAGATGCATAGAATACAAAACAGGAATACACATGTCTCAAGGTACTACAAGGCGACTGCGAAAAATTAAAATATTCTTTTAGATGAGTATATAGGATAGTATATTCAAATACAAGTAACGAATGCTAGAATGGCCTTTTGGAACGAGCGTTTCATACTATTTTCTCTGTTTTGTTCATAGTAAAATTGTTTAAAATATATATTAAGGAAATTAGAGCGTAACGCAGGTGGTCGTGGGCAGCACTGATTCATGTTTGACAGTTGACAATATTATTTGAATTTAAAAGTTTGTTTGAATCAGAAAAAAACTCATCCTGTAATCAGAATGTAGGATGAAGAACTTCATTATACCCCACCAGAATTGCGGGACATGGTTTTTGCCAACATAAATAATTTACTTCCTGCTAAATAAAAAAAAAACAGTGATGAAAAATTTATGGTTTCCCGTTTGGATAATGTTTCTATAATCATAGAAAATGTCTTAATTTTTTTGTTTTTATGCACTTAGTAAAAGTTATAAATGCTCAACAATGTGGAAAACTTATTCCGTGTTAAAGTCAACGTTAAATATTAGTCAAAATATTATACATCATCCAGTCGTCAAAGTGAAATTGTTGTTCAGGGGCCCCAACCTACCACAGAAAATTACCAGAAATGGCTTAAGAATGGAGTCCATAGTTAAACAAAATACTGAAATTTAAATTGAACTAAAAGTTTAAAAAAATGGAAGTAATGATAATAAACATTGGATAAAGCACTAAGATCCGCCGCTGTCAACAATCGAAACCAAACTAAATATTTAATTTATTTTTTTATCTTAACCCTTCGTGGCGTATTTGTTCATTAGTGGCACTCTGATTTCTAATTGGGGTTACAAAGAATACGAAACCAGTAAAGTTCACTACTTTTATCGTTGATATAATAGCTGTTCACCACCGTAACTATTATAGTATTTGTGCAGTAGCGGTTTGGAAAGAACGTGTTTTTTTCTCGTGCCGAAAACCATATGTGACGAAAAACAGGAGCAACGTATCAATCTCAAATTTCTCGCTAAATTGAAAGGGATGAAAGAGCAAATCAAAATTCAAGGCACTGTTTGTGTGATTACTGAATGGGTTCCAGAGAGTCCGTCTGTCAACCAGACTTAGTTTTTGTCACTTTTGGCAACACTACGAGAACGGGTTCGTAAAAATGTAAGCTGTGGTAGAACAACTCGTGAATTTTGCACCAGGACAACGCACCTGCTCATAACGCGCTATCTGTGAAGCAGTATTTGGCCAGTAAGCGCACTCCAGTGCTCGAACACCGAACACTTTTCCGAAGATAAAATCTGCTATGAAAAGAATCCGAGTTGAGTCGATGAAAGCGGTAAAACAAAAAAGGTAGAGCTCCTAAAGGCTCTCACCAAAGAAGACTTCCAGCACTGCTTCGATTAATGGAAAAAACGTATGGAAAGGTGTGTCTCGAGGAAAGGAGAGTATATTGAAGGGTAGCATTCGAATGTAGAATAATTTTTATAATAAAACACTTCGTTGTATCGTTATTTGATAGCCAGATCTCGTATTCCGATTAAAATTTGAAGTGAACACTCACAGTCAATAATTTATTGGTTTTGGACAGTGGTGGGAAATAAATTTATATTTATTGTTATTCCTCGCTAAAAGTCTAAAAGCTCTACGTTGAGCAATCTGATTTATTCTACATTATGCACACTCGCAAAGACTGAAGACGATGCAATAATTCGATCCAATTATCTTATTATCCCGATTAGATTCGCCAGACTGTAGACTATAGATTGATACCTAGGAGATGTTTTGTACAAGACGCTATATCTTATTGTTCTCCTTCCAAAAAAAAAAATAGATTCCTCCCAAAGGACGTTATTTTTTGGGGCTCTTGTGTCCTGCTTTCCTGAAAGGTACTTAAACCTATTATCAAATCTACAATCTAGATTCGCCAGGATTCATAAATTGCTCTTTGTATCCTTTGCATGAGAGTAAAAAAAATAGAGCTAGTGAACGTATTTATATGTTTAGAAATAATGGAAAACACGGTTTTGATGTTAGTTATACTAAAAATAAAAATAGAAAAAACATACATATAAAAATTATGAAACTGAAAAATGAACAATAATTTTTGGCATAAGAATGAGAGAATTAATGTTACCATTATGAAAGCGTGGATTGTTCCCTATGACATTATAAAACTAACTGTAACTAGTGAAAAACTACAACTAATTAAATCGAGTTCTAAATTTCGATATCACCATCTTTAATGAGTTAGGTAAATGATGAAAAGGAAAATAAATGAAGAAAGACCTACTGAGTTAGTAATTTTTGGTAACAGAAAAATAATTTGGACTATCCAAAACAGCAAAAAATTTACCTCCTTGTGAAGCAAGAGATCCGTACCGCATTAATATATCAGTTACCTACATAAGAGACCCATCAAGAAACATTACTCCGTCCATATTTCCGTAGAAAGCCATTTCGGCAATAAATTAGGAAAGGAAAGAATAATGGAAAGTGAAGTTCTACTCAGTTTTAAGCAAGTTGCGATTTTTAATTATCTCATCAGTAATATAATTCCTATGTCAAGAATTATTTTCCCATTTTTAATTTGATTATTGGTAAAAGCGTGTTTTATTATTATTAAAATTTATTCGCTAAAACAATTCATATAAGTGTGTGAATACAAATTTACCTTATTTTGAACATGTATTCTAGCTATACTTAACACGTTTATTGTATTTGGTATTAATTTGTATTGTTTATTCCAATATCAATTGATTATTAGTTTATTTAGTTAACGTGATATGTTTATGAATTAGATAAAGTGGTTTTTCAATAATTCTTGTTTATATTTCCGTGACGGAATTTTTAATAAAATTTCAAATGTACGTGAACATTGCAGGGTCCTAAAAACCAGATTACCAAGTTGTGAATCGCCAGCTTAGGTATTTTCGACGATGAGCCAAAGCAGTTCGTTAACTAAAATTAAACTGTGAATATAGTCTGCAGATGTATCTTTGCAGACGTTGTGTTTATAAATTGCAACTCTCTTGTTTGCTGCAATAGTCGACACAACGACGTACAAATTTCGTTGTTACAAAGTTACTGTCGGGAAACTACTGTTACATGAATTTATTAGTTGTTAATGAACAAATTTAGATTTTTACTGAATAAATATAACGTTTTTCTTCAATAATTGCGTTTGTATGTTTTTTTACGATATTTGCATTCACAAATACGTAATTCCATTACGTTATCAATTTACCGAACCAAAAAAAGGAGAAGCGGACCGGAGTCGAGGTCTCGGGTGATGATTGAAAAGGCTGCAAATTCAAATTTGTTAGACGAATACAAAACTCATCATTAACGCAATTGGAACACACTTTACACTTACAAGAGCATTGCTTTCTTTATTTTCTTTAATGTAAGAGAATCTAGGGTAGGTTCAAGGCTAGAATTCAGTACTCAGTACAAAATATATTCTCGTTACCAGACCTGTCACTTTATATATGGTTTTGTTCCTACCCATAAAAAAATCGTCCTTGTACGGTGACGATTCTGCGCAATATAGTTCCCGTGTGCCAATCAGACGGTTACCGTTATACGAACGATTCTGTTTTGTGTTCCAACGGACGGCATCGTTTGTGAACCGTTTCCGGAACAGTCTTTTCGAAACTTGGTTTATAACATGTACTATTACAAGAACCATGCGTAGGAGGAGTTTGCGCAGAAAATATCTATAAACGATTCCGATAACCCTTCCAAGAACGGTCCCTACTAGAAGGTTGGAACAAACTTATAAGCAAATTTTCAGATAGACAGCTCAAAGCGGGGGATATCATAAAAGTAAAATAAGAGATTCAGGGTACTTTTAGAATTAGAATTTAGAATATCCAAATACAAGTTACATTCATTTGTAGGGTAAGAAATAATGTTGTAGGAAAATAAAAGAATCGTCACCGTACCAAGGACGGTTTTTTGATGGGTGGGAACGAAACTATATTTTTGAATATTCAGATGCCTGAAACGTACCAATATACATGTAGGTGCACAAGGATCCGCGACGAGATCTATATTTTGAAAACGATTCAAGATAATTTGCGCGTAGTCTAGTTAAAAAAAGTTAATTAATTGCGAGTTAATCAATTGCGAATCTTAATTTTCCATGTTCTATGCGGTGACATAAAAAATTATTTTATATAATATTATACTTATATTATTTTTGTTTATTTTCTATGATGTTTTTCATTCAACTTCATGTTTAGGTACATCGTTTACCTGTTTATGTAAGTAGGACAATTGTTTTGTAAGTCAACCAACAAAAGCACAGTTTTTATTTATACATCTTTCATTTCGTACGAAATAAATTCACTCATTCCAGAATTTTCACCATTGATCAATCGTGAGGTTATTGACTTAGTTGTACCTATATCAGAATTATCAGGTTTAGGTATAAAAGTTGTTAAAAAAATACACGCAAATATGAAACATGCATTCTTGAGGTTATCCCATGAAAAAATACGAAATTGTGAATATCGAGAATAATAAATTATCTCAAAGAAACTAAACAAATCAAGAACTAATCAATAGTGAATATTTCCGCCTTTATATATAATTGATGCACGTAGTCGTCTATAAATACCTATAATGGAATTATGGATAATTTCCTGAGGGATTATCCTTCATTATTTAATAGCTACACCAGCTCTTGTGAATTGGCCGATAGATTGTTGCGAAATAAAAATCGCACCTCGGGACAGGAAAGGTTGTGAACAAGTTACTTGCCTGCTGGCCACTACACCAGTTCCTTCAAACCGTTAGTTGTCCTACCGACTGTAGTTGATATTATATTCAACCTAGTAGCGACGATATGTAAACTAAGAAAACTTATTTCACTCCATTTTTATTTGTTTCAACGTTATATCATATCGTATTAAACAAATGAAGATCAACATTGTATATTTTATTTCGAATAAAAAGTATTTTTGTCTGATTGTAATTTCCTATTTATTCTAAATTGAAAAGTTTGAATAATATTTTCCACGAAATCAATCAATCAATGAATGTCGATTCAATTAAATTAACAAAAATTCATATCAATTCATATCAATATTGAATGTAAAAAGATAAATTGCTGAATGATTTGATGTTGAGGTTATTTTGCAATTAAACGAATTTCAGATGTTTTGCAATGTTTCTAAAAAAACTTACCTTGTAAAAGGCTTATCGCCTTTGTCAAATTTTCATTGAATTTATTTTTTTAAAGTTGAAATTTTGGAAAGCTGGAATAGCTTTCACACAAGAACAATATGAATCTTCAAGCACTACCTTAAGTCTTTAGTAACTTAATAGCTTTGGGGCTAACTTAAAGTTGCATATAATTCAGTAGAAAAACTTCTTGAAATATGCCACGATTAACGGAAGTATCGCTTTCCTTATGCCCGCAGAGAGCCAATTCAGATTCACCAGAAAATTCAATACAATTAATAATTTTGCGACATTATACTTATACCTATTCTTCTACATATTTTCATTATACGTTTTTATCTTTAGTTAGTAAACAAAATTTGATTGAAACATAATATTTACCGATATTGATAAGGCATATTCCACATAATTATAAAAAGTACTTTTGGAGTTTTTGTGTCTTTTTATGTCAAAACTTAATAAATCTAGATAGCTGATGCCTAAATTCGTATAAGCTATATCTCCACGAAAAAGTAAATAGGGAAACATAATATATTTTTTTGCTTAATGTTACATAAAAATTTCAGCATAAATATCCTAGGTATATTTTCTTTCTCCTTGTCTCCTACTTTTAACAGTTTTTTCTGAAATATTTGGTAACACACTATCTTTCATTTTTAATTTTCATATTTGCTTCGTATAGATATTTATGATATATCTTGATATGTATTGAGTTAAAAACGACTTCCACCCTGCATGAAATTACACATAATCTTGGGCGTGACGAAAAACGAGGGTTCGCAATCTTAAGGGAGGTCCATGAAAATTTATTTGGTTTCAATAGTGAAGAACTAAAATGTTGGCTTGACTTCTCTTATCAATATAGGCAGATAATATTTCAAGAAGCTCAGCAACTGTAACTTGTTTTCAAACTTGTCAAGGGTAGAATGAAGATTCACAGATATACGTTCAATATTTGATTGCCCTGATTGACGATTTTAAAATCAGAAGTGGAGAATATAATATATAATAAGGGGAGCTACTCGAGCTTAGCATTAACTGTGAAAGTGACATTTAATGCTGGACTGTGGGGAATTGCTGCAGAATAGCTTCTGATCACGTTTCCGTCGTCACATCTTGTCAAAAAAAGTTTTAGTGTCGTTACAAACTTATTAACAAAAAAAGGAGCAGATTGATTATCACAGAATGGGGAGATTTGTAGTTATTTCTTACCGAACTCAAGCAAAATATTGATAATTTGCTGTTAATCCATCAAGTACACATCCCTCTCATGAAAATTATATTTTTTCTTATAGTTACCATTGTAAAAGTTATATTACGTTATAAGGCCTCAATTTTGAATATATTACGACCGTTATAACAATAATAATTAATAATCTAATAATTCATATATCTAAGTAAATGCAACACAAGAAAATATTCTATATAATCATGAGAATTGATTGGTTCTTCTGCTGTGAGTCACTGCAGATTTCAAAAAAGTAAAGTTGGATAGAATCACTTTTTTATTTGGCCAAGTTTGCTTTTTTTTCAAAAACTGGTAATTCGTCGTTGAAACTCAGCCGCAACGCTAGTTTTCACATAGATCTTATCTTGTTCAAGAGATTTGAAAATTGGTGCAGGAGGTCCACGGATCCAGCAAAATTTTGAAAAAGGTTACCAATGCTTTGGATTATTATTATTTAAATTATGTAATTGTTTGCTTATTATAAATACTGAATATAGTTGCCTAACTAGTTGTAATGAACATTTACGTTTGAAAATCTGATTGTAGCGAAGTCTAGAACATGTAAACATAATAAACTAACTTAGAGCAGATATTTCTGTTGAAATATATTTATCCGCATAATTTCCAGGATGTCTGAAATATTTGAAATGTTTTCTGAATTTACCTTATGCTTCCTATGAAACTTGTTGCTGTTAGCGAGTTTTGTCAGCTGAAAAATGATAATTATTTCTGATTCTCTTATTTATAAGCCATAAAAAATGGAAGCTCGCAATCTTAGCGAGAGAAAATCCAATTGCACATGATGTTAAGTATGAGAGGCTCATACATTTTCAATATACAAAAATATGATTGATTTTAGACCCTATCCAAAACTATCCCGATTAAAATATATTTCCTAAATCTTCACATATTATGGAAGCAGGCTTAACTTTGGAGCTCTATTGCTGTAGTATTCTTTCCGAGAGACCTATATCTCTCAGTGGGCGACTGTTGACTGAAATGACGATGAGTAAGCAAAAAAATGCAAGCGGGTGGAATTTTTTAATATTTGGTCTACTAAAAAAACAAGATCCGTGGCTGTCAATCTATTTAATTACACTATTCTCTATCACTTTGTAAAAACAGCAAGTCGAATAGAACACCGGCTTGTTGCTTATGATTAAAATATATTAAAATGATGATCAAGTAGCATCCCTTGGTAATTCCTCGTCCTTAGTCTAAAACTAGACAGTAAACAAACGGAATCCGTTGAAAATAAGCACGAACAGATGAAAAACAATGCGAAAGAATCGTTAATAACAAGAATTCCCAAGATTTATTGACGCTTTTCTGCTTACAGTTTCAGTAATGCTAGGAATTCTTTTTGGAATACAAAATTTCGAACAAAAATTCTACTATTTCAAAGGGCTGTGTAAGAAAGTAAATCAATTAAGTATTATTATTATTAAATTCATATGTGATGAAATTTAAAAATTCAGCTGAATATAATTGATACCGTACTAGTAGAAAAAATTGATCATGGGAAAATTTTATATAAAATACTAATAAAGAAAGAAATATTGATGATATGGAAATTAGATGGATCTAATAAATGCATAAATATAAGGAAAAGTGATGGGAAGTTATTGGATTATGAGAAAGGCAAAAGGAGAAGATAAACTTTACATAAAAATGTAAGAAAGAAATAAAAAAAAAAACATTAATTGATATATTTCAAAGTATATCCAACTTTTCTATTGTTATCTTCACGTTCTGTTTAGGAATTTATCAAATACTAATCACTAATCAATCGATTTTTCTTGACGAAAGAAATACTTTCTCATGTTTCTGTTAGTAAATTTTTCCAATTATTTTATAGTTGCATATGTTTGTTCTGTCTCTATGTATGTATGTATGTAATGGTATGTTTGAATTTAACTTCGATAAATTCAAAGTATACTTTATAAAGACTGACGACAATATAAAAATGTAATAAATTGGAATCGTAGTTCAAAAAAGGCTTTAAGTGCAAAGTATTTTCATGATATTCCAATTATGGTTAAAATGAAACTTGAAAGGGGATACTTTAAGAAGAACCAATGTTTTCATTGGAAATGCCAAATAATTAGCACAAAAGCTAAGTTTCTTCCGTTTTTTTTTAATATTTCGTTAACGGGACAAGATATGAAAAATTTTTCTTAATAGAAAAATGATGACGTGGATATTTTTACAAGAAAAATGTTATTACACATTTTTAGTAGAAGACTTATACGGCAAAGTACTATTATGTTTATATATCCTTCCAAAAACACGTCTCAGTAAAAATTATTAATTTTTACTATTTATTACCTTGAGAAAACAAACGATAAACTAATCTAAAACTATATATTTGATAATTAAAAAACATTGATAAGAAATTTTTTTAAAATCCTTTTGGCCAGACGGCGGTGAACGCAATTTTCTTTTTAAAGGGTTTTATAACTAAAAATTTATAGAAAATATTATTGGATCATTATCGGCATTTTTGGGAACTTTATTTCAAAAAAATCGAATATTTGAATGCACCATAATGAGTCAGGTTTTCAATAATTCCCGGAAATTGAAAAAAAAATTAATAAAACCATATTTCCACATAAAACATGTGATTAACTTACTAAAATTTAACAAACGAAAATTATTCATGGCTTATTTTTTTACTAATGCTATTTACTTTGAAGGGTACAGGAAATTTTTTTCATAGTCTCTACTGTTTATATTATTAGCCAATAATTGAAGAAGGACTCGTAAAAAATCGCCTTTTTTAAATTAGAATTCTGAAAGCATAGTATCCATTCTCTATAATTTTTTATGGGGTTTATTAGAGAAATAGTTGATCTTCTTATTTTTGTGGTTAAAATTCATATATGCATTACTTGCCTAAAAATAAATGGATTTTATTCACGCACGATTGCAGGTTCTGGTTCCAGCCTTTTAAAATATTGCGGTTTTGCTCCAGTTTGTATTATAAATGTATAAATTGCTCCCCTTTGAAATGTATATAATATATGATAATTTAGCAAGCGCTATCGTCGGTGCTGCAGGTTTTTAAAATTTTTCAAAAATAAAAACAGAACCTGAAACTTTCAAATAACAAACAAAAAAAAGTACAAAACTTATAAAGACATCCTCAAACCGAGATAAACCATTTTCACTTACTAGAGCTTTCTTTTCGTTTTCCTCTAACCTATGGTCGTTCTCTTCTCCTTTCCAGCCAAGGCAGCAAACACAACCCCACGCAACCTTCACAACCCCAGCCCTGCAAAGGAGTCACTCCTATATCAGGACCAAACCTTCCTTCTATAACCAATATTCCTTATCCTACAAAAAATTTTTCAACGAATCTCACTCTGTAGCAACATCTATCTTTTACATGTTTATGAGGATAAATTGGAGTTTATTTAATTATTTAATTAAAGTGGGTTTGTCAATTATTACACATAGAATTATTCTTTATATAAACCGGCATACAAAAAATTTATGGCCATAAGCAATTAAAAAATTAATTTTCTTAAATTTTGCACCGTTGACGAGATAATTTAAAAAACCGAAAAAACGTTATGTTCTAGTTATTTTGCTTTTCCCTAAACGATAGCTATGAAAACATTTGCTCATCTTTAAGTACACCTTTTTACTTTCATTTTGGCCTATAATTGGAATATCATGGAAATACTTGACAGTTTGAGGTAATTTTATACTCCTTTTCTTAAACTATAATTAACCTTGCCGAGAATAGCATATTAATTAAGGGCGTTTAATTAAGAAAAAAATTTAACGACTGAAATTCTGACCAGAAAATCGAGTGTCCACAGATACAATGCTATACGGTAAATTTTGCAGTAGGTTTTCTGGGTGCTTTCTTGCATTTACAATATACTGTAAAGTAAAAGTAATTCTTAGTAAAATAATAATAATAATAATAAACTGTTTATTAACCTAAAAAATACGGTATGACATATATATATAAATAAATATATAAATAACCCCACTATCTGAGCGGTACTTTGTTCGTAGTAGAACAATTTAGTAAATGAAGAATAAACAATTAAATTTATAAGAGCGATGAAATACTTAATTCAAAACTAAAGAGAAAATTGAAGAGAAAAATTATTTCATATAACATAAAATAATTATTGCATACATATGGCATCGCAAATAATGTACTTTTTGAGTTAATTTTAGATCCAGGACTGCCTAATAATAATTTCATGTATCTCTCGTCTTGGTTTATTTCTTATATAACTTTATTTAATTGTATTTCTTCCTACTATTTCCTCTGGCAAGTTGTTATATGATTTAGTTCCTAAGAACAAATAATATAACTGATGGACAATTGATGTCATTGGAAATTAAAACTTAATCTGCATTTCTGAGTTGTTATCCAAAATACTGTCCATTATAACTAATACATTTGTCTCACTGGTGCTTCCACTGTACTTTTTTTTGTATTCGTCTGTAGAAATGACTCACAGCTTCTTGCTTGTTTTTTCTTTTATCTTTTCATGCGTGGAAATACGAATAATCACAAGAAACCAGGTCAGACCTGAAAACTACATGCTAATAACTAAAAACTGTTGAAGGGAGATAAGTGTGTGAGTAAATGCTTTGTAATTATGAAACAGCCAGTCTTCTGGCGATCTCAAATCGATTTTGTAATGGAAAGTTGATCAATTTTTATTCGAAGGTCTGTAAGCTCAAGATCCCGAATTTTTTCAATATTTTCGTTGATTCGGATACTTCACAGCGAAGTTATCATTAATCAACATATTACACATTTGAACGTTCCTCTAGTAACTATTATGCAATGTGATTTTTCCATCAGTTATTTCATTTTCATATTAAGATTCATTTTCCAGATTTAAGTATTATTACAGCATATTTTATAGTTTTAATAAACTATAATTAATCTCATTTATCCACAATATTTCCAAATACTATTTATACCTAGATTCAGACACAGATTGTCCCAATTTAGAAAAATGATGAAGTTATTATTAATTTGGTTGAATGACACAATGTCAATTTATGGCTCATATTGTATAATTTATTTATTGTTCTATCAAAACTGGAAAAATAACAGTCTCTGATCACAATTCACATAACTCCTTCATATACTCTTGTAAACGCAATCATTCCATTACATTAAAGTAGAAAAAAATTAAAACTAGTTTTTCAATAGAAAAATAAGGATTTTATTATTTTTTTTTTCAGAAAAACAAAGGAACTCGTAAAATATGAATTGAGAACAAGAGCGATGGCCCTTCATTTTCCAAGTGCAAAACTTCTATGACTTGTACTATAAGTAGATTGCGCATTAACCACATTTCAGCCATTTATATTTATTTAAAATAAAGCATATATCAGTGGAATGTCTAAGAGCAGAACTAAGAAATCCAGTGACGTAGCAAAAGCATTATTTATTTGGTTTGGTTTTCTAAAATATATGGTATCCAAAGTTGACAATTGAAATATGTTTAATCAAATTCCATCAGTGTTATCTTTGTTTATGTTACCTCAAGAAAACAGTGCCCATATTGACAGATATAAAAATCAATGATTCGCCTATAATATCAAATTTGACAAATTATAAATGCAGATACCAACATAAAGATTAATTATTCTCAATCATACTCCTGTGAATTTTTTAGATTGCGAATATTTTTTTCAATATTTTAGATGAAAAATTTGGGAGTATTGATGAAGCATGGATATTTGTTGCGAATAAAAAGTAGTAACAATAAAAAAAGGTTGTTTGGAAGAGACAGTTATCCAAAAAGCGCGAAACTATCGGTTCGAAAGCCATAAATCTCTGTCGAAAGTTCATCGGTCGATTCCAGTCTATATAGATTATGTCAATTTGCGTATTCCGATAGGAGAAATTCTAAAATGAATTAGGATTTCTTGAAATATGATAGGCTGGAGTATAAAATTATTATCAATGGTTTTGTGACCCATATTTTGATTCATCTTCTCTGAATTTTCATATCGAATTTCGTATTTCTTAATTTATTTCATGATTTATGAGTTGAAACAGATAATAAGTCAATTATTAATTACTTGTGAAGGAAACAGTAATAAGGAAATTTAACTTATAGTTGCACTGAAAATAAAGTATACAATATACACTTTAATTAATTTTATAGCTGTAACAAAGATAGAAATATCCAAACCATTTGAATGCAAAGTTTAATACTTTAATTACCAGATCGTGCGTTCCGATAACCAAAATCATCTTCATAGACCCTCGATTGAGGCAATAAGTAGTATACTTAGTTTGACTAGCACAATGGTTCCAGAAACCCCTCTTTACTCTCATAATGGTTTACTAAGTTTCAAAAACACATTAAAAAAATTTAATTTGTTTACCAGAAATACTTTAGGAGAATACCTTAAAGATCAGTACCCGTTCTATCTAATTTTTGATTACCATCAATCTCAATTTTCTGAAAATACAATGAGCTAGTTAACGCACCAATTTGGATCTTCTATTTGTTAATCAGTCACCAAAACACAGGAAGGAAGGAAAGGAAAGATTTGTATACTATTCCAAAACTAAAGCTTCATAATGAGAACATATATCAATTTGTTAAGTTAAGGAATTAAAGAAATATAAATTGAGGATCTCACCAAGCTGAAATAGATTGCGACACCGCATATTATGCAAGTCTCCATTAATTAAATCGACGTTATCAACAATGTTACAATGGAAATAGCTTTAGGTGCTTTCAAATGTTTCCTGATACCAAATACAAAATATTCATAGATAACTAAGGCTATGTTAAAGACGTTTGAAAGTTTCAATTATACGGCTGCTTCATCACTTATACATAAAAATCAGTTTGATAAGAAACCGCATCAAAATTTGACTTTGAAGAGAATAGCAAATCAGTCTTAGGTCCGAATTTAGTGCAAAGCAAACATTAATGTTATTGCCACCTATACAGAAAGCATCTACATTCAAAACTAGCAAAACTATTTACTGTGGATAAAGCTAGCCTTAATATTTTGCTGAATTTCATGGAATTTTGATTATCTTTATTTATTTTGTCTTCTTCTTTCATTATAACCCTGTTTTATTTAATTTTAAATATTTAGATTCCTCCTGAGTTCTTCTTGAGATACTGAACTCCAACTCTAATACCATCTTTTTGATGGTCTCTTCAGAGGTCTCTGTGTGTTCGGTTTTGGTCTTCTACCCATTTTTCTCGTTCTTGAACTATCACATACTAAATTCCCAGTTCTTCTCTAATTTCTTGACTTTAATTATGTCTTTCCTAATTATTCCTAGTCTTTTTATTTCAATCTTCCTCATTATTCCTTTGTTTCGGCTCTACTTCCGCATGTTTAATATATTCTCATCATGGTTTTTTTGTACTCACCATATTGTTTTTCTATATTACTTTCCTCAAATATCCGCTGACCTTTGATGATTTTATCGCTCGAGTTCGTGTTGATTCTATTGAATCTCTTTCACTTAATATTTCTACACCAAATTATGGACATTGATTGAGATTCAGTTGAATGCTCATATTATACTTATTTGCCATCACCTTCATCCTATATCGTAGTTAGTGTATCATCTTCATTATCTGCCACTATACTCCATCATCCGCATAAGGGATAATTTTAATGATTCATATCCTATTCTGTAAAATGCGTAGACCTTGTTGACGCTTTCTATAATTATATGCAGGATAATATTGAATAGTCTAGAGCTGAAGGTTGTCTCCTTGTTGTGTTTCGGTCATAGTCTACGCTTTTTCAGACAGTCCCTTGCTGGTTTTGAGCTTTGTTATATTTCTGTTGAGTTTTTTTACGTTTATTGATAGAACAACTAGAAGGTATGCTAATTTCACACTTTAAGATACAGCTCGAGAGTAGGATGAATATTGAACCATTGAAAGTCAAACAGGTTCTTTTAAATTGCTCTAAATTCAACACATGCTATACCAATCTAAAGTTACGCTTATGTCTAATTGAAAAAATATTACGAGAACAACTTATTAAACAAAATAGAATATTGTACAAATGTTAAAAAATATCAACACACATACAATCGTGAATTGAGCTTTGTTGTCCAACTTATAGAGATTTGCTACTTAAGTTTTGAGACAGATACATAATAACAAATATATTCATGAGTCTAAATCGTCTTAATTTAAATTAAAGAAATCCCAAAACAAATATTTATAATTGGATATGGCATTATTGTTTTTTTTTAAATTTTCTCCATTATATACATTTGAACCAAGTGTCGAAAAATGTTTCTATTCCGATTGAGTAGAACAACGTTAACCTCGCAACTAATTTTTGATTTGCGGGAATAAGAAGAAATCATTGGGTGCCAAATAAGGAATGTACGGTGGATGATCCATCAATTCGATGTTTTGACTGTTCAAAAACGTTTTTGTTTGAGCTGATGTGTGAGAGCTCGCATTGTCGTCGTGGGGAATGATTTTTCTTCTGCGATTGGTTTTTCTGATTTTGTCAATGTAACATGTCTAGTTATTCCGAAAAAACAGGCGACCATTTGCTTTGAAGTCGATTATTGCTTAGTTTCGTCGCCTATAATGATCTTCTAGGTGTCTTTTTAAGCAGCGGGATTAAATTTTTTCAGCTTCAATTCGCATCAATTCACACAAACTTTTTTGAGCGTTCCTCAAATTCTACTGCATCCAACGCGAACAATCCACATCAGCAATTTTACGCACATCATCGATGATTTCTTGCACAACAACCGATTTTGAATATTTTAAGTATCTGTAAACAAATCAAATAACACTCTTATGACAACATGTTATAAGTATGTTCACCATGAAAAATGTCAAACTTTATGATGGAAATCAGATTTGATATATTTATATAAGTTTTGCCGTATCTCAAAACTTAATTAGCAAGTCTCGTATCTATTCTACAACTAATTTTTGACTCCCACTATTGTAAATTGGACTGAGCTCCTCAAATACTCGATATATCTTAAACATAATGAGATAAATTGATGAAGTGTTCTTTCTACAGCATCCATAAATTTGGCAAGACCAGTCGATAGTTTCTATCGCTAAACTTAATTAACTTTAACCCCACTGCTCGGTCTACTTTCAGTCGGTTTCGCATAAAAGAGAACATTAATTTTTAGCTAAGAAAATATTTCCATGAAAGTGAAATGAAGTAATTCCAGGTTCATTACTAATTAAAAAGCAACATAATAAGAAAAAATTATTATTAGAAATTCATTTACGAACATTCCATTAATTGATAATCTTATGGAAAAGGCTTACAACTAATTTATTATGTAATATAGATGTTCAGAAACTGTGAAATGTCTCAATTATTTCACATTATTCTCATTGTTTTTATACCAGTTTCGAGGTATGGGCGATCTTGTGGTTGAACAGCAGACGATACAGTTGTGTAATTGTTGTAAAACCCTAGCAGAATTGTTTGCTGGCACATACGCTACAAACACGTTCTGGAGCCGACGCCATGTTTTTGAGCGCTTTTAATTTATGCTAGGTAGCGGTTGTACCGGAAATTTGTTAAATCAACTGTGTTCTGTGATGAATCGTTAAGTCTCGAGAGTCTCGGAAAAAAATTATTTGATTTGGTCCTAAGGATGAGGAGAATAAATTGGATCTCAATGAATTATTCTACATAATTTTATTTTTATTTATAATGTTCGTTTTCATATACCTAGTGAGTGAGTGCTGGATACACATCGTAATTATTTAAAAAGAAACATAATGTAGCACTCGTTAAGGTTAATAAAAATATTTTCGTTTTGATAAACTGAATAAAAAGTAATCAATCTACGTAAGAAATACACCTAACAGCTGGCCAGCGAGTTACGTGAGTCTTCTTGAATTGAAGCAGATTATGCCGTATCTTTTCGGAGAAAAGTTTTCAAAACTTCAAACACCGTTGTCAAACAACTAGCTAGAACACACTCTCTGGTGATGTGGAATTTTATAGATTCATAAAAACACTAAATAGTCTGGTATCCAATTCTTTTCTATTCAGGCGTAATAAAAATAAGCAGAATAAAACCTGTGTCACTAAAGGTTTACGTATATCTGCAAAGAACATGCGATCTATATCTGACCTAAGGAAATTCTCGAATAGTGTCTTCTTCAAAAATTACGTGAAACTTTACAGAAAAATTTATCATAAAGACAATTAAAGCTGCCAAAGATTTTTATTATAATAGGAGAATCACCAATTCTGGTAAAGTTTCTAGAGAAACATGCTCCATTGTGAATTATCTAAGAAATAAAGCATAAAAGATATCGATGTAGTTTACAAAAATGACCAAGACCACGAGCTTTTGGCTACCATATCAAAATTTTCTGATCCAGTCAGTCGGTCTAATATTCGTGAAGGCAACAAGTATGCATATTACATTGTAAAGGATAATAATAAGGAAAAAAGCAAATCTAACACCCAAACTAACAGTTTTCACGCAAACTGATCGAATTTGACATTCATAAAATAAAGTTTCCACTTTGAGTAAATTATTAATACAACTTTTCCAGAATAGAATAGAAAAGCTGAATCTGTTAACTATAAAAGGAATATTTTCTTTCTGTACTAACAAAAGAAATAGGAGTTTTTATTGATGTTCCTTTCGTATTTGGGGCTACTCGTGATAATATAGGTTCTATGGAGAAACATCAAGCTTTGTGCCGTCTAATAGTATCAGCTTCGATTAGCCGTAATAAGTTTCAACAACTTCAATTTTTTTTTAGGATTCAATAATGTTGAAACTTACAATGAAAGAAAAGTTCCTGCTCATCGTAAGAAGATTATTATTAGAGCTGAACCAAAAACTTGTATGAAATGATACTATTTACCGCTATAAAAGGATTAAAAAACAAGATTGTTTGAAGAGAATACAAAAGGAGAACTTGGTCTCAATAGAAAGAATCGATCGATGCAACTTATGTATAAGGAATCTTGACATTGAATCCAGAAAACATGTGCTCTACAAAATCTGATTGTACCAAACAATCTCGCAGTTGAAGGATTTGTCTAATGAATAAATATGTTGTTAACTATTTACATGATACACCCTTATCATCTACTATTATTATTATTTGTTTTGAATATTCAATTTTAAAATGACTTTATAATTTTGGTATAAGATTTTTTGTTACTCAAAAATTTCGTACCAGACACTGTTATAAAAAATTAAACGATGGAGGTAGCTCTTCAAGGGGTTGAACGGTATGGATTGATATAAAAATTGAGTTTCAACTCCAAATAATTTGAAAAACCGAATGAAATTAATATGAGTTGACTAATTAAAGGAATTTTTTCCAGCAGAAACACAATTATCAGATAAAAGAACTGACTAATTAAATATTAAACCCAAAGATATTCAGGCAGAATTTTTCTTTCCATGATATCTCTCTTCTGATGGTTTTTATCAAGATATTTTACTGAAATTGATGTAAACATCTATTTCTAACTTAGAATATAATTAACATTTGAGATTTCATAAGTTCGTGGTTGAAATTTCTAATTTATTTGAAATAGAATTACTACATTAGTAATTTTTTGTTTCTATTTAATAATACATACATATATACACAGAAAAGTTTATAATACAATACTAACAAAAATTCCTATTTCTTTCAAGTTCGTGAATGATTCCAATCACAAAATTTTTATGAAGAACCTATTGAAATGAAAGAACTAAATTTTAGAGACAATATGTACAAGGGCTGCTACTTCTTAAGTTTTGAGATGTGAATATGTCAAATCTGCATTGCCACCATGACATTGAGGCATACTTGTACCTTTGGTCCACTTCCATACATTCAATATTGATTGAACATTTAGGTGTTAAAAAGGTTTGTTCACGCTTGATACCGCATAATGTGACAATCCCTCAAAAAAAGCTCGTGTCGATTGGTGCAAAGAAATGCTGAAAAAATTCAATCGCGATGCATCAAAAGACGTCTAAACAACAATCGACTGTATGAGCCTTTGAAGACTAGCGAAATCTATAAAAGTTCTTCACGCACGAAGCACTTCGAAGCAAATTGTTTTTACAGAATAACTAGACATGTCGCCACAGTTCCATTAGTGTAACGTAGAACGGGCAATTCTGAATGGTTTATCAGCATTTGTTTGCCAGAAGTTGTGTTGAAAAAATCAGGGAAACCAATCGTAGAAGACGAATTTTTCTCTTTCACAAATCAGTTCAAACAAAAACGTTTTGGTGAGCAGTCACGTTGCATTGATGGGTCATCCGTCGTGCAGCTTTTGTTTGGTACCCAATGATTTCTTCTTATTATCGCAGATTAAAAATAAATTGCGAGGTCAAGGATTTTCTACATCTCTTATGCGTTGAAATCACATGTTTTCGAGATATTTTGAAAACCAAAAAAGTCATATCAAATTATATGTTTGTTTTTATTTGTCTAAAGTATAAACCCTTGTATGCAAACGATAATATCAGGTATACCAAAATCAAAAGTGGAGTTTTATGCTTTTTAACATTTATTTTACAATAATAAATGATACAATAAGGTTTACTTGAATTCTATGAATGGTTATCAAACGTTGATTAGTTCCTTTCGGGCAATTATTCATGCATCGGTTTATTGTGGAAGCTATGAAAAACAAGACTTGTCGATTCAACTGGAAAAAGAACCGTAGCTATAGACTATTGAGATTACAAGCTAAAGCTGTTACACTAAAAAAGAAAAACCCATGAACTATCCGCAGGAATATGGCAGAAAAGCATTCAATTTGTAGCATTGCGTAAAAATTTTCCAAGTACCATATACGCGCTTCATTTCTTTATTATCATGTTAATTGAGATGAAGATACTTTGCAGGTGAACCATGCGTCTCTACGAACTGTAAAACACAATATTACGCGTGCATGCCTATCAGTTTCAATGACTAAAACTTTTTGAATTACTCTTTCATTTGATGTATCACATATAACTACATTCTTCTCCTTCAAGTACCATACACTTTGCAGCGTGTAGGTGCTCTCTTGTCCAAAACTTCTAATATACTATCTGAAGGCACCCCTCTTCTGCACGACGAAAAATGGTTGCCGCAAACTGATTGCCACACCAGTCTCTTATATTCCGTAGCCAGGAATGTTGTTTACACACTGGCCCTCTCCTTTCGACGATCTTCCTTCGATATAACTATATAATTGAAGTAGAAGGTAGTAAATTCTCTAATTAAAGTCTAAAATACTGAATATGAAATTAGTCAGCTACACTATAGGTACATACAAAAATTTAAATTGAAAGGTCAGCAGCGAAAGTAAAGAAAATAATTATAATATGTTGTATTGATAGCATGAATGTAATGATGATTACATATATTTTGAAAGACCTATCCAATATAAGCAATTACAATAAAAATACTTTGAAATTTAGTCATAAACAAATAGAATTTCAATCCCGGTAGATATTCTGTAATGAATATTTAAAAAAAATTTTTTCGCTGAAGCACTAAGAAAATTTGGCTATAGTGTCACTAATAAAATTGTAGGTTAATACGTTATGGAGAAGTTTAGGTACCCAAGACACATTAAAACATATTAAATTTAATAAGATTAACAAGAATGATGAATACGTTAAGTTATTAATATGTTCATTTACTCTTAACTATTTTTTACACATTTTAACAATTTTTTAATGATTTTGTCACATTCTATGGTAGTATCCCATTTCAACTTTATTCTATAGCGAATTTTCTTAGCTTATTACTAGAAAGTCATAGTTCGTATTTGACCAATTTTCCTTTACCTTTTGGTACCTATAGAACATAATATAATTCTTCAATGTTGTCATCCACAGCATTTATTAGTTGAATCATTCTTAAAGACCAGTTATACTAAGATTTACGCTAAAAATGTCATCTATTATTGCGTTCCAAAGAAAGTGTAATTGAAATTTATCTCCAGTTTATATTTTTTTTTAGTAAGTACATACAATTACCATTGTCAATTGTTAATTAACTATTATCAAGGAAGTACTCGAGATGTATTGCACCACTCACTCTCATAAATCATACTGACGATTAGCCTGTATTACAACAAGCATGCTGATGCATCGATAAATTTGATAATAAATCATACGACAGTCATGAATAAATGGTATTACAAAACCACTTTATAATACATCAATTTGTTTTAACTAGGAGTAAATTCTATTATCTACCAAACCCTAACGTATATTTTTCCTCAGTATAAATTGAAATATAATACCATCCAAATTGTGATGGATAATAACGAAAGTTGATTGTCACACATGCCTCTGGTCTAATTCACTGATATATCACTGTTATATCTTGATTGTTATGAGATATGTATGAACTTAATATCATCATATCACGACAGTAGTTATCAATAACGATTTGTTAGTAATCTGGGATTTAAATTATTTATAATATTCTAAGATAATTTAATATATTAGTAGTGTTATTTTGCTTTATATTTTACACATGCTATGTTTGATATTTCACGAATGAAAAGTTCTTATACACATAGAAGTCGATTCTACCAATAGATAAAGTCGCTTTCATGGTTTTTGTCGAATGCCACGACACGTCTACACTGAAATGACCATCAGTGTTATCAACATCAATAGTCAGGTAAATACAGCTGGGGAGAAAGTCGCTTTGATAGCTGTGGCTACTTTTATTGTAATTGTTATTACAGAAAATAAGAGACTTCGTTGCGACCAAGTCTCCAGTTACAGTGGAACAAACTCAATTGACGTTATAAATATTATAGTTGACATAAAAACTTAGAAGTCTCTGGACCATCAAGTAGTATTTCACTGCTATATCTTGCTACCATGATATTTTTGAAGATCATTATATCGTTAAATCATAATAGTTTATAACAATAACGATTTGTTCCTAAATCTCGGATTTGAATTAATTATAATTCGTAATAATATTCATAATTCGAAATATAAGTAGTTGTGTTTTGTTGGATAGCTCACACATACTATACTTGATAATTGTCGATTAAAAAATTTCTATATTGAAGTACCTTGTTAAGAGAAACTATTTACCATAATCGCCATTTGCCATAATCGCTACCATTATGTAACGTCCTTACAGAATTCGGCTTTATCAATAGGCAAAAACGCTTTCAATAGTTTTTGCCGAATGAAATGACAAACAATGCCATCAACATATATAGTCAAGTATTTTTACTTGGTGAAATAGCTGTTTATCGATGAAATCGCTTTGATAGCTGCAGCTCCTTTTATTGCAACTGTTAATAAAAAAAATAATAGATTTTATTGTAATCCTCCTTGATCATATAACTATTATAGTTGACATAAACTTACAAGAAAATCTAGAATCCTGTAAAGAACACTAGTACGTCTTCAATAATTTTTGTTGTATTTGGTTTATTTCTCTATCTCAAGAAATGCATGGTATGTGAACCATTTGTTTTATATATAGCAGAGATGGTTTTTTTATGTTCCAGGCGAAAAAGTTCTTGCTGTTTTTTTGAAATAGTTTGAAATACTTTGGTATATCCATCGTAAAACTTATTTTTTTCGGAGTATCATTATTTTTGTTTCCGTGTTCATAACTTTTATTTATAGTATCCTAGATGCTCAACTTAATCAACTTCTGATCTTTCTTCTGCGATAATTCCATGACGCTAGCGAGCACAGTTACTTTCCAAAATCCAAATCTTATTAAAAAATTATGAATTTCCTGATATCAAAATGTTATGATTTTTTTTGGAACAATCACAATTTCAAGCGAGTTAAAGCTGTCAACTCAAAACTAAGTTGGAATTTCTGGAACCGTTGACGATAGTCATACTGAATACACGGTTCACACCACCACTACACCAACACTCACAATTACACTATCTGACGCGCGTTTCGATAACCAACTTATCGTCTCAGAGATTGAAGGTAAACTAACATTTAAATTTTCAAACTAAACTATAGAGTGGGCTGTGAGGAATTGGCCCTTTGTCCATATTTAAGCTATTTTTACATCTAGCAATTTCAATGCTTTCAAATGCATCCAACAATTCATTATTGGATACAATTTCTAACAATTTTGCAATAAAGATATTTATGTCATGATTGTTACTGGCAACGTGATCGGCAATAACTGATTTTCCGGTCCGTCCATATTTCAAATGAGCTGTGGGCTCTTTAAGACAATAATGGATCTCTTAGTCTGCCCAATATACTTTCCGTCACAATCACCACAGCTAATTTCGTAAATACCACTCTTTTCCAAATATACTATGAAAAGAATCAGTCAGGATTTACCAGAACGTAGCGGTGTTTTTCCTAAATACATCAAATTCTAACCTAATCCTAATAAAATATCTAAAAATCGTAACTGTCTATTATTTTCCATTTCATAAGTGAACTTTATAGATGGATATTTTGAGTTGAGCTCTGATGAATTTGTCTACGTACCCTGGGAAAGTATTGAAACTGTTGACCGATTTGCTTTTCAAAATGACTCATGAGCAGTTCAGCCACAAACGGTGATAGGCAGTTTCCCATTGCTGTTCCTTTGTTTTGCTTGTAGAATTCGTTGTTGGAATGGGAATAGTTTTGTTCCATATATATTGTTTTTAATTATAAATATTCTTCTATTACATCAGCTCCTAAATTATTAAATCTTAGTAAGTCCTCAAGGTACTCGAAGGTCTACGGAATAGATTCATTTCTCAGCGTGCCGACTGAGGTCTAATAATTTGGGAGCTGATTTCACCTATAAAATGGAAAATAATGGACAGTTACAATTTTTAGATACTTTAGTGATTAGGAATGATAATAAGTTAGAATTTGATGTATTTAGGAAAAACACCGCTACGTGCAGGTACATCCCAGCTAATTATTTTCATAGTATCTAACATAAGATGGCCAGTCTTCATTTCCTGGTACATCGATTGTTTGGAATTGTTTATTGGGAGAACAATTTGATATATACTGTCAAAGTTACGGATCTTATTACGGTCTTATTTAAATAGTAACGTCTTTAACATTTTTCGTGTCGGTATCTACCTCAATTAAAATATTCAAAGTCTCTAGCCGTTATATAATATACACGCTTTTTATCGTCTTCTTGAGTATCAGCTCCATTGATTTGAATGTTCTCATGTTTTTATTGACAAATTCATTCAGATAATCATGTGTCATTCAATTGGAAAAATTCCATCTTTTAACACAAGATCCGGCTACCATATACATTACATTGAAGGTGTAACGTTCTTGAACAATTTTCCAAATGTTTCACTTTGTGTTCATCAACTTTTTTTTTGTAAACGTTATCAGAATGATTACATAAATAAATGGTGCATAATTCATAGTTAATAGAGGATAACTGATTTGAATTTCAGATTTCTTTGTCAAAGTAGCAAGACATCAACCGATGACTAAACATAAACTATTATCTAATATATATAAAAATTAAGAATCACACCAGATTACCATTTTTTTAAACAATCAGCTATTCTATAGACGTAATCGTACATTGTACTTATTTCCTATACAAATCCTGCCTTTTTCCACAAAATCTCTAGAGAAATACCATTTTCCTACGTAACAATATGACTTCTTGGGCGTTTTTTCTTTCTCAGAATACGAAATAAGGTTCTGTTCTATTGTTGAGTTCTTTTTAACCACTATTACAGGGTTTATTTTTGAATTTGAGCCATAAGTGAGCATATTTTCAAAATCTCATAACAAATATTTGATGGGATGAATTGCCGTTGGCCATTTATCGGTATCCTGCTAATTGGACCAGGAGAATAATAATTTATGCTCATCAAGGGTTTTATATACATACTAAATTGAAAAATTGAGTATTGGAAAAATAAACAAAACACGAGAACAATTTACTTAAAATAAAATCATCATCTGGGTATATTAATCTGCAAGAGAAAGTAGACAGAATAAACATGGAGAAATTCAAGTTACATGCTTATATATATTTCATATTTTTGATATTTCATAACTCGGAAAAATATAGAAATATTAAATGAAAAGAGGGTTCGGAGAAATAAACACAATCAGTAATTAACTTAAATAAATACAGGGTTAATATTTTGATACTCGATATCCCATTCTATGCAAAATGTTGGAATGTGATTCAAACGATTTCCAGAATAAAATACTAGTGCGACGTTCAAAGCTGCTACAGTGCATCTCAAAAAAACCTGTTAAGTATTTTGTTTGATCTATCATAATAAATTTATTATATTTATAAATACTTTTAAAAATATGTATATCTTAAGCCAGAAAGTTTTTGTTAAAAGGTAATTGAATCTTATGAAGTGGACGGAATTATACACCGTTATTTAGAAAGATGCACTTAATTGTAGTCCTACTGGAACTTGGAAAAAAATCAATATTACACCTCGTTAACTTGCTACAAATGAATATTAAATTATAAAACGTAAAATGAGAAACGAGTAAAATGTACCTGCCTGTAAGGTAGTTTGGCTTAAACAGGGTACCAGACGTGAACTGAGCCCTTTTTGTACCCCATTCGTCTATTAGAACATCGGTAATCTTTTATCTGACGGAAATAATCTTGTAGCCATCGAATTATCCTTGAAGATTCAGTTATTGCCATCCGTTTTATTCAGTTTTTTGTGTTTAAAACCACATGCTGACAAATCGACATAATGTTTCTAAACTAGTATAATTCTATACTGGATAATTTGCTACTTTTTACTGTATTACTTCTGATGTCGCAGCCCTGTTCTCCTTATATAAACTATAAATTGTTCTACATATAAAATCTTGAGTAGCTTTGTCAACTGACTGTTTTACATGTTTTTCGGTTTTGTGAATGATCCACAGCAACTCCTGTTTTCCTTTAAACATTCGAATAAATTTAAAATAACTTGCTGTGTTTGTGCATCAGAAATATGGAATTTCTTGACAAAGATTTAGTATCCAAATTTACACGTTTAGGGAAAAGCTTTAGTGATTTATGTGTTACAAGTATGTTTATGACCGAGCTTATGGCCCTTACGATAGAATAATAATTGATTCAATGAATATAAAACAAACTTATAAAATTAATTTATCGCTAAAATATTTTTTGGGCTACTAGGCCGGAGTCGAAAATAACTATTGCTACCTGATGTTTCGCCACATATTGCTTGCTGTTCCGACTGATTCTGACGATGGCCTAAAATCCTAAGAAACATTCAAGCAAAGGCCGACGGTCGCGAAGTCTTACACAATTAAAATTTACTACTATCATAATATGTGTTCTTCGTTTTAGGACGATAAGAGTTGTCTTTGAAATGCATTCAAAGGAAATAATATTATTTCATACACGTATGTTTCATTCACTAGTTTTCCGTATAAAGGTAGTAAATTCTTCACTCATCCTGTTACTCTTTGTTAGAAATATAACAAAACATAATAATGTAATTTGTAGGGACCGAATAGAATAGCATTGAAGAATAATATATTAGCTTGCTATTTCATATGAAGAGAAGGAGTTGGAAACTGTTTATATATGTATGATGCTAAGAAATGGCCTAAATTCAACTTTCCTTGAATAACCTCAAAGATATTTTATAGACGTGTGACGAAATAGTTTCTAAAACATTTTATATCCAGTTAAAAATTAAAAAAAAAGTTTTAGAGGTTATCTACTTTGAGTCGCTCCTAATTTGTTATATCTTATCTTCTTTTAGCAATTGTTACCTTTGGCAGTCTATTATATTATCTAGGTATCTGATAAAATATAAAATATATTGGGAAATCCAGAAATACTTTTAGGGGGAGGGTACGTTGTAAAAGTAACCTACGGTTCAGATCATAGTTTCAAAAGCTTTCGCTGTGCGATGATGAATCAGTCAGTTAGTCAATTCTTTTATATACTTAGATGATGGAGCAGAATCAGGACTCCCTGAGTTTACAACTTATTTTCACCATTGCCGGAAACTACGAGTTGGCAATTATAAAATGTACCCAAAATAGAAAACTCTTTCAGCATATTTCGAACATGCTTTTTTATGATATAATTTAAAATAAAGAGTGCTGAAGGTGGTTTCGACTAGCTTCCCATAATACCATACACTTTCATGACGTTGACATATTCTTTTCACTACTCATTTGTGAATCTGGTTCTAATCCGTATTTGAATGGTTGTGTTTATCAGTTCATGTTCGGTCTTTGTGTTATTTGTACCTTCTGGCATTTTGACATAATTTCTCACATTGAGAAAGCCATGACAATACAAGAGACAGCCATAACAAAAGAAATGAGTTTTCTAGAACTGCTTCTTATCTTGATTTAACGTGCATTACTAGTCACGAGTAGTCTCATACCTCATAAGTATAATTTGGAAAAGATTGGTAGGATTCTGATGATACATAGCAAAATTTCTAATTACGCAATGAAAATGTAAGGTTTGTATTTATTTATATAAAAGAAATTCAATCAAACTAAACCAGTATCTGTAAATTGATATTTCATCCGAATATTATAAATATTATTTAGGTATTTTATCTTTTCGCATTTCTTTCATATCGAATATCACTATCAAAAATTGAAAGTAAATACGCTTTAATTGAGAAAAATTACAACAAACTTCTCATTATTGCGGATAATTTCCTAGTACGCACAAAGTTGCCGTTCAAATACGCAATTGATGCGTCAGTTGCTTCAATTATCTAAAAGTTTCTTTTACGTCATTCCGTTATGCAGAATATTTCTGAGACGTGAAAGAGAAATAAGCAGTAATGAAGGCCCGCTGTGAAATCCAAGCACTCAACAATGCAATTATATAAGACTATTACCATTACTTCAAATTAAAATTTAACAAGCTGGGAGTGAAAATGGGTTGACTATATTACGTTCGTTTACAGGGTTTGGTTAAAGTTAAATAACAAATTTCAACTTTCTAAAAATTGTAGTGGATGGTTTTTAACACAGCATTCATAATTTTTTATAAAGCTTATTAGCTAATTTATTCATTGTGAAAGTTGATATTAATACAAAGAATCTAAAACCCACACTATTTAATTCGAAGGTAAAAGAAGAGTAACGATCCGATAAAAGAAACAAAAACACGAGGATTATCGAAAAATTTTCAGACCTAATAAAGAAAACAAGACTTATTTTGTTTAACATGCTGTAACCTCTTAATATAATATTTGTCATCGTTCTCCTCAAAATATGTTGAAAATATCTATCCTGCAAGTGGAACTTTAAGGTTAGGAAACAGAAAAAAGTCGCTGCGGGCGAGATTTGGTGAATACGATGGATGGTCAACCAATTCGATGTGCGTTACGTGAGAAGGTGCATTGTTTTTTCTTTTTCTTCAAATCTCATCATATTTTAATAATTTCTGCCTTTACCTTATCAAGCAATGATACTTAATAATCTCCTGTAATAGTTTTCTCTTTTTGGAGACATACTATCTATTTCAAAGAACAATGGATAAAACCGTCTATACTTTTCTTGGAACAGGTTTGCCTTTTGCAATCCACTGTCTTGAATATTTCCTCATTTCAGGAGTTTAATGGTTTTTCCTAATTCTCGTCAATACTAGACTGATAAATGAAATGCGCTTTTCTTCCAAACAGAACAAACGAGTTACCCAACACGTGGTTATAATTCGCATGCATAATTCTTCAGTCAAGATATGGCAAGTCCATTCTTTTGATATGCCTATACCATTTGTCAACATTCTCGATGATATCGCTGGTAGTCGTAGTTTTTGGTCTTCTCAAACGCTCCTTTTCATTCAAACTGAACGGCCACGTTTGAATTCAGCTGTTTTAAATTTGACGGCCATAAATGATGGCACAGGGTCTCCTTACACAGTGCCCAACTTTTCTTTAATTTGCGTAGGCGTATTGCATTTGAAAAAGATGAGTTCGATACTAATTTTTTTCTTTTTCCACTTAACCTCCAAAATACCAGTTTTTTTGAGAATCTCTTAACGTATGCGCAAATATATTTCCCAACTTATCTTGATGTGTGCTGAAATCTTGAGGCTGAGATCGGAAACTTTTCATACAACTTTCATATTTTGCATGATATCCAGGCTCTGCTAGGTTGAATAGCAATAAAATATATGTGGATAGAATTGGCATTATTGTTTATCTGCATGCTGAAAATACTGGTGTAAGTATTGTTTCGTATTGTTTTTCGATATAAAATAGTATCTCGTTGCTTATCCAGACTTCCACTGGAAGTTTAACTCTGTTTTCTATTTCGATTTCCAGAGATTATTGAATATATCTAATAGAAACACCATTAAAGAATGCGTGGAATGGAGTAATTTGTATTCTCATAAGAAAAGATCTAGAATGTATTGTTTTGGTGTCAAAACAAAGGAAATATTTGTTCCAAATATACGAAAACTAGTATAGTTGCTTCGCCCTCAACCTATTTATTACTGGAAACTACATCTCTGCGCCTACAGACGCGTGCCCACATTAAAAGTCAGAATTCAAGAAAGTCACATCTCATTATTCAAATGTCTCGTCTTAGGCAACAGACGGGCCATAAATAGTTGAGTTTTACAGTTTTAACCCCAATTCAAAATTCTTTGAGCACACACAACGGCTACCACACACTAACATAATGGAAAATCACATGCTAGCTGTGGAATAGCTGCAGTAGCTCATGCAGGCTTTTCATTTCACTTCTTTGTAGAATAGATAGTGGAACAAGTTTAACAAGCTTTCGTGACTCAGTGGAAAAGAATTTTATTCTCATTTCTCGTTCCGAGTTTGACGTTTTTTCGATTAGGTTAATAAATTGCTGTCTGACGAATGGAAAGTGTTAATAGTGAGGTCTATAGTAGAATCTTAGAAAAATATGTCAAAAGATAATTTGAAGAATGAAAATCAAAATATAATATCAACCAAATGTTATTATAATGAAAGCTCCATTAATTCATCTATTCTAGCTAAATGTGTCCGAATCCATTATACAACTTTATAACAAAGTTGGTTTATTTTTTTACCTACTTGGTAACTCACCTCTCGATGGTATGGAAAAAAGGCGTTAACCCTAATGGATAATATAACAAAAATAAAAATATCTTTGCCTATTTTTCATTGTAAATGGATTATGGACGGAAGAAACAGATTGGTCATTGTTTCTCAAAATTGAACTAATCATCTAACATAGAATCTCGTTTCAATATTAATGCAGCTTAAAATGCATCAAACATATTTTAAATTCATACTGAAATGTACTTAAAACTAAAGCTGGATCCACACTATAAGGTCGATTACGATTCGTTTCCGATTTGATCGCGGTCTAGTGGAATCCAATCATATTTACATTGGAGAAAATCTGACTCCGTTCACGATTTAGTCTTGATCCATCAATAATTGAAGCTGCATGTATTTAATAAGTAATAAGTATTTAATATCTTGTAATATTCGCGGTCGAAGAATGTCATTGAACTTTTCGATTGAAAAATTAGATGTTGTATCTATTATTCTTGATTTTCACTATTTGTTCAGTAATATAGTAAATTTATATCATTTGCCAATGTAATAAAATTTCATTAACACTACCGTTCTTATGTTATTTGGAAATATCATATCAAAAATCAATTATTTGTGCATAAATAATGATTTTCAAAAGTCCAATCTTGTTTAGACATCGTTAGTACATAGAATTAACTTGGATAATATATTTTTTCAATAATTCAATAGGAAGAATTTAATAAAATCTTTCTAATATATACAAATACATTTGACGTAGATGCCGTTTCAACGGGTAATAGCTGACTGGAAGACTGATTGCGATTGGAATAGGATTCAACCAGAACTTCAATTTCTTTTAAAATAAAATTTCACCACTCTAGATCTCAGAAAACGAATCGTAATCGACCTTATAGTGTGGATCTAGCCTAATTCGATTCATTGAATATATTTATTATTTTATTAGCGCAGCATTCTCTCCTTTCATATATTGTTAAGTCCTTGTTTCGCTCTTTGGTAATCAGAGTTTGAAATTTATAAAGAAAGACCTCACAATAGCCTTTATTTTGCGAGACATTATTTATAGTAGCATTTTGAGCGATTCGTTGGAGCTATAAATTATTTAAATTCCAAGAGTATAGAGCTCTTCAGTATAAAAGTGAACACTCCTTTGTACTTTCGTTAATGAAGTTCAGCAATGTTTGACGTAAAATTAATGAGCATAAAAGTAGTTAACTACATTAAAAAAGCATATTTGGTCTTAGATGACGGTCACTGTTCTGAAGATACTAATTTTGATAATGTGTTTATGAAGACTAGCACTAAACAATTTTTATTTTATAAATTGGTATATTTACAGACACTAAGTAGGCAGATTTTGTAAGTTAATTGTCTATTTTCGTTCGCAAGTAACAGTAAAAGATTGATTAAAATTCCGTGTCATCGATACCCCCTGTGCCGAATTTAAAACTTTTTTATTTAAGAACATTTGTTTTGTTGCAATGTATACACTATGTTTGATCCCTGAATCACGAAAGATTCGATATCGACTCATTTTAAAAACAACATGACATACTCCAGTTTTCAATTAACAGGAAATTAAATTGGACACAACAATGTAATATTCAGAAATCAAAACAAGTTTTTTTGATAATTGAAAAATAACAACTGTCAGTGTAGATAAATCAATTGACAATCAATTCTGTATGGAACTATACAAATGGATATTGAAATCGGTTTCAAAGTAAATATAGTTGAATTTGATGATTTCTTGTTAGGTCAATAGCAATAATCTAGCCATTAAAAATGTACCTTCTGCGTTTTCTTTCCTAGATAAATCCCTTTGGAAATTTTTAATAAATTATACAAAATTGAATATACCCAGTTTTTTATTACATATATCTAATAAAGCTGTAGTTAGTTAATTATGCCGAGTGAAGTAATCAAGATCTTTTTTTTTACAAGAAACACCCCCTCATTTCGATAATTCACTTTCCCTGCCAAAAGAATCCGTTCAAAGTTTTTCCTTTCCATTCTGCCAGAACCTCTTCTCAATACTTCATAGACTACTCAGTCATTTGCACTCCCTTTCATTCCATCAATCCTTTTACAATTATTCCTAAAAGTTTTAGTATTTTTAGTATTTTAGCCAAAAGGTGTCACATACAATTATCACTATATATTATAAAACCTCATGATACCTTCCACCGGGTTTTGACAAATTTTTCACCGCTAAATAAAGTGATTTATGCAATCTCCTGCTTTTTTTGCCAATGAATCTGTGTCTAAACAGTTCGATTTCCGTAATGCTGCTTTGACAACTTATTACTCGTTGTTCGAATCTCATATTCGCTATGGATTGCCTTTTTGGGGGTCTTGTAGTTTGCATCTCTTCGAATCTATCTTAAAATTACAAAAAAATAAATACAACCTCTTATATATGCTTCTACGAGTACTTAAATGAGTCCAACAATGTATTGTGAAATTTGATATTAACCACAAATTAACATTATTTAATACGATTGACGGAATTCGACGGTATTGATGGAAACATTCGATTTCTCTGTCAGTCTATATTTGAAATGAGCTAGATGCTTTTTGAACCAGACATTCATAGACCTCCTAGTTTGCCCAACATATGGCCTGTTACAATCATTACAGTTAATTACTTGAGTACTTCTCTTATCCCAATCCAGTACTTTATTTTTACTACAACTCAACAACTTTATCAACTAATTTTAAACTTATCAAGATATTTTCAAATACTTCTGGCTAAACAGCATTAGAAAGTAGGTATCTGTAATTGTCGATTATTTTCTATATCATGAGTAAATTTTATATATTTTATACAATTTATACAATTCGTAATTAACCTCTTGGATAAGATCATCTACATTTGCTTTGTTCACATCGTATATAGCATAAATATTTTCCACATGTCTATACTATATCCTGAGAATATACTGAAACTCTTAGTTGTTCTACTTATATTATATCCTATATATTTAATACACATTATAATAATATATACTATACCATATAATTTGAATGAATATCTGAGGAAAAACTAACTCGTACGATAATAAAATCAAGTGCGTTTCTCACATCGATGATAGTGACGTGTCCATTTTTACCTGTAATGATTCAGAAATTATCGATATTGTATATGAGAAAATATCTTAACTAATGTTTATAGCCTCTATAAATTGAAATATATTAATTTACATCAATAATCAAGTTGATTGGAACATATGAGAAACAAAACATGTAGGCATAATATACTCCACTCAGCATGTTAAGTCAGGCCGCTTATCTTATCTCAAGATGTTTAACACCGAAGATTCTGTAATTCACGGCGTCTACGTTGATGAATTATAAACGCAATGTTCTACCTCTGTGTTTGTATACAAATAGTTGGATTAATAGAGAACAGACATTTTGTTTTAAAATCATTGAAATCAACGTCAACAATTTTTCAAAAAATAAAATGAATCCCTGTATCGAAGTATCACGGAAAATATAAAGTGCATCAATCAATTTTTATCCCTTCCCTTCAAACGGAAACTGTATATAAAAACTATTGTGTTTAAGTTTTCTTTATCATATGACAGAGGTCTGCAAATTAGAAAAATTGTCATATTCATTTCATACTAGAAAAAAAAAAAGAAAAATACGATTCCCAATAACTACTGTTCGATTGCTTTAATCCCAACCATCGCCAAGGTCATGGAAAAAGCAAATCTTGAGATATCTTGAATCTGCTTTACATAGATCAACCGAGGACCTTCTGCCCTATGTCACCAACGTACGGACTGAAGCTATAGAGAAATATGGGGAATTCAGATCAATCGCATTAGACATATCGAAGTATTTTGACAAAGTTTGGCATGACGACCTCCTATTCAATTAAGGTCATACGGTTTGTCGTCATTACTTATCGACCGTCTTTGTAGCTTTCTCGAAGACCAATCTATTCAGGTCGCTATAGATAAACACACCTCAGAAAGATATAGGTCAAAGCAGTTATTCCCCAAGGATGGATCTGGTGATCCACTTTGATTCTCTCCCGTAAATCAACGATCTTTTCGATAAAACTGTAAACCCTATCTATAGCCCCAATAAAATCGGTTAACACCCAAATCTGTAGGAAGCACCACATTATCACTATTAATACCCATTTTGAAAACGTTCTGGAGTGGGATAGAAGCAATTTGATTGAATTTAATGCAACGAAGACCTAAGCTGCTGTTTTTACAAAGGCTTGTACTGCAGCTCAGGATTTGCTTCTGTCTGGACATAAAATATCACTTTCACCGCAAATTGGCTTGTTGGGTGTTGTGGTTGGAAGCATATTCCTTGGTCGATTTAGCCAAGGAAGCTTCACAAAAACTTAAAGCCCTCTTTAATACCAAAACCCTATATATGCCTCATCAACTTCTAATCCTCTACAAGGCCCAGATTCTTCCAACTTTGAACATTTGAAGCTCGGCTCCCAAGTATACCATGAAGATGCTCGACTCAATATAGAAGACATCAGCTCGATTTATAGATTTATAGGAGTTGAACAGAAACTTGGACAGCTTATGCAAATAGTCTTGTGAGCTGTCCAACATAATTCCGCCTAGAGCAGTTTTTACTCGACAGAGACGTGTCTCAAGAACAACGAGTTCGCTTGCAGATGCCCAGAACGTCAATTTATCGATACTCATTTTTTAGACAAGTGTAAGCCTGTAGAATCAGCACGTCATTCCTGAATACTACAACCTATAGAAGTTCAAAATCACAGTCGTTTTCACGTGGCAGAAACCACTCGCATCACTCCAGTGGAAAAGGGTTTACTTTTTACATAAAAATCTATATTATGAAAAGCTGACTGTTGGCTTTTATCCACTAAGTCCATTGCTTTAATGATTAAAATTCTAATGTTTCTAGAAAGTAGCCAAGCCTATGAGGTACATTTACATTCATGCTTGTGGAATGTAACGATTTAATTACAAACGTTTGGTTGATATAAATCACTTAATAGGATTATCAACATTTGCATTTCAATTAAGAGTGAGCTTACTAACTGTAACCTCTGAATCGTTTGCGATATTACATCTGAAGATTTGTTAAGACCGTAATAATAATCCAACCTTATTACTTGTAACTTTATATTTATTATTGGAATTTACATATTCATTCGCTAAAATCAAAACGAACACATTACCAATTGGGTGAATTAGTATTTCAATCATTGCTATCCTTATATATAGAGTGAAAACTGAAACAAATTCTGTAAACAGTTTGTTCGCTATATTCCTAGAATATAAATTCTACGGGGCATTATTTGTTTTATCTCAAGGCTTGAAGGAGCTTTCAATTTGAATTGAATGTAATTGTTGCATCAATAGATATTTATTTGAGCTATTTTGACTAAGTGTTTATCATTATTTCAGTAATTTTAGTAAATTTTTTAATGGATTCTTTAACGAGAACTGTATTACTTGGAATTATAATTCTAAACTAGTCTGAATTTGGAACAGAGAAAAATGAGCTTCTGCGCTATCTGATTGCCATTTCTCAAATCATTGTGTACCTGTATTAAACGTCCTTTGGTCGACCATACAAGAGCACAGCACAAATACAAAGTAGACATGAATGAACAAAAAAGCAACTCTTCAGGAAAACAAAAATCAAATTCAATTAATTTTAAATCAATTCATTAAGAGTTGATAATTAGTGTACACTAAGACATACATATCTGGTCAAAGAATTATTTGATAATGTCAACGTACGTATTGAATATTGAAACGATATTGAATGAATCAAAATCAATGTATTAAATGACATTTTTCTCTCATCATACCTCAGAAATCAAATTTGTATTGAACAAATATTAATATTGGAGGACAAACTTGAATCTTGTCAATAATCTTTGACTGAACACCACAAACAAAAACTGTTCATGTTAGTGGGTAAATATCGTTTAAAAGGAGTTCAAGTACAATGTTTTGCATTGAATATTTTATATTAAAAAGCTGTCTGCACGGTGGGTGCTGAGATTGCTTGATGCTGATCAAAAACTAGTATTGAAAATTCGAATGTATGTTTGAGTATTTCCGAAACAGAACAAAACCGATCACGCATTCAACATATTGCTTCAACGGCACCATAGAAACCGTTTATTGATCGATTTATCACTGGAAACAAAAATGAGTCCTTCATTATAATCCAAAAAACAAAAAACAATGGTCCTCTGCAAATTATTTATTTCGAAGTACTGCGAAATCGGGCTTACATCCCAAAAAAGTGCTTATGTGTGTCAGGTGGAGTATACTTGGAATTGTTCATATTGAAGTGCGAAACTTGTATAAATTGTACTTTGCATGTTAATTGCATCGAGTGAACGAAAAGTATCCAACGATTGTCAATAGAGGGAATGTTATTCTGCACCACTGTATAGTGAAAATTAATAAATGATGTTCCATTGGCTAACTAAGATGGTAGAGAGCTTGTCAGCATATTAAACAAGAGGCGACAGTACGTTTTTAAGGTTTGAAAGGTTTGAAACCTATAAACCTGCGATAATTAAGAAAGTTGAAGAAAATTTGAGTAGTTAATAGATAAATACATCCATCATCATCAATTTCAAGGGATTGCTTTTGTACAGATATCAGCGCATTTGTTTGTAGAATATGAAGATTCAGAGCTCAAGCAGTATTTTCCAGGTTAAAAACTATAACACAGTAATTGATGAGTATCTTTAATGATTAGAGAAGTTGCTTTGAGATTTCTCAATAGTCTTTGTTGAATATCTGATCAGAAATTATAATAATTGTAGATAACACTTCACCTTTTAATACAAATACCTAAATGATCTGAGAGATGTTGCAACAAGTACTTTAAAATCGGAAGGAAGATGCATGATGGCAAATGTGCCAAGTTTTTCATAACATTCAGTGCTCCACTAAAAACTTCTAATCTGATTCTCGATTTCCATGACGTTTCGAAATAAAAACTCTATCTCGAAAATAATAGCCCTTGAAATAAATTTATGGAATTGTGACTAATTAATTTACAAAAAAGTAAGTGCCTAAGATTGCTGGAAGAAAAATAAATTCTAAATTTATCAGTACAAGTCTTGAAAAATTGCTTGGAGAAATGAATCAAATATGAGAAAGAAAATTATATGAGAAGCTCACGTAATAAATTGTGTCTTACATTTTCCAAGAGATTACAATCATTTTTTCATTCTTGCGTGAGACTGGAACAATATATGTGACAAGATAAACACAAAAGCAAGAAAAACTAATGGTTGGAGTTATACTTGCTTGAAATATAATTTCATCAAGTCACATTACACACGAAACTTTGAGTTTTTGTTTTGTTTCCTCATTCATTCAAAGAAATTATAAATTTTCATTGCTCTTAAGTACTGAACACTTGACCGACAGTTTCATATGGCAGTTTAATTATTTGGCGAGGTGAACTTCCCGATCTCTCTACTGTTACTTATTGTTTTAGTTCATAATCTGGCGTCTACCTAGAAACAACTAGCAAATTTTTCGATAATTTATATAGTACTGAAACAAAAATTGTCTCCAGGTGAAGACAAGCAGCATACACACACATCGTCGCCAAAAAGTGTATGTATGATATTTGAATGAATAAACTAACTGCACGTTGGTTATCGTAGATTTTTTCTACGTTTTATGGAGAAAATTTCTCTATCTACTTACATTTTCGGTGAAATTTGCCAAGGCCTATTTTCTTTCTCAAGTGATTTTTATACTCAAATTTAACAATTGAGAAACGTGTTTACTCAATTCGACAGCACAATTTCTCACTCGTTTATGAATATATGCGAATCATTGGTGATATTCATACTGAACAAACTGTTTACCACTACAGGAACATCCACAATTACACTGTGTAACGCGCGTTTCGATAACCAAATTATTGATTGTGTAAGTGTTGGTGTAGAGGTAGTGTAAACACTGTGTTCAGTACAATATGGAAAGTAGATATATTCCTAGAAGAGCAGTAATCTGCATAGAAGTCATCTAGGTTGGCAATAGTCTCCATATTTCCAAATAAGGATAACTGTTTCACCACACCAACTCGGTAGTAGCTTTGATTACAGTCTACTGCTACGAGAAACTGCCGCTTCACAAAATGTGAGAGATGGTTATAAAACAAGAAAATTTCTATTCGAACTCCAAATACTTCTAAGATATATCTTATAAAATTACAGAGGAATACAAAATACGTTCCATAGTGAATTAATACGTTTAAATTGGGTATTAACAACTCTATTTCGCAATAAATATTTCATGTTCATGAACCTATTTAATAATCTGTATACACGATTAACTACTGTAGAGAAAACTGTGTCCATATACAAGTTTTATGATGCTGCTAGATGAAGTATATGGACTGTGCAGCTTTTACTAGATAGATGAACTGCGCGCTATCTATTGGATAGAGAATAATTACATGCAGGGCGTAATGTATTATTTGGATAGCTGTTTGGGTACAAATACTTCCGATCCTACCTGTTCGAATAGAGAAAAGTAGATATCCCTTGTAGACAAATTGTGGACAATGTGAACACATAAGCAGACAAAGAAATATAGTAAAATTTATTTTTGAGATTATTGTAGACCTCATGATGAAGGAAGAAGGAACTAGGCTATCGTGATTGAGTACAATTTTAAGGAATGAATAAACGAAAAGGATCCATTGACGATAAAACCAAGTGAAGACAGAGGAACGAAGAGATCATGTAAGTCTAATCGCGGTCGATCCTTAGGAAATCATAATCTTATAAAAACCAGTCATATGCGGGTAATGTTAACGTATAAGGTACTTAAAGGACTCGAATGGCTTCCCATTTTCCTAGTTTTCGCATAAGAACTTAACTACAGTAATTAATTCATGTATTATAATCAATATCATTCCTCGTGACTGGTTTACTCTAACAATAACTCTACAGAAACCTTACATACAAAACTCAATTAGAGAGTTTTTGGAACTACTCTAAAAATATATCGCTCGTTTTCCCGTTTTACGTTGCATAATTGAAATTTCAATGAGTCTGGATCGTATCATCTGAAAAAAAGGAACAAAATCAATTCTTCTTTTCTGAAAAAACTCATTTTTCTCGTGCATAATTTTGAATGAGATAAACTGTTTTAACTTACAGTCATAAGGATTTTTGAAAAATTCGTATTTCAAAATGATTATATAGTGGAAATACTGAATATTATGTATTTACAGGGTGAATTATAAAAAAATATCTAATCTCCAAATTTTATATTTTAAGTACCAAAATAGAATAATGATACCTTGTAAATCTAGTACAGGTTATCTGGTTTATGATTTTATATAGGTTATGTTCGAGTGGTTTTCGACTCAAGAACGTATATAGTAAAAGTATTCTAATTTGTGAAGAAAATTCTAAGTGAAGAATAATGTTAGGAACAAAATTCATAATCATCACACAATAATAATAAAACTACCTTTAATGTGGTAATAAACATAAAAACAACAGTAAATCATTAAGGCAAAAAAATCAAATTTACGTCATTTATTTAGGGGATATACAATATTGGGTCGATCATTATATTTGAATGCCTTAGGATAAGTAAAGTTGTAGGTTCTTTCGTTAGTCAAACGATATCCAAATTCAATAAACATTTTAAAAATCTTTAATATTGTTACGACTTGACAACATGGGCCGTGAAGTCAGTCCTGTACGGTTATATTGGAAATCTAAAATTTCGGGAATACGCCGAATCTTTTGATATTTGACGGCGTTTCTGATATGCATGATTCCTTGTGACTTTGGCTGTCAACCTAAAGAACACCTAGCGGGTGAAGATTATGCAATCTAGTAGAGAAGAAGAATGGACGACATATACGAATTGATTTGCTCAAAACTGCAAGCACGACAGAATGGATAAGAAAGGGAAGCCACAGAAGGCGGTCTTAAGAGAGGGACAAAGTATATAAGTATAAATCCTGGAAAGGTCCATAAATAATTCAAAAAAAAGATTAATGATGGAATGACCCATTTGCGAGAAGAGATTGTCTTCGATGTGTTCTGGCAAAGCTGGATAAGGAGTCAGTAGGGAACATCAAGAAATTCGGTCAATTTAAAAAACTGGAAGAGCAGATCTCAGCCCGCGGCAAGACGCTGAGAATCACACAATTTGCAGTACATTTTATACCTGGTAATCAAAAATGAATTTCAAGATCGATCCAATTACCGCGATATGTGGAAGATGCATCGACTATGACCAAGATAGGGAATAACTAGTTGATTCGTCGCGAGTCGTCAGAAACATAGTAGAGGTGATGTTCCAGGATAATGGAGTAGACTTATTAATTTGCTGCTATACATCCCGTCATCAGTACCTTATTTTCATAAGACCGGCAAGTGAAGGAATGGCACCAGTTGACGATTTTAACATTCAATTCCGGTTATCCATGAGTTCCAAGAGGAGCTTGCATCTAAGGAAGGGTGATGGTACGACATCGTTCACGACATGGGGCGTGAGGCCGGACCTGTTCGGTTAAAATGAACTCGAAAATTTGGCCAATACGCCGAATCGTTTGATGTTTGTTAGCGTCATTGATGTGTTTTAAACACAGCGGCGAGTTGTTTATATTGTTATTTTGGAAATAATTTCTAGGAAGGTCTTTTTATTCATGTATGTGTATTTATGTGGATTCTGATATAAATTCTAGCCTGATTAGCGGAGTTAATTTGATTATATTAGAAAGTTATACTGAACGGAATAAAATAGATAAGTAATCAGTGAATTTAAATTGATTTTAAAAGTAATTATAGAGTAGTGAATATTTCATTATACAATTGGTGATGAGTTAATTATCATATAAGTTGGTTAAGACCAGAGTAAATGTTTGAATAAATTAAACGAGTGAGAGGCAGTGTTTATAAATTCACCGCACCGAAAGAAATAGTATGAATAAATAGGGAAAATATTATAATATAACATTTTCACTTGCAAGTGTAGATTTCGTATAAACATTTATCGTTATCAGCATAAACTAATAGACAAATGAAAGCAATGCTTGATTAATTAATTCGGAATGCGATGAACATGTTAAAAATAAAAACAAATCAATTCACCTTCTTTCAAATGAACGTTGAATGGAGAAAATTAGTTTTTATCAATCGATTGATTGAACGACAAAATACAATTAACTTCATCTAGAAGACGTGCTAATCTAAATTCACGATTCTCAGGTAGAAAAAATAAACGCAAAAACTAATTATTCAATAAATATAGGAAAAGTTAATTTACATTTTAAACACTTTTATATCATCAGCCTGTATCCATACTTTTGTATGTGGCGTTATCGAACTAAGTCAGCATATATTTAATATAATAGTAATGTGTGAACTTAAACTGATACCTTATGGTGACAGGTGAAGTGAACTACAAGTAAATAATGAAGAAAAAAAATCTGATGAAAACTGAACGGCTCCCCTACAACGCACCTAGCATGGCCTCTTCTACTTATGCCTCTACGAGAGTATGGCGTCTAATTAAAAATCGCAGTGACAAGTTTGCACTCGTTCCGGTTCTTACTATTTCCGTTTTAGTTAGATCGTATTTTTAGTATTTGTCATGAAATTAAAAAAAGTACCAAATAAGCTCACGAAATTTTATAATTTATCTGAAATGATAATGTTTCACCTTTTACGACTTTGGTATAAGTAAAAGTGGAAATACATTATTTAAAAGACCCTAACCATATCTCTTGGGTCCATAAACAAATAAAAAAGTACAAAAGTATACAAACTTATCCGTTCAAATGAGCTATTGGGGAAGTGAAACGTTTACGTGAAATTGTACTGAGAAAAAGATTTGAAATATAGACCAATAACTTCTTCTTTATCATAAAAATGCCAAGGTCGCTTTTGTTTGGCTAGTTTTTAAATCTCGATATCATTTTTGATATCAATTCGAAAGAAGCCCTTCAAATATACTTCTGGTTGGGATAAATGCGTTGAATTTTTTTTATACACCTCATATCTTGAACAGTATTGAAACTGAAAATATTAATGTTTTAGAACAAAAGCTATTAGCTGCTATAACACTGCAATATCATTTATAATAATCATTTAATCATGTTTATTGTTCATACTAGAGTTTTTTTGTGTGCAATGTTAATTTGAGATACATCTGTGTGAAATTGATTTAATTTTGAATCACTAGGGTATCACAACTTAGGTCACGAATGTTCCGCTTACGAAAACTTCTCTAAACTGACTTATCGAAATGTAAAGCATTTTGTTACTGTCGTCAGAAGGGAGTAGAAAGTTTGTAACTTTCCTATAGCACAAGGTCGTTCGATAAACTTTTAGACCAACTTATCACTATTTGGCCAACCACGTATTTTTCTTGGAATTGTATGAAACGTGTAGTTCCGAATGAAGATAATCATTTACTTATTTATTGATTATTATTCTATTACGAGTAAGTCCAATAAATGTATCTTTCAGCAGTCGTAAACAATCGTATTATTTTCTGAAAGCTCAATCATGAATTATCTTCTTGTTTATTACTTATTATTTATTATTATTATAGCAATATTAACAACAAAACTAATTCATTTAATTTCATTCTAGTGTATTCCTTTTCTATTCATGATACAAATAGCACGCATAAACATAAAGAGAATATAATTTTCAATAAAACATTGCTAAGTTCTATAATAGTGAATCACCTGTTTGTATTAACAATTTCACATTATATATACACATATAACAAACTAATCTTCACTTATAAATTGTTCATACTAAGAGTATCAATATAGACAAGACAGATTTCAGCATTCCATGAGCTTCTTTGGCACTTTATTCGACTTCAAAAAATGTATTACTGCGTTGTTCATGACATTTACTCGACAGATAAGGCAAACTAAGTCGGCTATAATAGCATTTAATTGGCCATTTATATAATCATTATTACATACTAAATTTTATAAAATATGTATTGAAAATTCAAAATTGAGAAGTGAATTGAGCTGATGCTTTTAGTTTGTCGCAAATAAATATCATTGGATAGTGTTGGACGGTCTGGATAAAATTTTCTCTGTAGATTTTTCGTTATTCTGTCATTTTTGGTACTACATCTCATTTAATGTGAACCATTTTGAAAATTACATCGTAAACTATCTTAATCGATCGTTGTAATTCTCTAAATTCTCCCAAGAATAAAAGAATATAGTTAGTCCGGTAGGTCAAAAATTGTTTAATAAACTCTAGTGATGTACAGATCAAGGCACAAATTATTGGAAATTTTCTGAACTATAACATCATAAAAATCTATTTCACTCTAAAATAAAGAAATTGAGGATCCAATTTTTTTAAAAGTCAGAGAAACATTGTTTATGGGACAAGTTTAGTAAAAATAATGAAATAATATTGTTATAATATGAATATAGATATGTTAATAAGAAACTATACATTTACAATTAATAATTCCGAGATGCTCGATAAACTAAAAGCTGTAGTTTGATAGAAAGTAACAACAAAATTTCGAAAAATTCATTTATTAACGCTTAAGCGAAAAGGATATTTTTGATTTTACATTGATTTTAACAACAAATTGTACAAGACTAAGCCCCACATTAAACAAATTGTCATACAATCATTGGAAGCTTAACTGAACATACTGTTTACAAAACCACTATATAAAAATTTACGATTATCCGATTTTCTATGTGTTTCGTTAACCAAGATATTGTCTTTAGATACTGAAAGAAAATATATGAACATTACCAACCGTTTCAGAAATTCCAACTTATATTAGAAGCCGAGATAAATATGGTACTAACAGAAAGCTACAACGAATTTTGAGTTTGTTAATGATTTGGTGGGTTGTTGAATACACTCTATTAAATGATCCATTTTATCATCTTCATTACACCACTGGATATAACTATAGCATGTTAGCAATTACAATTACGATTATTACAAGTTTTTTGATGTGGCTTTTCTACACCTATTTTTTCATTAGTTGGAATATAAAAAAAATGAAGGTAGAGCAACTTTTTTCTCAAAACGTGTGAGTGAAATTTTAAAAATTTCGACGACGTTGTTTATTAGAGTACAACTTTTTCTCGATAGCAACAAATTGTATGTCGAAATTGTTGATATTCTTGATATGAAAGGAAGATTTAATATTTATTTGATATTATTTTTACTATACTTGCCGCATAAATATATTTTTAAATTAAGGGGATCAAAATTTTCTTTGTAAATCTAGTTTTATGAAATGATATCCTTAAATTTAGACCTTCTACTACGATCAAAAATGATAGTAATATAGTAGAAATAGACTCAAATTTTAAGAGTTTGCTGCTTATAAGCTGCCTTATAAATTTCGCCGAAATTTATCCAAGAATTTAAGAAAATTATATCAAAATATTTTCGATTAGGTACATGATATTCCATCTCTGAAGGAATAGATGTCGTTTTCTCAGCTTTCTCGAACTATGTAGTGAAGTCTATCAATAAATCCTTTCGTAAAAATCTAATGATATACTGACTATGCCAAATCCTAAGCAAATTTTTCTCTTTTCTCAAATCTAGTTGCAACTGTACAGGAACTGATCAAATTAAACCAATCGCGTAATTACATCTATTAGTGGTTGATATCTTCAGGTTAATAAATATAAATCACCTCTACAGGTCGTCTAGATCCTTGGCTTCAATCTTCTCCACTTCAATCCCTTGCTACTTCTCCTTCCTACCTCATCTATATTCCTATATGACTTTTTGTTAGCCATTTTTTCTTTACTTGCCCTCTTCTTCTTCTTCTTCTTCTCCCTCTAGCACCATTACCACAAATCTCTACTGGGACAATTCGGCAATGTGTCCTAATGTTTGTCTTATTTTAGGCTTCCTGTATATCATCATTAGTTCTCTGCTTGTATATCTAATGCAGATAACTTTTGCCATTTTGAAGCCGCTATATTTTTTATTGCGGTTTATTGTTCTTCATATTTCCAGTTTATTCATATCTAACTGCTAGTCTCACAATTATTTCATAAGCTCTGATTGTGACTGCTCTTTTTTCCCCTCAGTATTTTTTATAGTACTCGTGATTCTATTTCTGTATTACCTTTCAGAATGTATTATCTATCTCAATATCTTTTGGCTTTTTAGATGTTGTGGTGACTCCTAGATACCAAAATTGATTTACTTTCCCCAAGTTATATTTTGTCCCAGTTGTTATCCATATGTTGTTTCGCTTTGTTTATTTGTAAGGTTTTCCCTCAACTAGAAATTTACTCATAATCCTTTCCATTTCTCTCTTCGATCTTGTTTGTAACACTAGGTCATTGATATATGCAGTGCATTATGCTTTATGGTGAAAGATAGAGCCTGTTGTTTGCATGTTACTTTGTCTTAATACTCTAATACTAATATTTACAAGAATCAATTGCCACATTTATGACATAAATCTCGTTCCACAATTCACAGAATTATGATTGTCTACTTTACTCATTTATTAATTAATTCTCGATAGAGAATACATATCCTAGATATTTCATTGTTGAACAACTGGCATTTATTAATTTGAATTCTGCTTATTTCAGTTTTTCGTCAAGGCGATACTGGAAAATGCTGGTACGCTGTGATGTCTGGTACATTGGAGGTTCGAATGAATCAACCTGAAACTGATACAAAGGTATGTAAATTTTTAAATACCGCATCGACCTTTATAAATAACTAACTCACCTCTATATTGAGTACAGGTAGTCATTTTAAGAAATTTGAATTGTAAATCCCACTTCTGAAAGAATATTAATTGGGTTTATTTTAAATTAACCAGGAAGCTCTTGAATAATCAAGGTAGTTCTAAAAATATGAGGGAATTTCAAATTAGACGTTTTTATGATGCCTGAGAGTACATACAAGCCGTAAGTTGGAAGAAAAATTTGGATTTTTTTGTGCCAAATTCGAATTTTTCTAATTACCGAAACAAAAATAATATACTGGGTACCATTCACGTAGGAGATTACACTTGTTGAAAATGGTGAGAGTAGAAACGTAGAAAGTTCTTTTAATAAGAAATTTACGTAGCTTCGGATATTTCAACCCTGTTGACTTTCCAACTATTCTATTTTTCAACACAATTCTCTTTTCTTTCCACAAATTTAATCCAACGAGTTTCGGATTTTTTCAAAACATTCAAAAAATATATGTATCTACTTTTTCTGAGGTCGCTTGCCACCAAGCTTTCACGGGAATATAATTTTATGGAAGGAGTCATATTACGTGAGCATAGTGGATAAGAAATAATCGTAATGCAGCTTGGCTTATGTTTCCGCAACAACAGCTAACGAATGAGCGGGTGTGTTCGGCATCCAATATAAAAAATTCCCAAAATATTGTGACCATAACTATATTGACCGAAAAATGGTTTTTACTTTCTTCATAGTATGTTGTTGTGTCATCGACAGGAAAATTCACGAGAGCTACGGTTGAATTCTCAATACAAGGAAGCTTTCGATTAGCTTCAAACAATCGCGGCACCCACAATGCGGACATCTTTTTCATATTTTCATCATCATCTGTGTTCTTTAGACAACTTCTAATAGCAAAGAAACAGTTACAAATCGTTCCATGGAACGGAGCGCTTTCAGAATAATATTCACATAATTTATCTCTGGTTTTGCCAAATGTTTAGTTGCTCAAAAATTTTGTATCGAAAACTTTTTCACTCCATATTCACCTAATAATGAAAAGGGTTTTCTTTATATGAATATTTGTACTAATCTATCTATCTGATTGATGTAAAATTTTTGACAGATGACATCAAAAACATGATGGAAACTACCTACATGATCATTTCCTCTTCAAATTGTCCTCGTATATATAATTGTCATATTGATATCAATAATATTCATGAGTAATATAATTATAAAAATTACAACTAGAAAAATCCGGACTACCTAAAAAATTATAACGAATAATGATGAGGCCCGAATCAGCGCGTTTATAGATACAAAAAGATTATAATGGCCAGGTCCCTTAGAACGAATGGATGACGATAGGCTCTGGAAACCAGTTGCACGGAAGATATCGGAGAGAAAGAAAAAAAGAGGTAGACCAAAAAAATCGATGGAGGAAAGCGGTGGAAGAAGAAAGAGAAACATCTAGAGCTAAAGAGAAAAAGCAAATGACCGAAAGAAATGGAGACAAATTACAAGGCTATGGACCCAAATGGTCTGCATATAAGCCTATATATAAATAGAAGTAATGTGAATAACATTTTAATGAATTTAGTTAATTCAATCTTTAATAATAATGTAATTCATTTGAAAAATTGGAAAATTTTGAAAGTAAAAGTTATAATTATAATTCGTATATTTTAATATATGAATATGTATATTTAGCTCATACATACTCATTCTTGCCAACGTACAAAACAGCTAAACAAAAAATATTCTACGTAAGTGATTTCACGTGACTCGTGGGATTCCTGCTTATCCCGTAAAACATCACTTTCGGAACTTAATACGTAAATTATGCATATAGTACGCGAATATGTTCAGACATGTTGTTGAATGATGAAATATATGTTCGCGTAGAGGAATTATGTACATAAATAATGAATAAGTAGATATATTACAACATACATGAAACAGATTGAGAAAGTAATAATATTTCTTCTTTAACTGTAAACTGTAATTGGTATGATTTCATTTATTGTGCTTATAAATTTCGCTTATTCCATATGTTAACAAGCTTCTATATATTTCAACAGCTACCGAGATGCAACCATCAACAGCATATCTGGACACTTATTACAAACAAACAACGTATATTAGAAACGGGTTTAAAAATAGCAAATTGAACCAAAAAGCAAAAAAATAGAAAACAGTTGAGAAACACTGAGGAACGCGCATTTAGAATTAGTTATACTAAACAGTAATAAATGATATATAATTTGATGAAACAGCAATAATCACAATTAATAAAGAATATAACATTAGTATGAGAATAAAATTATTGATGGGAAAATTGATGTCACTATTATAAAAACATGGGGTGCATCTCAGTAAGCGAAAAAATTATTTGAACTGCCCTCGGACAAGGAATCAGGATGAGATTGGTTACAACACGAAAAATTAGATTAAAAATATCATACAAAGTACCTTCCGGATTTATAATACTGAGGTTTACTTTTTTGTCAGTAATTTCATTCTTATGATAGAATTACTTTTTAATTCTGAATTTGATTATTGCTAAAAGCGCGATTTTAAAATTTTAATCACGTCAATAGTTAAAAGGACCATGAATGCAAATAAATTGTGGAATAACGCATCAATAAAATGATCAAATTGTTCTTTTAATCGTTTTTCATGTTAACAATAACTTTTTCAATCAAACAATAACAATTGTCGTGCATGTGGGTGTTTATATAATGAAACTATACGAAGTTAAACATATAACACAATGATTTATAAGGTTATCGGTAGTAGAGAAATATTTCATTCCATTCATTTTTCGATACACGTTTAATTAAATCATCTATTAAACTATTAAACATATCAATTGTATGTGATCATTGCTCTAAAAAAAAGTATTGTAATGTTTTGTACTGTTATAGTAGAAAGGCAATAACGTTGATCTAATACTCATTGTGTATGTTACGGTAAATGTACACTTTTACCGTGAAATATATACATTTCCCTAAAAGTTAAGTATATGTGAACTGAATATAATGTAAACGTACATTTCCCTGCAAATGTGTACGTTTGCCTTTACGTTTTGGTAAATGTATAATCTTACCTTCATGTTTTAAGAAAAGCTGGAATACAAATAAAGTGAAAGGGTTGTTGCAGTGAAAAAATATTTATTTAAATAAACATAATACAAAAGACCCTAGTAACGAAAATTATTTTAATTACAAAATGTAAATGACAAACAAATCATACTTTTCTTTGCATATTATGTCGTAGACTATGATTCCAATATTCATAAGTACAATTTTCGTCCTAGTTTTTCAGGACCAATATGATCGTAATCGAACAAATAATAATAATAACATATTTTTCTTTATTATAACATTTAAATTTTATAAAACTATGAAGGAACATATAGAAACTTCATAATGAAAACATCGTCACCAATCACAGCTGCAAGAAATTTTCCTTTCGAAAGATTACACATTTTGATAGCTTGACTTTCTAAATTTTCCCTTACTTTCTCTCGAGAATTATCAATTAAAATGCGCACCTTATTAAGAATACTTGCGATTTCGTATTCTGTATGCTCACATTTACCAAAAAGACATGGTAATTGTGAATTCAATGTACATTTCCCTTATTTGAAATTGTTAATGTTAGTTGAATGCACATTACCCAAAAGAGGAGGCAAATGTGCACATTTACCGAAAAATATGTACATTTGCCGCAATATCTACTTTTACCGTAACATATACATTATTTACTGAGGTGACTATCATGCATATGTTTGTTTATCATTGTGACATGGATACTAAAAACAGGCTAACCACGTAAATCATTCTGAATTCTGTTGGTTCTCCAAGAATTCTATATTAATACGAGGACCACTCTGTTTCTTTCGAAATGCCTCTAAGCTAGACTGCATTTACAAATACCACCAATTATAGTAACTGCAGTTAGTTTCTGTAAGACTCGAATGTTGCATTACGTATTTGGTTGTCAACGTTCTTTTTGAGCAAAAATGTGGTAACTCTTGGAGAAAAATCTGTGAAAGTGTATTCAATTTTACATTATTCTCGTTATTATATGGATAAAAATGTTACTTCTCAGGTGTGAACACTTTTACGACTAAGCCAAACTTTCTCCCTAGACCAAATTCGTATTTTCTCCCAAAAAAGTTGTAGTAAAGACTTAAAAAATGATCATACACTTTATTGAGTTTTAAAAATAATAATAAAGCAATAATCAATGAAAGACTTAAGCCTATATGCCCGCCATTTTTAATGTTTGTTCAACCACTTGCTTCTTGTTTTCTACATTTTCATAACTTATATCTGTCATTCTTCAGATGTAATTTGATATTTTAACTGCGCATTGATTCCTGGAACGAGCTTGGTAGTCGACCAGATTGGTGGGCTCGCTGTGGTCGCTCAAGTTTTAAATATGCTCCAAAAATTAGATCAATGAAAAATCGTGAAACAATAGAAATGTTGAAAAAATGATGAATATCGTATTCTTTCTAAAAAAGTAACATATAATGGATGGTTCAAATTCGGAATTTTTGATTAAACGTAACCTCGTTCGTTATTTAGTCAAAGATAATGTACAATCCGCGGAAAAGTATCCATAATCTCTCGAGCGATTCGTTAATGAGTATCTCTCCAAAACTCAATTGTATGAATTCCACCGACGACGGCATGCCAGTTAGAGCGAATGTTACACTGTTATCGAAGAAAGTGTTGTATACCGTGATTTGCAACATGAAAGGTATGTACAACGAGATGTGAATGCTCAGTATTATATTATAAACATGGTGACACCTGTTTACATTTCAAACTGACGCGATATTCCAACCCGTAGTGTGCTATTGCTGAAAAACAATGCCAGACCGCATACAGCTCTGCTTACGATGGACACGTTGAACGATTTGGGTTGGGCAACATTGGAACACTCTTCTTATAGTCCCAATTTGTCCCCATATTTATTTAGTTAATTGAAAGAGGCACTTAGTGGATAGCGAATCGAAAGCAATGCAAAGGTGAAATCCGTCGTGCGCGAATGGTTACGTAACAAGCCGAGAGAAGACTAAGACTATCTGGAAGAGATGTAAAAAAATTTAGCTAATAACATAATTCATAGTTTTATTTAAACTACCCTCATACATATCATTTTTTAAAATTTCTATTCTCCAGATGAGCCGTGTGTGGATCTTTCACATCAGCAAAGTCTATAAAGGTCAATCAAGTTTTTTTCCGTAGCACAAGATTAAGGTTGAAGATCGACATACGAGGATGAGTTAGACGAATCCTCAAATTTTTGAGAACATTAGAATATGTCAAAATATGACTGGCTTTAAGCGTTTAAGTTGTGGAAGCTTCTGCTAAAAACTTGTAGGTGGTGATGACTTTGAACATTTTCCTAAAAAGACTGCATTTTTCTTGTATCTCAAGATATATTACCTTGCCTAAGTATTCTGAAAGCTTTTTTATTACACAATGCGATGAAACAGTTTTTACGTTTTCACGAAATTTATAATTCTATCCCCTTTACATATAAAATTGGGACTCACGAGCACTGTGAATCAGAAATAATAGCACTTTCCATTGTACGCAAAATAAGAGAAATTGTTGTATGTACGACAAAAGATGAGTTATAACCCTTGGGTTTCCCTGTATAAAATGATTAATGCTAATGATAATCTAGCAATAATTATATTTGATGAAATCCCCAGATATCATCTACAGATAGCAACTAATTAGAAGTTCATTACTTGAGATATTCTACACTATTAATTTCTCGTAAATAGGTAGGAAGTTAATTCTCGGTCACCTCGGAAACTTTAAAATCGAGTTAGCTACCAATTTATCTGTGTTAAGTTAAATTTATGGGGGCTTTGATACACAGGCACACCAAAACATGAATATGGAATTTCGCATAATGGAACATAAATTACAGAGCTAGAGAAATGCCATTAGTAAATTGTCTTAGACACTTGTTTGAAAGTGATTTTTTAGTGAAAGGTAGATGCAACTTTGTTTTCAGTTAATCGGCTAGCTGCTTCAATTTATAAACAATTTTTATACTAAGACATATGACCTTATGATAGTTTATTGAAAATGTCATTATCTGAGCAAAAATATTTCAAACTAATATACAAACAAATAAAACTACGAAGAAAAGTATGACTCTAAAACACCACTTTGTTTACCTCCTTGTCAGAATTGATCTTCAGCATTGGTTGATTCTTATTATCATGCTTACGCCTTTCTTTATGGGAAAGCTCGAAGAGTTTTCGCCAAAAAATTTGATTCGAATATTATATCCAACGAAATAGCGTATCAAATATATTTTCAACTACTTCTACACCAACATCACCAAAACCACTGGAATGTTGTTAGATCTATTGTGGTCCTCCCTTTTCCAGCCTTATCCTCCTCTGTAATACTTTGCCAATTGCATTCCTATGCCTACTATGTTCGTTAAATTATCACATTAACGTAGAATGTGCTCTGCTGTATCTTCCTTTGATTAGCACAATAGACTTAAGAGCTCTATCAACAATACGACCACCTACCAATATTCATTTAAAAACCGACAAGAGTTTTGACTGTTTTAATTTTTTCACTTATCAGGTATGTTGTGAGTTTTTACAACGTAACCATTTTACTTGTCTTTGAGCTGGTACTCCACCACAGAGGGGTTCCGATCCAACGAAGGACATTGACGTAGCTTGTTTATCAATTTTATCTGCTTTTCTGTTAGTTTCGTAACCTTCATACTTCCATATCCAAGCTACCGTAACTTTACTACTGTCACCTGGCATGTTTAGGGCTCACACATAATCTCATACTAACTTTGAGTTTATTTCTACAGAAATATGTGCTCTTACCACAACATGGCTGTCTGTGAAGTGGTTTCTTGTGCTCAGCTAGGCTTTCTAGGAATGTTATACCTTGTGTTAATTCCTGCTTTTACACAGTCGAACTCTCTTCTTAATATAATTATTTTACGAGTAAATTTATTGTCAATGTTGTATCTTGTTACTACTGTATCAATTCCTATAGTCCGCAATATGCGTCTAGCTTATAAGTTATTAACTGAAGAAAAGGCAGTTTTTTCCATTGCTGATTCCCTTTTTTATTATCATATGGTAGCTTATGAACACCAGTACCAGTTTTTCGAACCCTCTTCCTGGATATTTTTGACCAAAACTTTGGCTATTAGTCTGTTCCCAATTCTCCTCGATATATTTCAACAAACTATGATACTGATTCGAAATAATCATAAATATTAGCGATTTTTTCGTATGACTGAAGTATTTACAATCTCTATTTATTCCACTATACTTATATTAGGCTCAGTGAAGACAATAATAACTAGCTAGAGCAATAGAAAATTTCTACCATATTTTAACCGCTTTTGAAAATACTGGATGACTTATACCGTTAGTTCTTATGCACGAAATTTTATTTAGAACGTGAATCAAAATAAATTATAGTTATATTCGTAATTCGCATAAAAATTATGTCGACGATGAATTTCCTTCATTTTTTCAACTAAATATGGAATGGAGTTGCAATATAGGTACTACATATTCACGTGATCAAACCATAAGTATCAAGTAGAGACGTCGTATTCAATATTCAAATCATGAAATGATTTCCTATGTTTCCATATTTTCTACACAAATAAAAATAATATTTCGCTATATAATGTTAATACGGAAAGATTTTTGACATCAATTCACAGGTATTAATTTCCCTGGGAATGGAAGACGAGAGAAAGAAATTTTCTATTTCGTTGATATGCATTATTCAACGCTTCTGGGATGAGTTTCAAAAGTTGTTTGAGAATACTTCATAATTTAATGACTGAGTGAATAACTATAATTTAACCTCGGTATTATTATTTGAATTTAGAAAATATTGAACCACATAATATTCATAATATAGAGATAAAGTCAAGTAGTATTTCAGAAGGCTATACATTCTTTAACAATCAACTATTTTGGTAATAAAATTTTCATTGGTCATTTATATCTGTTCAAACGTGTGTTTCGGTGACTTCGAAATCTATATTAAAACCAAGCATCTGAGAAGGTAATGTAAGTAAAACTGTTTTAGCATATTAGAAATAAGTCTTATAGATAAAGATAATTGCTGGTTAATAATAAAAATGAGGTTGCTTTTGAAACCTATTTTTAGATATGAAATAGAAAATCTATGAAGAAACATCTATCAATATGGAAAAGCCGAAAAATTTGCACCCAAAAGTGATGTACGCAACATTTTATAAATGATGAGAATGAGAGTATCACAAGTATCAAGAAACAATAACTTATTGAAAGGTTTTCCAAATATATAATCATTAATGTGAAAAATGAAATGTACTACAGAAGGGATGCAATTCTTACTAATAGATATTTGATATTAATGTAGGATCATCGATATAGGAGGAATATTCAACACAAACGTTATGAGAGTCTATTTGAGATTTTTGGAAAATGTATCCTTATTATGATTTTTCTCAGAACCATCTCATCTTTTACATAAAACAGATATCTCATTATTTATTAAATAGATTAAGAAATTATCAATACGTTAAAAACGTATAATTGTATATCAGAAAAACATATATTTAATTATAAAAATTTGAGAAAACATAATCAAATACAAGAAATAACATTTGTAGATATAATTCACATACGTAGAAACCAGGAAGCTTTCAATAATAAAAAAGATCTAAATAATTTGAGTTAAATTTATTATTCTATTTTATGAATTTCAATGTGGTTGAAGCAAATTGTATTCATGTGGTGGTGATTTATTAATTGATTCAATTACTCAATTTGTCAATGTCGAATTATATTTTGATAAAGACCGAAATTAGATCGAAATGTCCAGGGTATCATCCATAAAAGAAGCCATTAATAATTACGAGACACAAAATCAAGCGATTAATCAGCAAAAACATGAAAAAAGTTGTGAAAATTGGAAAATTGTATAAATAAAAAAATTAAGATAATATTTAGATATATTAAAGTATCAGTATCAGTAACATTTATGTGGTTGTAGATGAAACCACCAAAATTTGAAATATTACATGAAATCTAATTATTATAGTGCTGTGGCGTTCTTTATATGCTCGTAGAATATTCATATACAAATATATTAATGAAGAGGAGGGATCAACATCATACTTTCTCATGTATTTAAATGTAACACGAAAATCTACCTTTAGAGAAATTCCACGTTTAATACCTGTTCGTTTTACACTGAATTATTTTGAGAACGGTATGGTAATTAGTAAAACTAATCCTGTAGGGAGTGACCTAATGGAAAATACCCACTAATCTATTGAAACTGTTTTTATTTGAATAAATACAGATAATTGATATTAGTTATAATATATATGTTTCAAAATTAGTTACTTTTAATAATTTTTAAAAGACATAAAAATTGACGTTTCGACTAATTTTAAGTCTATATCAAAATATGATATATTTTCATTTATATCTTTTTTGTTCTTACGAATGTGAACCATTTCTAAAAATTATCTTCTTTGTGTATCAGATTTCGTTCCAAGGATTTTTGAATCTCTATAATTGAAATTATGGTTTTTTGATATTTCGTGGTTCATTGGTTTATCATATTGATAACCTTTTAGTCTATTCTCTAAATACTGAGAAATCTACCCTATCTAAACAGTAATTTTATATATCAAATGCCTTGTACTGATTTTGACGCTATCTACGGAATAATAAATTAAAGAAATTCTGGACGTTTCGCCATTATCAAGAGAGGGGTGGTGATAGGACGGTTATTCGTTCACTGGTAAGAGGTGATCCGATTCCATGGTTTCAATCTGCTTGCTCCGCGCAACGAATCACCTCTTTTTGGTTGATTACAAGACTTCAATCTGACTACTACTTGGAATTTCAAGAAATCAAAAGATGAAACAAAAAAATATGAAATGATTAAAACAGAGAGAAGATGCTAAGCATATTATTTTTATTTCTATTGTATTCATATATTTTTTGTTTAAGTTTTCTCCGTGATATTTCAAGGAGTAGGCAGATTGAGACCTTAGAATTAACGAATAACCACTATAACCTCACCCTTTTTATTGATAATGGCTTCAAAGTCGGAGACGGAATGTCGAGAATTTTCAAAATTCCAACTCTAATCAATGACAATATATATATGAAGGTCGAAATATAATGTAAAAATATAAATATTTTCCATCTAAATGAGGATACTGAAAATAACTTACATACTTAATTAAACAAGAATTACGGTATAATACATTTTTCATAAAATGTAAACTCATTTGAATCAAAAAACAAATTTTAAAATGACAATTAGACATAAATATTGTGTTTATTGATTTTGGCTGCTATTCAATTGGATTTTTTTATTGAAATCTATCGAATAGAAGATTATGTTATATTAGATCGTAATGGATGACAGTGACTTTGATATCAGACGAGATTTGGCGTCTAATAATGCTAATTATAACAATAATATATTAACTATTCATATACCTTGCGAACGCGTTATTTTTAATATTTTATTTAATATATTGATATAAATCTTCTAAAGTTTCAATAATTGTGAATTATTACAGAAATTCCTGTTTTTAGAAACAACAATAGAAAAAAAATAGTTGAATAAACTCAGTATAAACTATGTATATCTCGTAGATTCTAAAAAAAAAATTCAACGATATCCTTAACGACAAAACCTTTCAAAATTCGACGTCGTTTCTATAGAATTTTAATTCACAAAGACAATTGAATAGCAATCAAAATCTATAAACTCCATATTTATGAAGTATATAGTAACTAAGGGTTGTGTTGCATCATATATCAATAGGAATGAACCTGTCGATTCATTCTCACTTATTATTATATGTGGTTAATGTTTTGAAGCTCAGTATTATGAATATTATATTATAATAAAGTCACGTCATACTACCAACAGAAACTTTCTCATATTAGATTGATGACCTCTAGCTATAACATATTATAGCGCCCACTCCGATGTTATAGAAAAAGACGTCCTTCATAAACCAACGTCTCACCCTCATAATTTTTCATCGTCTTGTCTTATAATAAATAATTTTGCTTCTCCGAATTTTCTGCACTATATAACATAAGCCACTCCAATAAAAAGACAAAGTAAAAATCCGTAAATGAATTATTGAAATCTTTATCTTTTATTTCCCACTTTTCTCCTTGTTTTTCATATCCATTCCTGACCATCTGTTGTGTTTGACGGTGCAAGAATAATATTAAAATAATATCAAATAATCGTGAAATATATGTGAGCGCACTGCGGATATTTTTCACAACGAATAGCAGTTTTCAAATGTGTTGCAGGAATAACGTAGTGTTTGTTTAATGGAATGAATGTACTTCATCAACGTGTTGAAAGTTTCCATGAAGCACATTTAAAGACCATTTAAACTCTGAATGCATCGGCGGTACAAGGTTTGTGGATGTACAACAATGTAATACGTAAATGAGCGGCGATTCTAAACTAATAATTTAGACAAAATGCATGTTGACAGTTGTTAAGAATCGCTAAAATAATGATTTAATTTAATAATATAGTATACAGAGATAAAGATAAAGCACCTATTTTGAAATAATAAGCTCGATTGAATTCCACTCCACTTGTTAGTGTTCCCATAGATTGCTCCGTTTACCGGATATTTTGTAGTAACTTTATTGAGGAATACCTTTGTTCTAACAAACACAATCTTTATCAATGGAATTAGCATTTATCAAATAGGGCAAATTATGCAGATTATGATAGAAAACATACTCCTCATTTGCTCAACAAACCTTAGAAGATTGATGAATTCACTTAGCTTAGAACAGCTTAATTAATAAAGGCAACACATAAGGGATGCCCCTGTAAAGATGGGAGGAGCCCGGGAGTTAGAAAAAAATGTGAACCGCGTTTACAACTTAATTATATTCTCCACTAAGTAACCCACAGCCCACGGACCAAAAGTAAAGACAAGATACGGGACATTTCGCCATACTGGATTAATATTTTCTCACCATGACTCTCTACCAATACAGATAAGAGAAGATAGGGTTTACTGGTGCAAGTGGTAGTGGCGCGATCCATAACACTTCAGAAGGGAACGCAACTGGGTCTACCTACGTAACATAATATAGTAAAATCCGTTAATATTTACCCTTTATATAGATACATTCAGCAATCAATATCTAAAATAGTACTATTCCATAGTTCAATTCGATTTTATTTTCTATTTTTTATATTATTTTATTTAAAAGAATTTATGAATTTAATTTCATGTGGCCGTGTGTATTTTCTTTTTAATGGGAAAGACACAAGAGATTGGTTATATTTTAAAACTATAACTCAAGTTTGTTTATTTATTAGAATAGTTTTGTTCCATCTACTTGTTATTGTCATCCGTATTCCCGTGTTTTAATCAATATTTTTCACATCTTTCCAGCTGTTATACATAGTTCAAAAATGTGAATGTTATTGCTAAGACGCAACACCATTACTAAACACTAACCGATAAACTAGCAATAAATGCTAGACGTAATTGAGAGCTGCAAGCCCCAGTCTTCTTTCTATATTCCTCATATTACAGAATTTACTATATAACAATTTGAATTCGTTGTGGTATTTTTTCTTGAATATTTACTTCTGTTCTTATAAAAAGCTAGTAGCGTCCAAATTAATTGTTCACTCTCCGTGAGTATCATTTGTATATATAAGGCGGGTTCACACGGAGTCGTAAACTGGGCGAGAATAGTACTATTAAGAGATTTAGTCGTGATCACTAGCGTTTCTATCGTATATACACGTATTTGTTTCGATTTTTGTACGAGTGAAATAATAAAATTTACTATAATTCATCAATTAAATAAATTCATACATTTTATTTATATATAATAATAATTAATAACATTTCCTACGTCAGAGAAATTTAGACTTGGATCCATTCTAAAAAAGATTCTGTAGCCACTTCGATTTTCCAAAGATAGTTCTCGACATATATTATTAGTGGCACCAAGAGTATTTCATTTTCGTATCCAATCTCGGACGTACACACGTTTCTTTTTTTAACATTTTTCAATCGTTGTAATTCATTAATTAAAAGTTCACACACAATTATCCATGCTTATCCATGTTTAAACACAATAAAAACACAAATAAATAAAAAAACGTACCATGAACAATTAGATGTTAGCGGCGGTTTAGTCTAATTTACTTTTAAAGTATTAACCGATGAAAAAAGAGGTTTACTCGTAATACTGATATATAACCTTAAGATAAAACTCCCTTTCAAAGCGACACCTTGTTATTCTCTCTTATGATCAATGATCGAATCATCATAGATATTTTATGTACTAGAGAATATTTTCATTCTATGAAAAAATCTGCCATCCCCTTTTTTCATTATCGAAAGTTTCTGAAAAAGTGTGGTATACGAGCATCTTTTTAAAAATATCAAATTTGAAAGAAGTATCAGCAATATATTGTTACGAGCAAGTTTGCGAAATGGTTCCGTAGGCCGGTCCTGTCCAGCTAAAACGGAATTTTAAGATTTGGTGAAGGCGCATATTGCGGAATTCGTTTTATATTCGAGTGTAAACAATGTCTTATAGCGACCGGTGAATTTACACTGTTTATTTTGAATGATTTTCATGAAGGTCTATTCATTTATTTGTTTTGTTTCCTTTTGAGATAGGTACATAGGTACATAATGTAGCGCAGTTGGTTTAGTTATAAATAAATAGCCGTAGTGAAAAGAACGAATTAGTAATAATCACAGAAATTGTTTAAGTGGTATTTATAAGTAAATAATTATAAGTTAATTGTATTGTCTAGTGTGTAAATAAATTAACAAGTGAGAGACAGTGTTTATTAATTCGCCCCATAAAAAGAAAGAGTGTAAATAAATACGAAAAACATTAAATATTTTCCATTTTTCGTACCTTGAACACTCTTTTGGAGTATTTTATTGAGTCAGTCTAGTCAGTTGTAATGTCTTGTATTTCTCAGTTTTCTAACCTTTCCAGTCCTAATCAGTTCGTAATTTATATTCGCATTTTCTGATTCCCAGGGCTTATCCTGTCTTTTTATAATGCCGTTCATAACAAATATTTGAGATATCATAAAAACAGGAATAGTAAAGCTGTTATTGAATATTTTTCAAATATTCGCAGTGTCACTTTATACTATTTACCGAATCCAACATTTTTTTCTAAATATAACGGTCAAGGTTACCAGCATCTCCATAAAATAATATTTATTAATAATTTAAAGTTATATAGAAAATTTGCACGATTTCTCCTTGAAATAATTGTTCTTATAAAACTACGTAATACTATGCTCCTCATAAATTGGATTTCTCACAAGGAAAAGCAGACTCGAAACTTCGAAACAATACATTCATTATTATCTGAAACTATTAAATTATACAGTGTGGCTGTTTAAAAATTAAGTTATTCGTAATGGTCTAGCGATGCTGATCAAATAAAAAATATAAATAATATGTAAATAGTTTTCCTCTCAAATACGATGGGCATCCAAAAAAAGAAAAACTATTTTATGTCTTTAGAAAGTGAAAAAATAACTCTTACCGAAACAAGTGCAGCTATAGCTATGTTTCAGCTATTTTTCATTATAGCCACTACTAGAATTGAAACATGACTCTTATCGTGAGATCAACTTTTGTATCTCGCTGTTGTAGAACTCTATCGTATGTCATCAGCTTCTCGATGTTGTCAAAACTCTCATCGGAGGACATCAATTTCATTAGGTGAAAGAAAACTTTAGAACCACAAAAAGCAGTTTTGTAGATTTGATGATCAAAAGACTATCAACCAAATTCTGTGGAATCTGCTGCTGTACATCAAGCCGTATGCAAACGAATATGACAGGCTTTATGTATTGAAGAATCTTATCACCGATCGATTCTCGCAGGCAGTTGGAGAAGAAATGAGTGCTCCCATTTCGGGTTACTGCTACCACGCTACTGGCACGAAGCGGAACATATACATACATATACATACATATACATACATATACATACATATACATACATAAACATACATATACATACATATACATACATATACATACATATACATACATATACATACATATACATACATAAACATACATATACATACATATACATACATATACATACATATACATACATAAACATACATATACATACATATACATACATATACATACATATACATATCTTCAAGAAAAGCATTGCGAGACCTTTCTGAGAGTGCCTCGTAAATAAATAGATTGAAACAGTTTTCATGGGTCCAATTCTACTTCTGTCCTCTCACTATAAAGTATGATGCAAATAAAAGTGATAAATTCATTATTTCGTAAGCCGCTTTTCAAGAAAAAATCCTGAAACCTGTCGATTTTTATTTTTAAACAAGCTTATCATAAGGATACCTTTTTATTTTTGATGTCATCTACGTAAGCGCGATCACTTGATCGCTAAATTTTTAATTGGAAATGTGGATGTTGTAATACCTTAGTTGAAAGGTCTTTTAAATACCTATTCAGCCATATCAATATATCTGAGTAAATATGTTTGTATTTGTATCAATAAATTTTTATTATTAAAATAAATTGTATAATTCATTGAAAACAACGAAACCTAAATTAAGTGCTCAATTCGTTCATCTTCACCCTCCGATCTGATACTTTTTCCCAAATTACAACGTTTCCATTAGAACTTTGTTCGGGATGAGGCTTTTGTGAAAAAAAATCAGAGCTTTGTATATTTTTAGCGTTCTTTTCTATTATGTATTGACATTAGGGCATTGTTTAGAAAATACAGACAGTTTCATCCGTTTTTATCTCTCATTTGAAAAAATCTCTTAAATGATTTTGTGATTTTCTGTTAATGTATGTTCTATTTTTCAAATCAATTTAAAAATGATTGTTAATTAATATACGAAAATAATGTAATAATAATGTGAAAAAAACATTAATATTATAAACCACCTCGTTGGTAGGAGTAGCATATTAATTGGTGCAAATCCGATTTGTTCTACTTCTTTGAGAGCTCTTTTAAAAAGGTCTATTTGATTTGAATACGCTCACCTTGTACGAGAGAGTAACGAAGAATCACTTGTTAATATTATAATTCAGTCTATTCTCCGCCATGTAGAATAAACACAGTAAAACTAGTTCGGTACGTTGTTTGCATAAACCGATATTGTTTAATAAGCAGCAATGTCGCTCTGTACACTTTTTTGGATTACAATTTTATAAAATTGTAACAAAAATGATTCGTGTTTATAATTTCCTAAATTGTGTAATCTTATTATTCGATTTGATTCGGTTTAATATATATAAAAATGTTCATCTTCTGTAAGTGGTTAAGTGAAAATTAGAGGTGGATGTATACAGATTATGGATATAAAATATTAAGAAAAGTGAATATCAACATAATTATATCAAAATAGTAAGTGGTGTAGATCTGAACTGGAAAATTTTCATATTAATATTATCATTAATCGATGGAATACATTTTTATTCCTGATATATTTTTCAGTAATAAAAGGCGCATAATCGGTAGGGAAGATAAATGAATTAGAGAAACTAATTGTTCTTTGCGACTGTTTCGCCAAAAAAGCAAAGTCGCGAAATTGCATCTAGAAAATTCCAAAATTAGGTGTCAAGTTCAAAAATTAGGTGCTCTGTAATTTTCATATCAACGGAATACTCAAAGTTGCGGTGCTAGGAAAACGTGATGCTAGCAACGCAATGAAAATAATTACAATACATTGATTGTTGATGTAATAAAATAAGGTGCTTATTAGGTGCTCAGGAGTCAATATCGTGGAAATCCCCAAATAATTAATAAACGTGTTAATTTCCATGAAATAACGATTCTAAAAATCAGGTATCTCTAAAATTAAGATCAATACTCAATAAAGTAACGACTAAGCAGGAACATTAGATGCTTGTAGGAAATTTGGATGGCGAAAATCATATGTAATTGATACTACTATAAAAAAGACAAAATATAAAATAAATTTTTGAAATGCTGAATATTTAGGTGTAAGAAAACATTGCAATACATTCAACTTTATGGGTGATAAAAGCCATAGAGTCGCCATGAGTTTTGTGAAATGTTCAGAGGAAGATCTTCGAAACTGTTAGAGAATGAGGTGCTAATTAAGTGCTCACTAAATAATTAAAAGACAGTCGAGAAATATCATTTCTACAGTGGTTGGAAACCTGGAAACCACCATGCCTGATGTACTAAGTCCTATTAGGTTTTTTCCATTTTGTAAACTGACATAAAATGGAGTGCTAATTAAGTACTCACTAAATAATTAGGAGACAGATCAGAAGTATCGTTTCTATAGTGTTTGGAGACCTTAAAACCACCATGCTTGATGTACTTAGTCCTAATAGGATATTTCCATTTAAAAACTGATAAAAAGTTAGGTGCTTATTAATTGCTCACTGAATCATCGGGAGACTCAAATATTCACCATTTTAAAAATTCATTTTATATTTTGCATTTTTTATAATAGTATCAGGTACCCTGAATTTTTCTTCACAAGCACCTAATTAGCATCTAATGTTCCTGCTTATTTGATACCTGATTGAGTATTGATCTTAATTTTAGAGATACCTGAGATACCTTTAGATTCGTTATCTCACGGAAATTAACTCGTTTATCAATAACTTCACGATATTACCTCTTCAGCACCTAATAAACACCTTATTTTATTACCTCAACAATTAATGTATTGTAATTATTTTCATTGCGTTTCTTCACGTTTTTCTAGCACCGCAACTTTGATTATTTCGTTGATGTGAAAATTAAAGAGCACCTAATTTTTGAACTTAGCACCTAAAAAGCACCTAATTTTGGCATTTTCTAAATGCAATTACCTGACTTTGCGTTGCTAGCGAGATGGAACTCTTATAAAGATCTATTTATTATGACTAATCTTAGGAATGTCAACATTCCTATAGTTCATATTTGAAAAATATGGCATGAGAAGAACGGACCGTATAGTTCATTTTGAGACATTTGACTTATATACCTTCTGTATTCATCTGTTTTATTTTCAGTTACTTTTGACAGCTTTGACAATTATCGGGGCAATGTTCACATTTCCATTAAACCATATTTCACTCGGCTTCTCTTTGAGCTTCTTATATAATCTGGCGTCCACTTATTATTCTCCGCTATGTTCCTTCAGTGTGTTCGTTTGTTTATAATTGTTCTTGTAAGACTTTTTTATTTTATTATTTTTTTTAAACACATGTATACTATTTTTTTAATATCTCTAGTTTACAAAAAGAAGATGTAAATGTACTACATAAAGTCTTGATACGCTTTTATTAGTGTGGTGTGCGTATTGAAATGTCTGTTGCACTTTAAACTACAAGGCAACTGTATGCCAATTGCTTATTTATGAATCTGAATAGCATAAAGAAGAGAAGATGACAAGAATCAATAGAATTTATATTAATGTTTAGTTGACTTTTGGTCTTCTCGATATCCACATGTTCATGCAGGCTGGGCTCTATTAGGCCGCACACATAGATCAAGCAGGTTGCCTGCTTACTGGTAACCGCAGATTAGCGCCGATAATATAGGTAGCTCGTCAATAGTTACGGACAAAGATGAAACTTGTAACAAGCGTGAACCGGCACCGACGAATTTACTGGAATGAATTTTAAGTTCTTAGTTGTTTGTTGTCGTTGCCGGACGTGGTCAAATGATTGTTAAATAATGATGGATAGTGAACTTTTGATCGCTGCAAAGAAAAACTTTAGACTGGAATGTTTTTTCCCTGTATTTGGTTTGCTGCCCCATGTGCGTAAAATACCAGCAAACCATAGACTGTCATTTAGAGGACGCGTGCAGGAGCTTGTTGCGTATGAACAGGGTCGTTTTCTTACATCAACACCTCAAGTTTCTTCCTACTCTGGCAGTTCATATGTTTCTTTATCCACTTATGCTGCATCAGTTTCACATTCACACATTCAACAGTGGGTACATTCCATGATACAGAATTGTGAATTAAAAAGAACGTGCCATATTCTGCTACTATATAATATTTTTTCCCTTGCAAAACTGACTATACCTATGTGACTAATAAGTTCATGTCGACTGTTGTTCTCTTGGATCATATTATAATTTTGTATTCTTATAACTAAAGATTTTACTCATCTGTTTGAGCCAGCTTCAACACGTTTTTGTTAAGCAATATTCAACTTTTCCTTAGACATAATTAAATATTTCTAATATCATCCTCATGCTTATCTTGCTCTAAAGTCGAGAAGAGATGATGATATTCTCTATAAACTGCTCGATCATGATTCACTGGATGTATTCTGTGCCTGGCTCTTTGTATTCGTAACAAAACATTTTCCAATAGCACAAACTCTTAATCTGACTATGAACTCAACATCCGGACTCCATGAAATCGATTTTGTCACTGACAGGCAATCAGCGTCGTTTATGCATGCACCAGAAGAAAAACCGGCGCCAGTTTTCAGAGCCTACTGATTTCTTTATGTATACGGCTTCCTTGACTTAATTAATTTATCTAGAGCTGGTTACGCAATTCTAAGGAAACAACATCGCTAAATCGCTAATGTCTTGTATGCAATTTTTTAATCTATTCATTTTGGTGCAATAATGATGGATAATGGAAATTTGGAATTTTAAGGTTGCGTGCTTAGGTCTGGGCCAGTGGGATTGGTAAATTGGTATGGATAGTAGATATTTCATCATTATTATGTGCATAGTTCTAATTTTTTTAAGTGAAGAATTCCAACAACGTACCAATGTATATGATTATCAAAATTTTCAGAATTAACCATTTTTTTCATTACAACATTAGAATATCAAATACAAAATATTTACAATAATTTACTTCTAGACCCCGGGTATCTGAAATAATATCTCCAAGTTTTGATAAGCTAACAATAAAAGCTTGCTTCTTAGATTATAAAATTATCATTGATTATGTTACGTCCCAAGCACGATCTTGTACGGAGTCGAGCTTCGTACAATGTATTTGTACGAAGTCCGATCTGTACAAGCCATTTTGTACGAAGCCGAGATTGGCGGACTTCGGACAGAGATGATTGTACGAAGTCGACTCTGTACAACGATGGTTGTACGGAGTCGGAGCATCGATACTCACTCGGTAATGAGCGCGCTATTAAGATGTTAGTAAACACAAACGTAGTTATTGTGATTGAAAGTATGTTCTCTGGCTAGTTGGCTACCATCTATTGTTAGGTTAGGTTAGGTTAGGTTAGGTTGCGTATACTACTTCGGAATAAAGCGCTCATTGCCGAGTGAGTATCGATGCTCCGACTCCGTACAACCAGCGTTGTACAGAGTCGACTTCGTACAATCATCTCTGTCCGAAGTCCGCCAATCGCGGCTTCGTACAAAATGGCTTGTACAGATCGGACTTCGTACAAATACATTGTACGAAGCTCGACTCCGTACAAGATCGGGCTTGGGACGTAACAATTACAATATTATCAATTATTTTTCATGTCACACGTTCCTTAATTATGATGCCCAACTATTCGAACTTCTCGACTCCTTTCTTCTTATATCCCAATACATTTGATCATATTTACATGATCTACTAGACTATCAAATATTCATGTTTAGTTATATAAATGATTCGCAAAATAAATAACATATATTCAGCTAATTCAGCTAATTTAGGAATTCATTTTCTTCTACTACTCAACTTGTATTTTTGTAAATTCACATAGCCATCGATCGAAAGCACTAAGTTTTGCGGTCTTTTCTGTTATTCGTTTGTATTTATCTAGAGAATTGTTTTTGAATAAATAATGGCCTGTCCTCCCCTTAAGAGCCGTTAATATTCAGGATAAACTTGGAAACAAAATGTTTGAGTAAAATAAAGCATTTTGAATTCATCTGAATTCATTATAATCCAGATAATTGAAAAATATTCAACTAACTTTTTGATACTTGAAGTGTTATTTAATTCGTAACGTGTGTAAGAAACGAACGGCAATATATACGAGGTATATCCACAATGTAACTCCGTTTTTATTTCTACCGGCGGTAGCACTACAATCGCAGTTTCAAGTTACTCCGACTAAATCTGAGAATGGATGTCATCTTCACCTGAGGGAGTGTACGTCATCTTCAGATCATTGTTGCTGACTTGTTGTTTGTAGTATTTCTTTATGTTATTAGCTTTAATTGGACAAAATGCTGTGAGTTATTCAATGATTATTGGATGGGCCATACAGTTCAATTAAGAACGATATGGTTTTTGGTTACTGATGTACTGGTTTACGCAATTGAAAAGAAATTCAAATGAAACGGTAAGGTTGCAATAAGTGCTCTTGCTATAGAATTTCTGCAAATCTCACCATCATTAATTAGTGAAATTTAAAACTAAATTTTCGAGAAATTTACTTTACTCACATAGGATACCAAAAATTCTCACTGAACAATACAAAAAATAACGGATCGGCTTCAACTATTGACATACTTTGAGGAAGACGGTGATTATTTTCTTTCCCGTATAGTCACAGGGGATGAAACTCTTCTGACACCTCAGAAACTAAAAGACAATCGATGGAATGGAGGCACACTTCGTGCACCGTTTTTGATATAATAAAGAGATTTCGCTGATTGATTTCCTTACTACGAACCATTGAAAAATTGCACCACGCAATATAGAACAGGCGCCAGCAATTATTGTTAAAAGTTACTACGATAGAGCCCGACCTTACATTGTGAACATAACATTTCCTTCAGGAATTTCGCTGGGATGTTTTTAATCATCATCCGTACAACTACTCCAACCTCCTTCTTAGCAACTTTCATCTCTTACACTTAAAATCTTTTCTTTCCATCTTGAACGATGATGACGAGCTGAAAGAATATGTTACTACACGTTTGAAAACATGGCGGCAATCTTCTAAGAAGAAGCCATACAAAAGTTTGTGTTACGCTATGATAAGTACCTGAAAAAATTCGGAAGCTATGTAAAAAATAGTTTAATAGTTGCCGATATTTGTACATGTGTATTATAACTGTACACATTTTATTTTATATAACGAAACGGAGCTTACTTTGTGGTTATACCTCGTATTTGTCTGAATAGAACTATTTGGTACGATATTTTGGAGCAAACAGTCGTTTAGTTCGAGCACTGTTACTGAGACAACCTTTTTATGTACATGAGTTAGATATGATCAGAATTCATTACAATACCAGATACTACAAAGAAAATCAAAATTATCACAATTTGAAGCAAGTACTTTAGTCTTTTATTAGGATTGACGGGAGTTGATATTGATTTTAAAAGCAAATTTCGATGTCGATAGATACATTCCGCAAGCACTTCCAAAACAATCACATGTCGAAGTTTATTTGAACTTTCCATTACTGTTAGCTATTGGAATACATGTAGTTTAGGATACACCAGGCTAAACTTTGAATTGTCTGTGACTCGAAAAGTTTAATACTCTCAACTGCCACAAACGGGTTCAATAATCCGCAAAGTTTATTCTAGCGAATAAATCGACGTGATAGTTCGAATAACCTTTATTTGAAATAAAGTAGAATTAGAAATGTAAAAATTGAACTAGATTAGGACGGTCCAAGTTTAAGCTTGAATTCAAGTCCATCTAAAATAAAAAACCACCAATAGAATTTTGCTTATTACATCATTTTAAACGTAAATATACTTATCAGACGTTAAATTGTAGATGTCTTTCTAAATGTAATAAAGGAAAGGTATAATACGGTTTATCTCCGGAAAATACGTATAAAAGTATAATAAATTCATTTTTACAATAATTCAGTTATTTGAATATGGTCTCCTTCAAAGTTCTCTCTTTGAGAAGAGATGCACTTCTTTCTATTGTTGATAACTTTGCTGAAAGTCTTAAGTTGCGTTGCCGTGTCGTTTTTGCCTTGATGGCTTCCAAATCTCTCAAGTAACGACATCGAAACACCATTTTGCATTTTGGAAACAAGAAGAAGTTACAAGGGGTTGAATCAAATCAAAAATCAATCAAAATCAAAAACCCACGCACAACGAGCGATTTGTGAGTAGGCGCAGTGTCGTGATAAGGGATCCACCTGCACCCTTGTGCCAAACTCGAGCTACACTAGCTCTGAGACGTCTCAAAATTTCAACGTAAAAATTTCCGTTCACTGTCTGACCGGGAGGGACAAATTCCTTGTGAACAATGTCACTAGAATCGACAAAAAAATGTCATTGTCCTCACATTTGACCTTGATTTTCTCGACTTTTTTGTTTTGGGATTTGATCCCCATTAAATTTGTAAGACAAGGATTCGTCTCCAGTGATGAGTCGGTTGAGAAAGTCACCTCTTTCCTCTGCTTCCAACCAATCGTCTCAACACTCAACCCTCTCTGCTTTTGTGTCAGAATTTGGAGAACGATTGTTTTTATTACACGCTGAATGCTATGACTCGAACTTGATAAAATTGGCTACAGCAGCAGTGTAATCTAGCGGTGCCTGTAACTGTAAGATAAAATCTGATTAAGTCCATACATGGCACTAGAAGAACATATAAAAATAAAATATATGATATTTACAACATTAATAAAGGTACCACAATAAATATCACTTACATCTATTTACAGAATGTAATATTGTTTGAAAGTTATTTTCGTTTCTCACTGAAATTATTGGCTAATTAGTGGTAAAACACCTATATACATAAAAATGTGTAGGCCATAGTTAATTAAAAATATCTGGGTAGTATGTGAAATTCTGTCTTATCAATGATTAGAATTGTCATTTACATATTTTTCTTATAATCAATCAACGATTTAAAACAGAATCTTTGTTATAATTAGTTGCAATTGTTGTTTTTCGTAAGATATTAATACACTCAATTTTAGGGTAGAATACATAAATCCTGTTGATCCTGGAACCAGCTGCATTTCCAACTAGTCATTCCGTTCCACCTAGTTCTGCTTGTCCTGACAGAACTCACCATAGGAGTGAACGTAATGACCTTCAGTTGGCAAGGTAGCGCCGGGTCCGTTTGATCCAGGTGTAATAAACTCCGTAAATTCAACTTATTCCAGGATGACTCAAACTGAATAATATGGTAGATTATACTGTATATTTAACAAAAAAAAACCTTCAGCTGCATGTAGGGTTACGGAAAGTCCTTCGGCTGATGGTATTGGCAGTGGGCTAATAAATAATTATCAAGGTCAACAAATTTTCATCTTCAAAATAATTTTATAAACAACAATTTTTATCAAGTATTGGCACAAATACACATGACAAAAATTTTATGCGCCCTATAAAAATCAGAAATGTATCTGAGTGGTTACCTGTATAAATAAATTTAATAAACTATTAACTATCTAACTGAAATTAACGTGATCGATAGTTTATAGTGTATTTAACAAAAATAAAGTATTTAGCCGATCAACGCTGATACCAATGTACCCACGCGCGCGTATTCATGGGGACCTTCGACGTATCAGCTGAAGGACTTTCCATCACTCTACATGCAGTTGAATGTTTTTTTTTTTTGTTATATTCAATATAATCTACCATATTATTCAGCTTGAGCCATCCCGGAATGAGTTGAATTTAGAGAGTTTATTAAACCTGGATCAAACGGACCCGGCCAGCTGATGGTCATTAAGTTCACTCCTAAGGTGAGTTCTGTCAGGACAAGCAAATTTGGGTGGAACGTAATGACTATTCAAAATATGCAGCTGGCTCCCGGACTATGTTGCCTTTTATCTCTCCATACTTTCCGTTTTTTCACAGATTTTTTAATCATTATCCATTATTCAGATCCATCAATACTATTTAATACAGTATTTCGTTTTCTTCCATTCCTACAGCCTCGTAAATATTTGATAACATTTTCATTGACTTCCATATCCCCAACCTTGCAATAAATGTTCATTTCTATGTGTCTGAATTGATTGATATATTTTCCATATTGTGTCTTCCTCCATTCTTATCTTCAATAATACCCAGAATTTTTCCATATTAGATTCTCAACTACTTTAGTATTTTGTTACTTCAAATTTTTCGTTTCTCATTGATATCTTATGGTCACTATTTTCTCAAATATCTCAAGTGGTACTATATATAAACTATTATCTTTTAAAACGGAACGCTTTATATCATATTTCTTTGAGTTGTAATGGTATCCGACCTTTATAACAAAGTTAGTAATACTAGCCATAGGTTGGAATTTCTGTTGGAAAGTTTTGCATTCGGTTTAAAAACGGTTGAACAGGCATTTTCGAAGAATCGAGCATTACTGCTGAAGAAATGATGGGTGCCAAATAAATTGCTAACAAATGACCATAAAGGTTAGAAGATGGGGGTATAGACATTCCCGGGCGTCTACAACTGACATGGGGATTCATTACTGGATTAAATTGTAACGTAGATGAAACACGTCATTTATGAGAAAACTTCATGAAGTGAGAAGAAGTTTATAGCATATAGCTTTTGATCGATTCTCTCGGTACTACAATGAAATCTAAAGGTACTGTCAGCCCTTTTAAAAAACTCAATTTGTTCGAATGTGGAGTTTTCTTTTGATCGCCCTGTAATCCTAATGATTTTCACTTGTTTCTAATAACGATGATGATGACGATAACGACTATGAATGACAGGTGTGCGCTACCTGCATGAATGAGATCATAGATGCCAAAATATTTTCGTTTATAAACAGCCTATTCTTCCTTAAAATAAGTCAATACATGTACATTTGATTCAATCGTAAGGTTTGAATACTATTCCACCCACTTTATTTCCAACCCGTTTCATATAATAGTAGAGAAACAGTCTAAAAAAAATAGATTTACAAAATAATGGAAAGAATATTGCAGGCGTTATACGGGTTACTCTTTACCATTGTGCTAACTAAAAATCGCCGACTCTATTATTATACACCCTAAAAATATAAACTCTCGACAAGTTTTTCATGAACCTATTAAAAGTTTAAGTTGAACTTTAAGTATGCTCGTTGAATATTGTTGAACGTCGAGAATATTAGAAGCACAACACCTTCACGTGAAATAAGTTTTCCAATTAAGAACGTTAACTACTCAAATTTTTCTTGGCGTACATAATTCTTCTGTTACCTCAAGTTGATCATAAGATTTTTTAGGAATAAGTGGACCGCAGTCGAAAATGTTTGAGAAATTGCTTGACAATTTTCGAATTGTATTGCTTTTGTGATTATATAACAAAAAAGTCCAGGGTACTAACCGCAAAACAAGTAACCACATCTTTATATGAAGTTTCAGATGAAAAATATCTACTGGCAAAAGTGATTTTGGTGTTTGGGATCTTTGGCACATATGTGCATCACGCTGGCCTTTTAGGCCCATAGCATGGAAGTGATTCCCTTCCACTCCTTATTTTTCACTTTCGTTTTCCAGTCCTGATTTCCTCTCTCTCTTAGGTCTTCCATCGCCTCTGCGTACCATCTTTTCCTTGATCTTCCTTATTTTCTTGTTCCTCCTTTTTTTGTGATCTTATTACCGCATTCAACGCTCCCAACTGTTTACTTCTCCTCGTCAACCTCGCTTCCAGATTTTCTCCGTCTTCACCGTCGTCCTTGATAACCACCCCAGGATATAAATAACTTTGAACTTATTCCAAGCTCATTGCCTTTTCTTCGTTGAGTAAATATGCAGATCTACAGCTTAAGAATATGAACAGCAGAAGATTATTTGTTGCACACCAAATTCGTGGATGTTATGCCCAATATGTTGGATGCAATACCATCAGCGCTGTCTCGAAACTTGTTGCAAAATATCTGAAACTGAAAAAACGCCAAGAATACAATGCCATGTCCATTGTATGAGAGGTACTGCAGAAACCGTGAAAGTGGAAAGCGGTGCTGATTTGCTCACTCTAAAAAGATTCGGAGGATGGCATTCTTCAGAAAAAGTATCACAATAATTGTTTAATCCTTCTCACTTGCAAAATACAAGTTCTACGACATCCATCAGGAAAATGAAAACATTTGCGAACCATCTGCTTTAACATTTTTAACTCTAGAGAATGAAATATCGAGAGGACTAAACTTCTGCAATAATACAAATTATACAATGAATGTTACTATTAATACTAACGATTCCTAAATATACTAATTATATTGTTGTTGTTTTCAGAAAAGTGGTTCGAAAAATAATTGTTTTATCTTAGTTTTAATTTCAATGAATTTTTTAACTTAGTTCACGGAAATAAAATCGAAGATTAGGAAAAATTTTCCGTGCGCTGTTCTGAAAATGGCACCTTTACGTCTTTGTAAAAACAGGTGAGAATATATGTTTACAAATAAGTTCCAATGATTATACCTACTAAATCAGGAGTATACGAAGTGGATATCGAGTTGGTAGCTATACTTACTTCAATTCCTGCACAATATAACAAATATATTAGTGTGCAGATCCGCGTACACAGTGCAGTGACTCATATCAAAGCTGAGTCTGTAATGCTGCAAAGTACTCAATGAGCTGACTGGCGGAAAGAAAGTAGAGCTTCTCTGAGTCACTGGACATAGAGAACTCGAAGGCGATTGAATGCCGACGACCAGCCATGTTTGGATCCAGGACACGATTCTGGACACAAACCTGCAGTGGAAATTCATCACTCGCAGATTGAAGAACATCATAATGTAGGAAATAGGTGACAAGCGAATAGTTAGTTGAAGACTGCAAATAAACCACAACCTTCATAAGAGAGAATAACCACTCAGAATTGGCAATAAAACTACTTTAGCTAATGTAGTATAGTGAGGGTAAGAATTTTAATCGTCCTAATCAGAGGGCATTCGACAGCTGGTTACCACAGATATAATCTGTGAAATACATATCAACTGTCTCGCTTTTTACAAGGCATAAAGGAAAATCTAGGATTTGATTTAATTTAAAAGTCTTGCTTCAAAGCCAGCGACGCATGGAGGTATTCCAATACTTTGATGCCATGGGGGAAGACTATGTGATAAGGCATTAACAAGATAATAAGTAACGACAAAGACCCTTCATTCTAAATAATAATAACTATTGGAAAAGAATTTCTGATTATTGTTCCCACCATACTCAAGGATTCAAAGTAACATCGCAAAATTTGAAGGAGTAAATGTAGGAAAAAACAGTGTCCAGAGAAAATCGCTAATCAGTTATTGATGCATTTTTCTCTTTATATTTATTAAAAATAATGATTGAATTCCTCGAAAACTATGTATTATATTGAGAATAAAATGATTCATAACCCTAAATACTTCCAAATTGTATTCACTTCCGTTAAGAATATAAATGGTAACTATTCTTTTAAATTCATATTGTGAAATACTAGAGTATGTTAATGAAGTAACAGTAGATTGAATAGTTTTTGAAAAACTATAATGTTAGTTCACTTTGGTTATTGCGTAACAAAACTATTACTTTAAACTCCTGAAACAATAATACTACTATCAATTGAAAATGTATATTGCACATAAATTATGAATTATTTCAATTTAACGGTTTCATATACTTTTTAAAATAAAATATACTTCTTGAAATGGAGATTATTATAAAATACAAAATCTACGTACTGCCACAATTTTTAACAAAATGAATTCTTTTGCTAAAAATCTGCAAAATAAATTTATTTAAATCTATCGTTATCCAATTTAATTTGTTGATTTTTTCCCATATCTCTTGTCGTTTCATTTCTTCAGCTGTATCCATTAGATTTTTTCCACTTTTGGCTGTGCAGGAAATAGTTATTCAAAGTTACCCATGAGCTGAACATATTGAAAATGTGCTGAGAATGGAAAATTTGCCTACTTTAATCCATGGATGATTCAACATAGTTATCATTTATTAAATTAACTGTGATAAAAATTTACCATATATATTTTATTCAATAATAACTCAATAAGTTGATTGAATGTATCTAAATTAGACCGCTAGAATAAAATGGACATATGGAAAGTGAATATTTTTATCAGTCAAGCATCAGATATCAGTGGAAAAGTGACGATTTTAATAAACAATGATAGTGAACATTCATCGTTCTATAGTTTCCGTTAAGTGTAGTTTTCCAATATGTTCTAGTTAATAGAATTATGGAATGTTTTAATATTTGGTGTCATAAAGGACTTTACAAGCTCAAACCACATACAAAGGTAAGATTTTTGATACACTATCCAGTAATAAACTAAAATTCAATCTTCGAATATAACACTATAAAAAATCATTTTATATCTAGAACCTCCATAATTAGAGAAGAAACTAATATTTTCTATGAAACAAGTATATATTATAGGTTCCTACTCTTCTATTATTTTCATTCCTACAAAATCTTCAAGATACATTTCAAGGAAAAATTTTGGAATTAAAATGTTTTTCACATGAAATTTTTAGGAAAAATATCTACTTAAGTAATTTTACGGTCTATTAGAATGATTTTTCATTATATGAACAATACAAATTATCTTGTTTGAGATCCTCATTCCTAAATACCTCTAAAGTAGAATGTATAAATTGAAAATACGAGGATATAATGAAAAATTCTTAGCCTACTATAGAACCAAACAAAATTTCAATGTCAAAATATTGTATTATTCAAGATATTATCCTCTTGATTGGATACATTCTTTACAGTGAACCTGAAACGTCTCTAGACTTTTAAAAAAATGTTTCTTCTTGCTCTGCAAACCAGACCTCCACAGCTTTTATTACCTCATCGTTGGAAGAAAATTCACGACCTTTTAAACTTTTTTTGAGTTGAGGAAAGAGATGATAGTCGGACGGAGCCAAATCTGGTGAATAAAGGGGGTGTTCTAGTGATTCAAACCCTAAATCACGAATTCTTTGCTAAACACTACTAAACACCTTTGGATAGCTTTCCGCGTCTTTTCTCTATAATTTTTTTCCCGTAGAGTAGTCAGTAATCGAATAGAAATCTCCAGCTATTGTTATACCCTTATCCAAAAAATCAATCATGATTACTCCAAGGCAATCCCAAAAAACTTAAGCAAGAACTTTTCCAGCAGATTTTTGGACAAAGTAAGCCAAAGTAAATAATTAAGAAAAAAGATGTCCACCGAAATTGTGAAAATCGGGAAACCTGTATCCAACTAAAAAGTTGAAAATAAGCTTAAAACAATAATGAATCAAAAATAGTAGTAGAGTGAAAAAAGCGTCAGGTGCTCGATGTACAAAACGACCGACACTTTTTTCACTATATTTACAGTAAAATTTTTATTACGATTGTTGATCTAGTACCTACATATTATGACACGAGGTCCTCCTTATTGAATTGTTGGATTCGTCTCGGGATAGAGGCTATTTATCTCAAGCTTCTATCGCATGACTACTTGTTGAATTCTCCATAATATTATTATTCGGTTGTGTGCATTAGACGGATAGATTCTATAAACCTGACAGCTCAATTTCTAAAGTCAATTTCCATTTTCAAATTCTTAGTGTGTGAGAACGTATACGAATCAAAACAGGTTGTCTCTTCAGTTAGTAGAAAACTTTCAATCGAATACATCAGTTAAATATTATTTGGAAAATAATTGAAATACTTTCATAGATTGTCCTGTACAATTAAGAGTTTTTATGTAATTTACTTTGATAATAGTGCTCGAATAATATCAATTGCGTAATGCTGTAGCTAGAAGTATAAAATAACTAAATTTTTCCACTGCAATATATATGTTAAGACTATTATTTATTTTACATCCATGTAATCTTAACCAAGAAAAAGTTGGAGAAAATTTTAATAAAATTTTTAACTGAACTATTCAAACTTGAGAAGCTAAATTCTCTTTCTACAATGCTTCATTATCTGTAGAGACTTTACTAAGTGCGATAAATACAAATTTTCTGCAGTTTGAATCGTTTGCAACAACTAAGTTATAGCCTTCAGTTTAAACAAACTTCAGTAGAAAAGTTTTCAGATCGTAAAAGCCGAATTTCGATATCAAAGAATCTGAGAAAATTCAGTTTGAAATCTACGAACTTTGTTTGAGGAACTTAATCAAATATCCACATCACTTTGTATCAAAATAGATTACACTGTCGAACTTTCTAATCTGTTAAGAGAAATTATATCGGATTATATTAAATAGAAATATCTCAAATAAAAGTCGTTAAGTGATTTATCATCGTTTTAACTATCAAAATATTTCGGTGACTACTATTTTTTTATTTTATGATGGAAAATATAAGAAACTATACCTTTAACATGTTTTTAATGTTTTATACTCTTAGATATAAAGTAACACCTAAACCCGTAGGCAGCAACAGATCACCACCATCAATAGCGATCTTGAGAATATCTGAGTGGAGTGTAAGCAGGTTGCTGTTTTCACAAAGAAGGCTAGTACTGTAGCTCATGATTTGGTCTTGTCTGGACATAAAATATCACCATCACCGCAAATTTACTTGTTGGGTGTTGATGTTGAAAGCAATATGTCCTGTCATAATCACGTGGTCGATTTAGCCAAGGTTGTTTCACAAATACTTGGAGTCCTCTTTAAAACCAAAACTATATACTTCCCAACAGCTTCCAATTCTCTACTAAGCCCAGATTCGCCCATCTTTGGAATATTGTTCGTACATCTTGAGCTCGAGTCCCAAGCATACCCTGAAGATGTTCGACTTAATACAAAAAAGAGCAATTCGGTTCATAGACGATCCAGAGTTGACTAGAAACTTGGACAACAGTCGCTGACCTGACTCTGTTTTACCGATACACCCATGACAGATACTTTTCCAAGCTGTCCAGCATAATACCACATAGAGCGGTATTTGCAATATCTACTCGACGGGCAGACGTGGCTCAAGAACATCGAGTTCACTTACAGACGCCCAGAACGTCAATTTATCAGGACATCTTTCTTTGGAGAAGTACGAGCCTGTGGAATGAGCTGCCAAGGCGTCTTTCCCGAACACTACAACCAACAGAAGTTCAAGACCAGTATCCACAAGTAGCAGGCTGGTACTACTGGGACTTTATACTCATTTTTTTACTATTCGCGAAGTGAAACAATCTTATCACTTATCATTGAGTTTTTCATCACCATTATATTGAGAAATTTGAAGGAACTTGAATTAAAATAACCCAATACAATTATTGCTAACTGATACTGATGCTTGTAATCAAACATTTAATTTTGTGAATTTTGTGTTTTGTCTTCCTGTATCAATAAACATATTACAATTGTTATCCAAGAGATTTTTCTCCTTTCGTTAGTTGAGGATATCTGGAAGAAATCAACACATTGCTATAAGCTCCAAAAATAAATAATAATAAATAAATAATGCAATCAAATTTCACATAGAATATTTACTTTGAAAAAATAAAGCCATTTAATTTTGTCAGATAATATTATTCACATCCGTTCAAGACATACTCGTTTAAATTAGAGAATTTATTCGTCATCTGTTTGAAGCATTCGCTTAAAGTATTGCTCATAATCTGGAACCCCTGAGCTGCAGCCTGATTTATTTCGTTACTCTGATTCACAAAGGTATTTCTTACAATCTGAAGGCATTCTCCAATGTTATCTGATGTAATTGCCTTACATTTTTCTGGAACTTTGTCGCTTATAGCTTCTACTGCATCAAAGTACGTTTTTATTTGCTGCAGCTGGTAATCGTTTATACAACTGGGTCTAGAAAAAGGATCAAACTGTTTGATTTTATCTACCAATTTTCTAGCACAATTTTGCAGCTTCTCGTCACCGTTACTAGACTGTAATAGAAAAAAAAAAAATAACTGTTGATGAAATGTGAAGAAACATCTTCTGGTATAAACTTCAAGGGCTATGTCGAATTAAACATTACACAATTTATAGATATGTATCTAGATGATATACTTTGATTAGACTGAAGAGAACTCGCATAATAATGCGATCTAAGTAAAAAACTTATTGATTAATCTTGGGCTTGATAGGGAAACAAATATATTTTTAAGTCAATATTGACGTAAATAGAAGTTGGTAATGATGGATGGAAAATATATAAAATCGTAATCAAAGACATAAGATAATAAATATTTATCTATATATCTAATACAAAATTTTTGGTGTAAAACATTGTCAACATAAAAGTGTAGTTCATTGATTTATTTAGTTGATTTGGAAGTTCCTCATGTATGACAATCGAAGTTTCTTTAAACATAAGTAATTTGAAATAAAACGGTGTTAACGTCTTCAAACCTTTTTCTATATTTTCAAATTCAGCTCAGAACAAACCTGATAAATAAGAAAACGTTTATAAATATGTTTAGTGAATCCCGCATTTCAACAATTTTACTAATCTCCGCTTTATATTTTCAACATTGTTTTAATATAATTTATAATTCAAAAACATCGATTAACTAAAGTGCTTTTATATATTTTTACCTGGATTGTAACAAACAATAGTATAAAGCTGGCCAGTACTAGTTTCTTCATATTAACAATATATCAGATGGCGGAATATACTTGAAAGCAATAGATTCCAAACGAGTAAAACTTATTATTGAAGTAATACCTTTTATTTTAAAAACTGCAGTTGACTATTTAATTATTTTTCAAATTAAAACAATTAAAATTAATGTCTCTGTACTGAAACAAATACGGTTAATTAGACACAGTTAACAAATGCATTAACGTCATTCAAGTTATTAACAAAAAATATCAATATTTTGATTATTAAATGCCTGAAGGACAAAACGAACAATGGACTAACAAGCGCTTTAATGAGCTGATCAAGCAGGTGCGTCAATTTGCGAAATATACAAATAAAAATATTTGGGATCATCACCTCCATTTATAATAATTTCCCCAATGAAAGCACATTTTTTTATTATAGCTTGAGATTTTCCAGAAGCTATTTCAAATTAAATTGACTCTTCAATCGGAATCCAAAATATTCAGCAAACCTGTTTTCAATTTTCCAACTCCATAATTTCTATGACAAAGGTTTATATAAAGTATCGTGAAGCAGAAACAAATAAATTCTGATACCTTCTTATTTGGATTTTTATTTTATTTCGAAAAACCTCGAATATTATGAAATTTAAATGAGTAAAATCTAAGGGATACCTTCATTTATTTTTATGAAAAGACTATAATAAATTTAAGAAAATATTTTAAACAATCTGATAGACATTTATATATATATATATATATATATATATATATATATATATATATATATGTATATATATATATAATTTCAACAATGAAACATTCAAAAAGTACAAAAAGTAATTCTCGGTTGCACCCCATCGACGTTTCATCTAGTTTCTATGCTAGCAATAGAAGAGCGTTACCTATATGCAAACAGCTTTTGCGCCTAGCCAAATGCTAAGTTTTCAAGGTTTTTCATAATGTATAAACAACACAAACTGCTATCATTATTTCAGTATGGAGCAATATTTTATGCTAATGTCAAAACTTCTGAAACTTATAAATAATAATAACATTAAAACCACGAATTTAGATAAATTATTGTGGTCTTTATTACTGAATATTTGTTTAGTTTGTTTTCCCTGATTATATTAATATGACAGGCATATGAATCACTGTCATATTTACCTGAAAAATGGAGTTTATTTTTAGATTAAGTTCACTGCTAAATTTAAACATATATTTGTTCCGTTCAAATCTGTTATAAAAATATACAGAGGGAAATTAATTTGGAATGAATTCAATGATTCAAATACAAAAATTATTGAAAATAAATACTCGGACCCCTTGATTAGTATTTCCCATCGCTATTTTTAAGATAAAATAATAATGTGTTTAAGGTATCATAATTTAGAAATGGTGTGGCATCGTTACGCATATAGGATTTTACGATGGGCCCAGAATAGGCCCAGACTTGGGCCAAGTATGTACAACTCTGGCTCTAGCTTAGAAGCCGTTTTTGGTACAGACTTGGTTGGACTCTGGGATGATAACAATGTCGCTCGCTTGGTTTGCAAACCTGAACCAGACCTGGTGGCCTAGATAAACCCAAGACTGGTCTGCAAACCTGGGCCAGGCTGGTTGCTTGTAAAAATAGATTTTCAATATATTGTTAATAAAATTATAGTTTTATAACAAATTTCTATTAAAGCACTCTACTAATCAATGTACATGAGAATATTAATTATACTATTTTTTAAGGTCTTATGCATAAAAGAATTTTATTCATTAAAAATTATTACATCTAATGTTAAGATATCTATTATGGATAAAATATTAAAACAAAACTTTATATAATTTTTTTGAGTTCTGCCAAGCCTGCCTGGCTATACGATGGCCAAGGTAAGTCTACATAGAGTTCAACCAGGATTGGGCCATTATTGGTTTGCTAAGGCCCAAGCTAAGCCCCTTTATTCACGTCTGGGGGGTTCTACATGGTTAATTATGTTAGATGACAACATTGTGATCATAATATCTATTTTTATGGGGTGTGTGAAATTGCACATAACTCCTAAATTACAAATTGTTATTACCTACCAATTACAGAAAACTAAAAAGTAACAAAGTTATGAAAAAAAGTGATTAAACAATTGGATTCAATTCTATCAAGAAAATTGACTATCTCACAATTTCTTTCGAACATTTCTAATGCATTGGGACGAAATTAATCTACACTTATCACTTAATCGTGTGCCCCAACACGAATTTTGACAACTTTGTTTCAAAGTGTTCTTGTGAAAGAAGTTTAATGGATTGAATTATGGGAATCTGTGTATCCAATCAAAAGTTCCTCTCTTACATATTCATCTTCTTGGGAAAATAGTTAACAGATACTTATAATATAGGAACCAAATGTCCTTGTCAATAGCATGTACGTGGCAAGGAAATTGAACTCACTTTTAGGATAAACTTTGATTATAAATCAGAATCTTCTCTATAAAAATGCTATTCAGTTGTTTAATAATTTGTTCATGTTACTACATAATCTATATTTCAGGATTGTTAGTTTGTGAGTATACAATCTGATTTGAGATGTCGTATTACTGACGACTGGCAAATTTCAACATCATTAGATACATACCTGATAAAGGGTAGGTTCGGATTTCCTTGAACAAACAGTACATTTTTTCAAATTATTGTTTATAACTACACTGTATTCATATAAAACTGTGAAACTATATAGAAACGAATTCATATTCTATAAAATATATCAAAAAATATTGTGGGTGATATATTTTAGAGAAGAGATATTCACAACATCAAAGTTTTCTCCATCTTTCCACTTCATGCAACCACTTTAGAAGTGGAAATATGTCAATATAACTTTGAATAGCAGTTCTTAATAATCAATATCAAACTTTTTGTAATGATCACAAAGGTAATCGCGCCTCTAGTATAGATAGAAAACTAAAAAAATATTTGGAGTTTGCTCAGTAAAAAAATTTCGTAACGCCATTCGTATTCAAGATACAGGGCATTGAAGAAAAAATAATTTTACGATTTCGCCCCAACTACTGGAAACATTGTATTGATACATCCAATGAATTTGTTTTTATATCTGACTCTCATAAAGGGCGCTAGTCACACGGGTCGTACCCAATAGTATTGAATATAACTTTTTATTTAATTAGATTTATCAAGCAAAATTTTATATGAACTTAAACATCATTTAATTTTACTCCATAAAGATACTCTCGATAAAACTCGATACTGTGTACCGATTTAGGAATATTTTGATTTGAAAATTATGAAGAAATAACAATAATTTGATAATAATGTATTCCATTGATGGAAACCAAACTGTTCTTAGAACTGGAAAACTGTTGCTGGAACTAGAAAACTGTTATTCATTGATAATTACGACGTTGAGTCAGTAATAATTACATTTCTGAAACCTTGTTATTTGTTAAATTAGATATTTTCAAACAAAATGTACTCAAAATACACATACATGTTATTAACCTTAGGTGAGTGTTTAGGAAACTCAACTCTTGTTTAGATAATTAATGGATTCTTTAGAAAAAAATTTTATCAAGAGTACCTTTTTGGTGTAAAATTAAGATTTTTAAATTAACTCAATAAATCTAATATTGTAAAAGTTACCTAGCACCCTCTATGAGAGTCAGACAGAAATACAAATTTATTGGATGTATCAGCTTCCCAAACATATTTGTATAAAATTGCAGTACAATGTTTCCAGTAGTAAAATCGAGAACAAATTTTTTAATGAGCAAATCCCAAATATTTTTCAGTTTCCTATCTATCCTAGAGACCTTTTTTGATGCACCCTGTATAGTAGCAAATATCTGATATTTCTATCAAGTTCATATTCGCATATTCCTATATAAACACAATTGTTACGTAGGATGTTTATGTGTTATGAAATACGTTTATCCTGAATTGAATTACAGTTGTTAGAGTTATAAGCAGACGAGGTTACATTCTCAATAAAAAGGGGTTGGAGACGGACTAACCTCCAAGACCCTTGTGTAATTACTCAGGGCAAATCGGCCAAAATAAATAATCATAATAGATCACCTTGTTGGATGTTATTGCAGGCCTTCAAATTTATTGTATATAGTTTCTAATATCAAAAAGCTTTTAAAGAAATAATATAAATATAGCGAGAATAATTCAGAAATCAGTTGTTTCAAAAGGAGGCTGAATATTCTGTTCCCAAAGTCTACAAAAAAAATATTCCAATTTTTATATCAATATAGTCATAAAAAAACGATAAAAAACGAGGAGAAGATAATTAACGATGATAGACAAAACGGTGAAGCTTTAACATAATATCTGGAGACTCTATTTCGATAATTTCCTTTTGCATTATTCACTGAGGAGAGAAAGAGATAACTAGCTTCCTTAATACACCATTTCAAATTGAAATCTTCACTGTAGACTCAAAACCAGTGGAATAGAAAAGATCACAATGAATGGAGTGAATATTTAAAAAGCACCGGGATTAAATCTAATTATCGGAAAAATAATACCAGAACGGCGTTAAGGTTAATATTGAATGTTACATTGTAACCAAATCACTCGTTCTACCTTACCAAACCTCTCATTGAGATTATTTAATACAAATTTGTTATCTTTTCCACATATCACATTACTCAATAAGTCGTGTGACTAACTAAGAAAAACGCATAGCCAGTGGTCACTTGGGAACAGATCTTGTGTGCAGTTCGTTCAATTTAACAATCGTTGCCATCGACTGAATCGGTGCAGTTATTTTTAGTAGTATTCGCTATTGATTGTCTCTCCCTTTTATAGATAGTCGATGAACAATATTCCATGCGCATTCTAAAGCCAAAACCTTCCCAGCTGTTGGACCCTTCGAGAGGGTTTCACCGGGCTGCAGTCTCTCAGATGATGATCGTTTTGATTCCAGAGTGCAGAGAGCAAAAAATCTTATTTATTACGTGGAAACATGGTCAAAAACACTGCTCTGAATCATCAACGCGTCGATGTTTTTAATCGACTATGAGTAAACTGGGCACCCACTTTGACAAAAAGGTTTTTTATTGTCAAATGTTCATGCATAATTGTAAACACACCACCTTCTGATATATTTACAGCCTCAGTTTTCTCACAAAATTTCAATTTACGATTAGACATAACCAATATAACCAAACTTTTTTGATGTTTTCTGGAGTAATCACCTCAATTGGACGACCAGAACGTTCACCATCATCGGTGTCTGTACGACCACGTTTAAATTCAGCAAACCAATAACAAATGGTTCTTTTCGATAGAGCCAAGTCCGGATAACACTTTTGAAGCCATTGCTGAGCTTGTACAATGGCAGCGCCATCTGTGTGACAGTTACACGATTTATTGAGCGATGTTATATCTCACCAAACCAAACCATTACTTCCATCTATCATTAATAGTCCAATATCAACTTTTTCAATCAAATCAAGTATAATTACTGTGTGGTAAATTATTTCAATAACATCATTTGACAATGAACTTCAAACACTTTCTTCTTTCAATACGTCAGTGAAATAAGTTCACCTCATAGTGAAATTAATCTTCATATATGATATATTAAGTGAAGTAGTAGCAAAATTATTTTCGCGTGGAAATTATGATGCTTATTTAAATTAATTATTGTGGCCAAAATAAACTTTTTTGGTCGTTCTGAAATATTGATACCAAAAATACATGGATTTCAAGCATGTTCTACGTTTGGAACGGATTCAAATAATCAAATCCAGATTATGTTACGAGATTGCGGATTCATTCAAAAACAAACAAACTTCGGTTTAAAGCGGAATGAAGTGACTAAAAGAGGGCAAAAATTATTTATAATTCCAAATCAATTGGTAATATCATTCAGAAGTCTTTAAAAACAGATGATTATTCTTTTGTGGAGCTCTCGCCACAAATTGAAAATTCTTTATATTATTATGAACAAAAATCATAAAGTGATTACTTGTACTATCGTAAAAATTAAATCGTACATTAACATCTTAATTTTCGATATTAAATTTTTGAAAGTTCAACATCTTGCAAAAAGTGTTGTATTGACACTTTTCTGGACAAATATACATACACTTCGGTATAGGTATTTATTCTAATATTATATACAAGTTTTTTAAATTCATATATCAATAATTCCACTGTAAATAGTATATGTTATGGAAAAAAGTGAAACCTAAATGATTAAAAAAGTTTTTCCAACAGCACAATAAAGTATAATTCAAAGAAACGCGTTTATAACTAACTTTCATATGAGGTTGTAGCTAAAAATCTTGGAAAACTATGATTTATATTCAAAGTTAGGTAACGAGTAAAACTATTAATCTAATAAATTTTATTTTCCGTTTATGTCGGAAGTACCCTCGCAATTTTGTTTTTTATGTTATTGAAGCAAGGAAAAAATGATTTATATCACTTAAACAAGTTGATTTTGGTAAATAATTTCGCATATGTACTAGGACTGAAACAAAAGACGTACCTTCACTGAGGTCTTATACTCAAATAGAAGAATCTACTTCAGGAACTGGAAGTATCTCCTTATGACATAAGTCCCGTGCCCAAACAAATAAGAAAGACATCTAATAGATATAGAAAAACTGCTATGGCCTCAGTTATAACTTTGTCGCTATATAATAACTACCTTATTGAAGCAATTACAAAGAAAATTGAAAAGTTGAATACGAAAAGATAGGAAATCCAAGCAAAAGAGAAGTAATATTGAAAAATAAAAAAACCAAGACCAGAAACACTGAAGGGACTGAAGGTGAAGAATGTATGCAAATTAAGATAGAGAATCAGATGCCCCATAGGAAGAGAACCTCTTGCCACTACCGATACAAGGTATTTATTTTGGCAGGAACTTGATTGTCAAACCGTATATTCGAATTTTCTTACAAGGCTTACCATAATTGGTAAGAAAGATTCATAAATGTTCGCTGTTGAATAATGAATAATGTACCGACAATATGTCATCATTGCTGGTAGTAGATAGATATACTGGATTTTTCCAATTACGACTAAAATTAATAAAGATATTCCATATTTCCTAAATTTTCCCCTCATTTTCAAAAGATATGATAATATGACAGTAATCAATTTCAGTGGTGCAATGATTAATTTTAACGAAGTTAATATATAATATTATGTATTTTTGCGTAAATTACTATTCATTCTATTTTCACATAAAAGTTTCCAAAACTGCATATTTAAAACTATTAGAAAAATTAATCAGAGCTGCAGCTCGTTAATTTTTTAACAGATAATGCAGGTCTCTAAGAGAAAACAATTGAATTAAATATCTTGAACTCCTGAAAGTACCAGTGTGATTTTCTATAGTACAGTTATTCAATAGTTGTATTACATTCTGAAACAATCTAATTATAAAAAGCTGACTACCGTGATCACCATATATTTCATACCTCAAGAATTTTTTCCAAATTTATTCTAATCTGAGCTCAAGTACATCGTTAATAATAATCATTGGCACGAAGTAGTGAGGTTAAATTATGTATGCTTCTTAAACATGAAGGTTGGCATACAGGGAGATCATAAATTCGTTATTACTAGCAGTGAAATGAAAATATATATATGCATCCACAGTAGAAGTTCATCTCTATGATTTGTTGAACTTATCTTGCAAAGCTTATTTAGTAAACCACATTGTGCAGCTTCTGTTAACTCATTTCCCCATTATTCACTATTTGAATACTCATTATCATGCTATCAATATATCAGCTCTCTTTTCTTTTGTTTTAAATATCATAAAATTCTGAAACTAATTGAAAAGTTGAACATTCGTGTGAAGAGTCCGACGCTACGCGGTCTTTTCGGGAAATGTCTGTCCGTTTATGACCCTGAGTACTTCACATTTGAAATAGTATGAATGATCAGATTCTAGCCTAACCTTGAGTTTTTATATGAATTGAAAGTGAAATTAATTATCTACCCATCTAATAAAATCCAAAATAACTAAAACTATCCACCCAATAAAATGCCAAATTCAGGATATTTGGGCAAGAGTGTTTGCAGTACTTTCAAAGAATATGGAAATAAGATTAGTCACCTGAAATTTTCACAGTAGCTCACAAGAAACCTCACAATTAACGGTCACTGTTTGTAAGGTGGGTGGTTTAAAACTGGAATGTTGTACTTGACTAGAGACCTCTTGACGGACAGGACAAAATGAGGCACCAGTTTTTGCACACATTCTTCGCATGTTAAAATTTTCATGTGTAATTTAATCTACACATTCTTTGTCAATTCCTACAGATTCGGTAATCGCACAAAATACTCAGTCGACGGTTAGATCTAACAAGATATTTTGATCAGTTTTTGACGTGGAAAAGCAATCCAAACGTGAATCATCTTCAACATCTCAAAAAAACGCTTGAAGCACTAGAAAACATTTGCCATACTGTTGATTCAATAAATTAGGAGCCTCAGTTGCAGTGGTTCCAAGTTTCATGTGAAATTTCACTAGAATTTGTTGCTCTATATATGATTATTTTTGCATCAAAACATAAAAAACCAGCCCCTATACAAACGAAGATAACGGCTACACTGGTTTGTCCACAGACACGGTAGACATCGCATTCAAACAGTAGGCTTCAGGCTAAACAGGTGACCTTCCCATACGTTCCAACACATGTTTGCTGTATTCATTTGTCACAATAAATATATAATTTTCAATATTTGGAAAAAGAATTAACTAAAACATAAACATAAATCTGTGTTACTAATGTAGTATGCGACAAACAATTTGTGTTGTAGATTTTCACAAACTATTTATGAAAAAATATTTGGGAAAGTTTGCTAATAACAATTCTAGATCATCCAATATCAATTTTGGAATTCGAAATAAATAATGTGAAGAGCTGAAACTTTGTTTCGAACTGCTCTTTATAAAAATTCCTCGATATTTTAATTTATTTTCCATTATTTATTCCTAGTTTCCATATCTACAGCTATCTTGACTATATTTAGTTACTTTTCGTATATTCTATTTATTTAATTTAAGATATAATTAAATCACAAAGTACATAAAATAAGTTCACTGGGCAAATATTTGTTGTTAATTTGCGATAACCAAGTCTACATAGTGTAAAGGCAGCGGAATGGTTTAATTAAAAATGATGAATGTGAGTTAATTCAAACATTATTCGGTACATTAAATCCATATAAATGCTCGCCTTCGTCGACATATATAGCCCTTACTTATTTCTATATTCCCAAAGGGTGTTTATTTCTTTTATAAGTACGCCTTTTATTGTTTTCTCACGTTTTTTCACCATTCTGTATTTCCTGAATTCAAAACACGCTTGTTATTTTCTATAAATATCTATTTGTGGACATAATGCGTAGTGAGGTAATAGTTCGAAAAAGGCAACTGAAACCTTCCTTTTCAATATTTTCTGCTACTCGTTCACTGGATAATGCCTTTCTACTTATTATCGCAGTCATTTATTGAATTTTGATGTTTAAGGAGGGTCGGTCAGTATAATGGAAGTCGTTTTATATATTTATTTTAAAATTTTATTTTAAAAAATCTTGGTTTATATTGAAAACACGTCAAATATGATTCAAGAAGATTTTATAGAGAATTTTCATCCCTACCTTGTTTTTGTTTTATACTATTTTACCCCATTTTGTTGTGTTTATAAAATATTTCTATTTTTAGAGTAGTTTCTGACTATTTTTGCCCGAAATTCTTTCAGTATAAATTTCTCAAATATATGTTGATATTAACTTCATCGAAAAATTCAGTATTGAGGGTATTCTCTTTTGAACCTCAATCTACATACACATTTCAATTAACTAATAATAGATATCCAAGTCAAACAAGAAGCATGTACTTGACGACTTTACGTGTATTCCACAAAGTTTTGGTAATGGTAACTTTTATAAAATTATTGACTAGTTAGTAAACTGATTATTACAATGGACGAAGAATGAACGTTTTTATAATATTATTACTCTCTTATAAATGTCAATTCACGCTTCTTTTGTCACACTTTATTCAACTTACTTTTTTACTTTGTCTATCTATTTATTCGACTGTTTAGATAGAATTTTCTAATCAAATTTTCATTACCTTTTAGTCTACTTCACTTGAAACTTCGTACACGTTTTTACTGTTGATGAAAATACTTGATTCAATAAAGAATTGGGTAAAACATTTAAAAGTATCGTGTGAATCGATTAACTTAATTAATATGGGAAACAAAATGTTTTAGAAGTTTTAGATCAAACTTAACATTTCACTAATATACGGCGATACGAGAAGCATAGAAAATTTACAAGTTCACTACAAAAAACTTTCATCTAATTTAAAAATGATGGATAAAACGACGAAAAATTTTTTATATTTTATATTAAATTTCTAGCTATTTAATATTATTAATAAGATCAAAAATGCGTTGACTGTTGATTATTATTAAGCAGTCAAATGCTCGTAAGCTCAAGTCTCATTGGAAAATGAGCAATTTTTACTTTTTTCATTCCGTTATAGTAGTTTTAATCAAATTAGCTTGATCTTACAAATTTTTATATATACAGCAGTGCCAAAAAGGCCATTTCTTCTTAGATCTTCCTTTTTTATCCCCCTTCTCCTGCTCTTAAGAACATTCTCAGTTTTGTATTATTTATTCAGGTCAAGTGTCAAGGTCAATCTAACCGATTGCGTCCTTAATACCTGGGTAATTGATGGGTTGATCGTAGACAGACATTATTTCTTAATTTGTTATTTTCCAGACCCCTTCGTTAGATTGAATTCCCCCAAAAATATTTCTCAATATTCCAATTTCCTACACATCCAATCCATTTGCAGCTTCTTTAGATAATATCCGTAGATTGGACGAAAAACTCTAGTCTCCGGAAAACAATGCTGATATTTTGGTTTTGTGGCTCCTCCTCCTTTGCTTCCATATCTCACTCTTTTTTCCACCTCTTGTATCTCTTTATCTTTGGTTCTAATTGTTACCCCCAGATATTCCAATTGGGTTACCACTTCTAAACAGTATTATTTCCCAATATTCACTCCTATTGGTACGTTGATTGTTTATCGTTATTGATTCCTCTTGATTACCGTATATTTCATTACCTGCTTATTATATGTAGCTTATGTTCTATTGTTCTTACTTCTAAACTAACCAGAATGTTGAGCATTTCAATTTTTCTTATAGTTAGTTCGTACCATATGTAGATTTATAGTTTCTGTAGTATTAATATGACATTTTCTAATATTATGTCGAACAACGAAAACGAGAGTGGGTCACCATGTATTAATTCTCTACATTGAAAGCTTCCATTATACTGATATCTTACTTATAGTTATCTCCAAAGTTATGCTTACTTACTTGTTTACTTTAATTGGTATTTCAAGGAACTTCATAGCTTCATACAACTTTGATCTAATAACATGTGAGTTTTTACTTTGAAACTATTTTGGACGTTGGAAAACTGGAAAGGATAAGTTGAAAAAATATATTGTGAACATATTGGAACTACTACTTTGTAATAACTAGCTGAAGATATCTCTGGTGAGTACTGTTAAAACTCATTGTCATGGATAATAACTAGATGGACAAAGTGATAATATGAAGTTACTAGAGACACTACTCAAATAATAAGAAGAAACTCGGAGCTATTCAACAAAAATGTTTTCTAATGTTAAAAAGTTTTATATCTACTTCTTTGATGTTGTTTTAATTATAAATAGAAGGTCTTTGTATTGTGACACATTTTCCAACTTCAATGACTCTAAATATATACTAAAATCAACTTTACGATCTGATAAAACTTACCCTTAATTCAAGATTAGTAATAATTATCTGTTCTCTAAAATTTAATACGTAAACTTCGATACTAATTCTTTTTTTTTTGTTCCAGAATCCAATAGCTCTATGTACATTAGGAATCGGCGCTACATTTGGTGAATCAATCCTTCAGGATTTACCGAGAGACAGCACAGTCGTTACTCAAACAACCTGCGAGCTTTTAAGGGTTGAACAGCACGACTTTCGGCTAATTTGGGAGGTAAGAAGCCGTTTAGATAGCAGACGTGACAGTCGATTCCAATGAATAAATTAAATTTCATGTTTCATTTTTACTCTTTTATTGGATGGTTTTTTATCGAAGCGAGCAAACGACCTTTTAGGATTTTTTGTTAGCTAAAATACGTCTAATTATACAGAGAGAAAAAAATTAAATATTGGATAAACTCAAAATTTTTTGTATTATTATTTTATGATTTAGGTATATTTTGATTTTGAAGTACTAGAAATAATTTTCAGAATGTTTCATCTTATTTCACCTATTGTATGCCGGAATTCTAATAGAATTTCAATAGAAAATGATTGAATCAATCAATAATATAAAAAGTCGGAGCACATCTAATTCTCGAGTTGATCCTACTCTTTCATATCTCACCGTGTAAAGCGTTAAAATAAATATTTAAATTATAGCGATAAGTCATACATGTTTCTAAATTCATGAGACAAAATTTAGGAGGTGATTGCTTGTATGAAATTAATATGGGCTTTCCTATAACAAAATTTCCTCAACCCAACCCTTTCCGAGATATCACCCTTAAAAGGTGGTGACTAAAATTGAGTTTTTTTTTAAATTTCAGTGAAGCTAGAAATTTGATATTCTGTAATTTTCGTGCACTAGCAAATGACTAATCCCAAGTATTTTTCATTGTTTCATGTAAACATGTTTTATTTTAAAATTTTTTCCCAAAACCATTAGCTGCTGAGAAATAAAATAAATACCATCATTTATAAGTTTTTTAATAAATTAAGTGAAAACCAGTAAAGATGTGAAATGTAATACGACTCATATCAATTCCTGGAAATGGCCACCTCTAGCCAATATACATGAACGTAGCCTACGTGTCATGGATTACCGTTCCCATTCAAAGATTTGAGGTGTATTTCGCTATATGGTTATGATTCTTTAAATCGTTGATATCAACTATGGGTGTCATGTATACTAATGTTTGAAGGTAACCCCATAAACAGAAATCATAAGGTATTAACTCTGGAGATCGAGGAGGCCAATGTTGAGGCCCCTCTCGACCAATCCTACGAATATGGAATATGTTGTATCTTAATACTGCCTAGCAGTCCGACTGAAGTCTACTGGAACACCATCGTGCTTGAACCACATGTTTTGTCTTCTTCTAGCATTCCTGTTTTAGAAACATTTCTTACTATCATTATTATGTAGTAGGGAGCCAGAAAGTAATGTCGATTCTGCGTATGTCAATATTTGATTACCGTTTGTCACTCATAGAGTAAATCGTGTCAAAGAAATATGATTGGAACTTGTTCCACCCTAAATAGTCAGATATCAAACTTTTTTTAACAATTTAGGGTGAAATGACTAGCCAAATACCAGAAGGGTACATATGGCATTATGAACTTATTCAGTTCCGCAGGCGGTAACATAATAGATGTAATTTTGATGTTTATACAAGTATATTAGAAGCTCGTGAATGTCAAAGATGGCTCTATAAATTCAGATCCGCTAATTTTGATGTATTCGACTCCTTTCGATCAGGAATACAAACAACAGTATACAACATGCTACGGACATAAATAGAAGCAAATTCATGCCAGACAATCTAATAACTGTCAAACACTCTTAACAAATAGTGCAGCAGATTGGAAAAATATACAAAACCATAATTTGCTCAAAGCAACAGCACCCTACAGAACAACTTCTTGATCGTTTAATTACTGAAGACGAAAAATGGATCTTACATGATAATCCTAAGCATAAAAGGCAGTACCTCTCTCCAAATGAATTTCTGTGAAATACTACGAAGCCTGGTTTATACCCCTCAAATATTCTTGTGTCTGCTTGTTGAAGTGTACGCAAAACTCTTCGATTCAAGTGCTAGAACCTCTACAAGTTGTTTTAATGCAGATCATTATTGTGAAAAATTGGATATATTGAACCGATCTTAAATCGAAAATGATTCTGATATTCAGAATTCTGCAAGCTGACAATACAAGACCGCACTGTGCAAGACAGAAAAAATTAAGAAGGTAGTGCCTCACCAGCCATAGTCGCCCGATATTTCTCCAAATAATTTCCATTTATTTCTATCGCCACTTCATTTTTCGAGTAAGATATTTTATTTGTTTCCATTCAATTTAAGAAGATGACATTACATTCAGATCCCCCTTTATATTATTGAGGTTTTTTCTTATGCCTTAACTATATGACTATCTCCAAAATAGTATATTTCAAAATATATCCATTTCAAACGATGTTTCATATTTTTTTGACAATAGTAATAAAATTGGTTGTACATATTTTTAATTTCGTCAAATTTACAATTATGTCATAGATATCAGGCGAATGAATTTTTGCAAAATGGATATAGGGTCGAAACAATTGATAAAACCATTAAATTTAATAAATTTAGAGTTCATTAACTATATTTTTAACATACCCGTTATTATTGAATGATAGATTGCATTTAGATCGGAAATATCTATGTCAAGAATATAGAATTTTACATCATTTAAGTCTACGGGAATGCATGGGATAAATGTTCTGTTCGAGATCAGTATAAATGCCCCAAAGCTTGAAAATGTTATAACTCTTCTCTGCGATAACTTCTATTTTACACTAAATTTGAGCTCTAATCCAAAAATAAAGCGCCAAGGTTCTTATACCCTTGCTGAATTACACTCATAAATCATAAAGATTTCATCAGGTCTTAAAAATAATTTTTCGAGGATTTTGGCAGGAATGAGATACATTATCCATGATTAATCGTGATTTTAACACGTAAAAGTCAAAATTTGGTAAGAGACGAATGTGTAACAAATAACAAATGGAGAATATATTCATGAAACTATCCAGAATTATTAATTATTTTAATTGAGATTGAATATCAAAAATATTGAAGCAAAATGCTAGAAGGCCATAAAAAGTCTAGAGTTAATATCTAAGTAATGCGCAATGGTTCAGGTCCGCCCACTATCTACCTATGTACTTACACACACAGGGTGTCTTATACATCGCGATCCAAAGGATATATTTTGTCCCCTTCTCTTGCTGCGGCTATGGAAGATTCCTTGTTTCTATCTGATCTATTAATCCCAGTCCTCTCAGGATTTTCAGTATGTAGGATGACTCTAGCTGCCAAAGATGTTCATCTTTTATCTCATACACAGCGAAGTGTGAGGCTCTGGAGTTTTTTAATTACATCCTCTACCAAAAATAACCTCATTAGGTTTTCGTTGTGGTGGAAATGCCTCGATATTACTTCCGTTAAATTCGCAAATTTTTCTTACTTAGTTTGATACATTCGATGCATCCTCTTCGGTTGTAGTTTCGTAAACATATCATACCTGTCTCAAAGCTTGTAGATTGTTACAATAACTCATTTTTTCCCATTCAACTTCCCATTTATAGTTTTTCTATATTGGCCTGTAGCCTATTCCACCGAAGGTTTCAGATACTACGAAGGGTTTATTCGCCCCTCCTTCATCGAGTCTTTCTATTTCATTTCCTTCCACGCCAGTGTGTCTTGGAATCCATTAGAGCGTGAATTTACTTTGTTTTTCACCTATCCAGTGTTTTGATTTCTCTGGTTTATTTTATGGAATACAAGTCAAACAAATGCCAAATTTCTAAACAACCAATAATGACCCCTGCAATTCCTAAAGGACGAAAAAAATTGAAGCATCATCATCAAATATAACAAAACATGTATCTACTACACTCTGTAACCCACAATTTTACATTTGATGTGTGCATTCATCCACATAACTGTTTTCCGATTCAAATAAAGGTGATAAATGGCCTTTGTTGAATAGAACCAATCTAATGTTTTCATTTGCCTTGTTAAACGAACGTGATAGAAGCATGCATTTCGAGCTTAAACATGATGTTTTGAATATGTAATTGATCCGTATTATACCTTTGGCCCTTTTATGCAACATCCGGATCATGTGATTCTTATTTACAAATTGCATTTGAATAAATTTAATTTACTACAGAATTAAATTCTCAATCATTAACGGAGAACTTTACTTTTTACTTTTAAAAATACTAAAAATAACCATTAAGATATTCATCATTTATACAGGGTTATCCTGCATTCTGTGTCACTTGGTCATAACAATTATTAAGATAATAAATAAGAAAATCGAGGCTGATTTTGTAGCGTAATATCATTTAAAAAATCATAATTGATAATTTCTCAGTTTCGCAATAACAATTACGTTAGAGATAAAATATTGTAAGTGGATGATCTGGCGATATTCACGGCTTGTTTCGTATTGTATTAGAACCCTGATATACAGATGTGGTGCTTAGAATCTTCGACTGAACAGCCAAACATGGAATGGGTGAAATTAATTTTCAAGAAGGCAACATTCATTTGTTCCTTTTGAATATTGTATCTGTTAGGAATACTATAGATCTGACTGTAAAATGAGGCTGAATTCACCCGCGGTCGATAGAGTCCTTGAATTTAACAATCACGTTGAAGCGACCCATACAAATGCCTATAGCCACTATTGTTGAAAACTTATGCGTGAATTTGAGTTTGTTTATAAAATTATTTGGCAGATAGTAGTCATAGTTTGTAGAGACTTTAGTCGGCTAAAGAGTAGCAGATATATTTGATGAGCAATCGTATATACTTGGATATTTGTTTTGTACCCTTCACAAGGAATAGAAATTAGATGTTCAGTGTTTTTTCACTAAAGTGGGTCTCCTGCATTAATATTCAATGATTTGTTCATACATGAGGAGATTATTTCATATTGGCAAATAGCTGTTTTTACTCATGCGACTGAATTGTCCATTGCAATCTTAGGTTTATCTTGTTTGTTCTCTCTTGCACTATGTACCCTAAGTTCTGCTTGTAACTAATACAGTTTCGGAGGCATTTCTGACTAAAGATAAATAATATAAATTATAAATTTTTATCCACAATTATTATTACACAAATATACGATGTAAACGTGATGTTTGGAATGGATATAAAAAGCACTGATTATATATAGCATCTGCTTGTTAAGACCAACATTGCCTTATGGATTATATGGAAGAGTCCACATAAAACTTTTACACATATTTAATCCAGATAATAAATTTCTCTATTTTCTTCTCGAAATTTGTCACTTTTTCTAATATGTTCACGCCTTCACAAAATAATTTCTGCTTTTTTCGATAACAAACTCTTCCTACCTCGTTTTTATATTGAAATCCCATTTCTTCCAATAAATTATAAAAGGTTGACTTTTTAAGTTCTTATCCTTGTCAAGAACTCTCAGAACTGTACGTGGATTCTGAAAGAAAGAATTTTGTACAATTTTTCTAATCGCGCTCCTGTTGAAATCATCAATTGAATTGTTAATTTTTTTCTGGATAGATCCTTTTTTTTTGGATCGACCACTTGTTTTTCGCTAGAGCTGAAATAAAGCTTTTAGCTTTTTTCTTAGGCGGAGTATAGCTAACGTCAACAACTTTATCAGCTGTATCCGTGTCAAACATTTTTAAGAAATTTACACAACAGACAAATATAAACAATCTCACTGCAGTACGATAATACGATGTCGTCCCTGTACTACATCTGATCGAACTGCTTATGAAGCGATGTGACGCTCGCACCTCCCAATTACGATGCGGCGATGCGTTTCACCCGGGATACTCACGTCCTGATCACGCACTGATTATTACTTTATTTCACTATTTTTCTTCGATTAAAAGACTTCAGTACATTTAAATTATTAAATGATATACTCTTGTATACTAACAAGTACAAGTATCGTCAACGTATATATTTATCAGAACTTGTGAGGGTTGCTAAGTCATGGATGATTCTCTATATTTTTTTTAGTTAGTTGGGATGCAAGATGGGAAACAATGGTAAATATTAAATTTCAATTACGTTGCAAACTGAATAAGCCAAAAGGACTGATATTCTTCAGGCTTTTTTGACTAAAATATCATGTTATGCATCATTATATCTCATTCAATTGAACTTGACACAGGAAAGATGAAAAAATATTGATAAAAATGTATTTTATTGAATGTCTACATACAACAAAAGAATTTGTTAATTGAAATAGAAGAAAAAGTAGCTTATATATCAGGTGTAATTACATGTGCTCTAATTTACATCGTAAAATATGCATTTATACGATTGCTACCAAATTTTCTCTGCCACTTACCTATATTAAAATAGCTTTTCTCATCAATCTTGTTTCCAAAGACACTTAACATATACCACAACTAATTCGAATAATAATTAATTTGCTGCACGTTTCAATTATTCCAATACTTGTTAAGAAATGACTGTCATAATGGATGTTTGTCGAATACATTTTATTTACTACTCATCAATGTATCAATGTATTTCACTTAGTACGTCCTCTACAGACATTCATACAATTTATGCTAATTGTCAATTGCAATGCAATTTCGATAACAATTGGATTCTATAATTATAGTTCACGGCTTGAAAATTTCATATAATTAAATTAATTATTGAGGCTGTATATGAGGGGAACAAAATCGCATATTTATATTTAACTTCCTCATATAGAATTTGATGACATAATTCCTCCGATTTAAGTGAGAAAAAGACTAGAAACTTCTAAGCACTAATTGAAAATATAGTCAAAAATACGAGATTGGTCCCAGAAGTATCTGACCTGACCTAAAGATGGCGGTAGTTGCCACTGTATAAGAAAGAACACAATCTATACAACATATGCTCCTAGTTTGAAGACGCAATGTTGTTTAGTATTTGATTGGCAGGCAGTGAATTTGTCATCGGTAGAACCAATATAAAAGCTGAGCTAGATTCTACTCTGGGTGAGACTGCTCCATCGTTGTTATTATTAATAGTAAAATATTTGGTATCAACATCGCAGTAGAAGACCAAATGAAGTAAAGATTCTAGAAATATTGAAGAAAATCCACAAAACGGTACTTGATTGTGAATTGAAACTGCGCATATTAACTAAAAATTTGGACATGAGACAACTGTGAACAAGATGGGTGCCACATCTGTTTCACAGAAATGAAGTTGATTTTTTGCACAGTTTCATAACCATGGATGAAACGTGGATCCATCACTTCACACTCGAAAAGAAAGAACAAAACAATTGACTGCAAAGGGGGAACCGTCTTCAAAAAAAAGAAAAGACCGGTCATGTCATCGATTTTTTGAGATGCGCATGGAATAATTTTCATTAACTATCTTGAAAACGGAAAAACTATCAACGGCGAGTATTATGCGAACTTATTGCATCGTTTGAGCGAAGAAATCAAGCGAAAACAGCCGCATTTGGTTTAAAAGAAAGTTTTGTTTCATCAAGACAATGCACCAACTCGCACATCCGTTATTGCAATGGCCAAAATTAATGAATTAAAGTTTGAATTGCTACCTTGTGCATCCTATTCGCCAGATTTAGCTTCCTCGAATTATTTTCATCCAATGACCATTTTGAAAATTCTTATTATAAAAGTGGTATCGAACTTATAAAGTATCGCTGGGAAAAATGTATATAGCTGGAAGGGGATTACGTTGAAAAATAAATATATTTTCTTTGTTTACTTTGCTTACTATTTATATGAGTGTCAATGTTTTATAACTTAAGGTAATTATTTTTATATTATATTATATAACAACTGAAAAATTATAAATTTTGCGAAATTTTTACCATACTCTGATAATATTATTGAATTTCAAATTGTATGCATTTGGCAATCATATGAAAACTGTTTATAATGTTGCCAAATACATCTGTCCTTCTGTCTCACAATTTCCAAACAGTGATGGGATTTAAAAAGCAACATTCGATCTGTAATGTATTCATACGTTTTGTGTTGGTTTGTTCAAGTTGATGCTGTTGTTGATTCATTGATACAGGAATGAATGTAAGATACTGAAGCAGCTTGATAATACTTTGGTCACGCTGTATATCCCGAGATACAAGAACTATTTCAATATATTTTTGTAACCAAAGCGACCATAACTCAAAAACTTGAAGCCATTTATCTGTGGGAATGTTTTCAAATAAATGGGACGATTGCTTTTACTACATGTAATCAGAATGTCATTCACATAAATTAAATAAATTTTACATTATATTCACATTAAAATTCAACTGTCTACTGTTCATTATATGACGATGCAGTATTATAAAATATCTTGTAAGTGTACTTTGATCTTCCAACCTAATTGCTTTGACTAATCCTGCACCAAAAATTAAAAGTGAATAGCAAGTAGGAATATCTTAAAATATTATGCATGTTTCAACACCTGTTACTATATTAGACATAACACGATGTCCATCTTCATTTGATATGTCTAATTACTCCCATGGGATTCTAAGCCAACGACTAACAATGTTTTTGATCATGTAAAATTTACTGCTCAACACCAAGAGTTACCTTATTCGCTTAAGAAGTCCATCGTGGATCTTCTTTGATTATACGTATTATTATCTCAATGTGTACAGTAAAAGTAAATGAAGAGCATGACCTACCAGCACTTGTCTCTTCACCAAGCGCAATCCGTGTTTCTTTAAATTTGTTATATCAGTAGAACACAGTTAATCATAAAGGATTCTCATCACTAAATGCGTGTCGGCGACTCTCAGAAGTTTTTTGTTTTGTTTGACTTAAACTTCAAATCATAGTAAAGAATGTCAAATCGTATATTCCACTATTTAATCTATGCAGTCACAGATTATGTCTTAAGCATAGTAGGATTTCAAAATAAGAGTGTTGCCAACTCTAGCTCCTCTAGATTAGTTGCATCTCAAAATATATATTAGATCTGTTCCAGCAGACATCTGAAACTACTTGATATGAAAATTGCGCTCCAACAGTATTAAGTTCAAGTAATGATCAGAAAGTTTGACGTTCCAGCAACAAATTATTCAGTATTAGTTCGAGTCGAGCCGATATGTTTTGAATAAATTTTGGAACATATGGATCAGCGTATTTCAACACATATTTTAGATCATGTATCGTGCTTACCAGGTGGTAAAAGATGGACAAAGAGTATTTATTTAATAGTGGAGATGGACGTAAAAGGTCTATTTAACCTAAATAAAAACAATGTTGGTACGAGTTCGCAATAAATTATAGTCAAGTCATGCGTGTGCACCAAAGTATGATCATCGCATACTGCTGGAACAAACCTTTAGTACCTAATATATCTAAAACAGTAATAACAAACTATCAATATCAAGTGACTGTGCAATCTATAATTACCAATAAATTATTGTATCCGTATTCCAGTCATCATCATTATCAGTCTCACGTCCATTTAAATTTGACCAAATAACAATTCTGAAATTTCCTTGGAACAAATAAAAAAAAAATTCTTTATGTGAAAAACAGGTATTCTAAAGCTGTTTGCTCATATCAAGTTAGATAAATAAATTTTTTGTCCAGTACAATATAGATATATATTATTAACTAGATAAGATAACTGTCATTGTTCTCTACGTAATAATAACAAAAAATACGGTTTTCAATATTTCAGTATCTTTTTAAATTACATTCTGAACTACACTAATTAATGATAATTGTTATAGTACGGTGGCTGACCATAAAGTTGATTGTTTTCTATTGAAATTTGAACATTTTCAAAAAAAAATAACAAACTCATTGGCATTGTTATAATAATATTAATTCATTAACTAAATGTAGTATTTTTGGTTTCAGAAAAATAAAGAGCTTATGAGTGACTTGGTATCAAACTGCAAGTTGAAAAATGGTAAGTTAATCTTCATATCATATCATATAACACACCAAGTGTTTTATAAATCAAACTAATTGAAGTGAAGCGTTTTAAAATCTATATGATAATAATGATTCATGATTTCAAAATATCTATTAACGCTAAAAAAACTGAATTTATCTTAGCTATAGTTCATAGCTCATAATTTATTTTGTAAAAAAATATGTCAAGTCTTAATGCATTTTTAGTACGTATTAAAATTAAATTAAAATTAAAAGTATTAAAATGGCCAACAGTTTCATTTTCCTTTTGTTCACTTTTATATATTAACAAAAATATGCTAATCTGTTTAAATCAGTGTTTCCCAACCTTTTTTTTGCCATGTTCCACTTTAGCCTTTCTAAAATTCTTATGCGCCCCTCCTATGTAACACGCATACAAAATTTAATTGTTTACCAAAGAAACCTAATTTAAAATAGGCTTTAAGAAGAAATCCCCAGGTGATTGTTTCGATTTTATATTAGGTTCCAAGTTATTTAGTTTCAGTCTCAAGTCTTGTGTTGTATTTCTTTTTTACCAGTAAATCATTTACAGCAATATATCCACATTCAGTTAAATATAAAGATGGAAACAGTAACAATAGCTTTGTTAAATTTAGATGTTTGATTTCATTCCTCGAGAAGCCATACCCTCTCTCATTTTATTTTGAATTTTTAAAATAAGTTTCATAATATATAATAACTGAATCCACTAACATTGCCTGCATCATCCAAGCTAATGAGTTAATTTATCTTATAACAGAAAATCTTTCTTTTATTTGCTTTATTTTTGTTTTATTTGCTTCTTGAATAAAGAAATAAAATCTTACTATATCTATACCGAGGTATCCCACGGAATCTGTTATTTGCCGCTGAAAGTTTACTTGACCAAACACCCAGCTGATATTTTTGTCTCATCAAGCCCAATTATAATAATCAAATTTGGCGCCAAAATGTAGCATTGCATTTCAATGACCCGAAGTAAAAGACGCAAACACGTGTCATTCAATTTTCTAATTGCCTCCCCTAAAAATCGAATCGTCACCTTGTGAGGTGTTGGCCTCACATTGGGAAATACTGGTCTCAATTTCTTTCATTTATTTTTTCAACAATGTTGGTGCATCTAATCTAAACAAAATTTTGTACCCTAAAAGTTTGTAATCTAGATGTACATGTAGCTCATAGCCGTTTTTCACGTAATCCACACACTTCTTTATTGTGGCTACACGGCACAACACTCACTCTGCTTCACATTCACAAACGATTTAGCTTCGTATATGGAGCTGATTGCCTAGCAACATGAACACTTCTAGGATAGGATATTTTTCATTTTCTCTGAAAAAGATTCGATTTTGAGATCATTGGAAAGGAAACTGCAGTGTCTCCCAATTCTCCATTATAGAGCGTTTTTAAATATCTGTATAATTCGGGCAACCCCTTAATTTCAAGCCATACTTCTACGCCAGTTTAAAAATCTATTTATTTATTGATAATTTAAAATAAAATTGAATTGAATTGAATTGATTGAATATGATCACTAAAACTAATTTAATGAGATGGAAATAAATATTCAAACAAAACAAAAATGAGATGGGAAATCCATGATCAAGAAAAAATAAATGTGACAAATGAAACAGGAGACGGTATGATTCCAAAGGAACTAAGTATCCAGAAGCCGTAAAGATTGAAAACTGAATATCCTTCAAGCGGAAATGTACGCAATAGTAAAGGCTGTCAGACTATTAAGGAAAGTGATGAGTCAAGCAGAAACACAATAATCTACACAGATAGCCAGGAAACGATTGTATCAAAAATGACAAGATTGAAATTGAGCATCTGCTTTTAAGAAGTGTAAAAGAATTATGAAGCAGATAAGCTTGCAAAAAGAGGAAAGACGAAAGAGGATGCTGAAGAGACAGTTACAGTATTACTACTGATGGATGATTGTTAAGATACTAGACAAAAGAAACAAAGCCAAAAATTGTGAATAAGCCAAAAAGAAGTAATTATATGATATCCAGAGCGACTTGGTTGAGGATCAATGGAGAGAAGACAATAAAGAGAATAAGATTTAAGAATAACTCAATCCAGAAGACCATTGAACTGAATATTTGACATTATACAGTCGGCACAAGACTCTAGAAATAGGGAGTGAGAATGGACAATTATGCTAAATGTAAATGAGAGAAAGAGACGGTGCCTTGACTTGACGGTAAAACGACCTAAAATGATGGAAGATGACACCGTTTCAAAGAAGTAGCAAAGTACATAGGTCATAGGTCAGTCCAAGGTATTCTCAAAATGCGTCTAAGCAGCCACAGCTTCTAATTTTTGCATTTTTGCTACTTTTAGTGTCCACCCTTCCACACCTTAAAGCAGCGTGGAGACTACGTAACATTTCGTGGCTCCCTATCGGGTACAAATGCTCAAGTTGCGATTGCTCAAGAGCTTTCTCATTTTTATGAATGTGGATCTTGTCATTTCAATTTAGTCTTAATCTCTAAATCAGGGTTCCGTTCATCATTTATTGTCTATCCCAAGTACAAACTACTAAGAACTGTACAGGAATGAATGAATGAAATTACTACAGACGAAGATCTACAGTTTGAATTGACAGGGGTGCAAGCGGCTATCAAACAGCTCAAAAACAGAAAAAGCCCAAGACATGATGGCATAACTAATGAACTACTCAAATACGGGAGAAAAAGCCTTGCCAAGCCACTAACAATTTTCATTAACAAGATCGTGTCACATCAAATACTCCCAGAGGATTGGAGAACAAGTACTACTATTCTCAAATTCAAAAAAGAAAATAAAAAAATACCATCTAAGTATAGAGGATTCAATTTGCTGAGTAGCACTCTAAACTTACAACAAAAGTCATCACAAACAAAGTAAACAGTCTTATCACGTTAACAGTTGAGCAACAGGGATGTAGATCGGGAAGGTCGTGCACAGATGCGCTCTTCGTTATCAGGCAGATTGATTGAGTATAACAGACCAGCATTTATGTGGTTTATAGATCTACAAAAAGCCTTCGATCGAGTACAATTAAAACACGTAGTACATCTATTATACGGTAAACAAATTCCTTATGCCCTATGATAAAAACCATTGAAAATATATACATGGACAACAAAATCCAAGCCAAAGTGAACGGAGTGCTAACGGAGCAGTACACAAAGAGATTCGCCAGGGAGACGTAGAGAACGAAGTAAGAGAGCAAACAACTAAAGCTTTAAGAATAGCAGCATGTTTGAACGAAACCATATGGCGAAATAAACATATTATAATAGAAGCCATATCGAGAATATACAAGGCCACGGTAAGACCCATAATGACCTACACAGCAGAGATACGGCCGGAAACGGCGAATATCAAAAGAATGATAGAAACAGCACAGATGAAAGTGCTACGCAGGATAGCCGGAAAAAACCTACTAAACAGTAGGACAGAAGTGAGAAAATCAGAAGATTGTCAACGAATGGTTTCTATCAAGATAGAAAGAATGGGATGAGCACATAAGTCCTATGGATAACAACAGTCTGATCAAAACAGTGCGCGATAAATCCCCATTAGGCAGAAGGAGTACCGGCCAACCCAGAAAAAAGTGGAACGACATCCTTGAAGCAGGATAGGAGGCAAAGATGTCGAAGATAAAACAGGCGACTACGCCTAATACACGGAAGAAAAAGAATAAGAAGTATTTGAAGAGGTGTACTGTCTCAATGGAATCCGTTTCTATATACAGATCTACATTTTTTATTTTTCTCTTACTAATCACCATAAATTTGATTTTCTTTCTGTTGATCTTAAGACCAGCTTTGTCGCCTATTGTAGTTACACTATTGAGAATCATCTGTAGATCTTCGACGTTATCTGCCAATAAGACAGTATCATCCGCATAGCGGATATAAGTTTGTCGTGGATGATGATAGTGTCCAATGGTTTCTCGTAATCGATAAAGAAAGCATAATCATCTTTTTGTTGATCTAGGCATTTTTGAATCAAGACCTGCATCGCAAAGGGGCTCCCGTGTACCATAACCGCATCTACATGCAAACTGTGTATGACCTATACGCTCTTCTAATTTTGTTCTTATTCTGGAATGGATAATTCTTATGAATACAATCAGGGTGTGGCTCATTCAGCTTATCAGGCGAGACTTTTTGGAGTTTGCTTTTTTGGGAAGAGTTATAAACGTAGATTTCAACCAATTTCAATCAATAAGCTATAAAAGGAAAAAAGACGATAGAAGGGTTGGGTAGTTAACTAAGTGTCCCAATTGCTAAAAATAAAGTGTCTCAAGCCAAACTAAGTCGTGTTGCTCCTTCAAACTAATCTAACCTAGATTCGATTTGGAAATCGCTAGAGAATACCAAAGAGCATCTGCAATGTTTTTTAATATTCCATTTTGGAGTGTTTTTAGACATCTATAATTTATACAGCCCCTTAATTTTGGTTTCAAAAACATATTAATTAATAATTTAAAGTAAAATAAATCAGTTGATTGATTGAAAATAATTGGATTGGAGCAAATATTTTGCTGACTAAACTTCAATATAATAAACCTTCACGTATTCCTACCGGCGACTTTCGAATACTCATTTTATCTTTGCCTCCAAAGTATTGAGTGTAGAGTTTGGCAGTAGATGATAATTTGCGACCCTTGGTCAGTATTTGATCAAGATAACGAAAATTTCTCTCTTGAGAAGGTAAAATTCCATCTACTAAAGCCTAAAAATAATGTATCGCCTAATACTGGCAGTATAAAGATAGTATACGTAAAATATAGTGCAGATACAATATTATGGACTAACGTATATTTATCCGATGGGAATTTAGTGATTAAAATCTATTTGGAAATATATAAAATTATTACTTTCAAATAATGGGACTTCACTGTTTGAAAAAAAAAAGGAAATCTAGGCTCTTAAAGGGTCATGAGAAACAAAAGCTGATGCGATCGAGTGTAAATAAATCATTCTAAATGTTCCCGATATCGCACTTTAGTATATTGCTGGAGAAATTTGTCTTGCTTTTTGAAACTATACGTTCTCCCTTTCTCTGATTTATCCATGCATCCTCGAATATAGAATTTTTTAGCCATTATATAAACTGAAAGAAAATAATAAATATTCTATGAAATGTGTTTTTGAATCTCTCTTTATGTTCTCCTGAGACGTAACAAATTGACAAATATTATGAATAAATGAATCTTTGGAGACTTTAAAACGTTTAAAATAGATAATATATATTTATGGAATTTTATTAATTGAAAAAATCACATAAAAAATTAATTATTAAATTAGACTCAATGGAAATTATATAAGTATTACTATATGTATAACGTATGAAATCTAATTTGATCTTATATCATAAAAGTTTCCTCTGTGATTCTGAGTTCGAACACGCGTAAAATCAATTCTTAGAAATGTAAATTTGAAACACCCTCTATATTTCGCCAAATTTCTTTTAAGGGGGCTATTTTTCATCATCTACCTTCTAGCAGAGACGGATACATACAAATTAAATTATTTGATAGATTTTTGATTATCACTACTTGATATTTCATAGCAGATCCCGGAAAGTTTGTTAAAAAATGTAAACAACTATAATATCTAACAAAATAATAAAAATCTATAGTATTCGGTGTTACGAAGAATACATACAGCTGGAATTTAACGAAGATTACGTACAGCCCTCCAAGTTGATATTTGACAAGGGCCTGACCCTTGGGGCAGCCGAATGTGAAAGGAATAGAAAGTGAAAAAAATTTTACGTGAACATTGGATCAGTTCTAATTGAAAACATAAAAGTTACTAACTATTGCAATGTTTTTCTAATTCATTTGCAAGATTTCTATTCGTGGGGTTAACTAATGAACACTGTCTCTTACATTCTTAATTGGTTATTTAAATACTATACACTACACTTAACTAACTTATAATGATTCACATATAATCACTTAACTAACCTGAATAATTTATTTAAATTTTTCGATTACTTTACTAATTCGTTTTGTTCACTACGATGAAACTTATATACACATAGAATTCTCCAAACTAGAGCATGAAGAAACAAAACATAGACTATCCTAGGAAGTATCCAGAAGAAACAAAGTCGAATTTTAGAATTCCATACATCTAGGCAGGACCCGCTCTAGGGCGGAGACAACAATTGAGGAATCACAAAAATTCTCATTATTTTGATTTACTATGTTTTATTTTGAAATTACACAGAGATTTTGTGATTTGAGTTACTATGGAAACATTACATCGAAGTTGAAATTAAAATTCCGACTAGTATTGAATTTAAAAATATCATAAGAAATCTTTATGAATAGGGTGTGGATTCAGTAGCTTATGCGTAGCTTATTTTTATGTTGGAAGGGGCAAGCATTATGGCATATTTAAACTTACTGGAAAAGTCACTCCCTCACCCCCAGCAGCATCCCCTTTATTTTTTTAAATTACTTGTTATATTTTTTATGTAAAATTTGGATACTCCTCTTTGAGCTGATTTCAAAAATGTATAATACTTGTAGGTTAAAGTGGTTAGTTTATGAGATAAACAATTTTTCTTTTAAGAGCACAAATTTATTTTGAAATGCCTCTCTGACATTGCTTAATACGGCTGGATTTAATTGTCGACATTCATTTTCTATCCTCTCTCGTAAATCATCCAGAGATTCTGGTTGGGTAGCATAAACTTTTGTTTTTAAATACCCCCATAAAAAGAAGTCTAGGGGTGTTAAATTCGGTGACCTAGGTGGCCACTCCATCATCTGCACCCTTCTACCTATCCAACGAGCGGGGAATGTTTCGTTTAAAAATTGTCGGACAGGCATAGCATAGTGTGGGGGAGCTCCGTCTTGTTGAAATACCAGTAAATCTTCGGAAAGGTTATCATCATTTTCTATTATTGTTGTAATACGTGGGTCAACCCCTTCCCTGAGTAACTCAAGATATGATTCACCATTTAAATTTCCGTTGATGAAGAAAGGTCCGACAATGTGGTCACCTAGGATACCACACCAAACGTTTAACTTTTGGGGATGTTGTGTATGGAATTCACGCATAATATGTGGATCACTTTCAGCCCAATATCTACAATTATGCCTACTTACTAAGCCATTTAATGACCATGAGCATTCATCAGAAAAGCAAATATTGTTTAACAATTGTGGATTGTTTTTGATAATTTGCGTCATTGATTCGCAAAACTCTAGACGACGATCAAAATCATCTTCATTCAACTCGTGCACCAACTTAACTTTGTATGGGTGGTACTTGAATTTATGTAGAACTCGGAAAACTGTAGAAGATGAAACACCGATCGCTCTACTTATTGTTGACAACGATTGGGGTTGTTGAGCCTCTAAGCTGACTTGCCCTAAAATTGCCACTTGGATTGCTTCGTTATTTACGAGTCCCTCTCGCTTATGCACTTTATTGCAAACAGACCCTGTTGTGGTAAATTTCTCCATCAGTTGAATTACATACTTATGAGTTGCAAGTCTTCCGTCATGTAATTCGTTAAATATTCTAGCAGCAGCTCTTGCACAATTATTATTTTGGTAGTATAAACCTACAATTTCAATTCTTGCAAAGAGCAAACCATTTCAGAGAAACAAAATAAATAATGTATCAAATTACACTATCAATAGTGACTACAAATTCTAGTTGACGATGTCAAACTTTAATAAAAAGTAGAGTTTTTTGTTGTTTGGATTTTTTAAGTAGAATAAATAGCACAGTTAAAAAGATTAAAGAGTTTGAACTGTTGTACAACCCATTTTAGTACAGGCAAATGAGGTGAAAGTAAATAATAAGTAAAATTTGTACTCTTAAAAGGAAAATTGTTTATCTCATAAACTAACCACTTTAACCTATAAGTATTATACATTTTTGAAATCAGCTCAAAGAGGAGTATCCAAATTTTACATAAAAAATATGACAAGTAATTTAAAAAAATAAAGGGGATGCTGCTAGGGGTGAGGGGGTGGCTTTTCCAGTAAGTTTAAATAAGCCATAATGCTTGCCCCTTCCAACATAAATTGACGTGTTTTTGGATTTTTTCTAAATACCAGTATTACAAAAGTTATTAAAGGTGGATACTTTTATCTGAAAAGCACTGTATAATTTATATTAACTTTTGATGTAAAAAAAATAGTTTAAGGTATCAATTGTAATTTGAGGGTGATCACACATAATGATTTCTATCAAAATTACCCTATTTTCAGGTAGTGCATTATTTTTTCAATGGAAGTATTTTCAATTAAACATTTTTTGCAACACAGTCCTAAAAAATGTTGTGGCAAAAATGTTCAATTTACTCAGATGAATATAATAAGAAATTGAAATTTCAAATAAATATTATTTCGTGTTGATCCTGTAAATTAAGGGATTCACTGGACAACACCCACTATAATTGCAAATACAGCCTATTAAATAATACCACAGTACACTTGGAAAAAACAAAATTTCCAACACGTTTTTATAGAATGTCATAAAGAAAGGAACGTTTTCAAGGTATCAATTTCAAGACTGATTTTCTCCTATTTGTAATTCTCAGCGAGTTTGAAGCAGTACAAGATAGAGCGTTAAACCATGACGAATGTAAATTGAAAGTTGAACGTGTTGTTTCCATGTTTTCAAAATAAACAGTAATATTTGGTATAGAATGAAATAGGTAATACTAAACTCATCTTCCTTAAAATGAAACAGAAAAAATACCACTTGTTAGTCCCTTATGAGTTCACAAATATTTCCAATTTCCATTTTCACTTAACATTTAAGACCAAAAGTCAAGTCTTAATTCTTCTTAAAACTTGTGATATTTCGGAAGACAGTCAACTGAGGAAATTTTTTACAGGAAAAAAATAATTTCTTCCTGACAATAAAAAACTGAGTAAATTCAAAATTTCCTAAACTTTCACAAAAATATTTCTACACTTTCATGATGTCACATAATTCTGCTCCTCTTATTGATTAGGCTTGTGTCCTTATTTACTTATACTCAATTCTTTTGTATAAGAAATCATATTACTTTTGATCGAAATCACATATGTATATGTATAGTTATTCCAATACAAAACCGTTAAACAAGTTGTGATAGAAAATACGATGAAATCACTTATATAAAACAAAGTGAGTTATACACTCATCCCAACTTTGTATCTATGATTGGAAGCATTTCTGAGAGGCTTCTACCATCAGCTCTGTCGTTGTCTTCAAAATTTCAGGAACGTTCTCGAAGCATTTCCCTTGCGTAGAACCAGTAGTCACTTAATGCTCGATCTAGTGAGTCCGGCGGGTATGAACAGATAGGAATACTGTTTAAGGTCCAAAACTCACAAAAGCAACTTCATTCTTTACACATCGTTTCGTATATGTTGCAGTTTATAATTCGCAGTTCATAGTTGTTTCGCTTGGAACGAACCCTAATCGCATACCTTAACAATCGACGAAAACGTTGACTTTGATATTTATATTCGATTTTGTTTGACGGAGTTTTTCAAGGCCAAGTAAGGCCTCATCTTATATCCCCAACTTCCATTTGTAATAACTATTTTATAAAATGTTTTTTATAACTCTTGTAAACAATCTTCACCATGGACCAATTGCAATATTCAGTGAATTTGTTTGGCATTTTTTTCCATTTGAAACAAAACTCAAAGCGTTGTTTAAGATACATGTTTCACGACTGCCAAGTATCTGTAGTAGGAAACTGGTAAGTTAAAACAAGTTCAAACTAGATATTGCTTGTCTCAACATACGAGAGTGTGAGATATATTAGTCACAGCAATATCGTAAGTAGTTTCCTTATCACTCCTCGTATACTAAAAAATCCCTATATCAACACCAAAGATAAAAATGAATTACTTAGGGCCACTGATACACTGCTCTTCTACTAATTGCATACGAATGAATTCTCGGATGCTATTTTAAACTCGTTGTCTTTACTGCAATAAACATAAACCAGACATGGAAATACGAATTGTATATACTCACCAACTCACACAATATTCCATCCAAACACTTTGTAATACAAAATATTCTGTATTGTAATAACTTGGAGAAAATATATTCAGACGAAACTCAGTACAGACGTCAAATGCGGAGAATATTACGAGCCACCCGTTTATAAAAATCGAGACCGAACTGTAGTCGAGAAAACTTCATATGAAGGGAATAAAAGGTATAATACGAACATGTGTAATGGAAAAACTGTTGAGTACAATAGAATACATAAAGTTGGTTCTATTCACTGAACAAATTCAGCAAAGGATTTTTCTATTTACTTATTAAATTAAATTTTTCTACCAAACAAATAAAAATCATCAACTCGTGAACTCAATTATTTTATTGTAAAACGTAATAAATGTGATAATTTACTTACATAATTATAGTAACCTGAATAAAAAATATTGGCTTTTCGATTTATATTCCCAATTTCGCAATAAATGTCTATGGTTTAGTAGATCATATTCAGAAATGGCTAGTTCAATTAAGATTTGAGATACAGTACTAGTCAGTTTGAAATAGACTGCCGCATAAAAAATTATAGTCACAAGACAGAGAATTCACAAAGATCGTTTTTATTTTAAAGAACGAAACCATTTGATGTGATAATCTCTTATTCAGAAAATACAAAAATCATGCAAGAATATGTCTTTCAAAAACCAATTAAATGATCCGTCATAAAGTTATCTCATCTTGTGGAATGTTATTGATCATGAAGAAAGATTTTTGTTTATTCAAATGCAGGGACCATTGTTATATAGTATACGAGAACTGATCCTATTTATGAACCAAAAAAATATTTATCATCAAGTCACATTGTAACCTAATATTGATAGAGTTTCCATAATTTTCTATTTAGAAATAGGTAGTTTAAAGATTAGAGCACTATGATTTGTGATGCTAATTTAATATTCATTACATCTTGTTCTTTCAGTAAATTGAAAAATTTCTCATGTAATCAGAACAACAAGAAAATAAAATGTGTTGTACGTCGTTGAATGGGAGCTTGTTTTAATTTTTCAGTGTATTTCTTTGGTTTTCACTTGCTCCGGCGCGTATTTATTTCTATCTTCAATAATTTAATCATATTATATATAATTCTGTAAAGTGATATATACTAATGATGAATTGGTCTTGACAGTAAATTTTTGGTTTCGATTTTTGGATTTTTTAAAAAATGAAGAAAATAGTTTAGATAGAATATTGTTGGATGGAGAAAACAAATTATAAAATATATTTAAACCTATGGAGAACATTTTCAAAATATACTAGATTTTTTTCTGTCCATCGAATTCAAGTTTCTTCAGGGAATGAATATTCCCACAAATTCGAAAGGCACTGAAGGTATTGAACACAAGTAATTAAGAAACATATGGAGCTCTACAAATCAACGATAGTGGATTCCTGTGTAAAATCAAATACTAATCAATATTTTTAATCATAGAAAAGAGAATAAAAGTAACTCATTTTCTAAGATCAAATTTAAACTACGAGTATAATAAAAATATAGACAAATCGTCGCTGTATATAAAAACATGTAAATACACGTTTTTATACAAGAAATTTCTAGGAAATTCACCTTCTAGAATCGAATTATCGAATAATTCTTTTTGTATAAATAGTCCCTTATCAGCGAGTGAGTCGGTAAATAATTGAATGTCATAGTGAACTGATCGAAATAGTAAAAAGTAACTGGTTACCTTAAATAAATTAAGTTAATGAATAGTTAAGTATTAAATTGAATTTATAAACTCTTACGTTCAAGCTCGCACCGACGCTCTCGTTATATTCGACTTAACGTTGGCTTGATCGCGAACGAGGGTGCCAACGCGGGCACGAGTTTAAAAAGTTTATAAATTGACCTTTACTGGATAATTATTATGAATAACGAGGAGTTTATTACATTGTTTATTGTTCCTAGTGTAAGTGTTTGAATAAATTGAAAAAATGACAAACACCGTGTGTAAAATACACTCCACCGTTGAAAACCATTTGAATAAATTAAAAGAAAAACTTTACAATAATATCCTTTTCACCCTGGTAGACCGGTGTGTAAATACGCTGACGGGTTGTTCCATTTGTCTATGGTTTTTTGAACTTTAAACATTAGAATAAAGTAACTTATTAGTATTACACTAACCTAACCAAAATCTAAACTAAATAAATATCAAGGGATAATTAACTAGTAAAGTAAGTAAGTAATGAAGGAAAAAATAAGAAGAATATTTTTATCTATATTCATCGATCCCACACAAGTCAATGTCAATGTCTAGTCAGAAAATGGGTACTACAAAAGATTTATTACAAAAGGAGCAGAAAAGAAAACATTAAAAAACTTTTGACTTAACAAAACTAATACTTTCTCAGTGAATAACCGGACATATAACAAAATCTTTACATATCAGACTAGTCCAAATTCCAGATTCAGATACTACGAATAGATTTTTTTCTGAAATGACTCCCGATTACTAAGAAAAAAATTATATTGTCCTGTATGATTAAATATGAGTTTATTAATTATTTTTGGACTGAAAAGTTTTATAAATCCGATGTGCGTATACATATTTTCAATATCACGGAAAAATATGGTCATAACACATTTTGTTGGGAGTCTTTATGCCGAAGTTGAATAGAATATTTTCTCTGATACCTACATTTAGTATTCATGTCAGAAAGTTGGTGAAAAGAAAGAATGCGCTTAGTTTTCTCTGCGGCGTTGAGATGAAAATTGTCTCTTGACCTCTTCTTCAATATTTTCTCAATATTAAAAGAGACCGCCTCATATATTTTTTATAGACATTTTTCCGAACACATTTAAATAAACGGAATTTCTCATTTCAAAATACATTCCTCTGAAATAGACTTGTGAAATTCCATGCTAGAAAATACGATTTCTCATATAGCTAACTCATATCTAATTTCTTTATTATCATATTCATATGAAATGCAAAAATATTAATTTGACTCGTGAAAATTTCCAAATATTCACCATCAAAAGAGGGGTACAATTACAGGTGCTTAATATGCTAAGCTAGTTTTAAAATTATGTGAAGAGGTATAAGAATACCAGAGCACCAGAGGATTTGCACAACAATGTTATCATGCATTAGAATAATGCATCCAGTTACGCGTCCACCATTAAAATATAAAATATTGAAATTATATATTTGCCAATTTTTTTTGTGAGTCAGGGGTGGAACAACCCTTGTAAAAAGCGGATAGCAACTGGAATCATATATCAAGTTTTTCAATGTTTCTGTAAACAAAATAATTGATCAAAGCACATGATAACCGCAAAACCAATCAAACAATTTCCAGCCTTTGAAATTTTGATTAAAAAATATTCAGTAAAATAAATGGATGAGAATTATTATCATATTACACATGAAAATTGTGATGAATTATGACACTATTCCCCTGTGATTTTATCTGAAAAAACAATTCTTCTACTCTCATGTACTCACGGGCTTTTTTGTGAAATAATGTATCATAATTATTCTATTAACGTAGTTTGAGTATGATATTCAATTGAAACAACCGAATTTTATTATAGAACTAACTTTAACAAAAATTGTGATCACATAAAATAATGAAATTATCTTTTTCTTTCAAACTAGTTAATTTTTAATAATCTCTTGCAGTGACGATTTTCATACAATACTGAATGTTGAAATGTTAGCTCATGATATTAAACACTACCAAATAATGATTTTTCATCAATGTTTGCATTAAAGCTAAAAAGAATGACGGGATTTTCATGTATTTTATTTAATTTAAAATGTAAAATCTGTTTTTTTTTTTTTCAGGTTTTGGAACCGCAATAATGAATGCGAAGGGAGGTATGCAGCCTATATCACCTCCTCAACCTAGGAGATCGAATTCACCGGATCAATTGAACCCTGCTGAACCAATTACAGATGCACCCAGTGCCACTATGGGTAGGATAGGATGGGCTCTGAGAACTTTGTTATTGTGTAAGTTTGTATATTTTGAAAAATAAGTTTTCACTGTGAAACATCAAGCAATAGATTACTTTTAAAATAAATATCGAAGTGCAATCTGTTTTAATCATACAAATATGTTCTCTGTGTAACAAATACCCAGTTCAACGTACCTACTTCAGATTTATTATTTGCTGTTTAATTGAAAATATAAACCAAGTAATATCGTAATAAACTTCAATCCAAAATCGATATTAAAAAAGTATAATGAAATTTTCCTGATATCGCTCTAATAATATCGAAAACTAACTTGATCCTCGAGACATTTTAAATTTGAATCCATGTCATCCTACGTAAAATGAAGATCAGTGATTATTATTTCGCTTGATACTAACTATCAGATATTGAATTTAGATGCTTTCCAAAAAGCGAAACATTTCGTTGAAAAAAAATTATTCCAAAAATATGATAAGTTATTGTAAATAATCGTGCACAATTATAATAAATTTTCAAACAAAACATAACCTGAATCAAATGTAAAATACTTTTCCTTACTATACGATTAAAGACTTTCTCAACAATTATCAAGATATTTTAATAAATATGGAATTAGAATAAATCATATTAGACATGATATATTATCAAAATGGTAATAATAATAAACAGTATAGTGCGATAGAAAGGAATAGATACTTTATTTCAAAAATAGCGGCTTTAGATAAAAATTAGATTTTTGGCGTGATGACTTCATCGCTAAAATTTTTAAATAGAAATGTGGGTGTTGTGCTATATTATTAGAAAGATATCTTAAACACCCATTCCGCCATATCAATATATTGTTGATGAAATTTTAATTTTAATACGTTTCTCAATGAAATGTATTACGAATTGGTATCATGTATTTATTGACACCCATATTTGTGATGGTCGTCTCTCATAATGAAATGTCTTATCTACCTACCTTTTACGTTTTTTAAAAATCTACTTAATTAATAATTAGCTTTCTCTCAAGTGATTAATACTATTATTGTAGTAAACGTATTCAAAAAGTCTTTGTATCTATCAAAATGAAGCTAATTTAAACGCAACGAACAGAAATTGTTTGTGGAGATAAAACACGTACACAGAAGGAATTTTGTAGGTTATTTAATTATAAATACCCCAACTCAGAACCAATATCACAATCTACAGTAAGCAAAATTGTGAAAAAATTGTCAAACAAATGGATCATGTCCCTAAAGGTACTAGAAAACTAATATTTACAAACAAATAACTAGGCGTTCTTTTAGCCTTTCAAGATAATGCCCGTACGAGTCTACGGTAAGCAGTATTAGATGACATGGACGATTCAACATTTCTTAGAAAACACAAGAACGAAAAATGACATCCTTAAAAAGGAAGTTTAGTACAAGAACTTATGGAAGATGATTTTGATGGAGATATGATGTTTTTAAAAAGGTACTGTCCACTGATGAAGCTACATTTCTACTAAACGATCAGGCCATGTAGCTAATAGGATTATTCGACCACACTTTTTCGAAAAAGAGAAGATTTTTTTAAAACTTCTTGCTTACCTAAATGAACCGTTTGCTCTGATTTATGGCTGTAGTAAGATGGTGCGCCTCCACTTTATGCTGTCTTGGGGCGCAACTTCTTGAAGAAACTCTTTCCAAATCGGTGGATAGGTCGAAGAGGAATAATAGAATGATCGTTTAGGTTACCAGATTCATCTCCTCTTGGTTTATTTTTACGGGGAAGTTATAGAGAAGGTTTCAGAAGAGTTCGCGGCACGTCTTTCTCATAGTATTTTAGCTGAAAGTCAACATTTTGAGTACCTAATTTAGGTTTCGCTGTATTTAATGAATAATACAATTTATTGTAATAATAAAAAGCGATTATTTTTTTAAACAAATACAAACATACATTATACATATTCAAACATATTGATATGGCTGAATCGGTATTTAAAAAACACAGACGATGTCAAATAAAAGGTATCTTTACAAATACCCTGTTTAAAAATAAAAATCTATAGACTTCAGTAATGTTCTCTAAAGTCGCCGGCTTACGACGACAACTAATTTATTCATTCCATTTACAGCATACTGTATAATGTTACTTGTAATAACTGTGAAGCTATTTACACAAGACAACCTACTTCAATAATCCTGACGCCTTTCTAACTTTTCAGATGTAAGGAATGTGGGAGTTAAGTAATTACGTGTGCTCCTTTTTCCACAGCAGTTTTCATTCTCTCCTATCTTGTGTGTTTTATTCAATTTCCTACCATCTTATTCCCCAACTTTACCATGTTGTCTTAATTTCTTCCAGGTCTTCCTTTTTTTTCGTGCTCCATTTATCCTTATTAATCGTTCTTTTTCCATTTTTTTAACATAGCCAAACCATCTCAATTGTCCTTCTACTATTTAGTTCTTTTTCGTACATTAGAATTTGAAATAAAAAAATTAAGGAGAGAAAATCCACATTGTTTAAACAGATTTTATTTTGATTTATTTGTGATAGGGGACCTTTTGATTCATAGTTGTCAATATCTTGTTACATTTCGATAGAATTAGGTATAGTTCTTCCAATATCAATTGCAGAATACAGTTATGCGAGAACCAATCAATATTTCATAAATACCCACAGCATTAATACCAAATTAAGAAATGAAAAGTAATGATTAATCCCAGAATAAAATTCGATAAACATCTAACTAACCGTCAGTCCACGTGGACTCATCTCCACTGCTTAAAAATTAATACATTGAATCGTAAACATGAATGTATTTCTATTGGTCGAAGCTGTCGGAAGGCGTATATGTACACAATTTCTTTGAAATATTCCTGCTAGACAGTCTGCGATAAGCAGTGGCTTGGTGAGATTTATTTAATTCATAAATTTCTTTAAATAAATGGAAATATGGCATTCTTTAGACCACTGGCGAATGAAGACAATGAAATTGCACAGTGTAGTGAGAATAAAGAGTGAAATTGATAATAAAGATTTAGATATACAAACACAGCAAATTATTTTAAATATATTTGAATGTTTAAAAAAGGGGAATATTCAGCAATCTAATAATGCAATCATAATAAGAATTGTTGAATTAACTAGAGTAAATTAATTTTCCATTTATCGAGTAGTCACGAAAGGGGCTGCTGTGGATCATTCACAGAACTGAAAAACATGTGAAGAAAAACTAAAATCAGTTGACTAAGCTACTCAAGATTTTATACGTAGACAACTTATAGTTTATAGACATTAGGAGTAATAGAACAAAAGGTTGCAAATAGAAACATTGCGTCAAGATTTGTCAGCACTGAATAAACGGATGGCAATAACCGACTCGTCAAGGATAATTCGATGGCAACAAGATTATTTGCGTCAGATAAAAGTTTACCGAAGTTCTAATAGATGAATGGGGTACAAAAAGAACTCAGTCACGTCTGGTACCCTATCTAAACAAAACTCCCTTACAAGCAAGTACATTTTACCCGTCTATTTACGTTTTATAATTTAATATTTAGGTGTAGACAGTTAACGAGGTATAATCTGTCTAAATAACGGAGTATAATGCCGTCCAATTTATAATGATTCTATTGCCCTTAAACGAATACTTTCTCGCATAAGTTATACATATTTTTAAAAGTATTTATAAAATTAATAAATGTATAAAATGAGGTATCTACGCCTATGGTAGATCAAACAAAATTGCCGGCAAGGGTTTTTATAATTTGCAATTGATATTAGAGGAAATATAGAAACGTCAGATAGTTTAATTTGAAAATACTCTTGTTATACGAATAAAATACTTATTACATACTTCGAATCTAATATTTTATTGTTATGATAACTCAAGTCAATCATGAATTTTTGCATGTTAAATTTATACGGCACAAAGCTGACGATTAGCGCGCAATATCTACTCGTACTTAGCCATGAAAATATTTGTTGGCGCTTCAATATCAAAACAAAGTCATATTATTATTGCCATCTACTTTCGCAACGAAAATAGTTTTTTTTTTCATACTGAAATAGAGCAGATACATTAAATATCGCTTATAATGGAATACGAAGATTTAGAGTTTGAAAATACACCTCCAGATATTATTAAAAAAGCATCCGATAAAAATGTTTAAGCGCCTACAGCGACTTTATAGAGTGGTGAATGCAAACCAAAGCGAATTCTTTATGTGAAAATACTTAAGTTAGTTTACTTTGAAGAGTTATTGAAAAAAATAAAACATTAGTCCCAATACTCGATACTGAGAAGTACGATAGTTATTAAAAACTAAATATGTTCCCAAACAGTCAAAAACCTTAACTCCTGAAACAATTCAAAATTTTTTACAGTATACAGCTGATGAAAAATATTTGCTGATAAAGGTATACATACTATTTTTTCACTGAATTTTCATATATATCATATTTTTTTAATTGCATTTAGATAATAAGGTTTATATTAATTTTTAGCGCAGAATACCTGTCTGAAAGATCGGAAAGTATCCGGTAGATTAGTAAGAAGATGTGCTCCAGGGACCGAATTAGTAGATTGGCTTCTTAGTCTCTCACCAAGTATTCAAACAAGGGCTCAAGCAGCTGGTATGTGGCAAGCCCTTCTGGAAGAGGGAGTCATTTCACACGGTAAGTATTTCATATGTGATAATTCGTTGTTTCTTAATTTCAATTGTAGAAAAGTTGTGAACAACCAATAATCAGAGTTGTTCTCAAATCCAGAAACAAAATAACTAGTCATTCCTAATTCTACTGACACAAAAAACTATGTCAGTCTTTAAGATAGACAATTAGGCAATTTTAAATGAAAATATTCCAATTGAATGAGGAAGTATAAAGCTGCGAGCTTATATTTTAAAAATGTACAAATTGACACAAATGCAACAAAATTTGAAAAATGAGAAAAATCTAATCTAACTTAGTCATGTATTAGCATGTACATTAGAGTGTATCGAATGAGTGAAAACCATTTCCAGTTTCCGATACTTACCTGCCTCCTGTACTGAGGTAGACTTTTTGGCCAAATTTGCCAGAAAATTTGTGAAACCGTATGTGAGATTATTAACTTGGCCGAATCTATATCTCCCGAAGAAACAATTTGTGTGTTGCACACAATTTGCTTCATTTCTTGACTTGGCTATCCTGAAATGTCATTTTTATAACGGAGTTGGATTTTTCTTTTACGAATCATAGGTTTTTGAATCTCTTGTGGATGCAATTTAGTTTTATGATTCTAATAAAATTTCCTTGTCCTTAATATAAAAATTAATAGCGGAATTTTTGACGTCCACCTATAAAACATTTACATTCCTAGAGGATTTTTGAACCGCAGTATTATGTTAAAGAAATTTTATGATCGGTTAACCTCCAGTTGAGGAAAATATCTTCTGTTAATAACAACCTGTTTTAGAAACAGTGGCTTAGTGGCTTCAATTAAATAGAGAGTTGATTTATGATAGCTCTCAGGAAATATCTATTGTTCAACTTCAAGTAAAGCATGTTATCACAAAATCGCACGAGGAAAAATGCAGGAAATTATCAATATTTCCAATTTTCCCCAAAGGAAGTATTTCACAATAGCCACAAGATGAATTTTATATAATATTGAACTCACAATTGTCCTGTTTCTCTGCATTGCAGTTGAGATAAAATCTGATTTATACTTATACATTTCTCAATTTAGATATCAAGTCGTCGAATAGTTTCAGTTTCAGACGATATACAGTGCTTGTTCACTTGACTGTAACATAAAAAAAATTTCTCATTGTTGAGTAGTAGAAGCGACTCATACCAAATGGTTAATAATCCGTAACTTTTAAAGAGACAACCTGTACAATCTAAAGATAGCAAACATGAATTTTTTGACTTGGTCGCTAATTAAAGTACCAAAAAATTGGAATAGGCTTTTTTCACATTTTCGGAAAATGGCTTGCGACTTGACCATAAATTCTCCACAAATATAGCAAAATTTGTCGGGAGAAGTTTTGCAGCTGCGGCGCTTTTGACTCGACATTTTCATCTTTATAATCACTTTTTGCACTATGAACAGAGAACCACTTACTATGAAACTCAACAGAATATTATTTTTTAATGTTCATTATTCTGAATAATACAGTTCCGGTATTTTTTCGGCCATACAATTTACGGATATTAACCGCCCCTTTATAAAATTACCTACTTGCTAATGTAAACAGGAATAAATAGGCTATTGAAAAGTGGTACGTGTTAGTGCTTAATAAATATTTTTTATATTATTGGGTATTTCCATTTAAAAAATAAAGGTATCGCCTGTGTTATGAAAATCTAGTCGACAAGTGAAATTATCTTTGTATATTCAATTTATAGAGACTAGGAGACAAGGAGTCTAAACTATTATATCCTCGTATATTAGATTCATGAACCGTAAGTTAACCATCGATCTGTAATCTCTACTCTGAGTAGATATATCTCCTTTTATGGCAAATTTATTTTAAATACTATTAGTTATTGATCACTAGCTAGGATCAAAGTGAGGGCTTGTATTGAGATATAAAACATTCGTCTTTGAAACAAATTCCAAAGTTAATACAACGTTACAGTAATTAGAGATCTCGGGGAAGTGGCAGTTGATGACGTGAATATTTTAGAGTTTTATAACCACGCTTCGAATGTTCATATCTACAGTGGATCACAGTTCTACACTGTACAAGTTTTCTACGTATGAAAGAGTCCGCCTGTTCAATCTATGAACTTTACTTATTTAAATCAAACTAAAAAGTTTTATCGACCGCTGTTAGATATCAATTTCATGGAAATATGATTAGTTTATAGCAGTGGTGGGAAATGTTTTATGTTTCTTCTTCTTTTTCTTATATACCGGGTGATTGATTAGTGTGATAGAGTTCAGTGCCTCCTTTGTCCTTTAAGATATAAATTTGAAAATTGAGAATGCTGTGCCATATCAAAGTTACATTGTTTTAAATGAAACACCCCATATTTTATCGTATATTTGGAATCAGCTTCACTTTACCATTAAAATAATATAGAATTGTGATGTGTTCTATGGGTAATTTAAACAAAATTTTGAAAAATAAATGCTGGATAAAAAAGAAGTATGTTGGTGGTACTTTCCGATACTTACATAAAAACAGGGTGATCTATTAGGAAAAACCGAAAAAATAATGTATTAGTATTTTGATCTACCCTGTATCAGATTAAATGAATACTAACTAAATCAATAATTTATCAGAATTTTTACTACTATTCGAATGTTTCAGCTACAACAGTTCTCTATTTTTAAATATCACTTACATTCAACAGGGTATTGAAATTGTTACGATTTTACAGCTCGTAAGGACTGATACAACGATGTCTTCTTGCAAGCCAATAGAATGTGGAGTGCCCCAAGGCTCAGTACTAGACCCTATTTTGTTTCTTTTGTTTATAAATGACATCGCCTATCTAAACATCAGTGTTAAAATATGTCTATTTGCAGACGACACTAGTTTCTCTCGGAGCAATCCTGATCTCACGTCACTTCATAGGACCATATCTATTGATCTAATCACCTTTAAATCATGGTGCGATTCTAATATTCTCTATCTTAACGTTTCTAAAACTAAAGTTTTATCATATAAAAATACATTGCTGCCTTTTTTATTAAAAAACAACACTATTGACGTCGTGGAATCTGTAAAATTCTTAGAGCTTCTTGTGGACAGTTTCTTGAAATAGGAGTTACATCTTGAGAGCTATTAGATATATAATCGGACTAAACAGCAGGGAGTTGTTTGGAAGATTGAAAATTCTGACCCTTTTTTACTTATTCATCTTGGAATCCGTTTGCCTAATTCGTAAGCAAGCTTTTCCATTTTCATAAAGGTTGTTGCACGTCTATCCGTTAGGTTAGGAACGCGGAGCACGACCTTTACCTACCTACCCCACGTTCAGAATTAATTAAGGGCTTAATATTTTACAATGCGAACAAAATGCACAATCACCTGCCACTTGAAATCAAATCGATATTATCTTTTCCCGCTTTTCACAATAATTTGAGAACATATTTATTGGAAAGTGCCTTCTACCCTGTAAGCGACTTCTATTCTAATAATAATATTTAATTCCAGGTATGCTCTATACTGGTTTAATTTTTGCTGTGGACCTATATACAACTTGTATACTAATTATTAACTATTACTATTAACTGTAACTTTATTACTCATTGTGGTTTCCTTCTGTATATTGAAATTTTATTTTATTTGTATCTTTATTTAGTTATTTTCATGTAAGTTTTTAATCACCCCGTAGAACTCAACCCTATATTATTGTCATGAGAAATTAATGTTGCGATTAAAAAAATGTAACTTTGATATGGCACAGCATTCTGAAATATAAAATTGTAAACAATTTTAAAATATGAAAATTAACGATGGCTATGATCCTTCAAATTTTCAAATTGATATATCAAAGGACACAAAGAAAACTCCATAACACTAATCAATCATCCTGCATTCAAGTTTGTAAATAGGTAGTCTCTGATCTGGAGTGATTTTTCATCAACTGAAAAAAGAATTTATTTTTCCTTCTTAGTTTAATCTTTTAATTGATATTCTCGATGACTTTATTCTTATGACTCTTGGCAAACTTGATTCACATGCATTCTATAACGTCCAAAACTAATGATATTGTTCAGTACTAACCAATCGCATATCTTCAAATTTCATATAAATTCAGATTTGATAACTTACTTTATAGAAAAATCTACAAGCTTTGTCGATGTTATAAGGACCACCAATAAGTCACCTGATATAGAAGCTACTATATTAATTTACCATTAAATTCCGCTGGCACTGAGCAAATACTTGTATGCATACGAGTGAAGAAATCTATTCAGATAACTGCCTATGTCGTTCTATATATAAAGACTTCTAATAAAAACTTCTTAGTTGCCACAAATCAACATTTCCCTGAACTAGAACTAAGTAAGTCGAGATTGGAGGATCTACAGATTTCTCGCGGCACCAAAGCTCCCGGCCTAATTTGAGAACTATATCAGAATCAAGCTCAACTTACTCGCTTAATAATTCAACCCTTTACCCTAACATTATGACTTGGGTCAATAAATTATATGTATGACGTGTGAAATCCCAAGATGAAAGTCAACAAGCTCCAATATATCTTGAAGATAATTCAACTCATAACTAAAATTTCCATTAAAATCTAAATTCGGAAATTAGAAAAACCTACTCGTAAATATGGCAAATTATGTTCTGTTCACTGCATTATTCACGTCTCAATATTCGCATCTCAAAACCAATATGTGTATGATATTATAAATATTTAAAAGGACTTCGCTTTTAGCACTGCTCTTACTCTAATAATATCGTCGGAGGGTTACTTCCTGCGATAAGACGTTGTCGGATGCCGTCTCAGGAGAGGAATCATTAAAATTAATAAATTTAGAACATGCTAAAACTAGAACCAACGAGACTTAACGAGAGAGAGTCCTCAAAGTATTTTGAGAATGAATATAATTCCATATTGGAAATTTTCTATTCAATTAATATTAATAATTAATCTTATATATAAAATTCTCGTGTCGCGGTGTTTACCACAAAACTCCTTTGAAATGGGTCGAACGATTTTCATAAGATTTTATGTGCGTATCGGGTAGGTCTGAAAATTGATCAACATCTATTTTTCATACCCCTAAATGTTAAGGGCGGTCCATCTCTTAATTTTTTTAGTTTTCATTTTTTTTATGATACATCATTCCAAAATACATACAGCCCTAAATTTTTCATGCTTTTACGATCAACCACTATTTTTCCATCACGATTTTTTTTTATTTTTTACTTTATGACAGATCCGCAATAGGATCGCAAGATGGCAATCGAATATAATAATTATAGTACGATAAATTCTTATTTCGGGTTTGTAATTTCAGTTTCCTTTATTTAAGTTTTTTATCTCAATTTAATTTAATATTCCACCATCGTCGGTCAATAACTGATCAACTATCAATCGATCAGTTATCCCGCTAGGTGTCTACCGTTCTCACCCGACAAAAATCGTGAAATAGAGAGGAGATCAAAGCCGATCTCCTGTCTTCCTCACTATACAGTTTTCGGACATTTTTTTTTTGTTTTATTTATGTATCGATCCTAGCAGTGACCGTTATACGTATCATTATCATCCACGTATCATCAACTCATTATCTATTTCCAGTGCAATAATTATATATTCACAATTTACTAATGACTGAAAAGACAGTTTTTACTCTCATGTAAATGAGAGCTTCCGCCCACAACAACCATTATTGTACCTGTACATATTGTACATAACATTTTTTGCCAATAGTTTTAAATCGAAACAGAAATGTGTACGTGTTTAATAAATACGTATTATTGTGAAAGGTAGGTCAAATAATAAGCGAACGGATACAATATTAAGTCACGTAAATCACAATCTCAAGAGGCACGAGATTAATAAAACCAACAGAGACAAATAGGACGAATAGAAACAGATGTTTATTGATGCAAAGATCAACAAATGTCACATTTTGACAATTAACGTCATGTTATTGAGTTATATCGAACAAATAAGTCAATGTCAACAAAATGTTTCAGGTCAATACGTCAAAATGTTCTATTCTATTCTACTCCCTTGCACTGTCAAGAATTGTTAATCACTATCTATTTGAATTGTGATAAGTCGTAGCAAAGTATATTCTTCTTCTGGTTGGTTTGATTCCTCCAAATACACAGAAGTAGTTTTTTAGGTATGATGATCAAACGCTTCTTTATGGTGCCGCTAAAGACCCAAACACCTCTCCTACATATTTTTCCAATCTGCCTGCAAATGCTCTTGAATAGTCGATCAATGTTGATTAAAGATGTTTGAGTCCCTTGATGGTCTGACATGGTTTGCCCTTAGAAGGTCATGTCTAGGTACTATTATTGGTCTTCCTGATCGATAGGAATCGATCAAAATTACTAGATCTGAATTAGAGAACCATCTTTGCCATTTACGAACGTCTGATGCAGTTGGATAAACGTCGCAATTGCTTTTGGTGGAAACTTAAAAAGCATATAATGTCGCATGTTATGCTCTCTGGTATTTGGCTGCTTATTTCATTTCAAATTTCATAATAAATTCTAATAATTATTATTTAACAGCTAGTGTGTCACAGATTCATATTCAACTGACATAGAGAAAACAGGTTTTTATTATTGCCAAATACCAAAACGGATGATTATTGATGCAAAGATCAAAAAATATGACATTTTGACAATTAACGTCATATTATAGAGTTATATCGAACAAATAAGTCAATGTCGACAAAATGTTTCAGGTCAATACGTCAAAATGTTATATAATTCTACTCCCTTACACTGTCAAGGAGTTTCCATGGAGTGGCATCGGAAAGAAAATCCCGTGCCAAAAAAAGCAAAGGTCATGATAGCTACAATATCTGCATACTGCGAGGTTATCCTTTTGATTAATTTTGAGACATCAAATACTAACGAGAACGAGGCATATCACTCTTAATTACTAAGGCAGTTATATAATAAAATTATCGAAAAAGAACACGACAGAACCAGCCTAGGTGTGCGCTTTCTTCATGACAATGCTCTAGCTTACACTGCTTCGCTTTCCAAGGCTACTGTACACGAATGTGGCTACACAGGGATTGAGCACCCAACATATAGCCCTGATATGGCCCCGCCCGACTATTTTTTATTCGCAAAATTGAAAGTCGTGTTAAGGGGTTAAATATTTAACAGCGACGATGAAATTAAACAGTCGGGATACGAGCATATTGATTTTGGGGATCCATCTTTTTTTTAAAGTGGCATAGAATCTTTAAAAAGAAATAAATGGATAATATATTGAAAAAGAATCACATTTTTTCATGACCTTTCATACTAAGTTAGGCTAAGAACTCATGGACCATACTACGTACCGAATATGAGCAATTCACTAAAATTCACTAATAGTTCCACTATTGGTTTACCGTTGTAGATAGAGGATGTTTTAGAATCGACACTGATATTTAATGAAACTTTTGAATCAAGTGGGACGTCGACAACAAATTAATTTCTTCAAAAACTTAAGGTACTAATTAAACAGAAGTGACTACTAACCTACTATAATTAAACAATGGAATATTAAAAATATTTTAAGATTAAGAATAACAAGCCGACTGGAATGTTATGATTTTGATGCGTGAAATTGAACCAGATATTCAAGAGATTGGAAAGCGCTCCAAACATCCTTTATGACTATTAATTTCGCTATGAAATATCTCGAGAAACGTATTGATGGAAAAAGTTCTAAGAAAGAACGCCACAGTTTTTGCTATAAAGATATCTAGTTCAGCAATCAAAAACTGAAATTGTCATAGTGATTCGAGTTATAAAGTAATTATCTCTGTGCTATTGGAAGCACTGAGTCTGTTAATAACCACACAGCATGCATCATTTATGTCACCATAAACTCTGGTAATACACATTAATTATAATTATTGCAAATTTTTGATTACCTTCATTAATACTCAACATAATTTTAAAATGAATTAATGACGTGTTTTCTCTTTCGACAAGTTCGAATTAACGACTTTCCATGTTTGATGTTCAGTTGTTTTCTAGTTTCATCAATATTAGGTACATAAAGTTTTCAATGGCGTATGAGTATAAATTTAGTTAGATAGATGAAGTAAATATTACTGATATGCATTCTAAAAAGAGCTCTGTATACTAGATATACTTAATCTTTATTTTTTTTAGTGAATAAAGAGCAGCCCTTCAAGGATAAATGTTTTCTCTACCGATTTTGGCAAGATGAAGAGGGAGCCACAGCATTACCGCCCTTGGAAGATATCGCAACAGCTGAAGAGCAAATTCAAGACTCCTTAGGGATACTTATACATAAAGGACCCGACGCCGTCCTCAGAATGATACTTAGAAAACAGTGAGCTTGCAAGTTAACTTATTTCTCATTTTTATTAGTTGTTTTGTGAATCTGAACACTTGTTGGTTAAATCTCGTATTTAAAAAATGAAGAAAATATTTTATTTAATTAAGTAAATTTAAATCAAACATCGTTATACTGCCCAACAATATAAACTGATAGATTCGCAAATAATTGATTTTGATAAATAGTTTATATCTCATCTTCTATGTACAATCAACCAACGTACGTGCTTCTTTTTCAACAATTAAAACAAGTATTCTGAAATATTTGCACAGAGTAATGCGTAGGATATCTAACACTATAGGTCTACAATCAATTTGCATTGAAACTAACGGAGATAATGAGTTTGTTTTCGAACGCCCACCCAATGAAATGATTAAACGTGATTAAATCAAAATCGATACACTGGATAAAATTCTTGTCATTATATAATTTTGTTCACATAGATAAACTTGAATTTCTAATTTTATACGTAATCAGAAATTGGAAATGCATGTTTTAGTTGAAGTTATTTAGAACTAGAGTATATAAATGTACAATCATTAATTATTTAAGGCTTTTACGGCCGTCGTCCATTGCTTGAATGTTTCTTGATGACTTAATAGCTCAAGAAACATTCAAGCAATGTACAAGCACGATTTTGAAAATATGTATACATTACCAGAAAGCAATTAAAAGAAACAGTTGAAGGATCTATTGGGATGGTTCTATTGGAAAAATACGTGAGTTTTATACGCTAACCAGTCAAGTTCGTTCAGAATAGAATCTTGGATTGGATCAGGAAGACAAAATTTGCGTCAAAATTGAAAGAGTCGTGATTTTTATGAATATCGCAGTGTGTGGACTCACAGCTCACATCAAAAGATGAAACAATGAATAATAGATATTTAATAAGCAATAATGTAGGTCAAGTATTGAAAGCCTCAAATAATTTCTAATATTATCTCACAATACCATACATTAATTTACCACAGGGAACTAAATTTGTCATAAATTGGGTCGTAGCAATGTTTATATTCAAGCCTTCTTTTTGGGAACCTGTAGATAGATCTACGATCATTTAATTTGCCTCATCTAGTCACTCTGAGATAAGATCGCATCGCAAAACACAAATGGTTTATTGTCTATTTCGGTCTTTTTAAATATATATTCTAAGAGATATGTGAAAAGTTTGGGAAAGATTGCGTCACCTCTTCGGAGATCCTTTTCCATCCTAAACCGATCTGTTTCTGCATGTATTTCGACCTTTGCTGTTGCCTGGTGATATATATGCCATAATTTGTTGTGATTTATAGAGTCAAAAGCTTTTTCATAGTCGACAAATACTAAAACTATGTGCTTGTTATATTCTACGCTTCTTTTTATCAATAATTTTATTCATGATACGAATAAATGCATAAAAATAGTTTATTTGCATATATATTAATGGTTCTATAAACCGTTCAGGTATGGATTGATGACATTTCTATCCACAACAAATAATCTGATAATTATGCACATACATCATATGTTAAAATATCAAAGAATTCAGAGTCTTTCTACAAATTCAAAATATATTTAGTTTCATTAGTTTATTTTTTATTATTCTCAGTTATTTCAATATAAAATATATTGACCAAAGAATGCTATTCTATTCCATCATCTATTCAAGAGAGATGTGTCAACTACAGAAAGCATTGAAGGTATGGTCTGTGGCTAGGTTACCTTAATGAATAAGCGAGTAGATACTTTCCTCATGTTTGAATATTCAACTAATCTCTTTTGTCGGTTCAAAGGCAAAATTCTAACATTGCAAATGAAATGAACATTCAAGTGTGACAAACGTTTACTTTATACAGAGATTTTCAAGAGATATGCCAGTTTCTGCATCAGGAGAATAATTGTTGTATATTAGATTAAATTGGATGTTTATTGTGGGAAACATTGAATCGTCTGTTGAATATGCTTACTAATTTGGTACAACTCCAAACACAAATGTCTCCAATAATGAACGTTAATTTCTCTTCAGATTGAGAAGCAGTGAGTTCGGTTATAAACAAAAAAGATAAACAGTCGTTCATTAATTTTATAAAGTAGACAATTTTGAAGATAAAAATAGGAATTGAAAAATCTTTACCAATTCGTAAATAACATTTCGAATCTGGTTTATTTGTAATGAATTTCTATCATGAACTCCGCATATCATTATCTACAGTTTTGTAAACACAACTTAACGATAGTGAAAAGGTTGATCAACATTGATTAATATTTTTCAATACCTTATATACAAAGGAGGAGCGGAAAGTAGTGTCGCTTTCTTAAATTAAATTCAAACGAACTAATTTTTAACAAGCTTTCGTTGTTAATCTAGGTTTAACTAGCACAACCTTTTCTGTTGACAATTGCCACATACAGTTCTGTCAAATACTGATTCACTCGATCGAATTGTTCACAATGAAGATCTTCATTAACAATTTTTCCAGTTTCGATACTCAAAAAGAATTTCGCGTATATTCCACTAAACACACAGAAGTACCTTTTTAGGTATGACCCAGCTTCGCCGTACTTCATGGTGATTTATTTTGAAAGAGCTTGTGCCTTTTCCGTTTTCAATTAGATTGATTGAAGCAATTTGTTCAATAATCAAACGGTTCTTTATGGTGCCGCTAAAGACCCAAACACCTGTCCTATTCCTTTTTCCAAATTGTTGGCTGAAAATGCTCTTGGATAGTCGATCGATGTTGATTAAAGATACTTGAGTCCCTCGATGGTCTGACATGGTTTGCCCTTAGCAGGTCATGTCTAGGTTCTATTTTTGATCAAAATTACTGGATCTGAACTAGAGAACCATATTTGCTATTTACGAATGTCTGATGCAATTGCATTTGGTGACAACTTAAAAAGCATACAATGCTGCATATTTCTGGTATTTGGCTGCTTATTTCATTTCAAATTTGATAATAAATTCTAATATTAATTATTTAAGTGAGTAAGTCACAATAACGTTAAAATGTCAAACGAACACTAGACACTTGAAACCAATTACATCAGTAGTAGACGGAGTAGAAATTTCAGCTAAAACAGATTAATAATGACTATAAAATAAATTCAAATACTATTCACTTTTCTAAGAAGAAGAAATTGAAAAAGATTTTAATAAGCAAATAGCAAATAATACGTATAGTTGTTAAAAAGATTCAGTTATCACTATTATTTAATACTGTAAATTCTCCTGATCTTATTTTATCTTAACAAATGACGTAAATTTCTGGAATATAGGGCGATTACAAAAACGTAAAAGATAAGCTAGATTTGTTGGTGTTTACCTTTTTTTCCTTTGTTGTGATTCAGATATCTTATTATTATCGCCTTAAAAATATTATTTCATGATATATTAGAAAAGTAATGTGTGTATGTATATATTATATACCATGCACACCGCCACCCAAAGGATCTTGCTGTGATAATGAAGATTCTCAGTGTTTACAGCAGATCTATTAATCCCACTCCTCTAAAAAATTTCAGAAAGTGGGATGGTTCAAGCTGCGAAAACCTATTTCATATACTCCCAGGTATAGAGCTCTAGAGCTCCGTAGTGTCTTACACTTGAGGTGAATGTTGATAGAGGTTCCGTCGTTGCATTTCTCTGCTATGATCTCTGGATCCTATTAACTGGTTTTACTCCTTCCTGCCTTTTTTCCAGTGCTTTCGATATTCGCAGCTGTTACCACAAAAAGGTTCAGGCTTTGTCGGCCCCTACTTAAGCTCCTTTTGTTAAGAACGGTTTTTCATTGTTAATTCCTCCTCTGAACATTCTGAGTGAAGTTTCTTCCGCTACGTTTTCAGATACTATATGGAGAGGTGAAAGATTTAGAATCACGTGCGGTAATTAATATTAATATACTATATTTATATGCTAGTATCTATCTTTAATCGAATTATTTGTTCCTATTTGTATGTATTTTTGCAGAAGTCACGAACGAACTGCTGAAGATCAAGAGACAATCTATGAAGAATTGCTTCATATTAGAGCTTTAGCACATCTATCTAATTCTGTCAAAAGAGAATTGGCTTCAGTAATAGTTTTCGAAGCTCATCCAAAAGCGGGAACTGTGTGTAAGTACAGAAATTATTAGAAATGTCAGTATGAAGAAAATTTGTCTTAATAAAACCGGATAATCTGATTACATGAAAATGATATTAACCATGTGAACGAAGTCAGTCGAATGATATGCTTATTGAGCTGCTACTCTGAATACAATTTTTTATTCACTATTTTGGGGTAGTAGGTGTTGATATGCCGTGACAATTCAGACAATGATTGCAGAGAGCTTAATACGAATATGTGTGTATCGACAGTGATCATGAATTAAGAAGCGAAAAGAACATTTATGGGTTGGCTAGTGACGAATGACTGTAGTAATCACCAGACAGTGATAATGCTGAAATTTCTGATAAGCGTATAGTAAGTACATCGAAGCTAAATATAAAAAAGAATACCTATATGGAAAGAATCGTCGTAAATGGAATACAGTAAAACATTAAAGAGAACAAAACAAATATCATTTTGAACAAATTTGTTTTCTGTGGAAATGTGTGATCTTATGATTTATTGGAAAAATGAGAACTTAGCTAGAATGTGATAAAAGTACAAACGATCCAACAATGAGTTAAAAACTTTCTCAATATTTCTACTGTGACGAAGGCTGTTGAAGTATTTTTGAGACAGATGGTACAAGTCAAAAGAAATTTCTGGCGGTTATACTCTTTAAACAACTTTATTTTGAGAATAGAGAAAACATGTTCTAGTAGCACCCGTTTCTGAGCTATAGATATATTCATCAAATGTCGTGGAATCGATATCCAATCATGTCTTTTTATGCGTGACAATAAAAAGTCGCACGGGGCCAGCCAGGTGAGTGAAATCTAATTTTAAGCCAGAAACTGTTAATTGGATATATTTGTTTATCGGGTGTTACGCTGCAAGAATCTATCTTTCAAAAACAGAGTTTTTATGACAAACACAACTGCGAAATCTTCTTAATATCCTCAAATAAGTGGTTTTTTTTACATTTTCGTGGAATCGAACAGTTGATGTTCTCCATAACGATGTTTATTATTTTTTCATATATAACTAAGAAATTAAGCAAATTATATCTGTAGTTGACGCCCCACAGGATGGATTAGAGTTCAGTGAAATAAAATTGCATGTTTATTCAAATTATTGTTCAATTTGATAAGCCTTTGGATGAATTAAATAGAAATAACAGAGTTCATGTGTTTTTCTTTTTTTTGAGCTTGTAGAAAATGTGCGTAAAAATTATCTATTTTGGGTACATTGGAGATAGAACCAAATAGGAAGTTTTCTCAAATGGATCGACAAAATGATGATATGATTCATAGTTATAAAAAATGTTACATTGTATCATATAAATCTAACTAAATAAAATATAGCTGTAGTTGACTCACTAGAGGTTGACCTACGAATATTTTTTTCAAATAGTTGGATATAGATTTTATTCGAAGCTTAGTTAGCCAGCTAATAGAAAACCATTCACGTGATAAATTGTAGACAAATAAATAATGCAAAATTTTCCGGCAGTGGTCCAGGACATGTTGCGATAAATGAAATAAACGATCAAGTCAACCACCAAAATATAATTTCCATTTTTTTATCACTAATATTTGATTAGTATAGTTACAATTTAGCGTCATAAATTTGATTCTGTCACGTAATTCTCTTTTGATGAGAAGTTGAAAATAGAAAAAAAAATAATTCTTTCGTTATAACTTATAACATGGCATGGCTGTTACATCTCCTCTCCTTTGACAAATAAGAATTTCAGGAATTACTTTTTTTTGTAAACTTACCAGTCTTCGAAGAAAAGAAGCCAAAACAACAAGATTGTAGTGATTAGCAATATACATATTGAAGAGACTAAATGGAAGAATAGAAAGAAAAAGCGGTCAAAAGGCGAAGCTCCTTTTGTCAATAAAAGCTACAAATATGTTGTGCTAATGTTATCTTTATAATAATATTCCAAATGTTAATCTATTGATAGCAAAATACAGTAAGTCGTATAAAAATATTTATAATGGGAGTATATTCCCATTACTATACATTAAATATTAACCAGAAGGTTAAGAAAATCATCAGTTCCAATGCTAAGTTATGAATAAAGCATTGGAACGGTTAACATGATCAAAATATGAAATGTTGAACACTTCCACAAAATACACAGTATGGTGAGGAAAATATAATAAAATGTTAAACATCTCAACTATAAGATAAGTGAACATCCAAAATAATTCTCAAAATAAATAAATAATTTGTGATTTTCGCTACAATACTTCAGAGTTATAAATATATGGGACCGTTAACTGTATTGGAAAAGCCTCGCAAGTGGTCTTAAGTCGTGGTTAACTGGCCTCACTTTGGGCACTAATTTTGTAACTTTAAATCCCCAATAAGAGATTCTTCTCCAGGAAGTGGTATTTGTCCTCAGTTAAAGTATATAAAAACTCGTACTCAGATGGGGTGGGCGATTAATAATAAAACTAATTCCCGGACACGATTATCCAAATTAATATTTATTGCAAAGAACAATAAAATAAATTTCAGCAACAAATAAATTTATTGAAAAAATAATAAATTCGCATTAACTGCGTATCCAAAAGAGCACAATGAACAAAAGCAGTTATAAATTAACAACTCAGACTTGTCTATATATTGAAGATAAGATTAGGACTTATCTATGGAAATCCGGGATGGTTCAGCTCTCAACTGGATTCCCAGATGTTAGAGTTGGTGATGGTGGTCTAACGTGTGAAAAAACTAAATTTATATTTTTTAAAATATAACCAAACAGGTATCTAGAATTTCGATTTGTTCCTCAAATAAATTGAGAATAAGAATTCATATAAAAACTATAATACAAAATTTGCTTAAAACAAAAGGAGATCCAGAAAGATAACTGAAATTTTTATGAGGACAATAAAAAAAAGCAAAGAAAAAGTGTAAAGATTATTATGTAATTTCAAACGGAAATAGAAATTACAACAGTAAAAAACTAAACCCCAGATTCGTACTAGATACAGAAGATGAGCTGAAAATAGTAAAAAGTGAAGTAGTTTTATAACTATGGGTTCCCAATTGAGAACATCAACATCTGGTGCTGTTATTTCATCAAAATTGTTGTCAAACAATAAAGTTTCGGCATCTTATTTAATTATTTCAATATTTGATAAGCAAATTATTTACGAATATGAAAATAAATCACTTATAATTTCAACAATAATCTATTTCACAGAAAATAAATAGCTTATAATCCAACTTGATATTAAACACTTTGCAGCATTATTAAAAATTTATAATAATACTCTTGATTCTAATTGTTTTCAGTATTTCATCAAGGCGATGAAGGAAGGTCGTGGTATATCATAGTTCGGGGTTCTGTGGATGTAGTTATTCATGGTAAGGGAACGGTTAACACGCTTCATGAAAGTGATGATTTTGGAAAGTTAGCTCTTATAAACGACGCACCGAGGTTAGTCGTACCATATAACTGTTTTTTTTTTTTTTTTCAAATTAATTGAAAATGCATAGAATTTATTGACTCTTTATTGATTTTCTTAACAATTCTACAAGACCAGAAATTCTACGTGGTATTTTGTGTATGATATAAAAAAACAAAGCTATGATTTGATACAGGATATATTCATTTAGAAACAAATTTTCAATTGTTCCATATCTAACGCTCTATTAGAATAACTGCTTACATTTTTCTATAATACGTTGACCTTTAAGTAGGATTATTTTATTTAAATTTTACTAAATTTTATTAAATCGAATTTGCTTAAATGTTATATGTCAATATACTACTGACGATCAAATTTCAAAGTGTTACAGACAATGTGTGATTTTGAATTGAATTGAATTGATTTACACTAGCACCTACCGTTGAATCACGTAAAAATTTAGTTTGATTATCTCATACGAGAGTGGTTTGATGGAAGGTGAAGTTTTCAATCAAAATGCGCATATTTAGATAATAGTTGGCAATGCCAAAAATGGACAATAATCAGTGAGTTTTCATTTTTTCAAATCAACCAAAAGATAATTTTTAAGAAGTTTCCTAAAACTCGCGTTAGTCTTCGCCATCACATATTCTTTTATATAAAAAATCAGTAATGTATACAATACAAGAATTAAGTTCAAAATAAACCTTGTGATACTATGAAATAGATTGGAAGTTATTATCGTTTTTTGCATCATATAAGTATCATTAAAGCCTAACTAATCAAGTTTCATCATCATCATATAGCTCCCAGTTAAGCAAAGGGCACCAGTCGGTGTTTCAGCACCTAGCTGTGGTTAGGTCGTTATCTTTCATTTGACGTTTTGTGTTCAATTTTGTTGAAGAGAGCTCTCCATTGTCTTGTATTTTTAGTTATTTCTGTAGCTTCTTTCCATTTTGAGCTCATTTGATGTTCGTACAGGTCGACTGTTTTATATTAATTTATTGCTTGTCGGATTATGTTTGTTGCTGGTGTCCGTAGTGTATGACCTTCTTCATTATCGCTTCGTAATCGTTACAGCTATTGCGTTCTCTTCAGTTGTGTTCCATAGGTGTTAATTACTTTATTTGAGCAAAAACATTTACACATAACTCGTAGGCATCTGTTGAATTTTCTGTATCATCTGATCGTCATATTTCCATATAACAGACTTTACATTGAACTGAAACAATCTTAGTTCTGTTATCCAGATATTTGTTGAAGACCATCACTTATACAAAGAATTTCAAGCGTTTTTTATTCGATGTCATTTTTATTTTGATGTCATTTTCAGTACTTTATTTTGTACTCACCATGCTGCCTAAATAGCAAAATTGCTCGAATTGCTCCATTTGTGTCTTTACTAAGTAGATGGCGTTTTCAGTATCGATTTGGGTTTTATCTTAATATTCATGTTTAGTACAGCTGGTGTTAGTTAAGTTAGCTAATCTGTAGTCTATTAGTTTCCTCTTGCTTGTGATTTCTATTTGCTTAATAGATGATTTCAAGATACTCCAGTTTTTTAAATAGGTTCCATTTGATTCCCGACCCTTATACTCTGTTTTCTCATCATCCAATCTATAACAATGTTAAGCAGGACTAGCGACAGAATACATCTCACTCTTTTTTCGATTTTGATTTCGCTTATATTGTCGTTTAGTGATTCAGTTCAGAATCTATGATTAGATCTAATGATCCAACTCGAAACATTCAGTTATATGTCGGTTTCCCAATGTTCTTGGCACATATTAACTCATGGATAATACCTTTCATATTATGAGTAATTGATAATAAATTTGTTCTGGGTCCGGTGTAAATTGTCATTTTGATTATATTCAAATCTAAAAGATCATTTTAGCAATGCATTCTGATTCTGATCTACGGATGCGAAATCTGGTGTATGAAGCAAAACATGCTAGAAATAACAAAAATTGAATCAATTGGATAAAACAAAAGACCTAGATGGAAGACGTTATCCACAGAATGAAAGCATTTAGAAAAATAAAGAAACACTGAAGGATATCTAACTTAAATTAACCAAATACCTGGAACATCTTTAACATAGACCTGAAAAGTCAGCTATAGATAACAAAGGACTCAAATGAAACATGAAGTATTTTCAATTAATTTCATTGATGATGTTATTTAAAAGAAAATTAAATGTCGATTTCAATTGTAGCTACTCAATTAACTGTAATAAATCCGGTTAATTTTCTTTGCTCTGACTATACCAGTCATATATTTACATTTGCTCTTAAAATGTGTTAATCCCAGTAAGAGCCACCTTAAACAGCTACGTTTACTAATAAAATATTAATCTCTTCGCCTTTTCCTAATACTATTGGCACACTGCTAGAAATTAGGTTTATAGGATAACCGGTTCCGGAAATTAAATTAAAAACAGAACATATAAATTTCCTCCGTGTCATCAAATAACCCGTGCGCTGTCATGCTAAAATTTCCTAAACGTGATTATGGAATTTCACACTCCAAATTGCTAGTATGAAAAGACATTTGATTAATTTTTGTTCAACAACTTAAATATTATAAATATGAAGTGTGCACAGAACACGTGTACAAGAAAACTTCAAAAGAATTATTATCAAGAGAAGCTATCAGATTTTTCACTCCTGCAAATAGTTAACTGAAGAAAGTACAAAGACGTTTAAACTTCTAATAACATAAAAGTGTTGTAAACTTCGGAAAGTTGGTTGTTTTTACTCACTTTCTGAGAAACAGCATTCAATTATTAGCTAAGGGTCTCTCACTATTTAAAGTTGTTCAGGGTTAAAGGTAATTTGATTCAAGATCAAACAGAAATTATTTTTTTGTAAAAGAAGCAATATTTAATATCAGCCTTAATTATTTCAACTCAATAAAGTCTGAACTAAATATATCAAACTTGTTTTGATATTTTTTTTACAAAGAACAAAATACTTCATACCTTGATGAATTTTCAACTGGAATGATTTTGTGTTTGAGAACGTTAATCGAATTAGCAGAATAAAGTTATAGAATATTGGATTATATTATATTTGTTGATGATAGGCTGTTCTCAGATCTTTATATACTAATTGCAAATGTTATTGTTGAAGTTTCTAGATAATTAATCTCTAGATTCTGCGACTCTACGATTCCTTGATACCTCCATTATTGAATTCATATCAAATTGCTTTTGTAATATAATCTTATGGCCAACTCTAGATTGTCGAATACACCAAAACTATTCAAATCAATTTTTTCTTAAAAAAATGTTATAATTTCATACTTACATTTTATCCACGTATCCACTGCTAACCAAATGTTAATTTTAATATTTTTAACTCTTTGGCAGAAATTAATATTTCCAGCTAGAGCCATTTTGTATGCAAAATTTATAACGTAATATTTCGTGTCCTTCAAGAAGATCGGAATAGGTGGGACAACTTGACGTTATTACAAATTTTTTTATCTAAAACAAGCTAAATATTCATGAATACACCTTGGTGAACACATACACACATTCACATTGGTGAATACACTCATGAACACAATCATCATATACCGGGAATTAACGAACAAATTCGGGAGAGAGTAGATGATATCAAAATAATGCTCCTGGAGAATCCTATGAATAGTTGTCGTTGATACGTTAAATTATAGTGACATTTTGCGTACGCTAGTTGTGGGATCAGCATCTACCGCATCTAATGCATTTTGCTCTAAATCTGGTGTTTTATAGCTCTTCTTCTTCCTACTTCACTTTAGGCAGATTGCCCGTTCATTCTTCGCAGCATGCCTATTGCCTCAATTGATGGTAAGATTATCAATCCAACTTTTTCGTGACCTTTCCATACTTCTTCTCCTCAATGGTGAGTTGTCTCGTGCTATCCTTACTATTCATTCCTACTTATGTGTTCATCCCATTCGCGCTTTCTGCTCAGTACCTATTTTCGTTGGACTTTCATTTCGCTTGTTTCCAGGATCCTTTTTGTTTTTGCTGTATCAGACCGAGTTTCTGCAGTGTACGTCTTTATGGATCTGATTACAGTTTTGTAGGTTCTTGACTTGGCTTCAATACTTATGTATTTGTTTTTCCATATAGTGTCGTTTAGACATCCAGCTGCTCATGCTGCTTTTATTGTTTATTGCCTTACCTCTGTCTCAATATCACCATATCCAGATAGTTCTATACTCAGTTATTTGAATTTCATTTCTTGCTAGATTATTTTGTCGTCTACGACCAGCTTTCATCTGAGAGGTATATTTGATGTCTTTTTTTGTTTTTGAGGCAGAAACCAGGTAGAAACTTATTTACCTAATTTATGTAGACAAAGTTGTTTCCAAAAAATGTTTGATTGTGTTTTAATAGCTCCTATTTTGGGAATTTCTTAAAAGCTTGGGATATGCAACACAAAGAACGGAATGATCGATGGAATAATTTTATATTGTGACGCTATAATACTGAAGCTTACAACGCTCTTTCAAGTTCAAAGAAATATCCTCCGTAGACTCAAAAAGTGTGTATAAGTGCAAGGTGCCCACTTCGAACATTTATTATATTTTTTTTTGGTTTTATTTGATAAGATGAACGCAAGCTACCTGAATTTTCCTACATTTCCTTATTTAAGTAACACGATAATGTTTGATCGAGTTTTAATACCTCCCATAAAAATTTTCCATAAATTATTACACTTTATGATAACTTTTTTCAGAATGTCTCTTTATAGGGAACAGTTTCCTTGGCATGTACAACGATCTAAAAATCTACATACCTCCTGAACATAAATTTCATCGACCTTTACAAATTTTCTAGAAATATCGATTGAAAAATCATTTCTGCTATCTTTAGATTGTACAGGTTGTCCCTGTAAAAGTTACGGATTGTTAACTATTGGGCATTGAGCCGCCAATTAACTTTAGATAGTAGTGAAGAACAAAACGCCATTCATATTCAAGACAAAGGGCGTTGAAAAAAAAAATTATATACATTTTTTACGCTTTTCAATTGAAAATTATGAAGTAATAACCGATGCTGGTATTTTGAATTTTCAATACACTGATATGTTATTAGCCTTAGGAAACTCAGCTATTACGCGTTATGCAGAAAAGTTTCCTCGAAGAAACTTACCAAGGAAAAATACATTTAGAGCCATTGAACGACGTTGTCGAGGAACTGCGATTGCTAGACCTAAGAAAATAAATTCTGGTAGGCCAAGACCAACGAGAATTATTAGTAAAGAAAATTTGTACACAGTTTGATCGTATCTTAAAGAAAAAGTTTATTCTACAGAGGTAAATTAACCTCAAGAATTGAAAGACAGAATTCACCGTCACTTTAATGACCTCATAGCTGACTCCCAAGCGTTTAGAAGATTAATAGATTCTTTTAAAAAAAGGATAGGCTTTTTTTTAATTTTTCATCTTGTTATTTTTATACCAGCATCGGTTCTTACTTCATAATTTTCTAGATAAAATACTCCGAAAACGGTACACAGTCTCTAGTTTTATCAAGAGTACCTTTTTGGTGTCAAATTAAATGATGTTTAAGTTAATTTGAAATCTTGCTTTATAACTCTAATATTGAAAAATTATGCTCAATACTACTTGTTACGAACCGTGTAACACTAGCGCTCTCTATGAAAGTTAGACATAAAAACATATTCATTGGATGTATCAGATTCCAAAACATATTTTTATAAAATTTCAATACAATGTTGCCAGTAGTTGCCGGAAAATCGTAAAAAATGTGTATAATTTTTTTCCTCCAACGCCCTTTATCTTGAATACGAATGACGTTACGAAATTTTTTTACTGAGCGAACCCCAAATTTTTTTCAGTTTTCTATCTATCTCAGAGACAATATCACCTTTTTTTGAAACACCCTTTATAACTGAGCAACGAGAGGTCGTACGACAACATTTTTTTGTCTCATCATTTTCACGTCATCTACTCGCTCCCGAATTTTTGCATCAAATCTAGAAACACCCTGTATTTTTTTTGTATGCTAATTTCGAAATGCTATAATCGAACATTTCAATAGTGAACAGCCATTTCGTAATTCAAATTTTTCAGTTGAAACCATACTAATTAATACTCAGATTACATCTTACACTATGTTACTTCTTACAACTAATTATACATTCTGTATAGACTAGTACATTAGTTTAAGAGCACCTGAAGTAGCATTAACTTCTCAAACCTCTGTATATAATAAACACTTGAATATTCATACAACATTCACGTTATGTTATACATATCTTACTCGTTCATTTAAATATATTTTTCTACGTCCGTTTTAATATTCACGTTTTTTTTTTTTTCATTCACAAAGAATGTAATTTCTGAATCGGTCAAAAAGGGTTAAAAAAATTGCCAAAACGTGTCATCTTTTAGCGCAATTATAAAATCAAAATAGTGGTCTGTGAACGCTTTATTTCTCATGTCAATTCGTTTCTCCGATAAATTGTCACACTTTTATTTCTTGATATTCCTTCAAGAAAATCCGTTTTGTTACTAATTAAAAGGAGTGTGGTATTATTATTAATGATGGAGAGTAATAGTGAAGAAACTTTCAACTACACACCAGAAGATGTTGTTGAATCGGCAACTGCAGCGATTCTTCTCCCAGATAAATCCAGGGAACAGTATTTAAAGAGGTATAATTCTTTTATGGAGTGGCGTACTAAAAAAAGGATAAACAGACAGCTTCACAGAAAGAGTGTTACCAGCTTACTTTGAAACGAAATCCAAAATGTGGAAGTCTTTGGTCGATTTATTCAAAAATGAAACGCACCTTAATGGTAAATAACGACGTAGACATCAGTAAATACTCGGAACTCATTGCATATTTGAAAAATAAATCAGTTGGCTATAGACCCAAAAAATCGAATACATTGCCCGTGAAGTAATTAATATGTAAGTTTCTGTAGCAAGCTCCAAACGATCATGCATAAGGTATGACAGCAAAAAATCTTAATGTGAGCTTAGATATTATTTGTAACATCTTTCAGGTTGCTTTAATATTCGGAATAGCAGGAGCTCTGTAGAAGGAGGAATTATATAAAATGAAGTGTAACGATATAAATAATACCGGAAATGTTTTAATTATCATCTGATATAAAAGTCTATGTTCAACGTCGATTTACTGTTATTGGTGAAATATCTGACAATAGATTAAACTTGGTAAACATTTATATGGTATAGAAACGGAAAATGCAAGTTGTAGGGTGGAAATCCAACACAGTTGCGGAGGGTTACGTAGACGACAATAAAAAACAAAACGGATTCCGCATTTAAAATTTTAACGGGAACAACTAGTATGAAGTCAAGCAACATTGTAAATTTTCAAGATCCTATCAACAATCCATTAAGTACTGATACAACTATAGACGATGTTATTTCTTTGAACTCGTTAATTGTTGCCCATTCAAGCACCAATAGTAATGTAACTTCTTCTTCACTTACAATTATAAATGCTCACAGTTGTAATTTTAATATTACTATCACAAAATAAAAATTGATAAAAGTTTTGTCGAATTTTTTTTAGTCTACGAAAAAATTTTGTATGAAACTCGTGAGTAGAGTAACTTTTTCTCAACCGTAGGTCAAACCGTCCTATTCGTGAAAAAAATTATTACCTTACTGCTACCTTATTGCATAAATAACTATTTTTAAATGGCTTATTTTGATTGTGCCTTTTGGGATGATTTCTATTAACGGTAACTTTTCTTATTCACACATCAAAATCTCGACAAGGTTGTGTTCATGGACTCAATATTCAGTTAAAGCAAAGTATATAAAATATTCAGAAATTACACCGTGATGGATTTTGTCGTTTATCGTTTGAAAATTGACTATCAAGTATATTTAACATGTGGATAGAAACCAACTTCCAAATTTATCGTTTTATTAGAAAATTCTAATGTTATTGTCTTTTAAAACTAAAAATCATGATTTGTAAGTCTAACAATAATAAACAAATAAAAAATGTAGCTTAAAATATCAGCAAACTTCTGGTTAAAATATAATTAATAAAATTATCTAATTATACAAAATGTGTGTGGATTTTATTAAATTTTATCTCGGCATCTAAATATCTAATGAGGGGGTTATCCATTTCAGGGCTGCAACAATAGTTTTAAGAGAAAATAACTGCCACTTCTTACGGGTCGACAAAGAGAACTTCAATAGAATTCTTAGAGACGTAGAAGCTAATACAGTACGACTCAAGGAACATGGAAAAGATGTATTAATATTAGAAAAAATTAATTGTAATACTAAGCAAGTATTTTCTTCCCATTATAAGTGAGTACCTTTAAATTCTACTCAATAAATTACCTAATTTATGGAGCAAATCGACTGTAATTTGTTCACTATCCAAAATACTAATCCTAACTTTTCACAACCATTCAATATTTTCAATTTAGTTTCGGAATACGTTCTCAGAGCAACACAAATTTTGGTAACTTTTAATTAGTCTTGTATTGTTTTCATTTCAGATATACTGTGATGGCGGGTACTCCGCAAAAAATGCTGGAGCATCTCCTAGAAACAAGACTGGATGGCCGCGGACCAGGAGGAGCTGGGGATAATTTCATAGTTACCGCGCAAGATCCCTTCCTCGATGACTTTCTCCTTACGCACATTGTTTTTTTACCAACGCATCAGCTAGTTGACGAACTGGACAAATAATATCCTTTATTAACTTAATTTCAAGAATATTTTTTCTTGTTTTCATAAGCATAACATAACATAACATAAGCATAACATTTCTTTCTTCTTTTCGTTCGTTACTCTATACATTGATTAAATACTTGACGAGATGCTATAATAATCAGATAATACTTAATACATTAGATGATAAAAGAAAATAGTGTTGTTAAAAATAAAAAAACACAAATTAAAGTTATATTAAGAAGAAAAACAGAACACAATGTAGGAGCTTCAATTCTTCGGAAATATACAACTCCTATAGAGAAAAAGCTTGTGTCCATTGGTGCAAAAAATTGTGGAAAAAATTCAATGGCATCTTTATGATCGTGGCAGTCGCCGAATCATGGATGATCTCCGTATATGAATCCGAAACTAAACAACAATCGACTTTATGAGTTTTCCAACACATGCTAAATCCAACAAAATTTATTCGCACAAAAATCACTTCTATCCAAATAGTATCCTGTTTTCTCGGAATAACTAGACATTTCGCCACCGATCCATTAGAACAACGTAGAACGGTCAATTCTGAATGGTATACCAGCACTCTTTTGTCAGAAGTGTTCGAAAAAATCAGGGAAACCAATCGCAGAAGAAGAATTATTCACCACCACGACAGTCAAAACATCGAATTGATAGGTCATCAACAGTCCTGGTTTGGCACCCTATGATTTCAATCAGAGTGGGAAAAATTCTTCGACAATTGGTTCAAACGCATGAAAAAGTGTATTGATCATAATAGAGAATATTTTGAAAAACAGCCAATCCCAAATATAATTATTTGTTTTCATTTGGCTATCTCAAAACTTAAGTAGCAACTCTCGTATAAATTAATGGTCATCAAAAACTCACTGAAGGGGAACAATCCCAATAATATGGAAGAAGAAACATAATTACTATGAATATTTTTCATTCAAGTTTCTGGTTCCAAATGAACTTGTACTCCTATCAAATCCGTTCCAAATTTGGTGCCATAGTAAACATTTTTCTGACAATACAGCGAAAAATTATTATCAAAGCTGTGGTTACATAAAATAATAAATAGCAAACTTCACATCATGCAGCTGCCGCCCTCTCTATCGCGGACATTTCGACCATGATACCATCAAGAAACTTTTGGTGATGTCTGCATTACAGAAACATTGGCATATGATGAAACTACTTAATATTGGTATAGAAGCTTATAGAATATGCCTCCACGATTTGATGTATTCTCCCGATCTCCTTTCCAGGATTTTTTCTGAATTACCCCGGAGAGAAGCTCAGTTGAACAGTACGTGGATTGGAGTTTCTTTCTCACCTTTGCATCTTAGACATAAAGCACCTTGCGTGAAGCCAATTGTCTTGAGATGTACAGGACTGTATATCAGTGTTGGATAAGAATGTATCCTAGTACCTTGGATGGTCTCTGAAAAAAGATTGATATATCGCATACCGGTGGATTCTAGCCTTCAGTTCAGAAGGCTGCTCGCAACTCTTCTATCCATTAAACTTATTATAGATCAGGTACCATTGCTTATAAGACCGGTAATAGCACTCTTCGCTAATCCGTATACCCCTTTCTCTCTAAACAACAAAATGTCCAGAAACCTACACAAGTTTTTCTTCAGTTTATCATGCAGATCAATACAGTTTTGTATCCTCTTAGATATTATTATCACCGCCCCGACTAACTCGAGAATTTATCGGTTGATTATTTATCCCAAACTGCATATATATCTCTGGTTGGAATGTAGTGGGTAGGACATGCAGACTTAAAGTCTCTTCGTTCTCGAAACTTTGCTTGCTTCCAGTTGTATCTGTATACGAAATGGGTCCTTTTGGGCTTAGGAAATGAGAAGAGTGAACACTCTAGCCTTGCTGATAAGGAAAGATTACTAGAGCTAGAGCCTCTTCTTCAATATAGCCCTTCTTGAATGTCCGTACTTCATTGCTTTCCAGAGCCTTTGTAATTGTAGACTAATTGCAGTTTTTACCGCTAGATTGGGATGTATCACGTTTAGGAAGGCCCCAATTACTAGCCACTTATTGAACACGCTGTTCACATCAACACTCACAATTACACTATCTGACGCGCGTTTCGATAACCAATTTATCGTCTTCAGAGACTGAGTGTTGGTGTAGTTGTGGTGTGAACAGTGTGTTCAATAAGTGGCGCCTTCCTAAACGTGATTCATCCTAATCTAGCGGTAAAAACTGCGATTAGGCTACAATTACAAGAGCTCTGGAAAGCAGTGAAACACGAACATAGGGCTATATTGAAGGAGATGCTCTAACTCTAGTCATCTTATAAGCAACAGTGTACTAAGTATGAATACCACCAACAATTCCAGAAATTCCAACTCAGCCCCTTATTATCACATGTATTCTAGAATGAGGGTGGCAATGAAAATATTTATTATTTATACTGAATTTTCCTTAACCAAAAACACTTATAGAATAGAGTTCACGAATCAAGACCGAGAATTTGTATTGGCGTGTAAAAGAAGAGTAATTCAATTTGTGTATAGATGGGTAACGACAGTCAGACATCCGCTTTTCGAGGACGATATAGCTGTAGACTTTCTCGAGGAAATAGCTAATGAGCTTGAAAATGATTCTTCTCAATATGATGCTTTGCAAGAAGAAGCGGCTTTAATGCACCATGTTATGACGCAATTAAGAAGGTAAGGTTTCGCACCGTGAGCTACGGTGTGTCGAGAGTGTTGGTAAATTCTGGGAACTTCACTAATAATGTTACAGGGGATAAATTTCACTGTTACCATGCGATTTATATGTAAACAAATCTTGTCACAATTTTTGATAAGAAAACGAGGGCTTGAATGAAAATCAGTTGAAAAATGAGATATAACAAAATGTGATTAAAATGTTTCAATTCAACAAAGCCTTTTATAATGGTTTGTTAAAGTTATTTAAATACTATTTGTCATAGCATGAAAGATGTTTGTTAATTATTCGCCTAAAAGAAGTACTTATTCATATGGATATACATTTTATACTAGTCTGTATTTTGATTTAATCTGTTTATCTTCCTGTTTAAAAAATAACTGAAATACCAAAGAATTTCCCATAAATAGCCTACTTAATATCGTCTAATGTGTTACACAAGTCTATTGTAAGTACCCAGCTCTAGTTACAAAAATTAAGTAGCTATGGCTAGCTAGAATAATGATGATAAACAAGGTTTTCCTCAGTATCAAGAACTTTTTTAAAAGAACTCCATGCGATCATGAACCATTGCTCACATATACCTCCTGATCAATCTGTTGTATTCCACGTAAAATTATCAAAAATCGATGTTCTCGAAAAAGCTAATCAGGCAACTTTTGCCATTGTTTGAACCTCGATTGTGTGAGTGCTAGACACGTACTGATAACGTGGTCTGCACTTTCCTCTTCCTCCATGCACCAGCAGCAGTCCGTGTAGTATATATATTACATGTTGATAGCGTCGTAGATGATCATGTCTAGTTAATATATCTGTCTTAGGTTGTATATTTCGTGCCCGTTTAATCGGAGCATTTGATTAGTAAGACAGAGAGAAGCTGGTATCATACCATCTATGTAGAGCCTGGTCTTGCGAGCAAAAGTCTCAGAGATGTAGTAGCTGCACTATAGGCTGGTAGTTTTGCTGATCTCAGTCCAGCGAACGAATTAGCCTCGTCGTTGCCCGAAAGGCCGGGCACACAAACAAGATGGATCTTGTAGCTACAACTTATCAATTCATGTACGACTTATTTGCACTTCAACACTGGCGGTTATAGTAGCTCTTAGCGGATTGAAATTACTGTGTGTAGGTATCGTACAATCACATTTCATTAACAACGAATACTTCGGTTTGAGGAACGTGTGTTTCCCAAACGAAAAAAAATTTTTGTGCTGTGTACTACTCTCACGCTCGTGTTTTTTATACAGTTCATTTATTGGAAGTCTTCTATTTAAAACATGTAAAATTATACCTCTACATTTAAAAAACGAACACAAATGCCTTACAAAAAGCAATTTATATAATTAAGATATATTCACAATTCTAGTAATTTTATGCTGTATTCCGTTTTTTCATTATGAATACTGAAACTGAAATATTAAAAATAATATTGCTAGATTTTTTAGAAAGTAATTTAATCAAATTTTATCATTTTATCCTTGAGACATTCCCTCCAAAATTTATTGCTGATTTTAGATTTTTTGTTGGGTGTCTTTAGACGTTTCAATTCGATTTATGATTATTTTATCGGGACAAAACTTTTCGTCCCTCGGAACGTGATCGAGATAAATGTTTAGTTTTTTGCTTCTTGACGACTCCGTCGGATCCTACTAGCATTTGTCTGCTCTATATGTAAATATTATATTCAAGGAAAAGACAATAAAAGCCAAAAAATTAGAAGAATGGAAGAAATTATACAATAACCAATATAAAAATCTAGTGAATGAGGTTGATAGGCCTAACTCTTCGACGCTGTGAGCATATAAGACATAAAAAATTTTATTGTCAGGAAATGATGTCGTGATCAGTATATTTAATGTGAAAAAATTGTTTATCGAATTTATACCTTCTCTAAACAACAGTATCAAAATATACATATAAATTTTGCCAAACATACATTATTGTTTCAAATGATGTATGCTAATTACTTGCTGAATTAAATGAATTAAATAGAATTCAATATAAACATTTTCTGTACAATATTTTCAATTAGTCCCTAAATAATTAATGTGATGAAACAAGCATTGAATGTGTAAATACAAAAACTATTGTTGTTTAAATACATGAGCTGCCCATTTGTATTGGCTGATAGCGTCGAAATTATTCCAAAGTCTTGGGACCGAGAAACTGTTTACAATGCAAAAACTCAATTTGAATTTATAAGATAGCGAAGAACTGATATTATCGCGTAGTACGATTCTCTTTTGAACGCTTGTGAATTGATATTGGATACCGAACAATAATAGACAATAATTTAAATAAACTATGAATATCTTCTGCATACTAATAAATAGATTTACGTTGATATAATCTTAATTTAAGTGCAATGTCACACGTTACTGATTCGATCTAAAACCGATTACTCGTATCTATGTATTTGATATTAGATCTATTCTAATTGAAAATTAGGCAAAAATATCGCTTTAGGGTAAAGTACCCAATTAATTAAGATGTTACGTGTTATCTATTCTTTTGTATGGTGTGGAAGCATGGACACTGACGGAAGCAGGTCTTAAGAAGCTCGAAGTTTTTGAAATGTGGACATCAGCTAGCAGGAAAGTGTGTGTAATGACGACGTTATGATGCAAATCAGAAAGGAGAGAGAGATTGTAAGATCTGTTAAGACCAGATTATTATTATTTATATTTATATTTCGCACATGTAATACGCAATCCTGACACGCATAGTATATTGCATCTTATCATCCAGGGAAAAATAGAGGAAAAACGGAGTACTGGAAGAAGAAGATCATCATGGTTGAAAAATTTACGTCAAAGGTGCGGTTAGACAACTAGTTCACTCTTCCGAGCTGCAAAATTATCATAGCCAACATGATCGCCAACGTCCGATAATGGACTGGGCACAATAAGTAGAAGAAGACCCAATTAATGGCATCTTTAGCAGTATTTCGGACTGTTATATCAATTTGGGCATGTTAAAGTAAAGCAAATTATTAACCGCCTTGATTACGAGATTATCAACAATTCTTCTTTGGTATGAATAGAGAAATCTACATTTTCGGACCTCGTTTCTTCAAATTAAAAATAATATTTTCTAATTATGGCTACATATCCAAGTTATTGGCAGTAGACTCTAATTATTGGCATAACAATTTACCCAATTATCGTATTACCTAATCTGAAATTTCCTTCTTCAAACTTTAATACCGAGATAATGAATAATACCAATTTTTCTGAGAAAACAAGTATATTATCTATAGACATTTGTTTAATTTCAAGTACAAAACATTGAGCATTACTCAAACATTAATACAAAATTAGTAAGAAACTACACTACACAGGTATGAAAATAAATTAATTATATGATCACAAAATTTATATTTGTGAACCCTTTGTAAATTCCAAGATTTTTAAGCACTTTGTGTGGCATACCCTTTGAAGTCGAATTACTCATCAATGGATCACTAGTATTATTACTTGAAGGAGGCTCTATATCATATTTGATTATGTTCTTCACTTGTGTTATAGTTTGGTTTGTTTGAATTCTTGTTTACAAATTTTGATTCATAAATTCATCAATTAAATTTTTTCTGTTTCGGTTCTGCCGTTCAAATATTCACCAATTTTCGACAATTTCAAAGGAATCTGCTAATCTAGATTAAAACAAGAAACATCGGTTGTTTCTTGTCACCTAAAAATAATTATTACTACATAAGTAGAAAAATAGGAATGAGCGCGACTTGAACCTGGGACCTCTCCCCCTTAATAATAATTCTCCGTATGTACTACTGCTTAAAGTATGTTTCTTTACACACTATTGCGTAAAGTTTTACCCACTGGAAAGTGTGTCTAGATTTATAAAATAGAATAAAAATCTTTACTCAAATTATTTGGGTCTCTTTTATCGCTGGTGGCTTAAAAATTATTTATTGTAAGTAGTTCAAAGAAATTTCTATTTTGATATTAATGTTCTAGTTGATTAATATAATTATGCAATTTTCAATGTCAAATTGTACTTTGACAAAGACCGAAGAAGCTTAAGAAATTGTTTTGATGGTCCATTAATAAAAACCATGCAATGGAAATAATCGTCATAAAAATGCCTATAGAAATAAAAATATGAAAGTGATATTACAATATACTATTAATTTAAGAATATAATTATTTTGATATATCCATATAGCAAGTTTTATGTATTTATATTTCTTCGTCATGGGAAGATTGCTAGGCTCCATGAGTCGATGCCTTTTTATTGTTGTGGGACCCGCGCTTACAGCTATCAACGTAGTTCGTGGTTTGGAGGACACAATGGTTAATTATATATGAGGTCTGGCTATTAAATAACGAGACTGCGCCCCTAGAGGGAGCCCTAGACGGGTGGGGTAAGAAACTAGTAGTGCGTTGGGTATCTAGATATCTTGTCTATGCACGTCCCAAAATACGTTTCCGTCACTGTTATAGTATTTGTGCCGAAAACCATGTGTGACGAAAATCAATCTCAAATTTCTCGTTAAATTTAAAAAAACTCCGACAGAGTGCTATAAATTGTTGCAAGAGGCCTATGGGAACAATTCTCAAACTTGTGCGCGTGTTTTTGAGTGGTTTAAAAACTTTAGTGAGCTGGTGTCAGAAAATCTGACTCCTGCCCAAAAGCTCTTGCGTCAATGGGTCTGCTCAGGTTTCCTTGAAAGATTAGAAAAGTTAGAAAGAGATCTGCTTTAAAAGGGTTGATTTCAGTCAATGGATGCGGTAAAGCAAAAAACGGCAGATCTCACCAAATAAGACTTCCAGCACTGCTTGGATCAATGGAAAAAACGTATGGAATGGTGTGTGGCAAGGGGAGGGGAGTATATTGAAGGGGACGTAACTAGTCTCGTTATTTAATAGCTAAACCTCGTAGATTTAGATATGCGATTGTTTTTTGCATATACCAATTAATCAGTAAAAAATTATTCGAAGGTATATAAAATGATCCCTTAGGTTTATCACAATAATAAATTTATTTGATTTATTAATTGTTTGTTTTTCAGTAATTACTTTTGCGGATTCCAAATCAGATATATTAATATACGAAAAGCTCTAAAACGGCAATGACAAGAGACCCTGAAAAATTACCCCATAAAATTTCTATTCAAATTATAATTTTTATTACTTCCAAGCTTATCATTTTTCCCTAGAAAATTTTTTATATTTTTAAGAAGGGTGAAGTATCGATTTTATATTTAATTTTATATCAAGTTTAACGTTGCTTTTAGAATTGAGTATATTTTCCATCCATCGAGAACTTACATTTTTTTCATTAAAACGCATAAATGTTGTTTGTCAATACATAGATAATTTTTATTTACTTATCTATTTTCAAGTTCAGGCATAATCTTGGGATCAATTCGAAAAAATCAGTTTTTCATTTTCACTCACAATTTTATTATTACTCACTACATTGTAAATATGAAAAATAGTTTATCAATAAAACAACTTTCAATGTTATTAACTACTCAAACAAATGTTTATGTGCGTGATTTCAGTCTTTTCTGGCTCATTTTTCAGGTATAACGAGGACCGCAAAGCACACGAAGGGCAGAAATGGAAGTTACCGCCTCTCGGCCAACCGATAAGCCTTTTTAGCGCTGGTGACGACATGAGCAGAACGATCATAATGCCTCAGGATGACAGTAAGTCCTTTCACATGATTTCAACTTCTCTTTTTCTATTAACATCAATATAGAAAAAGTAGATACACTTCATGTGTCTTATATATTATATTTATTCAATTTTGGAACTGAAAAAAATTAGAAGTGGAAGTAGATATTATATACAAAGTTATGATAAAGTAATGTAGAAAATTTATACGTACGTCAGTGTCAATATTATAATTAGCGTGAAGGATTTTCCAAAATCTGGAAGACAATGCAAATGTAGATATTTTGCTATCCTTGGAAGACAACCCTCGCGCAACTACAACGGAAAATGGTTCACAACAAAGTGTTATTCAATCGTATGTATTAAAGTTTTCAAAGAAAAAATAATCTGCACACATACAACGTTCAACTTGTCGAAATCTTTGGAGGTGATTTGGAAAAACGAAATTTTGTAAAATTTTCATAAGGCATTATGATAAAAATTCAAATTTTCTTAATAGTGTAGTATTTTCGGACGAGGCAACGTTTTGTTCAAGAAGTACAGTAAATAGACAAAATGGTCGCTACTTACTGGGTTCGGAAAAGTCCCGACTTCATTTAGACAAAAGATACCCAGTACCCAAAAGAATATAATATATGGACAGCAATCGACAAGGAAGGATTTATTGGACTTTATTTCTTTCGAAAGAATTCAACAACTGAGGATATTTGGAACATCTTCGTATGGCAGTGCTTTCGGATCTAATTGCGACATTTCTGGATCCAAATAATAGAGAAAACCTGGATCGCGGTATTTGGTTCCAGCAAGACATTGCACCAATTTGAAGAAAGGTAGATTGGAAGATGTGAATCAATTGAGTAGCCACCTAGGTCACCTAATCTTAACTTCTTCGATTTTTTTCTGTCGAAGACATTCAATTTTCTGGTTTTTTTTTTCTCCTTATGGGATCCCCACTTAAATTATTTTTTATAATGCATAACTACAAGCTCTAACAAGTAATATAAAAAACCTAGCTTCTTATTAAAAAAATGGCGTCATAACGTTTTGTTTTTCACTTATGTCAAAAGACGTGCTCTTATATTTTGTGAATTTTGTGTATTACTTCATCATAACCCAATATAGATATTTTGGACGCACCTCTACTAATTAACTAAAGTGTTCAATTACACATATCAAACAGCAGCTCAAGTGTCCAATCGACACAATTTGATACATAATGATTTGATCATTTTTGCAATGAATGAAACTCTATTTTTCATTCCAGAATAATATTTTTATTTTGCAGTTATATTTCGCGTATACTGTGCCGATCATACTTACTGCACTTTACGTTTACCAGTAGACACTACCGCTGAAACCATTAAATTAGTAGCTGCCGAAAAACTGAAGATGAGACCAAGTGACGAACTATTACTCGTTGAAGTGAAGTCCAATGGAGAAAGAGTGGTATTTAAAGATAATGATATTAGTATTCCCACTGCTTTGTCCTTAAATGGAAGGATATTCGTTTCTCCAAAGGATCATTTAGATGCATTGGTAAGTTTGATTCAAGAAGAATTTTTATTTTAATAAATACCATTTAATGTTATTTTATGAATAGGAAAAAAATCTAAGCTGTGGTAAAACAAATATGTACTTTGTCAATTTTTCTACACATCTAAATGTAAATAAATGAAAAGAAGCTTGAGATATAAATAATGCTTGTGGAAGTACACAAAAGAAAACGATTAAATAGCTGATTTCAAGCATGCAATCGCTCCAGGAAGAGTTCCTTCGCGAAAACTTCCGGTGAAATCGCATTCGATTTCCATCTTTTCTAGTGGTACAGAGAATACGAATAGATTTTCGGTTTGTATTCGCTACAAAAAAGGAAAAGATTATTGTTATTTACTCAAACAAGAAATAGTCTATTACCACAAATCAAAAACGAAGTTAACAAGATATATAAGGGGTCTGACAATTAAATAATGAGACTGATTCTGTAAAAATTATTTATTACAAATACTTATACACCGACTTAAGAGATTTATCCAGGTGTTGTAGTAATTTTGGAAGTTATTGACTAGAACCTCCAACAGCACCGTTTCATAGTAATTGCAATGTCCATAATCGATTTCAAATGGTTCCTCTTACGACGGTTTTGATTATAGCCCGCAATAAATCCGGTAAAAAGGGGAGTTGTGGCAACACTAAAATCCTACTAGAAGTTATAAAGTGCGTCACACTCCTCGCGCAGTGGCAGGATGCATTATCAGGATACAACACCCAAAGTCTTGGCGCACTTTGTTGGGTCTATGAAGTACTTCGCTAAGCTGGAAATTTTGGAAGCATTGATTATATTCATACTCAAAACACTGCTTACAATACCACTACACCAACACTCACAATAACACGTTTCGATAACCAAATTATCATCTTCAGAGACTGAGGGTAAACAGTTTACCTTCAGTCTCTGAAGACGCTAACTTGGTTATCGAAACGCGCGTCAGAGTACTTCGCGATAGATTATTTGTTTCACGCTCTGCTTAGGTGGAACTAACTACTTATGAACCACCACGCGGCTGTCAAAGAAGCAGATAAGTATCGTGCTCGAGAGAGCTTGAATCATTTGGCGATAAACTCTAAAGCCTTTGTTTTGGAATCATACTTCAAGTTTCGGAACTTAAAATTATGATTTGAGTGTACACACTTTAATAACTTAAACGTTCATTGTAACGATCAATTATTTTCAAATCTAATAGAGCATTTTTTTGTTGCCAAAGTGCTCGCAAAACTTTTTCTGTAGTCAGTCATCAAACTCTCCCAAAGTAGTTAGAAAACTTTTTATTTATTGATCCCAAACTTTGTTCCACTGTAGTTTTAACAAGTTTATACAATGAAATTGGTTTTATCTGGAAGTGAATGAATATACGAGGGACACGAATATACAAGATTTGAGAAATTATTATGTGAAACATAGGAGCTCCGATTTCTCCAAACGCAACTTTGGTATAGCCTCTCCGAATTTTTTTGTTTTATGTTTATGCTATTTTATCCGATTCGTGTTATAGTATTTATACGCTCGTAAGTCCCACGTTTACTGATTGATTTAAAATTTCTTTAGGACATATTCATCCAAATGTGCAATCAAAATATTACTACTTTTTGAAAATAGAAAATTTCGTATCATATCATATAAAACTAAGAAATTGAAAGTAGTGAGTTACTTTTGACCATATTAGGCTCATGAATCTAATTGTTTCATTTTTGATGATGATTTATGAATAAAATCATGTTTCACTTTAAATATTTTAACATAAATTCCATATTTTTAATTCTCTTACGTTAACATATTTCGAATATCAAAGCAAGTAGCAAAATCAAGTCCAAGACAAAAAGAATCATAAGTTATTACGTCGTCGTTTTGTATTCGAAAATTTTCAGTGAATTTCCAAGATTGGGTTAACTAATGCTATGTTCTGAAATTCTAAATACGATCATATATTACAGCTGCTTAACATTGCTAACAATGTATTACTAAATTTACAGTTGTAACTAGAGTAAACCTGTTTGTTTAAATCTTATAAGACAAGGAATAACTTCATCTCAAATTCTAATTATCATAAGACGTTAATTGAATCAGATTGTAATATAGTATGGATTCTATCACTGATTTGGAGATAACTTTTTTATTGTATTATCAACAATCTATTTAGGATATTCATCAATTTCATTCAAAAGCTGTCAGTGATTGGAATCTTTTTTTCCTGGGATTTATAATAATGAATGTCATTGTATTGCGTCAAGAAATAGCTAGATAATCCAGGCTTTCCATTATATGAGTAGACCAAGACGGACTTTCATTTTCTCAAAGTTTACTTTTACACTGTAACGAAATACATTCATAGAACTTCTAAATAACAGTCATAAGCTAAAAATTTCAGCAAAAATTTTGATAGAGGTGTAAACGTGGTAAGAAATATAATCAGATACAAACGCCCAGAGTAGTCTACGGGTATAAATTAAAAAATTGAATCTTATAGAATTTAATAATTTAATTATGGGAGAGGCGAATCGTGGATTGATGAGCTCTTGGATAAATACTACTTAAGGAAACCACCTAAGTGAGTTTGATTATGTCTATAGTACATAAAATATTCTATTTATCTAATAAAGAGGTTGGCCGAAATAAGTCAACAAATATGCATTAAGAGAAAAAAATTCAACGTCAAAATAAATTAATTAAAAGAAATTAAAAAGAAATTTGGAATTTACGGCAACGTTTTTTAATGGAAAGGCAGCTCTGGCGAAGCATGTCAAGCTGGCCGCGAATTCTTCTTCAAATGCAGTTCGGAGTTTGGGAAGGGTGCGTGGTACACTTGCAAAAAGGCGATCCTTGAAATGGCCCCACAGGAAGAAATCACAGGGTGTCAGATAACATGACCGTGAGGGCCATTCATTGAATTCTCATCTGCCTATCCATTCTCCAAAATGAACTTTAAGGTACTCCCGCACACATAACGTGTAATGTGGCGAAGCTCCAACCTGCATAAAATGACGCATGTTCGCGAGTGTTGGATCGTTATCTATTTACCCACATAGTTCTTCAAGCATTTCCAGATAACTTTGGCCTGTCACGTGATCCTCAAAAAAGTACGGACCCACGAGACCTCCGGCATGGATTTTCGAGAGCGTTTCCTGACTTATGTATATGTATTCAATTATTGTTAAATAAATTGACAGTTTATATATGGTAACGTTGCTATAATGTTTCTCTTCCAATATATTTAAACGATTTTTAACTGTGGGGTGGATTCATATACACTAGGTGTCTTCTTACTTAATTTATTTATACTTTTACACTAAGTTTACTCAGTTACTCAGTACTCTGTTATTTACTATTCATCAAACTATACACTAAGACTTAACACTAAGCACTTATTCAATTCTCAACATATTAATTCATTTAAACACACTATTTATTTGTCTTATTCACTGCCTTCCTCTCCTATAAACAAACGAGTATTTATACAAAAAACACTTATTACTAAACACTTATCTTATTTATTTAAATTCACCGTTTGGGTTACTTTTTACTATCCCGATGGGTTCCCTAAGACAACAAATTATTTATTGACTGCTTTGGCTGCTAGAGCCTCATTTAAATAGTATTATACCATTCTAGAAATTTCGTTCACTGGAAATCTTTAGTTTGTCGCAAACAAATAAAAAGGTCCTCTTAGAATGTGTGTCTATAAAAAAATCACAACATGATGTAAGCACGCAACAAAAAATAGGTGAACAAATCTATTAATAAATACCCAGCACCTTCGCCAAATTTTGGCATAGATCAACATAATAGAACAGAGCCGAATTCACGGTTTATATCAGTGGGCAAGTTCGTATTACCCGCTCTTTAAAAGAAACTGCTGTACAGCAACTAGTCACTTTCCCGTCTTATAAAAATAACAGGGCACCGTCTTCATTAGATACTGATGATAAGGGGTATAGCTGCAAATTAATATGTGCCCACCGGTATCTTGGAAGATCACAGATAACTTCTACCATGTTCCTGACGACTCGCTAATCCAACTGGTTGCTCGCTATCTCAGACATAGCCAGTTTCGTATTGCTAGATTCTAACATTTGGTCTCGGAGGCTTCGAAGGGCTTCCTACACATCGATAGGTGGATCGATCTTGATTTTCATTTTTCGTTACCAGGAAGAAGACGTACTGCGAATTATGTTCCAGTCTTAGGGGTTGCAATATGATCTTCAAGTTTTTCTAAGTGCCCATGAATAATCTCCCGGAAGAGTGAAAAAATATTGGCGTTGTTCTGTGGTCACCCCATATATCGCTTTCACAGTACCTCCGTACGCACACATAAATTTTTCAAAAGCAGCTTTTCTTGGATATAATTCACTTCTTTCTCCAGGTCATAGTATTTTTCGAACGGCGCTAGTGATATTAGGATTATGCTGTAACTGTAATCCGTCAATTTGATGCTAATTCGTCGCTGGCTTGTGTGATATCTAATGAAGCAACGGATGTTTGACTACTCAAAACCTATTATTTATATTTTATAAGTATTGATATTGATATTAATCATATTAATTAAGAATCTCTGCTTTTCAATTGAAGCTACTCTTGATTGTATAAAAAATATTGGACTCATATTTTAAAATGGATGGAAAGTTATCAGAAAATTATACTGACATAACTTTGAAACTTATGCTGCAAATGTTTCATCATTGTTTCCCTCTTGCCGTGCTTATCGACAATTTTCCTTTAATTCTTATAGATTTCCAAATATATCTTAATTACTTTTTATTCTTTTCAATCTCTAGGCATTTTTACCTGCTACTCAAGGCTGAATATATTGCTATGTTGCACGATTTACGATCGCTTCAAATAACTTCGACTATAAAGTTATAAGCATCGCAGGACGTGTGAAAACTCCTTTCTGTCTTTGTTTCGTAGTCAATTACGTTAAAATGTCACGGTAATCTCATTAATGTATTTACTCCCTGCGTCGATAGCCTCTAAGAAGGGAAAATAGTCCTCCTTTTAAGAATCAGTTGCATTACTAGTTTTAATAAGAGATTGAAGCAATTTAATAAATGTCATAGACGTTGAAAAATATCTCTTTTAGTAAATGATATAGTTGAATCGCAATAGAATTATTCTAATGCTGAAATTTACATAATTTATTATTACTGCTCTCGAGAGAAATCAACAAATTTTAAAGTTTGAAGTTGATATAGTATTCCTAATAAAATAAATTTCAAGATATCTGAAAGTTTCTCTAGGCAACTAAACTTAGATTATCTTAAAATTTATCACCTTTTTTACATCACGTATATTTTATTGGTACAAAAATGCCAGAATTCAGAAAGATATTGAAACAAAGGGACATATCAGATGTGTTATATGTATGAGAAATTCGGATGGAAACGGCTACAGGAGAAACACGTAGATAAAACAAATCTGAAGGAACCTGTTTTTGAGCACATACAAAAACTGAATTTATATTTTTAAAATATGACCAGACAAAAATAAACAGAAAATACGAATTTTCTCGAAAACGAAAAGAAATTTTTTTTGAATAATTCTTGAAAGAAATAACAGAAGAATAGAGTTATAAAAAGTAAATACGACAGATGAAATGCAAAAGTCACCAGTGCATATTAAAAATAATATCAACTCAAATATAATAAAATTTACTTGTGAAGTGTAGACTTCGAATGGAGTGGAAGGTCTACAACAAACTCATGAAACACATATAAAAATTAATATGGAATTTTTAGTGGTTCTCTAAAATCTTTCGACCCTTTCGCTTCAATTCGCTGCGCACCACTGGTACACACATAAAATTGCGTTCTTTGTTGAGAAGAGCACTTTACTCCAGAATTTTCTAAAGCTGAGAGAATATTGTGATTGTAATGATATTCGGAGACTTTTTGAAGTTATCGATTGCCCTTTTAGGCAACGAATAACTTAGTGTTTTGCATATATTTGGTTTTATGTGTCTCTTTAGCTTTAGGTCTATTTTGTTCCAAAAATCAAATTATCATTTGTGTTTATAATATGTTGAGTGCAAAACATGAATTGTATAAAGAGCTTCCGAACAATTTTATATAAGACAACACAGCAGGCCTCATAGGCCCATGGCTTGAAGTCTCTTTGCTGCTTTTCTCCAACGCCAGTTCGCTATCCCTAACTTCCTTACATGCATCTAGCGATTTTCTACGTGGACGCATTCTCTATTTGTTAATGCTCTTTTCACCCTCCCGTTCTTCTTCCACTATGGCTATATGCTCCAACCAACGCACTTAAGTACTATATAGCCGATTTGTACCTGACCATATAACCTTTCAATCTCTGCATGCGTTCTTCTCCATTCATCTTGTTCCACTCGTATACCTCCAAAAAAAATTCTTATCACTCTACTCTCTCCCATTGATTTAACCTGTTTTCCTCTTTCTTATTCTCGAATCAGCATTCACTACAATATAACATTGTAGGTTGTATAATTGTCCTGTAAATTCTTAGCTTCGCTACCGTTGAGATATATTTGGACCTTAATAGCCTTCTTAGAGCTCCACCTGTTTTATTGCCTCTTGCTAATCTTTTGTCTATTTCTTTAATTTCGTCCCCTTCACTTGTTACCGCCACTCCCAGGTATTCAAACTCTATCAAACTTTATCGAACCTGAACTTCTTATTTTGCTCTGTTGTGATGTTCAATTCGTTGTCTACTAAAAAGTCGTTACCCATTTCCATATACTTGGTCTTATGATTCGCTTCCGAATAATTGCTTTTTAGAACTGGACTCGAGAAAATTGTATTTAAAATAGTAATCTATACTCAAAGTACTCAGTATGGATACCCATTAATAGCTTTATTTTACAGTAAGTACAGTACAGTTGAGGAGTAACGAGTAGAGTACCGAGATAGCGACGCCGATAGTCGTAGTCAAGAAGTAACAAGAACCTCAGCAATTTTTAGCTTGTAGCATAAACTTGCTTGTCTTGTCGCATATTTTGACTGGAGAGTGCAATCATAGATCACCGATCATTCCTACACTTGCATTTAGTCATATATCATCAAAAAATATTGTGTTGTCCACCTGGTTCTATAGTTTTGTGAATAAGTTTCTAATAATTATCAAAAGAGGTGAGTCTCTGTGTCATATTAAAATTAAAATGTGAAAACGTAGACAGAGACAAACAAGTAAGATTGGATAGATAGGTACTGATACTTTCGCTTAATTTCCATTACCGGCTCCAGCTACTTACTACAGTTTCTTTTTTTCTTGTCCACTTGGTTCCCCATCTTTTAGTGTCTAATTAGAATAATTCAAAGTAAGTACTTGTACTCGTTGGCTCGTTACTCTCTAAAATTTATAAAAGTACTCATTTCCTCTAGTACTTTTGAGAACAAGGTTATAATTGTGAAGTACTCTTACTTTAGCACAGTACTCTGTCTAGCTCTACCTATGAACTATTTTCATTTATTCAGTCACAAAATGTATTATTTATTTAATCCCTTAATTTATAAAATTGAAAGACAACTTTATTTCGAAAAGTAAATCGAAAATTTCGAGATGTTTTATTTCAGTCCAAAAGTGTGTTCAAAAATTGAATCGATTGAAGAACTATTTTAGTCGGGAGGACTTTGCATCAATTTTTTTGTTTCGTGGATATATTTTCATGTGTTTTCTATTTTATGAAGTATGATGGTTTTTCAGACTTGTCTTAATGAACAAGAAGAACCTACTCAGGGAATTGATGGAGATCTCGAAATGTTCAGCACAAAAGAGCTGGCTTACTACATCACACTTTTCGATTGGGACTTATTTTGGTGAGTTATAATTGTTCTATAAATTTCGGGCATGAATTAAAAATTTCAGTTAAAATTGCGAGATTTTAAATATATACATCTTATTAATATCAGTTATTTAGTGGTTAACACGTTAGAATGTACAGGGTTTTTCAATATCTCTGTCTTAGTTCTGGTATTTTTTCTCTCGTGATCTCGAATATATCTCACATTTTGACAATTAAAAAAATTTCAACTTGTACTCAGTTATCAAAGAGTAGATTTTGATAAACCAACAAACTGCATTGATAACCAAAAGACACAAACTTAATAGTCAATAAAATTATGTATCGATTCTGCATTACACAGAAAAATGAAAAAAATCCACTTCATGTAAGTCAAGAATATATAACGATGCATCCAGATCGTCGATGTCTAACTAAAATAACCTTTAATATTTACAACTTATGAGAGTAAGATTTTTATATAAGAAGGTAATAAGGAATATCAAGAGTTCGACATACTACTTTATTTTGAAGGTGATATATAAGTTGTTTAATGTTCAAAAAGTATCGAAAACCAACCAATATAAGTCCTATAAATCATTACCAACATATCTCGGTACAGAAGACGAAAGGAACAAAATATTAGAATTCTGTCAAAATAATACACTGTGGAAATTGGAGGAAAACCCTAATTTGATAATGTTGACGAATAAATCGTTTTACTTGTAGAAGTTTTCAAAAAATAGGCATTCTTGGTAGAACAAAAATCGAAATTGACGGAAAAGTCGAATTAAAAATATGGTAACGTGCACTTTCGCATTGTTTACATTAAAATTGTGAGAGAGAATTTTTTGTCTAAATAACACCAAAAACATATTTAGAGAAGATAGTACCAGAGGTAACTAAACTTAAGGAGTAATTGTTCTCTGCTGAAGAATTGGAGTTGGCCCTCACCAAGCTTAGAACGTTTAAGAAAATATACGTGGTGAATTTGATCTCCAGATTGGTTATAGTACGTCCATTTTATGACCATCGAAAGTCTGAATTTAACACCGTCATATCTACTTTTGTATTTTTGTATCCAATCCTAGAGGAAATTAACATTTATTACTACAATACTGTACTCTTGTTAAGCTTGCTGGTTATTTACTTAAACCTTACTTAAACAACTGCGAATACGTATTATATAAATAATTATGTTTTTGTAGGTGTGTTCATGAATACGAACTTTTATACCACACATTCGGCAGACACCATTTTGGCCAAATAACAGCAAACTTGGATGTTTTCTTAAGAAGATTTAATGAAATACAATTTTGGGTGGTGACTGAAATTTGTATGACTGGTAGTCTAAGTAAAAGAGTAGCAATATTGAGAAAATTTATAAAATTGGCAGCTTAGTGAGTATCTGTATTTTCACAAATATCAAACATTAATTTCTCAGAAGTCCGACAATAAAAACATTTATTTTAAATCATGCTAAAGTATTTTAGAAGTTTGGTATTCTATATACGTATTTGGCAGGTCTCTTAAAAATATAACAACCACTTGACACATCAATAGAATTCATCACATCAGTTAATTCTGTGATATAAAATGTGCTTCGTAGGTTGTTTACAGCTTAGAACAACAAACTTCTAGATCATTGTCAACAAAAGAAATAAAACTATTCAATTAAACCGAATGATTCTCTTGGTAAATTTTTCACATAATTTCCAGAAATTTCAATGTAAAAAATTATCTAGGTATTACCGAACTAGAATACCGAAAACTGAATGACCGTTGGTAAGCAAAAATAATGGAGGAGAACCAAAAAATGAAAAAAATCACATTCACTCCAACGTTTCTTACATGTTATGAGGAAACTTTGAAGTTCTACTGGAGATGGTGTATGAGACTTCGTGGCCTCCAGAGTGTGTTACAGAATAAACGAAGATATGATTCTGTTTCAAAACAATGCACGACCCCTTAGTATCAATGTGGCAGAAGAACTTATCCAACAGTTCAAGTGGAAAGTCTTTGACCATTCACCTTACAGTCCTGATCTAACATCCACTCTTAGAACAAATGAAGCCATGGTTAGGTGGACAACGTTTCGCTACCAACCAACAGCTTCAAGACGTTGTAAGGACCTGAGATTACATAATGCAGACATAAGCTGGTATTTCATTATGATAAATACCTCAAACTTCTAAATGACTTTGTAGAATAATAGAATGAAACAAATATTTTTGTATTATTATCATCTCAATACACATCGTTCCTTATATGGAATTTGACTGCTCTTTCAATGTTTTTAGGGCCCTTTTCATGGAAGCCGCAATCCCCGACATCTTACATCTCAATTTGTTTACTAGCCCTCTCCATTTCTGCTCACCCATATACATTTTGTTTTCAGTTTCTCACTACCATTCATTCCAAATTCATCTTATCTAATAATCTCCCAAGCTAATCTCCCATAGCTTGCATTCACTCTATCATCATTCTTATCTTTATTCCATATCATTCCATATATTTCCCAGTCATCTTAGTCTTACTTTTTTTATTATCTTTAACACATTTTCTCCCTTCACACTTCTGTTTCTTCATTTGTTCTTCTTCGTATACGTACGTTTAATTTTTTTTGGTCCCATAATATTTCGCATAATTTCATAATCAGCATCATTTCGACATCTTTATTTGTTGTACTCATTTTTTCTGCAGCATAAATCATTATGGCTCTTATTAATATTTCAAATATTTGAAGCTTGATTTCAATTTTATTTTTCACTCCTCAACTAAGTGCTCGGTACTTGTATCTTCTTACTTCTTCTGTTTAATCTTCATCTTTCATTATTATCAATCTTACTAAGTCTCCTATTTATTACCTATCGGAACAGCCTTTGTAATGACTAACATAAATTCCGTATATAAATAATTTGACAGTTATTCTCCTGAAAGATATTGGAAAAGGTCTTTTTTCGTTTCCGTTACAGTAATTGCTTCCTAAACGTTCACATAACAGAAATAACTTTCCAATGTGTTTCATAATTATCAATTATAGAATCAAACATTTACTAGTGTTACGTTTGATCTACTGAAACTAGTTTCGGCGGTAACCGATTTGAATATTACTTTTCCCAAACACTCATGACTCATATTCAACTGTCAAGTAGGTTCGTGCAGTTGACATTGTATTCCGAATACTGCGTTAAATAGAATATTGAAATTTTGTTTTTAGTTGTAGGGAATATCAGAATCTCAACGCATTTTGTGCTATTGTAATGGGTTTAAGCAACGTTGCCGTATCTCGTCTTTCCAACACGTGGGATAAGCTGCCCTCGAAATTTCGAAAACTTTTCACCGAATTTGAATCATTAATCGATCCGAGTCGTAATCATCGAGCATATAGGGTGAGTGTCGGGAAAATGCAGCCACCTGTTGTACCGTTCATGCCTTTACTCTTGAAAGATATGACTTTCACGCACGAAGGTAATAAAACTTGTTTAGATGGGCTCGTTAATTTCGAAAAAATGCACATGCTTGCTCAAACTATGAGGACCATAAGATTTTGTAGGAGCAGACACTTAGGTGAGTTTAAAGAATTTTTAATAATTTCAACTGTATTAAATTGTACGTTAGTTTTTATGATAATGAACTAGTTCCTATATGACCAAATATCTTCCACATTTCTGCACCTATATTTTTACAATATACTTTTTCAAATTTGTCATCATCGGCATCAATTATTCAAATCATTCTTAAGGACCAACAAACCACTAACAACATAATGTAAACAGACAGACCCTCCTCCTAACTTTAGATTCGATTAACATTAGAGCAGAACCGGCCTCACGGTCTATATCAGTGGACGAGTTAGTAACAACAATAAGATTTACTTTAAAATTGTTGTTTCCGTTTTCAGTACATTTTAAATATAGTATATTTTTTAAAATATACTATAACAATACAGAATGTTACGGGATGTACGTGATATATACCAATAGCTACCAATAGGTAGCTCCATACATATACAAAAGTCTTCAAATGTCCCATAAATGTTCGTGCATATTTAACAGCATCCAAGAGTGTTCTGAATTATTCCAGAGTATTCGGGAGCAAAATGTTGTTTCTAGAAATATTTAGAGGGCACAACTTCGAGCCTTTATATCTTCAAAAGCACATTGTTCAGTATTTCGTTGACAGTCATCAATAGTGAACGTTTTCAGTGAAAATAGAAAAAATTAATTATCGTTATGTGATACAATACTTTTATTTCGAAGCCCTTAAACCAACCAATATAAAAGCTGAACTAGATTCTACTCTGGGTGAGACCGCGTTTTCGTTATCAACACTAAAATATTGGTTAGCAGAGTTTAAACGAGGCTATATGACCTGCGAAGACCACCATCGCAGTGGTCTACCAAATGAGGTGACGACTCCAGAATTGTTGAAGGAAATCCACAAAGCGGTACTGGATGATGATCGTCGATTGAAGTACGCGAGCTACCAGACATAGTAGACATCTCAAAAAGTGCGGTACTTAGCTAAAACTTTCAATATGAGAAATCTGTACGCAAGTTGGGCGCCGCGTTTGCTCACAATAGTACAAAAACATCATGTTAAAGATGTTTAGATCGAGTGTTTGGCAATGTTTCATAGAAATGAAGCCGAATTTTTGCGACGTTTCATAACCATAGATGAAACGTGAGTCCATCACTTCACACCCGAATCAAAACAATGAAGGGAGAGCCAGCACGAAAGAAAGCAAAGATCGTTCCATTTGCAGGCAGGTCATCGCTTCGGTTTTTCATCAACTCACAAATCCATTTATGCAATGGCCAAAATTAATTAATTAAAATTTGAATTGCTACCTAACGCAGCTTATTCGCCAGATTTAACCCCTCGGATTGTTTTATAATTTTTTGTTCCCAGACCTGCAAAAATGGCTCAGTTGTCAGAGATTTTCCAACCAAGAAGAGGTTATGTCGGCAGTTAATGGCTATTCTGATTAGCTTGACGATTCTTATTATAAAAAGGGTATCGAACATCACTGGGAAAAATGTATGGAGCTAAAAGGAGATTACATTGAAAAATAAATATATTTTATTTTTCAAAATTTTATTTGTTAGGTCAGATACTTCTGCGACCATCCATTTACACTTTCTTTTATAATATGTATTAATTAATAATTTATCATATTTTAGTTTTGGATCCGCCGTCTCCAAGAGGTGAAGGAGAAGTAAAATCGTATATATCATGCCTAAGAGTAATAGACAATCAGAGGGTACTTACGAGTCTTTCGCAAAAATTGGAACCAAGAAGATCGTAAATAATAGATTTCATATTCACAATCAATATTGAATAGCATCGTAATTTTAAGTAATTCTTGTCCATTTTATATCCATATTTCAATATTTAACTTTTATGCACACATTTCCGCTCAGGCATATTCTATTTATTAATGATACAATTAGAATCAATATCTTGTATTGCAAAATATTTGTACTGTAGTCAAGTCGTCGGCACATAAAACGATGTTTAAAAATATTATTCCATTTAACTCTTATGAAATACTAAACCATAATCAAAATGAAAATATTATTGAATTTTATTTAATACTGTGTTCCTCGTATTGTAGAGAATAATATTTTTCTTTAATAGTTGTATTCTCATATTAAATTTAGAAAGTTTTTGTTCCATTTAATAAATTTGTAAATTTTTTATCTATCTCCCTCTTTTCTTCTAAGATTGGACAGCCTTGAATTAATTTTTCAATAAATCTAAATATTTTGTGTATATCTACAGATCCTAACTTAAAAGATCTCGATAGGTTCTAATTGTGTTGAGAGAAAAATAACGATATTTTGAGATTATTATTTCTGAATGTTACTTAAATCCTAAGGTTCAATTTTAAAGATGTAATATTTAATTTTTCCAAAGAAACAAATATTTCATAACATATCTAATTTAAACAATCGTTTCCAACCATAAGTGGATTGAATGCTTTAAGTACTTACAAAATAACAAGTCTGTTCCACAATTTGCGGAATGGGTGGTATGTCATTTTTAATTCCGTTTCTCATAATTTTTTAGGTCCAACACTTTTTATCATACAAAATGTGTATTAACTAATGTATAGAAGCAATAACGATACTAATCGTGTTATCTAAACATAAAACACTTTTTATACAAAACCATCTTCAAATAGTTTGTATAATATAGCACGTAGCTCTTTCTTATACAATTGATGTAATAAGATAGAAAAGTGGATCTTATTAATGGCAAATTATTCTTATAAACAAATTAAAGTGAACAAGTAACCAGAAACATCAAGTTTTTGGGTTCAATGTTTGATTTGAAACGCCATTAATAAGATTTTTTGTAATTATCTGTTTAAATATTCAATTTATCTTATATAAAATCTACTTATAACCTGTTTTGTATTATGTTTTTCGAGACATACGTCTTCTTTCAGCTCTATACTACGTTTCAAAACATAGTTAATTTTCGTTCTTTAAATAAAATCAGGCATGGAAGCAAACATAGCACATTTCGACAATCTTGACAAATTGGAAATTAGAAAATAATTTTGTTAAACTTCAAATAAGGGTAGAGTTTACATTGATGTAATATTTTGTGCTGATTGATGAAAATTGTCATTATAAAATTATATTAGAAAACACGCTACCCTTTTTTACATTAAGATGATATCTTTTATTAATCATTTTACCCTTATTCTCTATTATTTAGTTTGGTTTGGTTAAAGTTTATTTCTTTAAGTTTTAAACTGCTATTCATTTTTATTCAAATTCGGTAACTTATCTAAGAAGTTGATTAATTACGCCCCTGGTACCTTCCTTTGATAAGTGGTTGTTTCGTCTTAACACATCCCGTGGTAGGATGTAGAATAATCGCTAAACCTGGTGGCCTAATCAGGATTATGGCACAATTTTATGAAATTATTGAATTATCATAGCTCCTTAATAATTGTTCAAAATTCCAAATAAATCCAATGTTTCGAAGTGCTCAAAAAGCGAGTTCGAAGATTACGTTACATATGTTCACACCAAGCTAATATAAGCGTGTTAAAAAAATAGTCAAGTGTAGAATGTTATCTAAAAACTTATCAACATGATTTATTACATGAAAATTTCAATTTCATGTTTTCCAATTTTTTTGTTTGAATTTATGATGTTAACTTGACATAATATAATATATACAACAAATTGTACAGACTTTAGGTACTATAGATAACAAATTTTTCAAAAAAACATCTTGAAGTCGCTAACAACTTTTTCCTAATTTTCTCTTCATTTGACTTAATTTAAATGAATCTACTCCTTCAATCCGTATCAAATGTAATATGACAACTGCATGTTTACTTGCTTCTCAAAGTATCAAATGTACCTTGACTCACAATATTATATCATTAGTTATCTACCTATTATCACACATTTTTGACAATTCCACATGGAGTTCATATTAAAGATAGAGAGAAAGAACATCGGTGTAACACTCTGTATATCTCTCTGCTCTATTCTAATTTGATCGCCATGATGTTGAAGTTTCGAGTGGTAAGATCGACAAAAGCAGAGAATAACAAGTTTTGATTTTATTGGCGAGTAGAGGAAGATAGAAAGTGGTAAACCGATGCTCTTTCTCTCTCTCACTCTCTTGCAATAGTACATCCCCTCTTACATGTCTATATATCTATCTTTAATGTTAACTATAGTATAATCTCACTAATCCGGCATTATTAAAAACCGGAGAGTGCCGGAAGTGCTGGAATGTTCGGATTACTGGATTACAGAGAAAAAGTCATAAGTAATGAATACAATAAAGCATTTCGTAAAGGCAATAAATGTAAAAATGAGTGAGTAAATTAACATGTACATTTGTATGTAATTTCATAGTTAAAATAGTCCTTAATTGAGGCCTGTTTGTAGTCCTTGCAGGTATTGAAAAAAATCAAAGCATTATCTGGTTTAACTCTTTCTCGTAGTAGTTGGTGGCTCCAATATTTCTTCAAAGCTTTCTTCTTCTTGCACTGCTTCAGATAGAATTTTTGCATCTGTCATAATTTGCTCTGCTTCTTCGATTCCTGCAAACCAAGAATTTAAATTTTCTTCAATTGTTTCCAATCCTTTTTCTGATATATTTTGTAACCAATCGACAATAGGCAGATTATCTTCAGAATCCCATTCATCTGTTTCGGATACATCATTCATTGTAGGCCATAACTTCTTCCATGAAGATTGGATTAAGTTAGATGAGACAAACTTCCAGGCATGAGCGAGAAAGAATACATCTTTCAAATTCAATCCTTCAAGGCTCTGCGTTATATCACCATCCTGAGATATAATATGGATCAACAATTTACTTTTATACAAAGACTTCACTTTTTTAATAACATTTTGACCCATCTGCTGAAGTAAAGGTGTGCAGTTTAGTGGTAGGAAGATGGTTTGGATATTCCCATCACTTGATTTAAGTTCATTTGGTTGGCTTGGAGCATTGGCAAGTACGAGTAAAGCTTTTATGGACAAGCTAGATCTTTTCATAAACTTCTTGACTTCTAGGACAAACTCGCGCTAAATACTTCTCTCGTGACCCAGCTTCTAATTTGATTCTTGTAGCAGACTGGAAGACAAATGTTTTTGAAAGCTCTGGGATTTTTTGCTTTACCAATCACTAACTAATTCAATTTGTGCGTTTCAGTAGCATTAGAACACGGCATGAATGTGATTCTATCTTTATTCACTTTACGACCTGGTGCCCTTGCTTCATTAAAAGATATTTATATATTATTGGGCAACAATCTTCAGAACAGACCACTCTCGTCTGGGTTATAGATTTGGTCAGGAAGAAGACCCAGTTCTTTTACTTTATTTTTAAAATGCTGGATAAATAGCTCTACTGCAGATTCGTCGCTTGGTAATTTCTCACCCGATATGGTTAATAGACAGATACTAAATCGCTTTTTAATTTTATCCAGCCATCCATCGCTGGCACGAAAATCATCTTTGTGAGTAATTTTTTTATAAAATTTGTTTGCTTTGGCTTTCAAAATTTCTCCAGAATAGGAGTGTGTTTAGAACGCTATTGTATGAACCACATGTAGAAAGCGTTTTCCATCTTTGGACAATAGCCAACTTTGAAAATTTTACGCCTTGACGTGGTCTACTATCTTTTGCCTTTTTTCTTGAGGTTGTATATAGTAGCACGCCCAACATCATATTCTTTTGCCAATTTACACATGTTTTCCCCACTATCTAACTTCTTTAAAATCTCCATTTTATTATTCAAATCTAGTATCTTGTTTATTTGACATTTTTAACTATAAACTATTATCACTTGAAAAAAACAAATACACAGCGCACAGGTGTAGAGGGGCGAGGGAGGCGTGGGCGGAGGGTGCCGGATTATTGGACGTGCCGATCTATTGATTCGGATTAGTGAGATTATACTGTATATACAATTCAAACAGTAGTTAATATTAAATTTAAATATCCTAAGAATTATGTGGAATACTTGAGTAGAATCATCTTCAAGCGAAAAAACTAAATTTGTAATGTAATTAGAACTAAATTCTGAAATGATCGACAATGTGCTGATGTTTGCTTATAGCAACTCGCATAAAATAACAGATTTCCCATAGTTTTGGCACTTATTGTCTTGTGCGGTTCTTTTCCTCGTTGGATTCTATTGAATTCTATGTGTTAATGACTTTAACTTGTATATATTTGTATCAAAACTAGGAAATATTTAAAACTTCGCCTTTAGTTTTAATCAAAATAAGAATTCAAATAATGGTCTGGGCGTCATTAAAGTAATGAAATCGTTAAGATTATTATGTATACTGACAATCGATGTATTTTTTATATATTTTACTAAATATTTTTGGATATGTACGATGATTTTTCCGTCTCGGATTTATCTGCATTATGCGGCAGTTTTATTAGTTCATAGATACCAACTACATAATTCATTATTCAAGAGAAAAGTGTTATATTGGTTAAACAACTGATTCATTCTCTTTTTTTTATCATATAAATGAATTGAATGAATAAAATATTTAACTTTCAACATTGAGATAACAACAATAATAAATTTGTGAACAACTAACAACAAGAAGCTTTTAAGCGCAAAATATTAAATTGAGGCCTTTGTCCTTTAAAATGATTTGTATCTTACCGTGAATGTAGAAAACAATTGGTACGAGCAAATGGTACAAGTTCAAGTAATTTTCCAGTTGGCAGTGGTGTACCTCAGGGTTAAGTTTTGGGTCCAATACTTTTTTTGGTATTCATTAATAATGTCACAGACTTACGAATTAATGGTAAATTCACTTTATTCGCAGATGAAACCAGTGTAACCTGGTGTAGATATACAAGCTTATATTCATGGGCAAAGATCTCATTACTATTAAGTCCTGAGCTGACGCGAACGGTCTCTGGTTAAACACTGAGAAAACTTTAGTTTTATCGTAGGAATGAGCTTTACAACCTCTTAAACAGACCAATGACTTAATATGATCCTCAAATTCGATCAAGTTTCTTGGTCTACATATTGACGGTACCCTTAAACGGTCTGTAGATATAGAGAAAAATTATCCTCTGCTTGTTTTGATATTAAATTTGTGTCTAAACATCTCGATTCTCGTACTGCTTCAACAACTTACTACGTTGTTCGAATCGCATCTTCACTATGGTTAGCCTTTCAGGCGGTCTTGTAGTTTGCACCTTTTCGAATCTATCTTCAAATTAAAAAAAGAACTATTCGCTATATTTATAATTTAAGTAATATAATGCATTGCGAATTCTATTTAAAAATATACAAAATTTTAACTCTGCGTGCTCTTTTCATTTTACAATCCTTTTGTTTGCTTCGCAAACCCTCCACAAGTCAACTGAGAGACCCATTCATAGCGACCCTACTAGAAGAAAGAATTTGGACATTTACTTAACTATACTTAGTTCTGATCTGGTGAAAAATTCCACCATCTTCAGTGCCAAAAAATTAATCAATCAACTACCTTCAGAATAAAAAATAGCAAATACATTTAATATACTTCCGAAGATTGACCAAGGCATTTCTGCTTGAAAGACCTCATTATTCTGTAGCAGAGTTCTACAATTCTCCATTCATATTATCTAATATAAAATTGTGTCGCTTTTAGGATAAAATTGTAAAATTTCTCTCTCTCTCTCTCTCTCTCAAATGATTATTAACAAAGCTTTATTCACAAACAGAAAATATTTATCTTACTTGTGAATAAATATACATAATTGTATACTCCTAGATATATACGTAATTATCAACAAAAATTATTCTCAATATAGCAATTTTGAAAATATCAAAAAATTTATAACTTGTATACAAGCTAAATTCCTTAATTAATATTTCAAGGGTTTTCAAAGCACCTTTCTCGAAAGTTTTGAGAAAATCGTAATTCGGAGAAAACGATTTTTTAAAATTCAATTGGTTGTAGCTACAACCTTAAATGGGTAATCGAGCAGAAGTTTAGTGAATTTCATTCAAGCTAAATTCCTTAATTTATATTTCAAGGGTTTTCAAAGCACCTTACTCGAAAGTTTTGAGAAAATCGTAGTTCGGAGAAAACAACGATTTTTTAAAATACAATTGGTTGTAGCTACAACCTTAAATGGGTAATCGAGCAGAAGTTTAGTGAATTTCATTCAAGCTAAATTCCTTAATTTATATTTCAAGGGTTTTCAAAGCACCTTACTCGAATGTTTTGAGAAAATCGGACTTCGGAGAAAACAACGATTTTTTAAAATTCAATTGGTTGTAGCTACAACCTTAAATGGGTAATCGAGCAGAAGTTTAGTGAATTTCATTCAAGCTAAATTCCTTAATTTATATTTCAAGGGTTTTCAAAGCACCTTACTCGAAAGTTTTGAGAAAATCGGACTTCGGAGAAAACAACGATTTTTTAAAATTCAATTGGTTGTAGCTACAACCTTAAATGGGTAATCGAGCAGAAGTTTAGTAAATTTCATTCAAGTGTACCTTCATGGAAACTGTTGGCCGTGCCTTAAGGTCGAAAACGGTATATAAAATAGTTTTTATAAACCGTAAAAATTTAACTAATGGAGTTTACGTAAAATAATATCGTTGGGTAGAAGTCTTTAAGTAATAGAAAAGCTGAGGTACAGATTATTGAAATTAAGTTTAAAATAGATGTTTTTTTAAATTCTCGTATTAGTCATATTGGACTTAAATTTCCAAAATAGTCTCCTTCTTAGGTATACTTTCGAGAAAAAAATCTGCCCTGAACAGAACAAATTTAAAACCTCTCAAGTAGTGAAGAGCTCTGAATAATCTAGATATTTTCAAATTATTTCTGAAACTGCTTCATAATAGATAGGTCTGAAATAGTTATTTATGTAGAATGAATGGGGAAAGTAAGTTAAGTAGCTGAAAAGATTTTAATTATTGTGAGCCAAACATTCTTAGTGAGATGTATCTTCTATATTCTTGATGAGACAATCACTTTGCTCTTTATCCATTATTCCATGTATTATATTATAGGATAAAGATCAATCTATACATACACGTCTTACTTAGATAGTTAGTTAGTGAGTCGTCCTTATAATAACATAGGTAGTGTTTGACGTATTTTGTGCTACTGCTAAATTTTTTTAATGCATATAATTTTTTGTCCATTCAACATACAGCTTAATGCATCTCTCATCATCCATTATAATATTTTGATATTTGGTTTGAGGTTAAATTTATTACTACCTTTAGATAAAAGGCATAAAAAAGTTTTTTCTATATTATCCTATTATCTTAATAGTCCAGTTAATTTCGCAGTTTTTTTCAATAAAACCTCTCATTATTCCGAGCGCTAGTCAAGACCATGTATTTTGAGGTGCTCATTCCAATAAAATAAAAATCAGACAGCAAACTCTTCAATAAAGTGCTCAAATTAGGGAAAAATGATAATATTCCACAAAAAACGCAAAAAAGAATACTCTCTCGCTAAAGAAATGTATTAATAAACTTCGAAACTGTGCCACCAGAGGCGCCCAAGTAATTCTCATTCTTCGGTCCACAAAAGATTTTGATTATCTCATATTTTTCTCGAGAATTTAAATATTCTTTTTTGTGATTGTGATAATCTTTTTAGAAATAATGAAAGGGTAAAACCTTCAAAAAATTGTTACAGTATTATAATTCATGTGCACAAACAAGAACGTTACTCATTGTGGTTTTCTTCTGTATATTGAAATTTTATTTTATTTGTTTTATCTTTATTTAGTTATTTTTATGTTTGTTTTTTAGTTTTTACAAGCTTTTGTCTAAATTTTTTGACTATAACATGACATTTTTCTCTCTCTCTCGTATATGCACTCTACCGCCTTTCACCACAGAGGTTACGTGTATGCTGCCAGCTCAACAACGTTGAGGATTTGACCTTCTCAAGCTTGTAACACGTAAATAAAATTTTAGGGGGTATTAACAATATAATTAATTCACATGGCTTAAATGTTTACCCTAAAATATCGAAAAATTGTAGTTGCCAGACCATTTTTCTTGAAAAACATCTTTTTTGTAAGTCTATTTTTTTTCAATGACCAAAGAAAGGGTTGAAAAAAATTTTGTTATGTATGAATTATGTTATAATTTGGACAGTTGGTAAATAACATATCAAATATTGATATTATTAAGTGAAAATGATGAAACTTTTTCACACTCTAGACTATTTTAATTTTTTCTATTACTAAAATTTTACAGGAGCAAAAAAATATGTAAAATATTGCATTGTTCAGCAATCGATGCTGGAATACGTCATTTAGCTCTTTAATATCTCTTTTTTACCTCGAGTTTTCTAAAAATTCAAATTTTTGTGTATATGCAGTGGATATCTAGATTACGATCCTTTGAGCGAAAAATCTGGTTAAACCAGAAAAATTAGTAAATTTCACAAGCTTCCGAATGGCAAAAAATTAATTTTATCGCACAATAACGAAAAAATTCTTGATTTGGTTCAAAAAACCCAAAATATCGACGCATAAACTTAGAATTGAATTCCTCACATAAACATACAAGTATGCACAACTTCGTATGCGTTCGAAAAAAAAGTCATAAGCTTATATTGACTGGACTATGAAAAATGTGAAAAAGCTAATATGGATAATTCGTTTTTTCATTTGTGAAATAATTATTCTGCTGAATAAATCCATTCAATTTATTCAACGTCTAGAAAATATAAACCAATTTGATGATTTAGTAATGTTGAATAACATGATGGATGGTTGAAAATATTAGCCAATTTAATAAAACATTACTTTTTAAATGTGACATTTTGTAATGAAAATGGGAAATCGAATGAACGCTTATTAATAAACAAATGAAATTTAAGTTGAATAGATGTGATCTATATAAAATGTACCATGTGATATTATTTTAATATAATGGTAGCATCATATAAAACCATATACTCCATTTCTCCTCATAATAAAGACTCGCTATGTATTTTTATATAAAGCTGCTTTAGTACCCCAATGAAAACCGAAATTTAGACCATCTGTCGCCGGAGTTTGAAAACATCTTCCAACAATCATGTACATGAGAACCTCATGGAGAACCCTAACCTCCCTAACCACGTTCCCAAGTCAGAGAACATTGCTTCCCTGTGTGCCACCAAGTCAAATATCTCGGGGCCTTAATTACTGAAAACAATGACGTGACAACGAGATCAAGACAAGAGTTGCTGCGGAGAACAGATGCTTCTGGGCAGTCCTGAGAGCGCTTAAGTTTAGAGGGCTCTCACGAAGGTCAAAGCTCACAATTTACAAGATAATGATCCGTCCCACATACGGATGCGAGACATGGACTATGACGACGACAAGTGAACGGATTTTGAGCTGCTGGAAACGTAGATCCTGCGAAAGATTTTTGGCCCTGTCTACGAGAACGGTGCGTGGAGAATCCGGAGGGATGCTGAGCTGAGACAGATATATGGCGAGCCAGATTTGGTGGCGTTCATCCAGGGGGCGCGTCTGAGGTGGAGAGAATGCCTTCTCGATACCCACGCAGAGCCATGTAAGGAGTTCCTGGAGGATGGCGACTCAAAGGAAGACTTACCTGCGCTGGTTAGAGGACGTTGAGGGGGACCTGATCCAGCTAGGGATTCGACGTTGGAGATACCATACTCAGGAAAAATAGGATTGGCAGTCGATTGTTGAGAAGGCCCTGGTTCTCAAAGGGCCGACCGTACCGCCAGTTAAAGAAAAAAAAAGAATATACTCTATAAATTCACAACCATATAATGACCAAAGTTCATATCATTTCTACTTGTTACAGTAGCGCTAGTTTGGCGAGTCTTCGAGCAATAATTTGTTGTTTATAGATCGACAGTTTTCCAGTTTTCACCCATTCAAGATAAATAACAGTTGATAAACCTTCCGGAATGGTGCTGGTGTAAACAAAGGGTATGGTATGACTGTAGCAATTTTAGATGAATCTTTGTATACCGAATTAAAAAATATAACCTAAAATAATTATTATGAGAAAAGAGTGATTTTATTTCGTTTTTTATCTATAATATTCGGTGCTTCTTTTAAAATTGTTTACCTTTTCTCTATCGTCCATAATCACGGGTTTTGCAGAAATCTGTGTATTTATTTTTCTATGTATTAACCAAATCTCTATTCACGATATATATCTAGGAACTCTATGGTTTATTTACGTACATGTGCCACATTGAAGTAGGATAAAGCAAGGTTTACACTATATAGCAGAGATACAGCTCTACTACAAGTTCAAAAAGTGACACTGGAGATCTGGTATAAAGTAAATTTAAGCCTATTTTTTCTGTTGAAAATATCACAGTAGCTGCGGTTAAAGAAGCGGCTGCTGCAAGAACCACCTTCTTCTTCGGAATCTGGCTGGGAACTGAACACCTAAGCTATATGTAGCTCTGCTACACGGACTGGCATCAAATTTACTCATAGCAGAGGTATTTGTAACTTATATATTGCTCATTTTTTATATACCTCTCCAGCTATATAGTGTAAACCCAGCTTAATTCAGTAAATTTGGATAATTTGTAGGTTTAGCAAATATTTGGAATGTCTTTGGTTTTTATTAATTGCAACTGGAATTTCTTCAATTAGTAAATCTTGTATTAATCATCCGATTTTAACACCTACAGATTAACATTGCAAAAGTCATTTTTCATGAAATCTATAACATATTTTCGCAAAGTCTTGTTGATTGTTTATCTTATTGGTGAGTGTTATGAATTAGAATTTTTTTTAACGCATAGATCCATCAATTGAAACAATACATTAGCCGATTATCGATTAGGCGCCTAAATCCAGATGTCTAGGTTCTGGTTCTAGTAAGTGCAGCCCAGCGGCGATCATGTGAACTTGAAGCTCTGCTTCCGTCATCCCACACTGCAGTAGCCAATGTATTGCTTTTGTTGTTTTGAGAATTTTGAGAAAGTTTTTAATTGGTTCACAGTTTTTGAAGAGTTGTTTTGTTTTGGATACTATTACCACCAAACGTAATGTTTTTGAACTTTTATACCGTGTTCATTCCGTGCTTATGGCGGCTCCTAATATCGGATAGCTTGAGGGCCCTACTATCAGATATCAGAACCTAAACTGAGAAAAGTTCAATGGAGACCACATAAAGTGTTCAATGTCGACGAGACAAGAATTACTGTCGTCCAGTCACGTCGCTCAAAAGTCATTACAGTAAAAGGCAAAAAATAGTTTGGTACGTTATCTGCACAAGAAAGGGATATTCTCATGACTCTAGTCAGATGCATGTACCCTTCAGGAATATTTATTCCTCCACTTATAGTAGTTTCTAGGCAAAATATGAAGCCTGAACGTTTGGATAGCACACCGCCAGGAACCATCGCAAGATGCTATAAGTCTGAATGGATTCAAGCTCATATTTTTACTGACTGGCTGCAGGATTTCATAGACTACGTCAAACCGTCTCCAGAAGGATTTCATTGTTATAGTTTTAGATGGTGATGAAACCCATGTAAGAAATATTGATGTAATTTTAAAGACCAGAGAAAATGGAGTTATCATTTTTTGTCTCCCTCCCCACACAAACTCCAGCCAATGGACGTGGCATTTATAAGGCCGTTCAAAACATACTACATGAAACATGGCTTTCTAACAACTCCTTCAGAGCTATCTTATATTGGGGTACTTTCCCGTATTGAAAGTAGTTGATACCCGATTACAGTATGTTGATATCGAAATAACTTTCAACACATAGACTAAATGGTCAGTGAAGTAGATCTGGAAAATATTCATAATTAAACATGTTTTTTTATTATTCTCAAATTATAGGTAATTTAGTTTTAATACACCTTTAATCACTACTTATATCAGTAATTTTATTATACAATAAAGACTACAAATGTTTTAAAAAATAAAAATACAATTGTGTAATGCTACAGAAACGCGGATATATTGAATTTACTGTATTTAAAAAGAAAAAATGTTTCAAACACAATTAACTGCTCAGCGACATCTATCAGTTTATTTTATTTATTAAAATAACAATTACATGGTACTACAATTACTTGGTAATATACTAATTATGACCAACTTAGTATATGTAACATAGTATATGATTGTGATAATCTATGTTAGTTCAGTATGTTCTAGTTGTGTAGAAAGTCACGTAAATAATTTTGTAGTCATAGTCGATTTTGATTAATTTAAATATTATCTCGTGTCAACCAATTGACAGAAACCTGTAAGGAAAACACTCCAATGCATGTAATCACTTCAAATCTCCATTAGAATTATACCTTTTTACTCTTCAATTATTGTATATATGAACAATAAATACTACATTTATATGATTATACGATGTATAGAAATTAAATAATTTGGAAAACTACAAAATGTTTTTTCTTTATCATAAGAAACTTATCATTAAGCTATAAATTGATCATAGTAAACAAATAATCCAAAATTGATAAATAAACTAACAGACTGGCTTAGTTTTACGTGAGAATTAGAAGAAGAAATTGATTTAGCAGTACCTTTAATAAATCAGGATCATCCAGATACAGAGATCGAATTATTCGTTAAACAAATATAACAATACTCCTCTTTTTAGACAGATAACAAAAGGGAACAACTATCCACAAGAAATTAAAAACCTAATCTTTGAAAAGAGAAAACTAAATGAAGTCTAAATAATGCTATTCAGATATCACTAAGGGTAAAAATAAATCAATTACTACTTACCTAAATGAATTAACAAATGATGCCAGCACAGACTATTCGCAATGGAAAGTCTATTATACAAATACCACCAATTAGAATGGCACATGGGCAAAAAATAATTAAAAGAAGCTGATAGATTTGCAACATCTACAGGACAGTATTCAGTCAAATGAAGGAGATGATAATATTGACCAAGGAACGGCAGAAGAAACAGAGATTCAGCTGACATCTCCTAAAGAAATTATAAAAGAGATTAGAGAAAACATAAATTCTTGAAAACCTTCCAAATTTGATCACATTACTGGTAAAGTCCTAAGGCAACTACCAAGAAAAGCAACAGTTACACTGATACATCTAATTAATATGTAAAATCTAAAATATATAGCATTGATGTGGAAGGTATGATCCCTACAACCTAAAACCCGTTATAGAAAAGTATAATCTGATCCCATCTCAACAGTTTGAGTTTAGAGAAAACCACTAAACGATCGATTAGGTCCACCAAATTACAAATGTAACAGAAAAGTCGCTAGCAGAAAAAAAGGCTCTTCCACAATATTTCTTGACGTGGCATTCGGTAAAGTTTAGCATAAAGAATTGAAATTTAAAATGATGATGTACTTACCTATACAGTGACACACAGACAAAGAATTAAACAAGAGGAAGCCTACTATGAACTTGACACTTTAGATACCTTCGCAGACGATACTGCTATACTAGAAGTAGGAAATAATCATGTAGAAGCGAAAAAAAGATAGGGTAAGATGGGGGAATGGCGGTCAGTGGGCAATGCCGGTCACGTTAAAACCTTAAACTTCCAAATACATTCTGCTATTGCTACTAATGTTGCCATCTTGTTTAAAAAATCAGGAATGTTTATTACAAATAATAGTCTCAAACACAAAAAGATCTGCATTATTTGCAAGAATTTACAATTGGAGCCAATGAACATAAAGCAACAGATAATATATGATTTATCAGGATTTCAAAACATTTCTTAAGAAATTTCTATAAACACAATATCCTACATCTACCAATATTGGTCTGTTTAATATTGGCATACACTGGATAAAAAAAAAGTGCAGTATTAAAAAAATGGTTATTATAATTTGTCTTATGTATTTAATTTTTCCTTTTTATTAAAAGGGGGATGGCTAAGTCTCATTTAAACTGTAGCAAACTATATAGATATACTGAGCCTCCTATCACTTTATATATAACAACGCATGTTAATTCTGATAAATTTACAATATATAAATTTACAATATATATATATATATATATATATATATATATATATATATATATACTTATCTACAGCTATCACAGAAAATTATTCATAATAAGAATTAATCTACTTCCATAATAACATAACATTATGATCCCTTTCCAATTGATCTTCTAGTTGTTGTGAAGCAACCCCAATGGAACAACAGAGTTCATCAAGACTCGACTCCCCAGAAAGACTTTTTTCTAATTCGTCAGGTTCGTCTGTTAAAAGCACAGGGTATTTATGAACTCTACGAATTATACCTTCTAAAACTCCAAATTGTACCAATTTCCTTTCGTTAATTCTTAGATTGGATGGATTGAATCTGATGCAGAGATCTCGTATAGTAGTCCCTCTAGTCATAGCTGCATATAAACGAAACACATCTCTTACAGTCGGCAACTGACGTTTTGATTTTGTAACATAATTTAGACATTTACACTGAAAAAAATTATTGCATTAGATTAGTGCAAATCCAAATCAATCTCCCAGAAGTTTGATTTAATATTTTGACCAATGTCATAAAACTGAAGATTCTCTATATTCCTAATTCCTCAAAAGAAAATAATTCAAAGTATCCTGTCACCAATCAATGTACAATTAGAAATTTAGATCCCATATTTTCAACTCATTTCTAGTTGAGAATAATATATTTATAAAATTATTGAAAATAGTTTATTACACTGAAACTAATTAAGAGAATGCAGAAATTCAATATGATTAACTTGTAACTTCCCAAAAGCACAGAATAAAGAAAAGATGGAAACAGTTCCCCAAAGAGTTAACATAAACAAACTGAATGGAAAGAATTTAAAAAAAGTTACTACAAGAGTAATGAAGAAAGAGAATGTGGACTAATCCACCACGATAAACGGATTACTGAGTTCACATGAACAGCTTATACATCATTATATATCAACAAATTTTATCACCACACAATTCTGCCAATCTAACTAGGCTATATAAATCATTTTACCTGTAACTCAAGGTTCTGTGCCATCATTTTCAATTTTGGAGTTGTACAATATACGTTTCCATATTGAAACAATGGTACTAAAGCAACAACTCCATAATATACCAAATTCTGTATACAAGCTTTTACCAAATTATTCTGGACATCTGAGAGGGACGCTATCTTGGCAATATGATTAAATCCATCAATATAAGGAGTGACTTGTTGAGTAGTTAGATCCCATGGCTGTTCAGAAATTTCCTTGATAAATATAGGTACTTGATGATCCTTAACAGGTGATGGATCTAATCGTATTCTGCATACTTTTAAATGTGTTGTTGTTGCTCCCTCTATTAGAGCACATTCACCTACAAAAGATATTTTATTATTTCAAGACATCATCAAAAAAAAAGCACTGGATTTTAAACGCCCAGAATAGCCCCTTAGAAAAACTGAAATTCCACTGGAAACCAAAAATGAAGTAATGAAAAAAATACGATATTTCAGTCAATAAAAGAAAGCAATAAATTTTAAAATAAATAATTCTTTGAGGACAAGTATAAGGAAGAAATAATAAAATATACATATATAGTTATTTTCACACATAAACAACTGAAATTCTTGAAAATTCATATCATGAACTGATTAATAAATGCGTCAATGTCTAAAAACATGCACATTGTAAGTTCTTCCTAAAAGTTGATATCACTAGGGAAAAAATCCTGACCATACATTGCAAATAGGCAGATGACAGTCTACAGCTGCAATGACCATCTATTAATATTATGTTCACGAAAATAAAAATAAAATGTTAAGAGAAAATAACTTGAAATACACTCCAACACTGGAGCAAAAATAAAACCCAGTTTATAAGGAGCGTTTATGAGCCTCATGGTCATATTATAGTCCGTTTGGGACCCCTCCCTCCCTGCAGCACATAGCCTAATGTTGCCTTTTCCATGAACCATCCCCCCTTCTCTTTGTCAAGTGGTTTTGTTTCACAATATTATGCTCAATGAACAATTTTCTAATGCATAGTATTAATAAATATTTAGTAATAAGTGATGAATCACCTTTAAAACACAATCTATTAACTGTGTTCCTTGGGCGTTACGAAAAATGCTCATAGTGATCTACAATGAATCAACAAAGATAAAACGATGAAGTCTTTCCATGTTATTATCAAACAGAGGTACTGAATGAATACATTGAAACAAATTGTATTAGTTCATACTACAACAACGTATTCGGTTGCTTTCCAGTCTGATTTCAGTAAAGGCCCTGGCAATGATTTTGACAATAAAAGAATTAATATAAAACAAATTTGTTACTTATTAATTAGAGCTCCATTCTGTTGAACCACTTTTTCAAATCCAAAGCTGTAATTTGTCTACATGCTGTAGGACAGGATCCTGGAAAGTTTTTTTCATATGCAGCACTAGCAGCAGATTCAATGTGATGTTCTCTTAAAAAGTAATCAATGCATCATGTTGTGTTTTATTTAAAACTTTCCTTCCTCCAGACCCAACCTTTTAGCATAAGGTCCCGTCTTGTTCCCATAGCTTCTTCACTCTGGCTATAGTTCTCCCATTAAGACCTATATGAGTTGCCAGTCTTCTAATAGACCAGCCATCTTCCAATTTGGCAATAATGCTAGCTTTCTGAATTTCAGTTTACTTGGAAGGCATTAAAAAGACTTTTACTTCAACTGAACTCAAATTAATATTTGAATTACCTGTCACTAACAATGACAGTGCAATAAGGTAGGAACTCTGATTTAGGCAGGCAAAATGTATGCTTTTTCAGTGAACAGAAGTGTACTAAGATAACAATAACAAATTTTTGCATATATACAATTAACAAATGTTCTAATTGATTTTATTTTTTTTGTAACATCTATTCTGTTGATAATTGATTAATATCATATTTTCATAACAAAAGAAGTAGAAGTAAAATGAAAGAATTACGTTTAAAATGTAACAAACCTTTTGTATTGAGTTCTTCTTTAACTTGAGCTAAAAGTGGTGCCAGTTTTGTACTAACTTTACCTTGTGATAAGAAACTACTTTCCATTTCTCTTGCTACTAAATAATCTGAAAATTTTTGGACAACTGATTCGTATTGTACAGTTCTAGCATCACTGTCACAGACAAAGCATAAATTAAAATGGAATGCATTTCTAACATATTTATCTTTATCATCTATACGAATGGGAAAACCAAGAATTTTATAATTTTGAAGTGTCCTAAAAATGTTATGAATTTTAGGTTAACGATTTTCAGAATGAATAATATTCATAAAAATAGTCATTTCCATACATGTTTGATAATATACAGTAAGCTTTTAATTGAATTATTTTTTTAGGGTATAGTCGATATAAAATATAAACTTAAAGTTTTAATTAAAGAAATTTTACCTACACTGTAATAACACTTCTTTGTAATTCTGCTTTAGTTATAATATATACGCTAATACTATCAAACAGCTCTTTGGAAATAAAATTTTCTGGGTCCTACAAAAAACTTTTGTTATCTAAATATTTGGTGTGTTATTGATTTGAATTACTTGACACGATATTATAGGACCGGCAGTGTGATGGAATTCACAAAAAAATATACAACGAATGGGTCCATCAATTCTAATATTTTTTATACGTGTTTTTTTAAATTGTGTTTCAACATCCATTACAAATATGAAAATAAATTTCGTTCACAAAATATACTGAGATGATATGTATTAAATTTTAAATTTAAATAAACGGGATAAACAAAAACATGATACGAATCTCATACATAACAAAATGATTTCGAAATTCTCCTGTCACTATCTCAGGTGCGTTTGACATTTATTAATTGAACTCACACCTGCTTCACATAGTGAATCCTACCTACACACACCATAGTGATCTCAATAATTTAAAAAAGTATGAGTAAACTACAGTTATTCATGTGACAGTAACCATATTTTAGGAAGTAAATATTTATCGTTTATTAACATATATAAAACTACCTATAGTTGTCATTAAAAAAGAAGAAGAGACATATTTGTCTGTGTATATAATCTATGCATATTTTGAGAATATTTTTGGGTGCATTCCACTAAGCACTCACGACAATCACGTTCACGACCACGATCTTTCCGTTCCACTTAGCCTAGAGCGTTATAATCGTAAACCCAAGTGGAATTGATTATGAAGCGTTTTAAGCATTGAAATAAATATTAAGGAACGGCAAAACAGAAAAAATAAAGGGAAAGCTTTGAGAGGTTACATTATAATTTGTAAGTTATTGAATTTTTTAGTGGAGTCCTCAACTGTTTTATATTAAAGTGAAATAATAAGAACTCTTGCGACGATAGTGAAATATTTGGTGGTACGTCACAAGTTTTGAAAATTCTGCTAATTCTTTCAATGCACACTTCGACCTACTTCTTGAAAAGGGTCGTCGTGAACGTTAGTCTAGACGCCATGATTGACGTTCTAACCGCGACCACAACGATCGTAGTTGCTATATTGAATGTCCAAAAGAGTATTTCAGGCACCGTTAACGCTTAGTGGAATACACCCGTAAAATGACATAGTAAAGAGAAATTCTGTCTGTAGTGCAGTAACAGGATTCAAATACCAGAACTACATACTTTTTTGTGCCTCTACGTTGCTCGTTATCTGGTACATACCTACATACCTGGGTATGCTCTGTGTATTTAGGTATGGAAAACGTAGACAATTTGAGTACCTTAAGTAAAATCTGGTAAAAATGTTTACATACTCCACTGGATGAACGGGTGGCTGACATTGTCCAAATAGTGACAGATGGTGCATACAGCAAGTATTTATATTTAATGTCAGTTTACTTTTCAAATTTTATTATTGTGTTTTTACTACGGGGTACAACGATGATGTCTGTGTGACTGAGAAAATAAAACAAAAGTTTTCTGATATTATATTACATGCAGTTTTTTAATTTTCTAATCATTTTTAAAGTGCTAACATGAATTCAGAGAAAAAAATCTCATTTGGCTTCAACAAATTGTCTAAGAAACCACCAGCAATTAATAAACCTCAAGAAAAAACGGTTGACTATATAGTCTGTCTAGAAGAGCAATCTATAAAATTGAAGCAGTAAGTTTTTTTCAGTATCTTTATTTTTATGAAATGTGTATCATTCCTGTAGATTTTCTCAATTTACTTCATTATAGTGAACCAAAGGAAATCACAAAAACACCTTTGGTTATACCCTTGAAGGATAATCAAAAGGACCTTTTGGACAGAGTAAGAGATATAAAAGGAAAGCAAATAAATGTGTCGAAAGCTGTAAATGAGGAAGTGGAAGATACAAGGCCTGATTCAGAATTAACAATAGAAGAATTGGCCACAAGAGAAGTAATAAGAGGTTAGTATTAAGTTATTGTATTGTTTTGATACTTTTCTGAATGATTGCTGTTCTAGATGCCAAATTGAAATTACAACAGACTGATTCAAAACATAAAACATTTGTTGTTCCTATGAAAAATGAAAATGAACTTCCATTAGATGGTGAAAGAGAATCAACATTAACTGATTATGAAAATGTACCTGTCAATGACTTTGGTCTAGCAATGTTGCGTGGAATGGGCTGGAAAGAAGGAATTGGTATTGGAAAAAATCCTTTAAAGTATGTTAACACCTTTCTTAAACTAGTATTGATTTACCCCAAAACTTGTAAGCTCGAGTTAATTCAAGCACACTAAACAGGCCAAACTGTGACACTCAGATAATTTGAGCGAGCGCCTTTGTATTTTATGCTGTTATAAGTTTTCACACTTGAATACACTCTACAATTGAAAATAACAACGCGAAAACAAAAAAAAATCGTTTCATTGATATTTACCATTCACATGGAATTGTAAGCTATAACACTTATATCATATAGCATCAAAGTTCTACACCAAAAGAGAAGTTGAATCAGGAAACCTTTGAGGATGTGGATTGGATATTTCTGGTTTAAAAAAGTTCTAAATTGTGTTTTTTTACATAAAAAATGATATTTTTTGAATTTTTTTCCGATATATATTTGTTACCCATAACCACATTTCATTTTAGAGCTGCAGTAATGCAAGCACCAGAACTGAGACCCAAAGGTTTAGGTTTGGGTGCTAACCCAGCTAGTTCAGATCAGCATCAACCTGTCTGTGATAAAGAAGGTAAAGTTTTGATTCTAAAAAGAGGGAGCTATGCAAAAGTAGTGGCTGGAAGTAAAAAGGGAACTTATTGTGAGGTAAATATACAACTTCTATTGTTTTTGTTCCTTTTACATGGATGGTTCAAATATAAACAAGAATCTTGCTATAAAAATGTTTATTATTAAGTTACAGCGCTTAAATTTTTGACAATTTTTCTAGATAGTCTCCGTCACCCTCTACACTTTTTCCACCTAAATGGAAGCTTTTAAATGCCTTTTTCATAAAAATTTCTTGCTTTGTGGTATAACCATACATGGACGAAGGTTTCTACCTCTGGATTGCTTTCGCTTTTTATTTTCTTCTATCTTCTTCCCAGACTGAAATATGGGAAATTTTGAGAATCAAAATGATTTTCGAAATTTCTTTTGACTCTGGGAAATCGATAGACCTCTGAAGTTTTTTTTTAATCAATTAGTATACTTTGAACTTCTTGTAAAAAAATCAACCTTTTTGCTTATAACTTATTCTTTGGTGAAAAATTGCCTCCGCCGACTGGGCTAATTGGGAAGTTTCAAATAGTTGTGTTTCGACCCTGATATTTGACAGAATATTTCATTCACTTCTTTACAACAGCACATTTAGAGACAAATTAAAGACTGCAACCCTCATTGTATTCATCAACAGTTGAAGATATTGAGTTATACAGGGCAATATACTAAATATTTTTATTTGTTTATCATTTAATTGGAATAGATTATTTTTTTAGGTTCAAGGTTTAGATGATGAAGCAGGACGAGTGATAGTTAAAACTTCTCTTAAAAGTGAGATTTTGACTTTCAATGAATTTATGCTGGTACCAGTTACAAAAGAAGAATATTCCAAGAATTCCAAAGTGATAAGTAAGGCTACAAAATATATCAATGTATTATTAAATATGAATGTCAGTGTTTACCAGCCTCTTTAATTTAAATGTTCTTTTCTGTTTTCTCTAGTAGTTCAAAATTGTTTGTACCTTTAAATATGTTATTGATTCATTTATTTTTAGATAGTGCAAAATTTGAGGAATATAAGGAAACTGAAAAAGTAAAAATTGAAGCACAAATAAAATCAGAGAAAAATGACGGATACTTTCAGAAATATGAAGAAAGCAATAAGGTTAGTAGGAAAGAACCAAACAGAGAAAGAAATAATGATAAGTCTCAAGTAAAAACAGAGAGGTATTATTCAAGTGATGAAGTATATTCAGACGATTCCAAAAGTAGAAATAAATTGGAAAGCAAATCTAAGAAATATAATAACTCCTCAGATTCTGATAGCGATGATAGAAGATCCAAAAGAATCCATAAAAGAAAAGACAAGAGGAGGCATAGGGATAAGAGTCGGTCTCCTAACAGGACAAAACATAAAAGTGGTAGAAAATCATCAAAAAATAAACAAAGACATAGGTCATCTTCAGAATCTGACTATGAAAGAAAAAAATCTAAATCAAGAAATAGAAATAGTAGTGATAGTGATAGTGATGACGATCGATACAAAAGAAAAAATAAGAGATAACTTTCAGCTGTTGCACAACTAATTCTCATTATATATACTTAAATAAATAAATTTTAAAATATTTCAACTAGTTTTAATTCTAATCAAATATTCTTTATCAACTTCATATTTTTGTAACATAGGTCAAATTTGTTGTATTGACTAGTAGATCATTGGAATAAAAAAGCACTTTTTTATTTCTTCTACTTTATTCAAAGCTTTCGTATATTGTATAAAATATAAAATCATTGAACAAAATTGAAAATTAATCTACATTCGGATGCTCCCCTTCAATATACTGCCCTTCCCTGCAACACACCTTGCCATACGTCTTCATTGAAGTAGTGCTTCTAGTCTTCTTTGGTGAATGTCTTTCGGAGCCCTGCCGTTTCCATCAACTCAAATCTGGTCCCTTTCAAAGCAGATTTTATCTTCAGAAACAAAAAAAAGTTCCATGGTGCCAAACTGGAGTACAGTGAGTATTCGAGCACTGGAGTGTGCTTACTGGCCAAATACTGCTTCATAGATAGCGCATTATGTTTTTTACGAATTCGTTCTCGCAGTGTTGCAAAAACTGACAAATAGTAAGTCTGGTTGACAGTCTGGCCCGCTGAAACCCATTCAGTCATCACGATATCGTTAATGTCGAAAAAAACGATAAACATTGCCTTGAATTTTGATTTGCTCTCTTGGCCCTCACTAAAGCGCTTACACCACTAAAAAACACACGCACGAGATAAAGAATTGTCCCCATAAGCCTCTTGCAACAATTTATAGCACTCAGCCAGAGTTTTTTTTCAATTTAACGAGAAGTTTGATATTGATACGTTCGTTTCAAACTGCTACTGCACAAATACTCGCTATTCGTTTCTCACCCCACCGGTCTAGGGCGCCCTTTAGGCGCGCAGTCTCGTTATTTATTACTCAGACCTTGTATTATCACCTGTCTCTCTACAACTTAAAGGTGCTTGTGGATAATTAATTGCATAGCAAATGACAACATTTATTAGCAAACCTTTCTAAGAATTTGTAATAGTAACCAATATATAGATAGATAAAAGGATGAAAATAGTGTTATGAAACATAAAAAATAGAGTACAGAAAATTCATATTATAATAATTGGAAATAAATAATATACCTAATAATAATTTGTGATTCAATAGTTCAAAATATAATAACTGTTAGATTTTATGAATCTTTCATCACTTTTCTTCCCATGGATAAGGGAGTAAAACCACTTTTACTTGGAGGTGGTGTTAATTTGCTTGTAATATACACAAATGGTTCATATAAGCTTGTCCGTTTCAAAGACGATGCAGCAAAATGTTTTATTTTTTCTCTCATACACCATTGATTGGCTTTACTTATTATCAATTCCATTTCTTCAGTCATTTCTTCTTTAAAATTATTACCAATAACAATAATTGTGACCTAAAAAAGTGGAAATTTTGTTTTGATTGATCATAAAAAACTTATTGTTCTAGAATAACTGTTCAATTGACAAAGAAGGATTTATTATTGCCATATATGTTCAATTTTTTCTCACTTAAATTGATTTTCATTGGCCCATATTTTCTTTTTAACAAGAAACACTATGTAAATAATATATTTAACATTACAAAAGTCTTTTATGCAAGTAACAAAGCTTACCTCCTTCTTATCTTTATTTTTATCAATATCTTTCTTTATTGACATCAAAACATCCAGTGATATACTCTTACTTGTATCATAGACTAAGATATATCCATCTGCCATTATTAAATAATGCCTAGGTAATTGCTGATTAGTTGTACCATTTGCTGTGGAAATTTGTGAAAACTCTATGCCAGCAGTATCATAAAATCTTATTTTTTCTCTCGTACCTTTATCAGATTCTATGTTAGCAACATAAATGTCTTCTATTGTCGGATGTAAATCCTAAAATAATACATAAATAATATAAAATATAAACGATTGTAAAAGATTATTTATTACCATTCTTGTATTAGCATGTCCATATATAACTTGTTCTATAATTGAAGTTTTACCTACTCCTTTCATACCACAAACAACTACTTTCGAAATTTTTACCATTGTTGTTAATATTTTGTTTTGAAAGAGAACTGATGAAACATGTCTTAGTTCTTCTTCTGTTCTAAATCACAAATGTTGACAAACCTCAATACTTTCATCACTAATCGCTTTTCAATTTACTAAACTTTTTCTGCATAAAAACCATGAGCTCGACGATCTTGAACTTGGCACACAAGAATCAGTTGAAGCAAAATCATATATGTAAAACTTCTATATGGACAGTTTCTGTAAGTGGAAGCTGCTTCAACTAAGGAAGATAGAATGACAACGATTTCTCTATCCCCCGAGGCTCCAGCTCGTTTCTGCGCATTCTCAAGCATGCCCAGTGTAGATAAAGTGTCTCGAACGAGAGAGAAAATAAATATTGTCTACACCGTAACGTATGGACGTTTTTTCCCATACCAACTGTTCATATAGGAGTATTACATATATAGGCAAAATTCGGTAGTTTTATGTGTCAATTGTCAAATTTGAAAACATGTCACAAATTATTTGTTCATTTGTTGCCGTTCCTTAAATACAAGATACTTAATTAACTGGATAACTATACATTTTACTATATATACCTTGGTAAGCCTTTAACACTCTTCTTCATCAAGTAATAATGTATATTTCCAATTAGTCTCTGAATCCAATAATATAAGAAAATCTTGTTCTAAGTAAACAAAAATGTAAATCTAAATGAATTCGAAATAAATGCCAACATAACGTCAATCCTACAGTTTTTGTTTTAAGCACAATTTTGAAGCTCATGGAACCCAAAGATTTATCTGCATATATGTAATTCTCCTATATGGACAGTTCTTATGGGAAAAAACGTCTCTACGTTGCGGAACGGACAGTATTCATTTTATCTATCGTTCGAGACACTTTATCTATACTGCGCATGTTTCATGCGCGAAAAGATGCGCAGAACTAACTGAAGCGCTCGGAGGAGAGAGAGAGAGAGAGAAAACGATACATTATTTGTTTCACTTAGTCGGAACAACTTCCACTTTTAGAAACTGTCCATATAGGAGTATTGCATTTATGTTTATCAGGTGTTTGAGGGGCAAGAGGAAAACGCAACTGTGTTCGACACTTAGATCTTAAAAACGTCCATTTGGAATATGGGTTTGAAGCATTGCGTACATATGTGCTCGATTGGGTGCTCAAATTTTGTAATTGAAAAGCGACATCTGCTGCCAATAATAGCATATTATTGAATATTTTTTTCTTTATTACGTGTCCAACACAACTTTTTCATACATCTTTGTCAAACTCCGATAGAATTTGACGTATGCTTTCAATCACTACCGCACCGTAGATAAACGATTATATTTTTGTAGTTTTGCTTTTAATGTACTTCAAACCATTTCTATAGGATTAGACACACAATGATATGACCGACACTCTCAACTCTCTTACAGACCCATTATGATTCTAAACCTGGCTGAACGCAATAAACGTTTTGTTTAAGTGGTACAGTAAATCGACACAATTCTTCTTACTGGGTTTGGGAAAACCCCCACGGGATTCGATCAAAACACACCCAGCGCCATCAGAAACAATTATTTTTGGGTAAGAATAGTCAGGGGAAAATGTATTGGTCCTTATTTCTTTCATGGAAATTTAACAGCTGAGCGATATTTGGAATATCTTTATATGGCAGTGCTTCTAATTGCCTCATTTCCAAATCCAAATATAAGGAAAAACTTTATCTAGTTATCTACAAATGATTGGATCATATCGGGAACTGCCAATTTTTCTTGAGCTTCTCTGGTGTTAATATAATAGAACAATAAATTTTTTGTATTTATATTACCTAAGCTAACCTAACAAGAACTAAATAATTATTAATCATTTTGTTTTACTTTTTTTTGAGACGTTATAAAAGTTAAATGTAAAGTTGTTATTATAACAATTACTAAATTGTAGTGGATTTTGTAAATCATATTGACTTCTTCAGTCTTATTAAATTTGGCCTTTTGCCTTTCGGCACCCAGCTAGATTTATATTGTATTCGCCTATTTCCTCTATAGTTCGAGACGATATATAACATAAGAAAAAGAAGCATTTCAATACATATATGTTTTATTTTTTAGTACAAGTGTGAAATAAGCTACTTTCTTAGGTAAAAATGAGTGTGTAATCTATAATTTTTATAAGTGGTCGAACCATGGATAACTTTGTTCGATAGATAATTTTTTCATTAAAAAAAGAACGTCGCTCCAGGAAGCATAATTCATTCAGTTGGCTGGCTAGCCTATCGACGCCTCAGCAATGAAAGCTACACTCAAGAGTGGGTCAATCACAAACAAAGATTTGTTTCTGATAGCGGGGTAAATACCCAAAAAATTGAGGCCAGCTGGAGACCTCTGAGAGCATTCTTCCGCGATAGGCATGTACCTTCAGAAGATTGGGAGACATAATCATAGAATATACATGGCGACGAGAATATTGCAAACCTAAACTAAAAATAGACCCATTCATTTCACTAATAGAAGAAATCAAAAAAGACTTTCAAAACTAAAAAGTTATGGATTCAAGTCCAATTAAAATATTTGATTGAGGAAATTTTTTTTTGTTTTCCTTTATTTCAGTCTCTTACATAACCTAACCTAACCTTACAAAAATTACTAAAATTTCATACTTTTTCCACAGAAACTCATCTGCGCACGATAAATCAATTTCTCGTAATGTATCGTAATGTATAGAGTTTCATGATGATCGTTGTGGGGTGGCTTATCATAATAGTGCCCAAGGGGGTCCTAAAAGCCAATGTTCGACGGCTCCCCATGTATATAAATCCATCATCGTTCATTTTTTATATAAAAAATCCAAATTTCATTCTTTTGGACAACTCTGGCTATAAATTGCAATCTAAATCCACGTACATTGTACAATCGTTAAGTAATTAGTGTGGTACCAAGAAAATATGCAATATGATGTAGGGAACAAAATTATATCTTTATATTTATAAAATCAACAATTTTTAGATAATTATTTATGTAACCTGCTTACTCTCAACACACAGGTATCTTATCTTATCATGTAACTGTACCAGTAATTAAAGGTAATCTTATTACGTACTGTACCGTAATAGCGTACGTATCAAAATGAGGGAAATCGTACATGTACAAGTGGGTCAATGTGGTAATCAAATTGGGTCTAAAGTAAGTTAAGAATACATTTTCTAAGTAGATATATGTATAAATGGTGCAGTTTAATCTATATTCGTTACAAGTTTAGTTTTCATTAGTAGTTTGCCGATAACTAGTTTTAATTTACATCATCTCATTGCCGCACCTATGGGATTAAAGATACATTTTCATTATTAGTATTTGAATCTTTATTGTTGTTATTACTTCAATAATTATCACGATTTGATACATAATAATATTCGAATAATGAAATTTATTATTTAAAAATAGAACTTCGTCTATATAATTTTAGGGTACAAAATAATTATTTGCAGTATTGAAGTATAATTATTATCTCTAATGATAAACAAAACTTGTTAAAAAATGTTTTGATTTGAAAAAAACATATGAATAGTTAATCAATATGAAAATAATTGCAGCTATAAAAATTCATTCCCCGTATTTTTTATCATTCCTCGTATTTTATAGAATTTGCTTACTATCACTACTTCACTTCGATAAAATTCAATGAAAATCCTACAATATGCACATTAGAATTAGTTAATTGGAACGATAATAATCTAATCAATGTTATGCAAGTATCAGTTACATGTCGTGTACAACAGTTTCGTATCAATCGCCAAAAACGAATTGGGAACCTATTAATAAAAAAACCATGAATGATTAAAGGAAAGAGATATTTTTATTACATCCAAAATACATTTTGCTCCAATGTCTGCATAATTTTTTGACAGTTTCGACTAAAATTATCCAACTAGAATTTATTAGTTAAATTCAGGTATTGAAATGTTCAATTTTTTCACAAAGGGGAAATTTATTAATGCAAACTAAATACTTCTTCTTCTTTTCTTTTGGAGTGCTTTACCAACAAAAGAACATAGTTATACGAGGATGTATTGATATCTAGTTAGCCTAGACCAGTTCTATGCATAACAAAATATTGTGTTACCATAGCAACGAACAATAACTTATTAAAAGTGTTAGTGTGAAGTTTGACGTCAAAAAAGTAAACCAGAGTTACGCAATAAATTAAAAGAAAAAAGATATCCACCGAAATTGTAAAAATCGAAATATGCCTAATACCATTGGTGATCAATGTTCTTCGTATGGCACCGTGAAAAATTGGAGTGTAAGCTTCAAAAGAGGTAAATTTTCCATTGAAGATGATGACCGATCGGGAAGGCCAGTTTCTGTGTCAGTCCCCGAAAATATCGATGCAGTTCATGACATGATTTTATCAGACCGTCGAATTGGTCTAAAACGGATATCTGAAACACTGATTATTTCATACGAACGCGTTCATCATATTGTTCACGTAAATTTGCACATGAAGAAAATTGCTGCAAAATGGATCCCCAAATGTTTGAATGTTGACCAAAAGCGTGCAAGGGTAGAAGCATCGCGTTCGATCTGTGCTCGATTTGAAAACGATGTAGACTTCTTAAACCGAATTGTTACTATGGATGATACTTGGGTACTTTTCTACGATCCAGAAACAAAGCAACGATCGATGGAATAGCGACATTCTGGTTTTTCAAGACCAAAGAAGTTTCGTGTCCAAAAATCTGCTGGAAAAGTTCTTGCTTCAGTTTTTTGGAATTGCCATGGAGTAATCATGATTGATTTTATGGATAAGGATAGAACAATAACCGGAGATTACTATTCGATATTACTGACCCCCCTTATTCACCAGATTTAGCTCCTTAACTGAAAAAAAGTTTAAAAGGTCGTAAATTTTTAGAGATACTTTTACCCTCAGGTAATACTTCAGTAGGTTCTGTTTGAATAATGGACTCACCACCAATTTCAACAATTTGATTGTTTTTATTTTCAGTTCTGGGAAATCATTTCTGATGAACACGGTATAGATCCAAATGGAAAATATATTGGAGATTCTGACCTTCAATTAGAAAGATTGAATGTATATTACAATGAAGCAAGTGGTGGTAATTATGTACCTAGATCCATATTGGTGGATTTAGAACCTGGAACTATGGATTCTGCAAGATCTGGGCCGTATGGGGCGCTATTTCGACCAGATAACTTCGTTTTTGGCCAATCCGGTGCAGGAAATAACTGGGCAAAAGGACATTATACAGAAGGTATTTTTACTTTAAAATTGTAATTTTGTCCATTATATTCATCATTTTTACAGGTGCTGAGCTGGTAGATTCCGTTATGGACGTAATAAGAAAAGAATCCGAAAATTGTGATTGTCTTCAAGGTTTCCAGCTTGTTCATTCTATTGGTGGTGGTACTGGTTCTGGTATGGGTACACTTTTAATAGCAAAAATGCGTGAAGAATATCCTGATAGGATAATGACAAGTTTTTCTGTAGTACCATCACCAAGAGTATCTGAAACTGTAGTAGAACCTTACAATGCAACTTTATCAGTTCACCAATTAATCGAAAATACCGATGAAACTTTCTGTATAGATAATGAGGCACTTTATGACATTGCTATGCATACACTGAAGTTACCTTCACCATCATACGGAGATTTGAATTATTTAGTTTCACTTACCATGTCAGGTAAAATTTTTTAACCGATTTATTGCTCTAGTTCTCAAATAATATATATGTTTTAGGTGTAACCACTTGTTTGAGGTTCCCAGGTCAACTAAATGCAGATCTTCGCAAATTAGCAGTTAACATGGTTCCTTTTCCTCGACTTCATTTCTTCGTACCTGGATTTGCACCCCTTACCCCTAGAAACAGCATAAAATACAGAGCTTTATCAGTATCAGAACTTACTCAACAAATGTTTGATTCCAGAAACATGATGGCTGCTTGCGATCCAAGAAATGGAAGGTAATCATTAAAGCTATTCATTATATGCGAAATATTAATTCTGATACAATTTTTAATTATTAATATATTAGTCAACATCCTCCTATAAATTATTATTTTTCTTCGGTTTTAATCTCTACTTATTTTTCTTTTTTCCTTATCTGTTGATATTGCCACACTTCAATGTCATAACTATGTTTAATTCAGATACTTCCTCATCTTGTTTCTATTTTATAGGTATTTAACAGTTGCTACTGTATTCAGAGGAAAAATGTCAATGAAAGAAATTGACGAACAAATGTTCAACATTCAAAACAAGAATAGTAGTTACTTCGTTGAATGGATACCGAATAATGTTAAAGTTGCTGTTTGTGATATTCCTCCCAGAGGATTAAAAATGTCTGCCACATTTATAGGAAATACCACTGCCATTCAAGAATTATTCAAACGAGTATCTGAACAATTTAATGCCATGTATGCTAGAAAGGCTTTCGTACATTGGTATACTGGAGAAGGTAACTATTATTTTTGTTGTTTCAACTTAAAAAACTATTCATATATGATTTGGATTTAAAAATGATTGTTGCTTCTGCAAATTGACGTTTTTTAATAATCACAATATTATAATATCAATAAAAGTTTTCATAATAATCTGTAACTCTCAATAACCACCTCTTTCTAAATAAAAAAAAAGGTTAAAAATATGGGGAATTAGAATAAAACAAAATAAAAACTTTTATATTAAAGATGAGTCAATATACTCCAATTTTCATAAAAAAATAGATATATTCAGATAAATTTAAATAAAATACTTCCTTGTTTCCAAATTAAATTGGAATCAACAAATTACCAAAGCTACTAACCAAAGAGAAGACGTGAAAATGTTTAGATGGGGATACCACAACAAAATATACCGGGAAAATTTTTCGATAGTTACACTGTAATAAAATGTTTATTTGTGTAGCTTGTGTCACAAACAACAGATGATGAAACCCTAAGATAAAATGATGAGTTGTTCTGTTTTGAAAAGACTCATTATTTCACTAGTGAGAAAATACGACTTGACTACAGTTTAGACAACTAGATGTAATGTATCTTCGGGCTAACCAATGATGGTTGACCATATTCTTTGTATAAAAACTATTTTGTTACTTAATAACCAAAATTTTAATTGTTAATATCTAACCAACAACCATGTTAGTTGGTTAACACACAAGTTAAATGATTCAATTCATTACTTTGGAAAAAAATCTCTATTAATCAAAAAAATATTTTACTAAACTTGGTTTCAATAATCCGACTACCGTACTCAACGAATGTCAAACAATTAAGAACCTCGAATCTGTTTACAAACCGCTTTGAATACCAAAATCCTATTGTACAGAAATGCTATAAATAAACTTTCACCAATATGAAACGCTTCATAGTTTGAAATTAATTGTATTTTATTAGGTATGGATGAGTTGGAATTCACCGAAGCAGAATCAAACATGAATGATTTGATATCCGAATATCAACAATACGAAAACGCTGCTGTTGATGATGAAGGAGATTTTGATGACGAATTAGAAGAAGAGCCTGCTGAAGAGAATTGAATAATTCCATATAAGAAATTTAAGACATTCTTTTTGTAAATTATTTCCATTGTCAATCAAAATAAATTTCTTTACTAAGATATTTATTATTATTTAACTGAACTACAATGAGCTTTGCAAAAGTCAAACTCTTTGCTTCAAAGTAAATATATACTTTCATCCTTTTCATGTTCCTACATTCATCATATGGTAATAAATCATATTTTTATTTTGGTTCTATTTTTAAGAATAGATCGTTCCACATTCACTAAATGAGTAGAAAGTTTAAAATCAGTTCTAGGTATACTATCTATATATAAAAATATAAACCAAATCTATTTCAAGATTTATTTTCAACTCAATTATCAAAGGACCTCTAAATTTTTTTTATTACTAATATAATTCTTCAATATATTACATCATATATAGTAACTCAGAAACTTTTAAATTGAAAAATAAATGTTTACATTTCACAATTTCAGACCACCTAAAAATACAAAATATGTGAAAAATAGCCTACATTTTAGGAGATGACGTACAAAATATGAATAAGTGAAGTATCAATCTATGTAAAAGCTATGAATTGATTTATTCATTTTATACAAATAGATTGTGAACCATACATGAAAGAAAGTATATTTCGAAACTTTCATCCAAATGTTTTCATTCATATGCAACATAAGTATTTTCACCAGGTTCTTGTTGTTCTGCAACTTCTTCTCTAGGTTTTAAAACAAACCCACCATTTTCATCAATAACTGCTTCCATTATTATACGATCACCACTTTCCTGTTCCTGTCCTTCTCCTTCTTCTTCTTGAATTACTTCTTCTAATTCTTCTTGACCTTCATATTCCGTTAAATATTCACCAGCTACTATGGAGAAATTTGCAGCATTTATCAATTCGTCAATAACCTCTCCTTCGTAGCGATAGAAACCCCATATCCACAGTTGATTTTCCATGCATTTAATGTAACCTACAAAACGTTAGATAAGAAGAAGCTTCAAGACCTTATCATTTTTATTATTCCCAAAATAAAAGGTTCATTGAACTAAAGATGAACAATAAGAAAATGATTACAGATGTAATGTTTGCATGTAGTGCACAATAAATAAATTGAAGTAAGTTGCAGAAAATATTTTTTAAAACTGTTCAAATTATTTTGTACAGAGATCCCTGCATGGTGAAAAATAAAAATAAAATAGTTAGTTTTATTGTGATAGCAAATTTCCAAGAGTTGTTTGTAAAACCAAGTGACTAGTAATTTCTAAATTAGGAAAACAGGGCAAAGTTCGACCCATAGCATATTACATCACTTAGTAAGTCGTGTGACTGACACACATATAGCACAGCAATTGTCAAATCCATAAGAAGTTTATGAAGTACCACTTTCAAAAGACTATGAGTAAAATTTCATGACATTTCGATTAGTCAGAAAAAAATGACAGCCATTCAAGTGAAGCTACTTTTAAAAAAAAATCGTGTGTTAATACCACATAGAGTTGCAAAAATCAAGGAAAAAAAAACGCTCGCCGTTAAGGAATTCAACTCAAATGAAGAAGTAGTTGCTGAAACTGAACCATATTTTGAGGCAAAAGACAAATCCTTCTACAAGCACGGCATTGAGAAGTTAGAGAAGCGTTGGAATGATTGTATTGCTCTTAAAGGAGATTACAATGAGGAATAAAATCGATTTTTGGCAAAAAAATGTTTTTCTTAGTCAGTCACACGACTTATTGAGTGATGTGTTACATTTAGTTTAAGAATTTTATTCAATATTTGATATACAGTATGTATACAATCATTGCAGTAATTATATTTTTAAACGCACATAGAAGTTTCTAATTAATTTGTAAATAAAACCACATTAAGGCCATGGACCATTATATTAGAATATATTTCAGTAGTAGGATGAAGTCCATTCTTTTAGAGAAGGATGATGTAGTGCAATGGACCTTTATAATTTTTTATTATTGATATTTTTTATCCCCTCTTATATATTATATTCCATTAAAATAATTACTAACTTAGTTACTAATCTAGAATACAACTATTACTGAGTATATATGAAGAGGTTATAAATAATGTGATCTGAAAATGGTCAAAGTAACTTAGAAAATAAAAACAAAATATCTGCTCTTTGTTTCATTATGTTTTAATGAACTTAGTTGACTATATAAATATAAATAACGCCCACAACAGTCAACGTATTAAATACCTTGAAATTTCGTTATTTTACATTATTACTAATCAAGAAAAAAATTAGAATTTCATAAAAAGACACTTACCCAAAACTCTTGAAAAGAAATTATTGACGTTAATTCTGGGATGATTTTCAATAAACTGCCACGCCCTCAGTACGTTTTTCTTTTGTGCACTACTTAGGTCCCTAGCAAAAGATTTTTTATTAGGATTCGAATAAGTTATGTGCAGAAACGACTCCAGTTCTATGAGTTTCTCGATAACAGTAACGACATCTGTGGATTTCTGTGACTTTCCTTTGGTCAGCATCAAATAATCACGAAGTTTCTTAAATGGCGCTATAACATTTTCGTTAATACGATTTTCCAATCTGTGAACGCAGAATAAATCTGGAGTGACCTTCTCAATCCATTCGGATTGAACATGATCAAAAAGATCCTTAGTTAAATCTTCAATTCCCAGGCTTTTTGCTTGTTCTCTAATGTTCTGAAAACCATCTATTATAGTATTTACAGGTAATAATGGCAACATAAGTAGCATGTGGTAAATATTTCTGAAAAAATTGTTTGTTTCTAGATCTTTTGTCAGGCGGAAAGAACAAATTTTTTTGTACAAGTTTTGTGTGTAATAAAAGACGGATCCACCTATGCTGGAATCAACATAAATTTCGCCAAGTGCATAATATAGGTTGCCTTCATATTCTGTTACAATTTCATCTGGGCGTAGTCTTGGAGCAAGAGTATCGTGAAGGAACTCAAATATTTTCTTGTATATTTCTTGAGTTTTATAGTTGACTAGAGCGAACATAATTGGAAAGTACTGAAATACAAAAATATATAATTATGATTCTTCAAAAAATAATAAATATACAAAGTGAGGACAACAAAAAAGGGAGGAAGAACGTAGTAGGAGGAAGTTTGGAAACTACAAGAGGAATAAGATTGATAACATGATATAAAAGCCAATTAGGGAAAATATGTAGTAATAATATATCAGAAAATAATCCAACATCTCCTCAACCACAAAAGGAATATTATTGAAAACACGAAAGTCAGTGGGGGAAAATATTCGAAAAGAATCTATCATGAAGTGACTTAACATTTGCTTCCCACCTTACACCTCAAACAGATGTAAAAAATAATTTATTATAGTATTCTTGTTGAATTATTGTTTTCAATGTCACTGGAAATTCAGCCAGTGAGTTTGTATCACCACTTGTTGCTTTTCCTGTAATCTTTATGCTGTGAAGATTATTTCTATGTTTAAATCTATTAAACCATCTTCGAATAGCAACGAAAGTTTCACTTATGTCACTTGTAATTAAAAATTCTTGTAGCTTTTTCCATTTCAATTTCGTCGTCAATCCATATACAGTCGTTTTTCCATTTCCTCTATAATGTTATTTTTAGAACGGGAAATTCTAGTTAAGGAGCTTGATGTAGTTGCAGTTGCCGATGACAGTATTTTTTCTTTATACTTAAGAATTGTCATTTTTGTTGAAGTAACCAAATTCAGTGGCAGCACTAATTTGAGATTGACGTTACCAGAATCTAATGACTAGCATTTTAGTTTTCAGTTGAATGCTTTTTCTGGTTGCTTTATTTTCTTGTTTTTTATTATCATCCATGATAAAAGCTATAAATCATAATATTTGTCACTGTATTCATAGTTATAGTTTTATATAAATTTATAAACTCACAATAATTTAAACAAATGTTTCAGATTATAATAATGCATCCGTACAGCACTGCACCTACCTAATCAACACAACTACATACACTGTTTAGGATATGTTATTTGGAAACTTAGCACTGAGGAGGGAATCCTTGGGTTGAAATAAAAGAGCGGTAAACCGAAACAGCGTTAAGCGGGGTCTTACTGTATCTAAATAATACTGACAAAGAATATTGAATACTACTTACACTGTCTTCTGCCCAAACTAATACAGTTACCAGTTGATATGAAAATGACTCTTCTGTCTCTATTCTAAATGAAGCATCTATATACATCAGGTCACTTTCTGACATCAACTCTATAGTATTGGCGTTAGCAAATACTATTGCTTTGGCATTATCTTCAGCTGTGAATTTTTCTTGATAGAACTGTATTCCGAAATTGGTAAATTGTAATTTATAAAAGGAGTCGTCTTCTATATAATTGTAAAGATCATCAAAAGATTTTATAAATTTTGTTTTGTAAGAAACTTGATGACTACAAATTTCATTGATTACGTTCCTCAAGGGAATGAGTTCTTTAATTTCAGGATCTCTGAAAAATGTTATACATAGTAGTAATATTTTAAAATCAATTTTCAAAATACGACTTTTTAGTGTAAAAAGGTTGAATGCAAAATTAGTATAGAGACATTATAAGTAATTGTGAATAATCAATTAATAGAAAAGGTCTTATTCCACACTGGTTATACTAGTGAAGCTTATGAGAAGAATTGTAGAAATTGTAGTAAGTTAGACTTTTGCACAAGAATTTTCTATAAATTCTAGTGTCTAATTAATTTGACAATTGACTAAGAATTTAATGGTAGTCTATAAATTATAAATATACAGTTAAAAATTATGACAATAAAGTAAGTAGTACCTAAGATATAACTTACTTCTCACATACTTCATCATAAACACTTTTAAATTTAAGTGTTTTGTCACTTTGCATTTTTCGTTTCATGACATGGAAAAACATTTGTTTCTTTTTTTCTGCTTCTGTTGGAGGATTATGATCATGGGCCACCAACACCCTTACGTCGTTACTATATAAATTTGAAGTTTCTATTTTCTTTTGAACTGCTTTGGCATTGCACAGTGGTAATAAGCATCTCATATATCTGGAATGTAGAAAAAACTGATTTAATTACCTTACATTATTCTGGATAAAACTGTTTTGTCTGCTTCAAAGCTGGCAAGTTTGAATATTTTACTATAGCCAATGGGGTAAAGTGAGGGCTCTGAAATAAATCAACTGATGGATAGTAGACCGGAAATAATGCCATTTGTCCCCCCCACCCCCGAGCTAAGGGAGCGACTGATATGAGATAATAGAGTGGAAATGGGATGTTCAAGTATTAGAGACTAAATGGGCGTAAAAATTGTTATATTAATGGGCAACAATTTGGTAAAAAATAATTTATAATCATTATTTTTCTTGCATCCCTGATTTAAACATGTTTTAAACACTTTTTTGCACATAATTTCAAACTGTTTAAGGTTTTTTTTCAACTCTGCTAGAAAATGATTTACATTCAAACTTTGTTTTCATTAGTGTAATAAAACAGCAATGAAAAGGGTGGGCCTCATTAAACTAGCATATAAAATGATATGAATACAAGATAAGAGTATTCAGATAAACCGAAGCGCACTTTGTACCCAGATGTACACATATTACTGAATAGAAGAAATATTAAAGCTTAATTACAAATGATTCTTAAAATTTTTTACAATCACTGTAAACATTAGAGTAAATTGAATGAATCATTATAATTCCACTCAAAAGCTAGATGATAATTCGAAAGAGTTTTACTTGTCAATAGTGAGATAAAAGAGAAATTTATAGAAATAATATTACAGCTTATATTTACTGAAATAATCACAAATATGTAAGGAATTTAGTATGAACTATTTATTCAACTCAATGAAATTAATAGTTACACTTTGGCGACAACTTTTAAATTGTAAGAAATCGATGCTTTGACACGATCAACTTAAATTTTGTAGTCTTAGGATTACAGCTAGCAAAAAAAAATTCAAACTCAAAGTAGAAATTTAACATATTTTTTTAAGCATATAAATAACTTACCGAACATTTTGTTTACAGAGCCTGTACTCGAACAAATAATTATCCACTAAACAGAATTCATCCTCATGTAAATAGCTCATCGATATCCCTTGAAACATACCAGGTAGTGACTTGTAAGTTCTTCTTGGTGCGTCATCATCCTCTGACATTCTTCTTCTAGACTTAACTTCAGTTCGGCTTTTCTTAATCCTTAAATCTTCTTTGTTGGCCGATCTAATGACAATTGGTAGTTGTAAATTTGATAACACTGTGCTCTCCTCTGTACTATCTTCATCATCATCTTGAATGTGAATAATTATATTGTCGGCACTAGCTTGCTCTTCTGATAAAGTTCCTTCTAAAACTCGACGAAGTTCTTCTTCCATATTGTTTATAGGTTCTTCTTTGAATTTTACTGAAAAGAAAAACGAAACTAACATTACCTAGAAAATACATCAGTTTTGCACAAGCGGAAATTAAACTGGAAAGTAAGCACTGATCGACTTAAAGTTTACATGGGAGTGCTAAAGAAAACTTGATGAAAGAGAGAAAAATCACAGAGTCACTGCAGTCTCGATTATTGGTTCTAAAGGAATCATAAAAAATGGAAAGGCTTATCACTTACCAGATGTGGGGTACTAATGCCTTGTTTTATTAGCTCGGAACATTTCTGTGGCATAGGAAAATGCTCAGGAGAAAAAACCGAAAGAAAAACATTCTGGCTGTAGCTTAGCTCCTTTGAAATGTTAATACCGCCAGATCCAAAAAATTTAGCAGAAAGTGACGTATGTAGATTCTGTGGGGAGGAATATGAAACAGTTGACACTGTATAAGAAATGGGGTCTCGAAAGAAATGTAAAAAAACTGAATGTTTGTGCATTGGACAGCACAATACATCGACCTAGAGGACGGGACAGAAATAAAAAACTGCATGGAATACATAGACATAAAGAAACCATTTGACACAGTGATTTGAAATTTCTTTAAAAAAGTGTGAATAATGGGATTTCGTAGCAAATATTTTGAACTCTTAAAATCATGCTCAACGAAAGAGACACCTTACTGAAGTAAATGGAGCAATAAGAAGTGAAATGAGTGTGGGAGTGGGAATTGCTCAAGGTTCTGTGTTGGGTCCATTGCAGTATCTATTACATGTTTATAGTCTGCAGTATGGTAAAATGTAAAATATTTTACATTCGCTGATGATACTGTCTTATTATTCTCGGGTATGAACAAGAATGAGTTAGAAATAAATATTAATAGTGATCTTTAACGTTATTATTAATGGTTGCGTCATAACAAATTAACAATGAATATAGAAAAAACTGTATATATGATTATACAACAGGTTGGAAAAAAAATCATCAAACGGTAATAAAAATAAATGATGTACTATTAGAAAGAGTGAAATAGTATAAATACTTGGGGTTAATAGTTACAGAAAATCTGACATGGAAATTAGATGTGGAAAACATAATACAAACAGTGTCTCCAATATTAGATGCTATTAAACTATGCAATAATATGTTGAGTGCTAACGCTAGGTACTTGCTGTATAACAGTTGCTACATATGCTAAATGATAAATTACAGAGACTGCAAAATAAAGCAACCAAAATTATATTTGCAAAAAAATATAACACACCTAATAACTGACTATATTCCTAAGTATCGACAAACTAAAAAAAATTTAGCAAATAAAACAAAAAAAAAACGTAATAAAAACTGATATTAAATTGAAACAAAATCAAGATTACCACAATTACAACTGCGGAAAAAAGAAGCACTTAGGAACAATTGTTTACATACAAAAAGCTCAAAGCTTACCAATATTTGCAAGTATAACTGCATATAACAGTGTTTTTACGTCAGAAATAGTGAAATAAATGTTAAAAAAATACTTAGGAATGAAAATAACACAATGGAACCAAACAATATGAAAAGCCAATAAACAACGAATTTATTATAACATGATTGGTTAAAAGTATTGTAAAATATAGCAGTGACCTGTGACAGATGAAACAATCAACGGAAAAAATGTTAATGACGACCGAAATGGACTTCTGGAGATGAGCAACGGGCAAATCCTGGAGGGATAGTCTAAGAAATGACAAAATAAGGGAGATAATGGGACACACATTAATCGATGACATCATAATCAAACAACGTATCTGCTATGGTCATGTACAAAGAATGTCAGACAATAGAATACCTAAAGTGGACACCACAAGGAAAAGGGGGAAGACAAAGACACATGCAACAGAATTTCAATTAGTATATTTATTAATAATTTTAGTCTAGTTAGTACAGAATTTCAGAGAAACTTTGAATTGTCTCAATAAGAAGAAAAACAAGTCTAGAGCAGTTCCAAATTTCAACATAATTTTCATAGAGATGGAGAACCATAGTTCTATTAGTAACACACAACAATAACATACAATCACTTATTGACAAAGAATATTTACCATAAGGGTATTTTTACCAACAAATGTTACATACATAATTAACGGACTTGATGGACTATGTAAAGCAGTATTATATTATAAAATATTACCTTTGGCAACAGATGAACTATCCTGATGTTTTGTTTCAGAATTTTTATTAGGTGAATTCTTCTTAATGAGAAATTCCGTAATGGCTCCTAATTCATCATAATTTTCTCCTTCAGTATCTTCAGCATATTTAACCTTCTTTTTCCCTACTGCTTTATGAGCGTCATCCGATTCCTGACTATCATCTGTTTTTTTCCTCTTTTTTGCAGACGGTTGCTGTTTATGCAACGCTTGTTTTTGAATTTTATCATTTTTTAAACATACTGTTCTGAACTTGAAACACACTCGAAGAAGTTCCAAGCATTCACCACATATTATTTTTGGTAAAGAATCTTCATATGAGATCTAAAATAACGTCATTACAAGAGCCCTCATATATAATTGTACTTCTTATATTATTTGGGGCTTTAAACTTGAGACTACTGAAATGTTTTGATATTACAACATTTAGTTTAGTCTCTGAATTGTTACCTTAACAATATGTATTGACTTAGCTATTTAATATTTGGAAATAAAAGTGCTTGTTTGATATAAACAACACAAAAAATTGATTCCTTGAGACATTAAGAAGCCCTGTATATTAACAAATTTAATCGTCGGTTTTGCAGTTTTTTAGGGTTTTCCTGTAACCTGGTGAATTTGTTCACCAACCAAATGGAGGACGATAAAGAAAACTGATTCTGTTATACCTCCAAAAAATGTTTGGTACAGTTAACGAAACTAATAAACCTCAAAATTACCACAGAGAAGTTTTTTCCTATATGAAAGTCAGAACCTAAAATATCCCTTACCCCAAAGAAGAAGTTTCCTTTTACAAATATTTCAATGAAACTCTCTCATTACCATATTTAAGTGATACTATCAGAGAATAGAAATGAAAATGAATTTCAACTTGTAGATGAATTCTACAATAAATATCTCAAGAGACATAGGACATAATCGGGAATTGAAAGTGTTGACATTAATAGAAATTTTAAAAAAAATTAGGAATTACTGAATCAATTTGATCAACATATATGCTTCTAGCAATAGGCGAGATCAAATTGTAGGTTTCAGTTTCCTTGACAAAATATAATAGATTTTAATAAATATTCTAGAAAAATGTACTAAAATTCAACATAGTTTAAAAAACATTTGTTTACTTCTGATGGTTTGTCAATTTTGACATCCGATGACAACAAAAACATTTTTTTTAAATTACTATTTGCAGATATAATAAAAATTATAATGTTCAAATGGCAATGGCGTTATTGGATTCTTGTGATGGTGTATTTGTCTGCATATATGAATTATTCATATACAGTCAACATGGCCTTTAGCATAATTCCTATGGTGAGTTACAGACAAAATCATACTCCAGAGTGTATACATAAGGTATACAAAAATAAAACAAATACTTTACCAGATTATGGTCCAAGGTTAGTATAAAAGCTTTATATTATAATAGAATGGAATATTTGTTTCGAATTCAAGAATCAACTGAAAATATTAGTATAAGGTATCAAGGAGATAGCTAAAGCACAGCTAAATTCTAATCAAATAATTTTTGTATTTCAGATATAACTGGGATGAACATAAACAAGGTGCAATACTTGGAGCATATTTTTGGAGTCATAGCTTTTTTTCTTTACCAGCAGGTCCAATTTCTGAATACTTTGGTCCAGCTAAAGTGATATTTTATGCTACAATAATGGGAGCTGTAATAAACGCCCTTTGCGTTCCAGCAGCTTGGATTCATTATGGTGTTCTGGTGCTATTTAGATTTTTACTGGGAGTTGTGGGAGCTGTGATATATCCAGCGTTGCAGTGTCTAATTGCACAATGGGCTCCACCACATGAACGAGGAAAGTTTGTTGCTGGTCTTTTGGGGAATACTATGTCAACTGTTGTAACATGGCCACTTTTAGGATTTGTAACAACACATTTTGGTTGGGATTGGGGATTCTATGCACTTTCCTTTGAAATGTTGCTGTACGCTCTAATTTTCTTTGTTGTTGCATCAGATAATCCAGACTCACACCGATTTATCTCTGCAGAAGAAGTTGCATATATAAAAGAATGCCAAGGCGAGAGTGTTTCTCGTAGAAAACATGCTAAGGTTCCCTATAAAGATATTTTAAAAAATATTCCCTTCTGGATACTATGTATTCTCCATTTCGGTAATTTATGGGGCTTATATTTACAACTCCAAAGCGTGCCCAAATTCATGGCAGAAGTAATTGGTTTCGATTTAAGAGACTCAGGAATAGTTGGAGCAATACCATCACTGACTAGATTCTTTTTTTCTGTAACATATGGAGTTGTAGGGGATTATTTAGATAAGAATACCCAATTGTCAACTAAAGTACTAAGGAAAAGTTTTGTTGTTGCGTCTCATATTATACCAGGTGTGTTAATGTTCAGTATAACATTTATAGGTTGCCATTGGCAACCAATTGTGGCATTATTAACTTTCAGTATGTCTATCAATGGGGCAGTTGTATTGACGAATCTAATGAATCCACAGGATTTGGCACCCAATTATGCGGGTACTATTTTTGGCATGATTACTTTTATAGATGGTACAACTGGATTTATAGGTCCAGCAGTTACAGCTGCTTTTATTCAAGAGCATAATGGATTAAAAGAATGGAGTTATACTTTTATTGTAGGAGGTTGCATGTACATACTATGTGGAATTATTTTCATTTTATTTGGTAGTGTAGAAGAACAAAGTTGGAACCATTTGGACTAGATCCAGCCTTAATGGAAAAAATGCAGTAACTGGAAAAATTTAAGTTTGTTCAAGTTTCATTTGTAAAATAGAAATAAAAATAATGCAAACTAGGTATTATTTTGGTTCAATTATATATCCAGTTAAGTACTACACAAAGACAGCATCAACTGTAAATGACTAAAACTTGCAATGTTTCAAATAAACAACCAGTATTGGGATTTCTATAACAAATGCATGTATCATTGTGTTAAATTATTATAAAATGTGTTTGATATCATAGGATTTTCAAATAATTACCTCAATTGGATGAATACAAGCAAGAATTGCAAAAACAATATGAATGCCATCCTCGATTTCCTCCACAAAAATATTTTTCACATCTTCTGATTTCTCTTTCATACATAACCTACAAATCTCCCCTGTACTTGTTGAGAAACCTGCCAAAAAATTGAAAATATTTACATTTACTCTGAATCAAAACTAATATGTGGAAATACAAGTTATTTCTATTTTTATGTTATTTCAAACTAAATTACTATTTGATATGTAAATGATGTATAAAATTATTAGGTAAATTATGTTTTAATAAGTCTATTGAGTTAGAATGAATGGAAGTAACCTCACCTGCTTCTTCTGAAAACTCCTCTGCTGAAAAAATTTGATTTTCTATTGATGTATTTTCTCCATTTTTTTCAACTTTTACTGGTTTCTTACTTGATTTTTGCAATGCTGTACATACTTCACTCGTTGTCTTTAACTGTTTACCAATTATACCATCTGAAATCATTACATTAAAGATTAAAATTAATTGTAAAGATTTAATTTTTTATGCAAATATTATCAATAATCATTAGAAAGTTTTATAAATTCGAGTGAAATAAAACACTATTACAATTGCCAAATATAAATTCAAATTTTTGACTGATGTTTCAGATAAATGTTTCCAATTGTGGATTATTTAAAACTAATATTTTTTAACTCTCAACAAATTGATTAACTAAAAGGATTATGTAAAATTGGTGGCATTAGATCCTACAAATAAATTATCAATTAACTAAACCATAATAACAAATGATCAACTTGGATATTACATTCGAAATTGAAAGTAATATAATTTAATTTCCAAATTTTTAAATCTTTTAAGGATGTTTAACAATCACTAACCAGCTTCTTCATTTTCATCTTCTTGAAAGTGGTCTAAACAAACAAAACTGGATGATTCGGGTTCAAGATCCGAGACTCCTAATATTTCTAACCATTTGTTTTTTACTTCAGGATCTTCAGGAAATGCTATACCTACTGTATTATTACATGAAGGTACAAAACATTTAGAACTCATTTTAATTTGAACTTTTTTTGTTGAAAATTTTATTTAATGAATCGTAGATAAACGCATCATTATAACTAATGGGAAACATCCAGTGTCACTTTATTATATGGGAAAAATGTGACGTTGCCAAATCCTTCCAACTAATACATGACAAATTTTTTGGTTTGTTTTGGCTAATTGACTGTTCTATCTAGGTAAAAAGCTTCAAATTCACTAAGCCTGAAGTTAAATCATTTTTTCTAATAGGATCTAATTATTTCATGGAAAATAAAGCAATTCATTATGTATTCACTCTGGCCTTCGTTCATATGACGTCGCTTCAAGAAAGAAGAATTTCGTTTTGCCATTATATTCTCCTAACCTTTCTTATTTTTTTAAGCCTTTTGAATATCTAATTACCAAATTCATTTACAATAATTATCATTTTTCATTACAAATCATTACAAATCTAAATTAATATTCACATTCATTTTAACTAATGGGAAAAAGTGACGTTGCCACATTAGCTTAAGAAAAATTATTTTTATCGTATAAATGAGAGGAAATATAAAAAAACGGCTGTAAAGTATAATAAGTTATTGATAACACAGAAAATAGTTTCTTAAATAGATAAGTATATTGGTTTCTGCTAATTATATTATTAGGTTGAAGTGTTGCCATCTTTTGTCTAGAAAATGTATTAGATACGTCAACTAGAAAACGCGCGACATTCATATAATATAGTGTGGATAATTTTAGTTCATGCTTTAAAATAACTGTTATATTGGAGAAAAAAAAACATAATTGGTAAAATTTAATAGAATCAAACAGAATATACAGTTTCTTATTAAGATTTCAAAATGAAACGTTTGAGATGGTGAACTAGAAAATTGGTTTGACATTATAAATATATGAAACTTTTAATAAAATGCAAAAATAAATGCTATTTACACATAAACTCAATATGTTTAATTTAGAATGCAACTTATGGAATATAAATTTGAAAGTTGAAAAGGATTGTTCACTATTGTAATATCTTGTGTACCCGTATCCTATCCAATAGTATTTGTTTCCATTAGTATGTGAATGTATTTTTTGAAATTAATACAGCCATTAAAAAATAAAATAAGCGAAATCATATGAAAAAATACACGTCCAGTATTAAAACTGAAATGCGAAAAGTATCAAACAATAGTTGCTAAGCAATGTTATGAAATCAAAACAAACAGAAAAGAGACAGTTGTTTAATCTAAGTTCTGAACATAAGGATCTAATTTAGTTTCTCAAATGACTTTGTATTTTGAAACGCCAGTTGTGTTTCCAGAACATGGCTCGATTTCAGTTAACAATGTTTGGCATTTAAATGATCCTCTTCTTGCTGTCGCAAGTTTCTCACAAGAAAGAGGCGGGTTTGTAATTATTTTCGATGAATTGGTAAGTTTTTTATTTAGAAATGTATAGACTAAGGTATATAGAGTTTGTCAAACCCCTTTATTTGGTAGGAACTAAACATTCTCACACAAAGGAATATTTTCAGAACAAACATAACAATGGGAAATGATCTGCTGTTTTCAGATTATAATCAACAGCTAAGTTATGTAACAAAACAGTTTCTCACCAAATATGAAATGATGAAAAAAGTATGTTTAATGTGTACTATTGAAAATAAATAAATTTTGTAGAAAAAATGTAACAAAACAATTGGCATATTTAGAAATTATGTAAAAATTTATGTTTGGTTTAAAAACATACAATATTATTGTAACTATATCTTGACCATACAAACAAACAGTAACTAGGATTTACCAAATAAAAACAAATGTGATTTCTACTATTATTACAACTATGTTGTAATTATTGTCTTTGGACTTAACAGTAATGTATTAGGATGAGGTTTTTAGTACAAACTTACTTTAGGTAAATGGTTACGATTTATGGATATGATATATGCGTATTTTATAATCTTATAGTATGGAAGAAAGTAGGGTAATAACAAGGATTGAAAAAATTTTTTACGAATTATAAGAACCTATAAATTATAAAGAAAATTTTTAGCTCCTGTAATGGACAGAAAGAATGGAAGTCATGGGTCAAAATGACTTATAGGGTTTTCTTATGAAATAAACTCAAATTGTACTTTTTTGTCATACGATATTCGTAATTTTTGTTCCTTATTCAATATTTTTCTTTGCTCCAATATGGACAACTACAGAGACCACATACACTTTTATGTTTTGACTTATTGTTTGGATTCTAAGGAAAAATATTATCTTGAAGAACAAGATATTAAAACAATGCCAAAATATAATTATAGTGCAAATAATTATTTCTCACTTCTTTCGTAGTTAAAAAAGTTAAAAATGTATAAAAAAGATGCATTAAATTGATAATCTGCTATAATAATAATGCAGGTGCACTAGTTTTAATTTAAAAAAATAGGTACTTAAATAATAAAACAGGAAGAATTCATTCCACTCATAGGTGAGAAAATAGAAAATTAAAATGCTATATTTATTTGTTAACTTAGTTACCTTAAATCATTTTATGTTGTGTGTTTCTGTAATTGAAACGTCATCGTCATATTGCAAAATATTTTTCAAATTTTGATTAATAAAACACTGATTGTTAAGCCAAATAAACATGGAAAAAGAATCTGATTGCAGTCCTCATGAAATGTGTAAGGCCAAAAATCTGAAGATATGCCCAGAGCAATACACTGGAGCTAGAATCCCATTCTATACGATTTTATTGATAATGGGACGCCTTCAATCTCAAAAATAGAAACGAGGTTACAGTGAAAGAAAAAAATTACCAAATGTAATGATAAATAATAAAAATTATCCAAATGTCACTGTAAAGATTAATTTGAGTAATTAAAATAAGTTTTTATGTTAGATTATGTAATTTAAATTGTAAAATTTTGTTACAAATATATGTTTATAACTCTATTTTCAACAAATTATTTTCTACTCTTTTCGTTCCACTATTGGATTTACATAATCTCCTTTTCAGAATTAATTTTATATCATTTTTTGGCTCTTCTGTGAAATTTTCTATTTCTGGGTTGCGAGGTGATAGAATTAAGTCGACGATATGTAATATATAATTGACGAAAAGTATTATTTAATGTGGTCATAAATAAAATATTGTATGATACTCGTGTGTGAAGTACTTTTGCGCACATGTATCATAAATATTTATAATTATTTTTATGTCCATTTTCATAAGAAAGAATATTGGAATTATTAGCTTTTGCCCATGTTTATTATTTATTATTCATTGTCTCACCTTAACATATAAAACATATTATTTTTTGAGAAAAATCTAAAAACAAGATTTGATTTTATAGGGCGAGTCGTTAAAAACAGTAAATTATCCTGTTCATAGAGGTTTCCAAGTGACAACTCTTGCTTGGCATCCGACTAAAATTATTTTAGTGACAGGATGGGAAAATGGCGAATTAAGAATTTGGAATGGTACCGACAAAGATTTTACGAATGTAGTTGGTCCACATAAGGCTCCAATAGCCTTCCTGGGATTTAGCGAAAAGGGAACACGATTGGTGTCATGCGACTCGGTAATGCTATTGAATTATTCACGTTTAGTTTACGAAGCTGTTTTACATTTTGAAATCTCTTTGGCTAAGGGCTCATATAGATGATTTATTTTACAAAAAAAAATTTATCAGAGCTGTAAAATCAAGTTAATTTACTGAAAAATACTATTATAGAATGGCAAACATACGAAATTGCACATTTCTCAGTTAGAGTTGGACCTGTGACCATTTGACTGCGACTTAACCACGCCAGGATGTATTTTTGTTATCAATCGTTGTGCGCCAAAAATTACGTTGTACAAGTCATTGTTAATTTGGTGAAGAATACATATGACAATATTCAAGCCGAGATATTGCTATTTCTGTAATTAATTTTTTTCTTCGTTTTCATATTTTTAATATCACTTTGAAATTAGTAACGCCATCTTTAGATGAAATTATAACTATTCTTTGTTTCTTGAGCGTCACCTATTTGTGAAGTTTTTTTTAAAAGATTGAATCAAAACTCTAATAATAATATTCTGTATGTTAACTTTTATTGGGATACCCTAAGAAATAAAAATTGTGAATATATGTTTGATGGTATTCTATCCATTTTGGGATGTTAAACGGTAGTCTGAGTCTGTCAAAGAACCTCTTAATTTAGGTTGATTTGTATTTGCCTTTTCCATCATTGCCGAAAGATATCGAAGGCCTTCACACACAAGCGGGACATCCGATCTTCCAATTTTGTTCTTAATCTGGTCTCTGTTCATTCATTGTTTTGTCCTTTTGGATTGAAGTTGGTATCTAGTAATTACTCTTTATTTTCGTTTTTCACACATTCCGCACTAATTTGAAGTAAAGCAGTCAGTTTTCACAGTGCCCTAGGAATGACACACTCGTGTCTGTAACTGGGTTGACCTTATAAAATTGGAGAAGAGAGTGTTTGAAGACGGTATTGGAAATTCGGGGCATTTTATTATACGTTTTGTGAAAATAACTAGAGAAAAGACATTCAGTCTGAAAAGAAATAATCATTAGGAGAAACGATTTGTTTTATTCGTTTGTATCCTTTCAACTTTCCAAGTATGGATTCAACTTATAGAAGGCTTTGCCAAGTCTTCTCTGGTGTTCTTTTGTTAACTATAGTTTTTGAAGAATCTACGACTTCTTTGAAACAAAGCTAGTCGATTGACGAATGTTATATTGTTAAAGATATACTTTGATGACCACTGCTTGTTACCTATTATTAAGGTTTAGAGTATTTTTCGTCATTCATGTGAGCAAGATACCTAAATTATCTTGTTTTATCCACTACCACAAGATATATACTTGACTGTACCGATTTAGATGCCATCAAACGCTCTTGGTTGAAATTCGTAATTGTTACCAAAATATGGGCTAGAAATTCCAAAACTCGTCGTATGCAAGCTGTTAATACTGCTCTAGGAGAATATAAAGATGGGCGATTAAGATGTCTTTTGGCTCAACGAAAATTGTTATTGCCAACCATCTTATAGTTTATCTTTATAGACGGGATCTGTTATTGGTTGGAAAGTTGACAGCAGAGGGGAGACCAATCTTTCTTTCCATTTGGATCTCAAAGAATCAATTATTCATCTAACATTTAGACGTACAGTTAAAAGTAATGTGGAATTTGACGTAGAAGGACTAGCTAAAGCAGCTGTTAATGGTGACGAACATGCATTAGATATGTTCAGTAACTGGAGACCAAAAACAACAGCCAGGAAGTTTAAAATGCAAGATAGAACAGATAACGTCAATTTTTTTGTTGCTACTCAAAGGGGTAACATTACATAAACATTACATAAAATACATATTACTCCTTTGAATTTTAAATTGTAGGATCTCTGCATTACATAAACACCAGTGGGTCTTGTTCTAAGGTGTTTACTACTGATGGTATCGTAATTTTGAACATTTTATTTCATCCGACGAAAGATTCTATGCTTATAATGTTAGAAGGTTTTACTATTTGTTATTTTTCCGTGGATTATCAGGGAGTCTTGAATGAAATGGCAAGGGTAAAACTGAGCGGTAGAGTACAAACTAGAAATATCGGAAGTCGAGGAATTACTTGGGCTGGAAACAGTTGCGTCGCTATATTAACAGGTAAAAGCTCACATCCAATTTATGCTATTATATTTTCATTCCAGTATGTATCAATTAATCGTTGTGAGTTCTTATATTCTTGTCTTCATTTTGATTTTTGTTGATTTGTTTGTGAGTGGATCTGCAATCTAGCGATACAGTTTGAATTTTGAGGTTCTCAAATACCTAAAACCCTTCTCATACTTTAACTATTTATTCAAAATGGAAGTATTCTTTATTACTGATATTTTCTTCTGATTAAATGATTAATTAAAATCATCACCATAATATATACTTTTACCTACGAAAAAAAAGTTACAATTAACAATAATAGCAGACAAGGAAGCTTTCTCATGCCCGTTATCAGTTTTTGCTGTCAATTAAAATATTTTTGAGTCCTTATAATCAAATCTAGTTTCTAATTAATCATAAGCAGAAGATTATTCATATTGAATGTGCAGTGCGTGGATTACATGTACAACCAACCTTGAAGATACTGATCCGTTCGAGGTACTCTGGCTAGATACTTCTTTTTGGGCTTTCTCTTCTTCTGATTCCCGCTCCTTCCATTTGTGGTCTTTCTACTTGCATTTATTCAACACACACTCTCCAATTACTTGATTCTTTGGGCTTTACTACTCTACTCTACTACTTTTGTGATATTAAGCCCGTAATATATTTATTTTTGTTAAGCATTCGTTTTCCTTCTCCATAAATTATTGTCCATTTTCACGCCTGCCCCAGTAATTTTTGGAGCACTTCTCCGATCTTTCTATTTTTTCACCATTCTTTTGAGTCAGTATTTAGGATTTACACCTATACAGTATAGTGGGTAATCATGATTTGGAACAATTGTATCTTTGCTGCACTGGATATTCCTTTTGCTTTCACAATATTATTTGGAGACACGATTGCTCTACAACCTTATGCAACTACATTTTCGTCTCATTATCCTGATAATCACATTATTGTTGCATTTCCAGATATACTTAATCTTTTCGCCATTTACCCTGAGCTCTAATATTTTTAATTCCTTTTCCATCCTTTTGTATATTTGTTCTTATTCAGCGTGGGATGTAAATATCAGTGTGCAGATGCTAAAATTTGATTCTTCCGGTAGTAGATTAAACCATTTGTCTGTATTTGTGCTTTCCTTATGATTAGTTCTAATGGAGGTGGAAAAGTAGAGAGGTCCTACTGTTTCTGTGTCGTTTTCCTTGGAAAACTTCTGATAACCTTCCGACACTAATTTACTCTCAACTCTATTTAGAGTCAGCCTCGCTATTGCATTTTTATTGCGATTACCATTCGTTCGATATTATCCTAGGTTACTTATATTTAGTTCTTGACAATGTTTTGACCAAATTGACGTCATCCAAGGGTGTAAGTCTTAACTACTAAACAAATCTTAGACCCAACAGTAATATGCTATTCTGCCCAAGAAAGTGGTGAAATATTAGAATAATTAACGGTCCTGCATGATTATGCACTATATTCCTTGGCTGCTTTTATTGACTCCGAAGAAATAGAATTTTCTTCAACGCCTTTATGGTTTGAAACTTCTTTTTGATACTTGATTCAAAATAATTGTAATTATTTTAAAAGAATCTATGATCTTCAAGGAATCGGGTTATTAGTTTATAAAAAAAGAATCGGAAAGTAATGTTTCTGTTTTCTTTTGTTAATTGAAATCTAAAAAAAAAGGAATCGTTTTTGTAAAATTAAATTTCCGATTTTAAGAAAGTCAATTATAGATTGGTTGAAGTTCTAATAGATATTACGCCATTTTCCTATTGCTGAGGAAAACAGGAGTAGCAGTCCATATAACTGTATAGTCAAAAGTTCAACTTCATAGTTTTTATCATACTTAACAAGCTCTAATTTATATCTTCTTCTGCTGCCTTTGATCACCGCTTCTTTTTACTGAAAAATACAATCACATTCAATTTTTTTCATCTGAGTGTACCACTCAAAGGTGTCAAATGTGATTATTCTCTACTTCCTTTTTGAAATATTCAACCTGATCACACTGTTTTACACATTTAGGTGATTTAACGGTTCGTGTTTGGGATATCGAGTCTAACGACAACTACGTTCTTCCCACACAAATGAAACTGTATGATACTCAGGACAAATACCAGACAGTAAACGAAATATTTACCTGCATTGCGTACTGCACCTTAAATCAAACTCTCTGTGGCGGTACTAATATAGGAAGAATGTATTTTTGGACAAAAAAACAGAACTATGCGAATTTGGAAAATCCTGAAGATGCTTGGGAATTGAACAATGTTAATACAATCAGTGGTACTATAAAGCAGTTAGCTTGGGGCTCTTTAATGCTCAGGTTACCTCTGTTGAGCGTTAATTGTGTCACATCCGTATATATAATGAAAGAACAGAGCATTTGCAGTTCTTTTTCAGAAAAAATTTGGGCGATACAGAAGACTTCTACACAAATTTTGATTGAAAGTGACATTGGGGAATATTTGTTGGAGTTAGATGCCCAAGTGACTAACATGTCTATTTCTACTGAAATATTAGCATTTACTACCGGAAGAAGTATTTTGGTTTATGAAATATTATGGAATAATACCAAAATTGACAGAGCGAAGGAAGCTTCTGGCGATAATGGTGAGTTTTATTTTACTTAACCTCTTTTTAATATATCTTTATTGACTGATATTGATGGTTGCTTTAACAACTTTTTTCTAACGAAAAAAATAGATAACATATTTTGATTTTCGATATAGTTGCAATGCAAAAGAGTTATGGGAATACTGGCTTCAAAAAAATATTATTTGGGTGTTGATGATAGCACATATGTTATAACTCGGGAGGTAAATATCAATATAACATCATAAATCAGTGACGGAGAATTTCTAAAATATTATATGCTTCAAAATAAAATCTTTCTTTTATTTGGAAATTTTTTATTTACAATGCTTAGACTTCCGCATCTGTCAGGCTTAGGTTCGTAATGAAACACGTAAGTTTAGAACTTTAGAATCGTAGAATCCATTTATTGACGTCCCAGATAAGGGAAATCTGTATCATTGGCTATCCAGAAAGTCTCATATTGTCCTTTCTTAGTAGCATGTCTCGCTGGGGTGTATAAAGCCTCATACGTTTTTGTTTAATTTTTAATTATGATGTAATACGGTTTCCTTTATTACAATTGCGCCATCGTCTTGTGCAGTATTTTCAAGGTGCATAGTATGATACACTAAATTTGATAAATGACTCCTTTGTAAAATGTGCGTCTACAATGAGGCACATTTTTGTAGCTTTAGAATTTTTTTTGGTGTTGCAATAACTCGTTAGTTGCTTTTCGTTAGTCTCGTAAGTCTAGAGCGGCTGGACCGATTTGGCTAATTTTGGTGTTGAATTATTCGTTCAGAAAAGGTTTGAAAGGTGAATAAATACGAAAATGCTCGGAATTAAATAAAAACAATTTTGTTTTTCATTGATGTTTTGTCACATTAAACTTCTGAAACGCTACCATAATATTTGACATTTGACAACCAACTAACATGTCGATTCATCCTCTATGTCGATTGATACCTCAGACAAAGAGTGCATCCTTCTATCTTTGTGAGTGACGATTACCTGTACGTGCGCGAGAACTTTCTTTACTTCGGTGATCTTTTGTGATTATGACACTTTACTGCTAGCATTCGAGTATTTTTGCAACAATATGAAACTGCAAATATGTTTTGCGAAGCAGTTGTTAAACATTGGAAATAATAAAGTCGCAGTGGACACCTCGACCGGATTCATCACATTCCTCACAGATTTCTGTCACATCTTAGACTTAAAAGAGAAGCTAATTCAGCGTGTTTTCCTAAATATAACGCAACAGTTCAATAACCAAGACAGTTGGTTTCTTTGAAATCAGTCGATACCGTAATGAACCAGGATAACGTACTCAACTATCCTACGGAGTGTTTAAAATTACTGGTATTGCCGGGATTACCACCCCATAATTTGCATTTAAAAGTCGGATCAGTTGTCATCATGCTGCATAACATTATCAACCACGATCGTGCCATGGAACAAGACTGGCTGTGAAAAAGGTGATAAATAATGACATTGAAGTAAAAATTATAAATGGAAAATACAAAGGAGAGGATGTCTTGATACTGCACATACCGATGATTCCAAAGGATTCACCATTCGATTTTAAACGTTTACAATTTCCGGCACTTCTGGTTTTTGCGATAACTATAAATAAATCGCAAGGCCAGTCGTTGGAAGTTTGTGGAATCAACTTGGAGTGTCCCTGTTTCGCGCATGGACAATACGTCGCGTTTTCATGCGTCGGAAAACCGTCACCAGAAAACAAAAAAATACAGTTTATCAAAAAGCTTTAAATTGTTTAACAGACTGTTGCACAGACTTTTGAAGCCTATAAATAGCCAGTATTTCAAGAAAACTTTTTTTTGTAAGTAACCAACATCATGTGTAATTAATCGAAAATAATAATAATACTTCATTCATACCGAGCATTTTTTTTATTTGTTCTAATAAAAAAGGGATTCCTTTCGTGTGATTTAAGTTTATTTCATACAAAAGTTTAGGTCTTTCATTTATCGATTGAGGAAGTACGAAGTCTGCCGGATCAGCAAGTCAAAAATATAATTCATACAAGAAGATATTAATATTTACTTATTTTTTTGTTATAATCCTGTATTACTCGTAGCTACATACTTTTTATGAACAAGAGAAAATTTTAACTGATTTTAAGATGAGGAGAACAGTGATATATTTATTTATTATATATTTCTAGGAACCAACAATTTCTCAGTTCGTCGTCTAACAAGTTTTGACGATGAAAACGAGTCCATTAGAGTATATTATAAAAAGATAATATCAATGAACGCGAAAACTGTTTCCATTTTTACATGGAGTGGTACTTTTCTATTTACCATAGCTACTGGTATGGCCGAAGGTGAAAATATTGATATTGATGTTAGCTCTAATTTTTTGACTATCTTTACTATGGAAGGTTTTTTGAAGATTTATGATTTATCCGTAGGTTAGTTACTAGATTAATATATTTATTATGTAGTTGGAAAAACATTTATTGAAAGCCTATTGTAGTTTATGCTTTCACGGTCAAAATTTTTTCAACAAATTTAACTGTAAAAAGGAGTTCTATTTTTGCTTTATCCAATTGCGGTTATCTGTTATCAAAAAAGACACTTGTTCTATTGGTTATTATAATTTTGGTTGTTGTTATTTTTCGAATTGATCAAAAATGCTTGATTTTTTCTCTTCAAAATCACAATTATTAGTACTACACACGATCACGGACGAGGATACCCACAGATTTATTGGCAAAGGACCTCAATTGAACGGAGTAATATATTTTAAAAAAACTTAAAACATTGCGCCCAGATACTGCAAAACTTACGTTATGGGAAATTCAATGAAATCTAATTATATTTTATACAATCTTCAACTCCAATTAAAAAATTACAAAACTCGCATGTTATTATTTATTGAGATTTTGCTGTTACAAATATCAATTAGTAACAGCAAACTCTCAATACAATTGAACTGTTCAATGCAGAAGTTGCAGGTCTAAAAGTCTTTGGAAGCTCTTTTCCTCCCGATCCCAAATATACCAGCAAGTGCTTTTGTATAGAGAATACTGAAAAACTGTTATAAGAAGTAGAAGAATTAGGTGACTGGGCCATGTAAGAAGAAAGGATGAAGAGACAACAATAAGAAGAGTGTGGAGAGGTCAACCAGAAGGGAAGTGCCCACTGGGAAGAGCAAGAGCAAGATGAAATGACCAAGTAGATGAATATGTAAGGACACTTAGTGGAGAAGTAAGCATGACTGAGGATAGAAAATTACGGACGCAACTTTTTGGCGAGGCCAAAGATCAACTTGGATATGAGTGGACACAGTAATAGTAGTAGTAGTAGTAGTAGTAGTAAGGAAACTGGGTTCAGATAGATCACCTATCAGCTGATTGCGAATCATAACTCAAAACCAGATTTAGATCACAGTTTCCGAATATCACGTCAATTTACGGTGGAAATTTCAAATTTAAAACATGATCTAGAAGAACTTTTTTGAATTAATGAAATATTTATGTAGTTATATAATAGATTTCTTGATGTTTAATATTATCGAGCAGTTATCAATAATTCATAGCCTCACACTGATTTTGTTTAATACCAATAAGCTATTTTTATGTTGAAACGCCGAAAAGTTTATAAAGTAACAAATAAATTATGCTGCTCATGGGAATTAATAATAGCCAATCGTTTGAGGGAAATAAATCATTTTTAAGGTTTAAAAAATCATAGACACATGAAGTAACCTATTAGCTGATCGCTTTTATCCACTGGTTGACCAGGGTGCAAAGGATTTTATCATATGACTACGACTTGATTAACTCAGTTTTCTAACAAGAATGAACGTGAACGGGCTTAGTTTCCGAACAATCAGATTTAGATCGGCTTAACCCCGATCATAGATTCCGAAAAGTTCTCATGTCAGTCTGTTTCTCTATTATTAAATAAAAATATTCACAAAAATTATGTGAACTTATTTCAAAAATCTGACTTTTCCATTATGTCAATACCATTCAATAAAAGGTACTGGAAATAACAGTTACAAACAAAATTGAAAAAATTGAGCCCTAAAATGACTTGAATAATTTTCAAAAGACCATGTGCTAATAAAAAGAGGATGACGAAATTGTTTATATACTGGAGGATATTATAAACGGATTATTAGGGAGCACAGTTAAGTTTTATGGAACTGGAAAGTTTTAATGGGAAGAAGACGCATGAATGGTTCCGATGATAAAAACAGTATCAACTAAAAATTGCAATCTTTATGTACAGAGCTATTATAGTTTTCTCAATTTGGTTAAACTATTTGGGATAGTACAGAATACAATGTTTACACCACCACTACATCAACACTCACAATTACACTGTCTCACGCGCGTTTCGATAACCAAGTTATCGTCTTCAGAGACCACCCTTTAGTTTAGTAGTCAAATAATGAACATGTATATTCCCGCCAAGGAGTTGATTGATTTGCGTGGGAGAAGGTTTATTGGTGGGAAAATTTAATATAAAACAGGTAAGTCAAGTTATTAGTGTAATTGTAAGTTGGTGTAGTGGTGGTGTAAACAGTAAGAATATCGCCAACGGTTCCAGAAATTCCAACTTATTTGGGGTGGTATTATTGTAGCTATGTTTCTAGTGGTTAATTTTTGTTTTTAATAATCTCAACATTGTCATTATCACTAAAGTAAATTTGTTCTCCACAAAAATATCATAAAAACATGTCAGGATTATTTAGTTCTCATGGCCACTTAAATTTTGTCGAACTTCCAAAGCTTTATGAGGAGGCGCCCATCCTGTTGCCAAATTATTTGTTCTTCGACAGAAAACAGGGATATCTCTAGTTATCCTTTCTAAATATGTAATCCTTTCGGTCACCCTCGCACTAGCCCAGAGGGTTCTCCAGAAATTGACAATTCCTTGGACTCCGCTAGCTTTGAAGGAAGACTCTTTCACAGAGTATTTTTAGATTTTGATTTAATTCCCTCGGTTTATTTATTTTTTTCCACGTAAAAAATTTTTAGCAATCATTTGAAATTCTTTTTCCTTCATATTTACCCAACAACGAAAACAGTTTTCTTTTTGTGGGTATTAAAACAACGGTTTTACATACTGGTCTTAAGACCATTTTCAACACAATGGATTGTCCGAGGTTTACAATAACCATGTCGCGGCGCTACTATCTATAGAAGGATACTTACATCATCAATTACATAGTAACTACTTTTATTCATAACAATTCTTTACTTAAAGAAATAATAATAACCATTATTATTAGGTTCACATAATTTGGTACCGTTAAGATGCATTGCGCATGTGCTTATTATCCAACTTGTATGTACGATTAAAACTAATATATTATTCTTAGATCTACGTAAAATCTTTTTTATACATTATAATCATTTTTTAGTAATTTAATAACTCACAAAATCACAATGAATTTTAACTCGTTAGAGAATTTTCCTGCTAATTATTAGCAATATATAATCAACTTTTCTTTACATTTCTGTACCTATAAGTTCACAATATACTTTTTCATGTTTGACATTTTGACATTCTTAAATACAAAATATACAAAAATTTACACCAAAAACTTCATTGTTTAATACAAGTTTGGTTGTTTTAAAAAATTTTTACTCAATCAACCTATTGCACTGATTATTGAATTCTGATATTTATAGAACAACCAAAACTTCTAACTCCAGTGCGAACGATGTTTGAAATGGTACCCGATTTTGGAGAAATAATTCAGGCTAAAACCAATTCGAATGGTACTAAAGTCGCCTTCACATTGGCAGCTGCAAATCTTGTACCAGATGGAAAATTATATGTTTGGGATATAGAAATAGATACAGTTGCGGTTTATGATTTTAGAAAATATGATTTCTTGGAAAACCCTCCGATTGATAATATTGATAATAAGGAGAAAGAAACTAGAACGGAACACATTTTAGATGATAACTGTAAGAATAGGATTCCAGTGGGATTTTGTTGGGAACAAAATGATTCCAGGCTCTTAATTTGTAGTGCCAGAAAACTTAAGATGTTAGTGCCGAAGAAAGGATTTAATGCAAGATCTAAATCAGGTGAAATAAAATGATATTTTGGAAATTTAACAATTACCATAATTGGACGCTTTTATTTCTAGAAGAAAATAAAAATGTAACAGACGATGATAATATTTTGGTTACGATGTTTGTGTCTCCTGAAAACAATATCAAAATTCACGACATTAAACTGACAGATATTGAAACCAAATTGTTGGCATGCGTTGCTCCTTTCGTTGTGTCTGTTCAAAAATTGAGTATCGTCAGAGATATTATGAATGATTTTATTGGATTGGAAAAATGTGACGACGTCACTGGAAAAGCTATATTGGATTTCAGTTATTACTCATCTTTAGGTAAGTTCTGTAGCTACTAATATAATTTATAGCAACGAAATAGGATAGCTAAAAAGTCTTTTCTGAATCTTACTTAATTTTTTCTTTACAAAAAAAGATGATATTCAAATAGGAGGATTTTCTGGAATATTCCCTTACATTTATGTTTTTAACATTGTCTCCTATTACATCTAACCACTATTTTCAACAATGCCCTAACATTTTTTAACCTGCCATAAAATAACTTCAGTCTTTCTCCTCAAACTAAACGTTTACGTTTTCGATAACATTTCTCCTGTAAGTGAAAGCTTGAGGCTAGGAAACAGGAAAAGTCATTTATAGCCAGATCTGGTGATTACGGTGGATGGTCAAACAATTCGAAGTACAATTCGTGAATCTTAGCCATGGCGATCACCGAAGTAATAGAAGGTATGTCATCCTTATGGAAAAACACTTTCTTTCTCTTCAAATACGGCCGCTTTTTTCTAATATCTCGATTCACTGTATTCAACAATGATGCTTGATACTCTCCTATGGAGATAATCCCATGACTATCCCAAAAAACAGTCGTAATTACTTTCCCGGCCGATGAAACCGTCTTTGCGTTCCTTAAAGCAGGTTTGCTATTTGCAATTCACAATCTTGACAGTTTCTAATTTCAGTAGTGCAGTGGTTGATCCAAATTTCATCTACTGTTATTAATCGATGATATTTCACTTAAAACGCGTAAATAAGTTCTGTGAAGTTTTCATTCAAATGGGGACTGGGTCCAATAAATGTGATCTATGTATATCTGGGCCGTTTTCCAAATAATTTTTAGTTTACATTTCCTTCATTAGAACAACCTAGCGAGCTTTTTTGTGTGGAGCACCATCAGCATCAGTAGTAACTTCTTAAGATGCTAACAGCACTAGTTGGCGAAACTTCTATTGGCAATAGTCATTTTCGATGATGGTCCAATAGCCCAAGAAACATTCACTTGGTGATATTTTCATTGTCTTCTAGTTATTTGTTTAATATTTATGAAATACGAAATTGCCCCTCCCTAAAACAGTTGGCTGGAAACACCCTTGGCATTACTAATTATTTAACATTATTCTATAGGTGATATGGACTCCGCCTTTAAATCTATCAAACTAATCGAGAGTAAGGGAGTATGGAATAGTTTAGCAAAAATGTGCGTAAAAACTAAAAGACTAGATGTTGCCAGTGTTTGTTTGGGTCACGTGGGAAATGCAGGAGCTGCTCGAGCTTTAAGACTTGCTGATGCCGATAATACTTTGGAATTAGAAGCGAAAGTTGCTCTCTTAGCTATTCACTTGAATATGCTGGTAAGAAATAAGTTTGTTTCAAAGACATTCAGAAATTGTCGTTTCTTTAAATTACCTTCGAAGGACCAATTCTTGATTTTATTCTTTCTGAAATGGAAGACTGAATAAATATTGACTTTTTTGTTACACCAAGATTTGTTTGCACTGTTTTTAATTATAGTATAACGATACTGGAGGGTCTGTGCATTTTATGGCGTTATAGAGTCTTATCGTTGAATGGAGAGAAGAAGAATCAGAATTATAAAAAGGAACGTTTCTATCAGAAATAGTTATTAAATAAAAAACAATCTTATTTTAACGGAATTGAATACATTCTGATATTTTTGTCTGAGGTCTTTTGATGCACCACTTTTTTTTAAGAAGATGCGGAAATCCAAGTAACAGATTCCACCAGAAGAGCTGATGGATATGTAGAGCTCCCGTAGCCTACCCGCCATCTTCTGTCATCTCCGTCCAACCAGGAACTATTGTTTTCCGTGTATGTTGTTCCATTTGTTAGGATTGTTGTTGTTTCTTTATAGCTTCGGTAAGTTAGAATCGCGTTCTTGGGCAAAATTTAATTAGAAGCTGTAAATACAATTTGGTTAGGAATTCCATCAATTCTAAGAAGGCACTTGAAAACCACGGAAAAGTTAGTTGAAACTAATAAAAAACCAGTTCTACTGCGGCGTTTCCTTTATTGGAAAATACACTGGAGATCTAAAGACATAAAACATATTTTGATGCTTAGGTTTACGATAATTTACAACAAAGTGATTGGAAACTAAGAAGGCAATTTTACATTCTGGCTTTCAATCGTGCTTGTACGCAAAAAGAGCAAGAGAGCATTTTGTAGGGAATTAAAAAATTTTTTATTATATAATAGTTTCGTTATTCAAATATAATCAAATAAGGTATTTTCTTATTTTAAACTCTTATTTTTTGCTCTGCGCCACCCATTTCCTGGTAAACAATTTTTTTCCTCAAATACTCATTATCATGGAAATGAGTGAAAATTTTGAGCATGTTACAACACTTTTTCAGTCTGAAACGGTTCACAAACGATACCAAAGTCGGTTGGAACACGTTCCTATAATGGTAAATGCTCGGTTGGAACACGTAATCTGTATTGCGCATAATCGTCACTCAGAGAAAGTGTTAGATTGCATAGGGAGAGTAATAAAACAAAAATGACAAAATCAAAGTTACTGAATGCACTGTTTACACCAGCACTACTTCAACACTCACGATTACCTTCAGTCTCTGAAGACGATAACTTGGTTATCGAAACGTGCAACAGACAATGTAATTGTGAGTCATGGTATACTGGTGGAGTAAACAGTGTATTCAGTATGAATATCAACAACGGCTCCAGAAACTTAGTGGTAATGAGTTGTTACGAAGCACTCTCTTGGATTGTCACGCTGAAATAATCATCTGCTATGTACCTGGACACCATTAACTCTATAGCAGAGAGGTTTACTAAAAGTGGGATAAGAGGATTCCGAAGAGGCATTAACAGTGCTACTACCGATGAGATGTTAAAAGTTAAGACCCACGAATCATGTTATATGGTCACACAAAAGTGATTGCAAGATATCTAGAGCGATTTAGTCAAGGATAAATGAAAAGAAAACAAAAAAGATCTACGAAACAATCCAGAAGACCACTAAAGTAATTCCATAAATGGGAAGTGACAACAAACAACTATTGCAAAGAGTCGCCCTGTCTTGACGAAAAAATGAAATCAAATGCTGAACGACACAATAAATTGTCTCAAAACAGAACTAGAAATAGATTCTGATTAGAAATGCTAACAAATAAGCTATAAAAAGATAAAAGATGGGAGGGTTATTAGCTAGTTTCCAAATCGTGGAAAATAAAGGGTAACATAATGAGCCCCAAGCTCACTAGTTAATCACGACCAATCCAGACCGAAGGTGTCCGTACCTAACCTATATGGTATATATACACTGTATATTACCTTGTAGCTATCTATATTGTTTTCGTACTTTTTTCAGTTTGATTATTTATGTTTTTTGTTTGTTCTGTTAATCCTCCATAAGTCATAAAAGTTGAGTATACTGCGGGAATCAATTCTTTTTCTTCTACTCTACTTATATTTCCAAATGTTTCAAGATTCTTCACTATTGTTTCTTAATTTATTTGAATTATATTTGTATTATTCATAGGAAGAAGCAGAACAATTATATATCCAATGTGGTCGATACGATCTTCTAAATAAATTACTTCGTAGCCGTAATAAGCTGGATGCTGCACATGCTGTAGCCGAATCTAACGACAGGATAAACTTGAGAAATACAGAGCATACTTGGGCTAGAATGTTAGAACAATCGGGAGATTTTAAAGAAGCAGCTGCAAGATATGAGCGAGCTAATACACACCTATACGATGTTCCTAGAATGCTTAGCGATCATCCGCAACAGCTGCAGAATTATATGGCGATAACGAAAGATAAGTAAGTTTTGTTGAGTGTTTAATAGAAGTTATTTAAACGCCATGTCATTATTTTGTCGAATGATTGATATTTAATCAACGTTTATTTTTAGAATTTAGAGATTTATTAGTTTTAACAATAAGATATTCATTTTTGTTGTCGAACGCTCTCCATTTTCTTCTGTTTTTGGTTATTTCTGCAGCTTCTTTCCATGTGCGTAGAGAGCTGTCTCTTTTCTTTTGCTTCTTGTTTTATAATTTAGTGTTTGTTTGGTTATGTTTGTTGTTGGTTTCCGTAGGGGAAAATGTATCCATTTCCATTTTCTCTTTACTTTTTCAAAAAAGTTCGCACATAAGTCATAGCTGTTAATTAACAAATGAAATAAAGAAGGCCTGGTCCCATGTTGCAGAAGGCATACAATATTTTACTTGACAACGCATCAATACCACGTGGCGTCGTCCTAATGAGAAAAAGCATGATGTAGAAAATTTATATTTTCAGGACGAGAACCCTCATCTTGCCTTATGTACAATATGAGAGGAACCTATGGTGATATTTTATGCATTAATAATATATATTTGGAATTATAAAGTAATTTATACTCAACACAATCTATAATATTTGAACATCACATTATAAAATGAAAGAACGTCAATCGTCACAATTAATATTTCAATGTATCTTTTTAGACATTGTTCTAAACTTTACTTCTCTAACTTACGAGGATGTATTGATATCAAGTTAGCCTAGACCATAACAACGAACAATAACTTAAAAGTGTCAGTGTAAAGTTTGACGTCAAAAAAGTAAACCAGAGTGAAAATCGAAAAATTGGACTCACGAGCCATCATCAAGTACCTGTATTTAAAAGGGTTAAAAAGTAAGCAAATTTACGAAGATATGCTTAATACCCTTCGTATGCGTCCGTGAAAAATTGGACTGTAAGTTTCAAAAGAGGTAAATTTTCCATTGAAGATGATGACCGATCGGGAAGGCGGCCAGTTTCTGTGTCAGTCCCCGAAAATATCGATGCAGTTCATGACATGATTTTATCAGACCGTCGATTTGGGCTAAAACGCATATCTGAGGCACTGAATATTTCATACGAACGCGTTCATCATATTGTTCACGTAAATTTACACATGAAGAAAATTGCTGCAAAATGGATCCCCAAATATTTGAATGTTGACCAAAAGCGTGCAAGGGTAGAAGCATCGCGTTCGATCTGTGCTCGATTTGAAAACGATGTAGACTTCTTAAACCAAATTTTGACTATTGATGATACTTGGGTACATTTCTACGATCCAGAAACAAAGCACCAATCGATGGAATGGCGACACTCTGGTTCTCCAAGACCTAAGAAGTTTCGTGTCCAAAAATCTGCTGGAAAAGTTCTTGCTTCAGTTTTTTGGGATTGCCATGGAGTAATCATGATTGATTTTTTTGGTAAGGGTAGAACAATAACTGGAAATTAATATTTGACATTATTGACTACTCTACGGGAAAAAATTAAAGAGAAATGACGCGGATAGCTGTCGAAAGGTGTTTTGTTTTTGCAGGACAACGCCCCTGCAAAAAACTCGTGATTTAGGGTTTGAATTACTAGAACACCCCCCTTATTCACCAGATTTGGCTCCGTCCAACTATCATCTCTTTCCTCAACTGAAGAAAAGTTTAAAAGGTCGTAAATTTTTTTCCAACGAGGTAATAAAAGCTGTGGAGGTCTGGTTTGCAGAGCAAGAAGAAACATTTTTTTCCAAAGGTCTAGAGACGTTGCAGGTTTGCACCTAGCTACATGAAAATGTTATCAAATATAGGGCATTCCACTTACAAAAACGTGTAATTACTTTTGGGTCACCTTGTATGTCTTAATAATTTTAGATCGTAGCCGTAGGGATCATAGAAAATAGTGAAATATAATGAGCAGCTGATTATCGAAGGCCTCCTTTTAGAATATAAAAAATTTTACTACATAAAATCGTGATTTTAGGGAAATGTTAAAATGGTGGGGACAGTATATTGAGTCCCAAGGAGACATGGCATTAGCTTTAAAAATATATTCAAATGCTGGTGATATTTACTCTCAAGTAAGAGTTTTGTGTTTTATGGGTAAAGAAACTTTAGCTTCAGAGTTAGCTAGAAGTAATTCAGAAGGTAATTTTTCTCAATTGCAAAAGTTTTGCACTTAGAGCGCATTCCACTAAGCGGTCACGGCGCCTGAAATATTCTTTTGGGCATTCCACATAGCGGTTACGATCGTTGTAGTCTCGGCTAGAAAGTCATATCATGAGGTCATAACTAACGTTCACGATGACCCATGTCAGAAGGTGGAACAAAGCAACGTAGATTGCAACCTCTTGTGAAACACTACCAGATATTTTACTATCGTCTCAGAAGATATTTTGATTTTGAATTCGACAACTTACAAATTATAACATAACCTCTTAAAGCTTTCTCTTTATTTTTTCTGTTTTACCTTACTTAATACTTATTTCAACGCTCAAAACCCTCCACTTGGGTTTATGGTTATAACGCTCAAGACTAAGTGGAACGGCAACGATTGTGGTCGTGAGTGTTTAGTAGAATGCACCCTTAGTACTTTATTATCCATCGGTAATTATTGATAAGTCGGTTATTTATTATTTGTTATTATAGACAAACCAGCTCTTTACCACATGGCGCGATATTACGAAACTGTTGGAAATTACGAAGAAGCAGTCAACATGTTTATAAAAGCCACAGCTTATTGTAACGCTGTACGTCTATGTAAAGAAAATAACATGATTAATGAACTATGGAATTTAAGTGCTACCGTATCTAATAAAGAAAAAATACAAATTGCTAAATATTTCGAGGAACAAGGTGAGGAACATTGTGGGATAATAAAAACATGAAATAAAATATCTTAAAGAGTCATGGTTATTGTTATTCCAAATTATCTGTAGCTGAATAATATATGGTCATTTTTTGATTCTTTGAAAAAAATTCTCTTCAATAATAATTGATTTATTGCAAGGACACTATTATCATTAACTTTTTGTCATTATTTGGATTTCATAATTCCACCAGGGTAGAACTTGTAGTTTGTTGGTAAAAAACTTGTCCATATGGTTTTGGAAGTCTCTTTTATTATCTAATTTTTTTCATCGCGTGAATTTGGATAGACTGAAACAAAAATTATAGTCAGATGGTTCAATATCCTAGTTATAATACGATAGGTGCATCAACACTTTCCAACCAAGCTCAGTAAATTTCTGACAAGTCCTCTTGAATTTCCTTAATCTGGTTACGGAAATGTACAAACCAGTTAGCAGTTAGCAGTTAGCAACCAATGGCACAAATTTCTATGTATTTGTTTGTGATGTGCCCAAACCTTTTCTATATTGAGGAAATTTCTAAATCTATGTATGACCTAACTATTATACATGTATAAATAGATTAACATATATTTCTCTTTTTTACTACTACCTCCCCTATATTTTGCCGGTCTTGTTTGTTTTATAGAAGTTGTTATAATTGGTGCTTAACTCCCTTCGTTATGATGCCAAATGTATACCAAGAAATGTGAAGAGAAATTGCATCTGATTTTGGATATATCTAAGAAAACTTCTAGAAACAATTTTATTTCGTATTTGTAGCTGATTTGGAAAAATCTGCAATATTATACCATAGGGGAGGAATGTTGCATAAAGCTATAGATTTGGCGTTTCAAACAAAGCAGTACGATATCTTGCATGATATTGCTTCAGAGTTGAATGTAAATTCTGATCCAGCGCTAGTTCAGAAGTGTGCTGATTATTTTATTGACAATGAACAATATGATAAAGCAGTTGACTTGTTGGCAATTGTGAAAAAGGTAAATAACAACTTATAATTAGCTCTGTTACTTTTCACTTTTACTTTTAGTACACAGACGCTATAAAATTGTGTATGAAACATAACGTACAATTAACTGAAGATTTAGCAGAAAAACTAACTCCTGCTAAAGATGCAGTAGATGATGATACCAGAGAGACTGTTCTAGAAACTTTGGCTGAAAGTTTGATGGTTCAAGGAAATTATCATTTGGCTACTAAGAAATTTACGCAGGCTGGAGATAAGGTATTAATTCTATTTATTAAATTCAGTTTTATTCTGCATTATTGAATAATAATTCTATGATATCGATATTTGTGTAAAATTATATAGTAAAGTATAATAGTGCATACATACTCTATTTTTATATACGAAAGAAAAATGAAATATCTAATGTAAAACTTCACGGTCAATTTAAATGTTATTACAAAATAATCCAAATATTTCTTATTATTTCTATAAATGTACCTAATACAAATTTTTGGTCTTTTATAACCATAACTGGTACAGAATAATAGAAAAAAGGTTTGGACTGGGCAGAAATCTAGGATTTACAAAATTATTTAAGAAGAGGTGGCGAGTTTTACTTAAGGCTCCAGAAAAATCGAAGGATCAAATATTAAATCCTTTGAAAGAAAGTCTTCGAAGAAAAGTCCTGAGTTTTTTCAGAACATGATAAAAATTATTCTGAAAGAAGTCGAAGAACACCATGGAAACTTTTGAAAGAAACAGAATTTTCTATGGAAAAATTATTCTAGAGAGTCTATTTTAATAGAAAGAATCGATATTATAGTATGGAAAAGAAATTACCAAACGGCTATAACGGAAATGAAAAAACCAAAGAATTATTTAGTTGAAACATGAATCAACGAGTGACTTACACCAGATAATTTTTGGCGTGATGAAACTAATAGAAGTCAAGCTCCTCCAAATAATTTATCTACTGGTTTGATACCACCATCAGGAAAGGGATATAGACCAATAATAGTACACATCGACAGTTTAAATGGTTTTTTCTTAGGTGGTTTCTTCGTTGGACTCACTACCATGAAGACATGTTTTTAAAGTATAGTTTGAACAAATGATAAACCTTCTTCTTCAGAACTGTATAATAGTAATTCTGATTTGGTTTGTAAAAAGTAGCCCTACTTATACTGGAGAGTTTTTATATCAAAATTATTATTTATGAACGTAACATTGTTTGAAAGTTTGAACCTCTACACCACTCCACTTTAACCTTTTTAAATTCTTATGCCCCGCTATGTAACACAAATAAAAAATTTAATTGTTTACCAAGAAAACTTGAATTAAAATAGGTTGTAGTAAGAAATTACCAGATTATTTTTAACGAAAACATATAATGGAAAATTGTAATTCAAATTCCAAATAATTTTAATAGGAATTTCTCTATACTAAGTTATTATTTAAATTTACTCAGATTCTTAACGCTTGCTAAATCAAGATTTTATATTAGGTTCCAATTTGGTTAGCTTCAGTCTCAAGTCTTCATGTCATGTTATATTTCTTTGGAAATATAAAATAATTGAAATAAAGAAATCGGAATCGGAGAAAAAACAATCTAAACAAAGAAAAATTTCTTCTGTTTAAGGAATAAAAAAAAATTATTTAATTTTTGGTTGGCAATAACCTGCTTTGAGAGCTGCGATTCATTCAAAATGCAGTTGTGAAAATCCTCACACGTCAAATGTTTTTTCAATCAAATTCTACAAGGAACATTTTACTGCAGTTTCAAAATGTAATCTGTTGTGGTTTTTTTTATTATGGCTGAACTATCAAGGAAAAAACTTTTTCAATGTTTGAGTTATGTGATTATGAGTAAGTGATACTGACAAGGAATTCTGAAAAGCAATCTAAAAAAATAGGCTACACATTTCTACGAACAGTTTCTTGAAATCGACGTTCTCTTTATTATTGTTCACGAAACTTTCAAGGTCTTGAAGTTGATCAAAACATTTGCTATCAGGTGGAACTATAAGCCGCCGGAGCGACTGATAGTCGACTCGCCTCATTCGTTTCCTAAATATAAAAAGCCTATCTCAAACCTGAATTTCCGTTTGCTTAGGCCGGACATGCAATCGAAAAGCCTAACTGTGTCCGTTTATCCGGACGTCTTCTGTTTTGTTTACAAATATACGAGGACCGTTTTTTGTTCAACCTCCGATAGGGTATAAATAAAAGACAAGTTCATATAAAACAATAATTTTATTACCAAAATATTGGTACACTTACGGTTACTTTTCGACATAATCACCGAAGAGATTGAGACATTTGTCATATCTGTGTACAAGCTTTTCAAAACCCTCTGCAAAGAAAGTTGCCGCTAGGCTAACCGTTCAGTAACAGTAGAGTACAGAACAGAACTTGAAACTTGGTGGTGAATCTGCGGTTTTCTCTAGCCATTCTGTAACAACACCATCACTCATGAAGTTTTCCCCATACACACGACTCATTCTCCGATGGATTTTTACATCACTATGGCTTTTAGCCTGTAGAAAACGAATCACACTTGGCGGGAGCATCAATAATGGCGGACATGTTTACGTGGCTGTAGCACAACGCCGACTGACCCTAAATGTCAACAATAGTAAAGTGTATAGCGAATGCCCGCTTTCTACTGCCCGCGTAGCATCGCTACGGCGCGATCGGAGGTTAAAAAAACGTCCCTCTTATAAACAGAAGAGGCTGAGAAGATTTTGGGTGAGAAATATTTTTAAAAGTGCAATGGGCATACCATAATTTACTCAACGAAAAATGGATAATTCGCCTTGGGATCCACAAACAGCTGATAGCGAATCTATCTGATTTAAGATCATAGTTTCCGAAAAAACCTTAAATGTATTATTGATATTATGATGAAAATTATTTTATTGCTTGTAGACTAATAACAAAATAGTAGAGTATTGTTTAATGAGCATTAATTTCTTACTATAATCATGTGTAATTGTCCTACAATACTCTCTTTCAAGCCATGCTGAATAAATGTATCTCATATTTATAATAAAAAAGAAACTATTACAGGAAAATAAGCTAATAATGCATATTTATTCTTGTCACTTAACTAGTTATATAAATTAAAAAGAAAAAATTTCTTTTGAGATCCTAACGAATCACGAACAGATTTTACTAATTGTTAAGGCCGCTTGACATGATGCAAGTCAACGTGCAATGCAATGCAAGACGCAATATTAGATGAGTTTCTACTCTGATGATATTACGTTTTATTTTCCCGAGGAGTTTTTCAAATGTTCTGTCATCTATTTTCAACTAATTTTTGTATGTTTTCTCGTCTAATTCTATGGCTAAACTCATATTTCTCCTTATTGTATCTAGCCAGGGCCTGGCTTACCACCATCCCCAGAATGCTATTTTCTTTCCTTCAGACTTCAAAAACAAAGCAGCTGCAAATATAATTATTGCCAGTGATGCACTGACCACTTTTTTCTTGTTTACTTCATTTAGCTTTGTTATTTTAATTGTTAAAATGTGCACAAAATATAAAATAAAATTTGAGGTTAGGAAATTGTTTGCTTTTACTTTTGGAATTTTGATTAGTGGCAACCAACCATGGTGCAATGGTAAGAGACTTGCATAAAGTCAAACGACATTGTCTTGAATAATGTCAAGCGGCCTTTACGCCCCTTTTTCTTTTAATTTCAGATACGAGCAATGAAAGCTTTACTCAAATCTGGAGATACTGAGAAAATAATATTTTTTGCTGGTGTGTCTCGTCAAAGAGAAATTTACATTATGGCCGCTAATTATTTGCAGACCATAGATTGGCAAAATCAACCAGATATTCTCAAACATATTATAACATTTTATTCCAAAGGTAAAGCTTTGGATTTATTGGCGAACTTTTATGTTGCGTGTGCTCAGGTGAGTACAAATCCACAACATCCATACATATTTTGGTTAGATGATATTTTCGTTTTTTTTTCGAGTTTCAATAAAAATTTTTATAAACATAAAAATGTTGACGGCCATGATAAAATTTATCGTGACTTCACGTAACTTGTAAACCTCTGACATAGCGTCAGTAAGACACTTTCAAAAACTAATTTTCGATCGGAAGAGACGTAAAAACAAGACAATTTAGCAACAAGAATTTCTAATATAATAGATACAAATACAGTAATTATCATAAATAACTGGTGCTAGCCGATAACACCAATGTCTGCAATAGCTGAAATGATTGTAACAGCCAGGTAGGCATGCAATATAGTGGCTGATTCAATACATATCGTTAACTGACTGTACTTCCCTTGCAAAGTTAGTTTTGGGATGGTGAAAAGTCACTTGTTTTGTCGCTATTGTTCGAATTGACGCCACGTTTTAAAGAAAGTAAATAATCTGCTTATCCGTGAAGATTGACAGGATCTCGAGTAGAGACAGCTTGAGTAAATGGAACCATTCTTTAATATCGTCTTTAGTCCTATTAAATCAGCACAATCATAACTATAATATCAAAGTAGACGAAATACGAAGTGAAGAACATAGTAACATCCTGGAGAAAAAAAAAGCGTAACTGGACACCACAACCAAATCCATGTAATAATGTTGAAGAGCGAGCAGAAGAGAAGATTTTGATCCCATCGACTGATATAGGGGAGTCGTTGGAAGCTCTTTTTGGAATTCCCTTTCTTGTTGGGTACATTTTGGAAGGTACGACTGTGGAGTGGCTGTTAAGTGGAAAGCACCCAGAGTATGGAAAAATAAATTTTGTACAATATTATGGTTCTTTAATATTAAGAGCTCCTATAAGAAGAGTTAAGCTTTCGGATTGTACAAAATCCCCCAAAAAATACTTAAAATTGGGTTTTAATTTATAAGAAACTCAATTAGTGATAATTAAAAATGACTGATAACGAATAGAGATTTACTCACCATAGATTTTATCTTTAACACAGCTTGTTTTAAGATGTTTACTGGTCTTTATTATAACTCAAGAAACGTGGAAAAGGGAAATGGATACCCACTCTTGTAAGTTTTCCACCAGAATTATGCCAACTGATTTCCGTTTCAAAAAAATTGTTGGCACTCGTTCAAATTTCGAATATGATGTGAATTTCAAACAAACGCGAGCATCAAGGGAACCACATCTACAAAAGCTTGTTTATTAGGTTGTCTACCTTTCATAACAAAATAATTAATATCATGGAATATATGGAAACTCCATAAAAACGATTATTTATTTATCTTTTATTTAGTATATCTCCGATTAAGTGCTTATTAAGTTAAATTGAGAATGTATTTATTGTAATAAGGAACTTTTGATCCCCAGAATGAAATAATATAACATATCAAATAATTACGAATAGTGTTTACATTTGGATTCAAATTTAATTTGAAAATTTTTAGGAAATTTTTAGTTAAAAAATAAATCCATCTATATTAATATATCGAATCCAGAGTAAAAAAATCTCTTATATCGCATGAGCTTCTAAAATAATCAATTATTTTACGAGCAACAAAACGTAGTCTGCCAAAAATTACGACATCGTAGGAGTGTTTTTTTCTATTCGTCGAGTTACGAGTGAAAAATAATAATCGATTATTTTCGATTTCTCGAGCAGTATTCGATACTATTATATAACGAAGTATCGCATTTGACAGAATAACAAAAACTGTTTCCAAACGCAACGGCGCGACGTTTGTATGAACTATGTCCTGCACTGCTATCAAAACCACATTTTAATAATAAACACAGTTTTTCCAGCTCTTTATCTTTAAGTGACTGAATCACAGGTTCCAATGTCATTAATAGACGTTTCACAGTGTGGTCAAGTAAAGCTTGCAAGGTAACTTCCGCACAGGTAGAGGTCACTGAAATAAATTCTGGATAACAAATTTTTTTGCAGCTTGAGCTACTTTGTAAGAAGGAAATGTTTCTGGAGCACTCAAACTGATTATGTTATACTGGTTTCGAGATATCTTCGCGTCTACTAAAACCGCTAGAGCGTCTTCAACTCAGTCTTCATTCGAATGCACTATTGGTTCAAAGGGTGCAAACGCCGCACCAAACGAGCGGATATTTTACGCATTTATAATTCTTCAGTCACTATATTCACTCTTTCGAACGCCGATGGACTGTTCTATCTCTCTAACATTGATCCGATGAACGTTCAGTACCATTTGATGAACTTCTTCAATGATAGTTTTGGAGAATATTTGAAGTCGAATCAAGCATAAATTGCATTTGGTCATGGTCACTTTTGCATTCAGCTGCCCAAAATGTTTCGGTCATAAATGATGAGTGCAGCGCAGTGTCTAACTCCTCTTTCATTTGCGTAGGCATATGCCTTTCAAAACAAATATATAATGACAACTCGATATCCATTGCTTCCCATTTTCAAAAAAATCTTTACAACAACTCACTTATACCATTATCAAACAGAAACTAAGTATCTAATATGACTGAAATTTTAGTGAATAAGGCGTAAATATGTTGTCCAACTTATATCAATAATTGCAGACATCTTGCAATGGTTCTTAAGAAACATTCCATTTTTGTTCTTTTCGAGTAATAAAGTCTCAATGTCACCCGATTCTCTTAAAACAACATACGAAAGACATTTGCTTAAACTGTTCATCATATCAGAAAACGTTTTCGTAGGTTTAAGTATGTGACTGAAAATTTATTTCAAATTATTTTGTTATAATCATTATGAATTCACATACATCGATTTAGTTGGATAAATATTTTATGAATTTTGATAAGTGACAAATCCAATCAAAATGTTCATTATGAAATTGCGTAAATGTCATGTCTTGCGTATATTTGATTCAAATGAAAGATATAATCTTTAATATCACATTTATTGAATATTTAGGTCGAAATAGACGAATTTCAAAACTACGAAAAAGCTCTTGGTGCGCTTACAGAAGCTTCTCGATGTTTGCAAAAAATAACAGAACCGCGTGATCCGAAGCAGATACAACGAGCAATGGATATAGTGCAACAAAGACTCGTCTTAGTAAAAAGATTTGTAGATATTCGAAAATTATTCGACAGAGGAGATTCTCAATCTGGTAAGAATTGAAAAACAAAACAAAATACGAGAGCGGTTTGACGGATAGTGAGAAGATAAATAGTAACGCAGTTCGGCTAATTGTTCTGCGATAATAGCAAGCACATTGTCGTTACATAACAAAACCTTTTTTTTTCAATATATGCCATCGTTTTTCTTGATTTCGCCATGGAAATGCCAGTCAATTAATGTGATGTTGACCAGTTATAGGATTACAGTTTAAAAGATGAAAATATTCGTTATAATTTTTTAATGAGAAGGAAATTTTGATTAGTATTAAGCAATCCCGCAATCTACCTTGTAGATAGCTTTTTCATATGTAAAAATTGCATATACATCAGCTAACTAACGTACTTTTATTTAACGATCGATAAGAACAAGATAATAACGGTCCCTTATATTTACCATCCTCCGTATGGCAAGTTTTAAGAGCAGAGAAACTATTGCGAATCATTTCGAGGGATAGAGCTTTTTTTAAAATAGTATGTACCTAACTTTTTCTAAATTCTTTTTTTAATTTTCCCATCAGGCCCCCCGTAAATGCTACTGGCGGCTGTGTACAAAAAACTATTTATATATATTTCCTATAATATCTATATATGAAACAACTTCAGTCTTTTTCAAAATATTTTGATAAAGACTGGAGTTAATTTCTTATCAACCTTTAAAAAATTATGGAAAAAAAACTAATTAGGCTCTACTTAAAAATATGTAGATACTTTGAGAAAGATCGCTCGCCAGACGCTACAGGCAATGTCAGAAGAATTCTTAATGAAATGCGTTTAGAAGGGTAGAGATTAAATTGTATTCAAATATATATCGTAAAATACTAGAGGGGGTCAGTTTCATCAGATAATGAAAACAATTTGAATCCGAAAATATTATCATACCCATTTAATAAGTCAAATCGGTTTTTTAGAAAGCTTAAAGTTTGATTTATAATTTTTAAGAAAACACAAATTTTAAAGGTGATTTTTCGTTCATGAAGGGTCTCATCTCGGTGTTCATGGTCAGTTCTGGTTTAAATTTTCTCCTCACCGTTAGTAACGGTGGAAATTATTTTTTTTTTATCCTGGATTTTGGCGCTTCTAAAGGATGGTGCCCGTGTGCATTGGACACTGTGCACATATAATAGCGGGGGCCCTGTTTCCAACAACGAACACAGTATTAAAACCATAGAGGTAAGGAGAACTCTTACAGAGCTCAACTGTCAAATGTAACCCTCTGAAAGCCAAAAATAGTAGTTCAATAACTTTCCACAACAGCGCTCGTGATCAACACGAACGCGATCCCAATTTAATTATATTGAGAAGAATAATTTTTCACATTTATGGAGATACAAATATTTTTTTCTCTTTTTAATTGTCGACACTTTTTACAAATTTCCGCATTTTGATTCAGTAGCGCCATCTTAAAGTTTCGCTACACTAGACACGTAGAGAGAGTCCTTCTTAACTCTACCCTCAATAATTAAAACCAATCCATATATAAAACTTGGACATATGACATCAGATACACGGCGGAAACAGACAATATAATCACTGTAGAGATCAGCATCTTCCGTCAAACGCCCTCATAATCTTCATTGAACGCATCCACGTATGTTATAAATATACCAGTACTAGGAGAGTTAATTTTCGATAACCCTATAAGATGACACCAATATGCGTGCCACCATTTTGAATAAGACCATGATCCACTGCAAGTTATTCATTTAAAATACTTGACTTGATATTAATGTATAAACATCCACAGTGTAACTTTCTCTTACTACCTGCTAAACTGATTTTCTATCAGTGACAATCATCATTCAAGAATAATTAGCTTCACACAATGATTTCTGATTAACCAAAAGAAGTTATCCACAATGAAAATTACGTTAAATTTAAGTGGGCCATTCAGTATCTGGAAATAAGTAATCGAACGAGATATGCTTACCAACCACCGCAAATATATTTTTTTGCAGATATAAATAATAAATGAACCAGAATGCGTGATAACGAAAATTAACTTTTGGAAAATAATTGAAGCCAAATCAAACAGGCATGCATTTGGTCATGGTCAGATTCATGCCACAATCATTTTAAGAAAATCGTTCCTGGTAGGTACTGAGATATTTTAGACGTATGTGAACGCATCTAAAGTACGTAGCTAATCAGTTTTTAACGTGTATCTCAACATATTTCTACAAGTTATATTCACAAAGTAGGTTCCGTTTGGTTGTATAAAAAAACGTGTGCAGGTCAGAAAAAATATTTTTTATACTGTTAACCTAATTTTCTACATAGCTTCCAAAATCTTGTACCCACTTGACATAAAGTCTCGTCATAGAAGGTTAACCACCCTGGAAAGATTTTGGCTGTAAGAAGAAATGAAAGTCGCTAGAAGTAAATTCCGGGCTGTGAGGATGATCAAACACGTTCCAGCCATATGCACGTAGGAGTTTTTTTTTCCCATATTCACATTGTGAAGTCGGGTATTATCGTCAACAGTAATCCTCGGTGCTTGCTTTATATTGTGCGGTGTATTTTCTTAATGGTCTTGCAGTAAACATGTGAATTGATTGTTTAGCCTCGTGACATAATATCAATTAGCAAAATTCCTTTTCTGCTTCAAGAAATGATGCACATGAGTTTTCGAGCAGGCAAGATTTCTTTATGCTAAACTTTCGTTGAGGCCTCCATTCCTTTGATTGTCGTTCATTTTCTTAGATGTAGCAACATATCGAAATTTCATCCCCAGTTCCATCTGAAAAAGAAAATAATCAACATCTTTATTATAGGATGTCAAAAACCGAAGTGCACTTTCCATCCGTTGTTTTTTGTATTGTTTAGTAAGAGTCCTACGTGAACAAAGTTCTCAAAATTTCAGTTTTCACTAACAATTTCAGACATTGATGATTGTGTGACTTGGGAAAATGTCATAGTAAAAGCACTAATTATAAACTTATTATTTTTGCTCAAGCTTTTCTTCAATTGCTTGAGTCTGCAAATCAGCAACCAAAAACGGACGTCCATATCGTTCTTCATCGTGCACTTCCTCACGTCCTTCATTGAACTGTCTGATCCATATTTTAATCACTGAATCTCTCATAGTATTTTGTCCGGGAGCCTCGCAGATCTGTCAATAAATTTCACTTCGTTTAACTTTCTTTGCATTTAGAAAACGAATCACAAATCTGATTTCACAAGCGACTGCAATTTCAATTAAGGCTACATCACAACTAAACACTATAAAGAACGGCGGCGATTTGAAAATGGCGTATATTTCTTCTGCTCGAGTCAGAGTAACAACCACGCATTGCGATTGCAGCGTTGCCGTTGATATATATAAAAACGAAATTTACATTGCGAATATACCTTGTAGACTACAGTATGAGTTCATGTATAATTTTTTTAGCCTTAACACAATGCCAGCAGCTTCTTATGACCGGCGGAAATGATTTGGAAGTTGCCGTACGAAGAGGTGACATATATTCTACTATGATTCAGCATTTAGTGGCAATAGGTAATTTTGCAGAAGCCAAACAATGCTACGTTGAATTGCGTAAATTATTGGAAAACAGTGGAACAACGTCAATTACATATTACATCAATAAATCAGTTCTAGAAGCATTAGCGAATGGATTAGGGATACCAGTGACTCATCTAGTTCCAAAATTATCTAAAACACATGTTGAATCGGAAAAGGAAAGTGAAGATGTTGAAGAAGTTGTTGAAGAATAAATATTTTTTATTAATAAGCATTCAAAATGTAAATAAGTAGATTTGAATATGTTTCAAACTTTGCTAAGAATCATTAAAGACATATTCCAATTGACGTGACTAATTTATTACGATAACTTAATTTTAAATATTGTAAAACAGTACTAATTAAAAGCATACTTCTAGAAAACTCTAAACGAAGTGAGAAAATAATTTTAGTTTGTAAAAATTCCATTATGACAATTTTTGGAATAACAAAATTGTATTCTCTGACGATGAAGGAAAATCTGGAGGTGGCGGAAAAATACCAAGCCAAAAAAATATTGTCATAAATTTAGTTAACAAATTTAAGGCATTGAAAGCCACTACTGTAGGGGACAAAGTGAAAGGTTGTTCCTTGATCGTGATTCGAGCATAAGAAAATTGCGGTTTGTAGATCAAAACGAAAATATTGCGATTTGCCGAATTAAGAGCTGGGGTGACGAAAATATCAATAGAAACTTAATAGCTGATGAGAGAATTATATCCAAACTACTTTTGTAGAATAAATAGAAGTTGGCATGGAATTTGACTTTATTTCAAATCGACAGGCATAATAATCCAAGCATTTACATACTTCAGTTTCACGAATGTCGGGAGCACATCAAAAAGCCAATTAAGCCACCGTTACTAGCTTTTATGAATACAGCAACATCTTGAACACTTCCAACTTTGATGATGGTGACACACTTAAACTGATGTGTAATGGATTTGACAGCGAAAATAAGAATACAACTCTTATTAGTTTGTATCGCAACTGGCTTTATAAAAAAATTCAATTCCTTAATACCTCTAGTCTAGAGTATCTGGTCTCATTGATGGAGATATTTGGGAAAAGGAAATCATTTTATATCCAGGGACATATATGGATATCTACTCGAGATATAGAACTCTGTAACTTCATTTTGTGAAGCTAAAACAAAACTTTTGGCATAAACGCAATTTGCAAATAAAAATCTCCTTAAACGATATTAGTCAAAAACAAAAATTTTCTGGGCAAAGTTGTAATGTTTTACGGTGGAGCAGTCGAAAAATCTCGTTATGGGATGCAAGAAAAATTTATAGAAAATTGAAACTTCTGTTAAAACAAAGAATTTTTTTCTTTCAACTAGTATAAATAAAATTCGTTTAAAAAAGAATAATTTAGGCTGAAGATAAAATTGAAAATTGAGTTAATACCTATATTGCAGGTACCAATGAAGAGAGTAGATGTTGCAGGAATGAACATTACAAAGAATACCGGAGACAAAGATCGTCGAAACTTTGGCTCAAATATTCAACATTAACATCATCTCTATGTACAAAAGATCAAAAAAAGTTTGAAGATGAAGAACTGGAAGCATTAATCGATGAATATTGTTGCCAAACACAAGAAGTGCTCGCAGAATCTTTGGGTGTCACTCAAACAGCCATTTCAAAACGTGGATGGGAAGTTTTACCTCACCCTTACTTTATAGTCCAGACCTTGCCCCTTCTGACTACCATTTGTTCCAGTCGATGCAGAACGGCCTCACTGGAAAAACGGTTTACATTAGAGCAAGATATCAAAAATTGGCTTCATTCATTCTTGGCTGCCAAGCCAGCGCAGTTCTTTTGGGATGGGATCCACCAATTACCAGAAAGATGGGAAAAGGTCATAGCTTCAGATGAGCAATAATTTGAATAATACTATTGTACATGTTTTTCTTAAATAAACGTTCAAATTTTGAAAAAAAGACCGCGCGTATTAAGTTATAGACCACAATACTTAACCTTATTAGTGATAATTATCTCTGTAAAACCTTAATAATATTAGTTTATTATTTAGTTATTGGTTTTTGAAATTTCTATACCTTCAACAAAAGAATGCAATTTTTGTGTTTGGATATTTCTGATAATGAAAAGAATATATACCAAAATTAACAAAAATAATCGAGAACGGTCTTGAAATTATCTCATATTCACATTTTTTTTTGTTTGTAGACTTTTTCGTAGTGTACGTAAAACAATTTAAGCTGAATCATTTTAGAAATAGAAACTTTGTACCGGCAGTAAGTGATTATTATATTGTAATTTACAATAAACACTGGAATTTAAATTATAAAATGTTGAGCAATATGAAAACCTATAGATTACATAATTACACATTCAACGATTCGTGATACTGTTCATTGTATGAACCACCTTATCTGAAGGGTTACGAAAACATAAAAAAATACTGAGGAAATTAATAACGTTACTTTATGAAAACAGAATAACATACAAAATGCATTTAAAATAAATCGAAATTTTAACTGGAATCAAAACATTAAATGAGATGTGAAATTCTCTGGTAAGGACGCCGTGCCCCAAAAGACGTTTGTAAGATTGTGACAGGCGACGAATTATGGATCTATGCATATGGATCCTATATATAACTGGACATGTCACCACCGTTCCATTAGGGGAACTTAGAACGGTCAATTCTGAATGGTACACAAATTGCTAGAAGTGTTCGAAAAAATCAGGGGAACCAAGCTCTATCACATCAGCTCAAACATGATTTCTTTTTTTTCCCGCAGATCAAAAATAAATTGCGAGGTCACCTTTTTTCTACAACTAAAAAAGCGGTTGAAGCTTTAAAATCACACGTTTCGAAGGTACCTCAATCGATATGGGAAAAATGATTCGACAATTGGTACCATCACATGCCAAAGTATATTGGAGAATATTTTGAAAAACAATAAAGCAACATTTATTTGATGTTTTGAGGGCAAAGAAAAAACGCAACTGTGTTTGTCGCACAGATCTCAAAAACGATAATTTGGAAAATGGGTTTGTAGTATTGTCCTCGTATTTTCTCTTGTAGAGCTTGAATTGTGCAATTGGAAAGCAACTTAGCTAGGATTCTTTCTACTCTGGTGTATCGTGAATAAGTGCGATCAACTGACGGGTTTTTTCGTTTATTTTTGTTTTTTGAATCTTAAAAATAATTAATTCTTTTCCCGTGTATCGTTACATTTGATAAATTCTTTTGAGCAGTGTAATTAACGGGATACCGAGGCTTGTCCTGTTTATGGCTTGTCGGTATAATTTGTGTAAAATACGTGTGGGCTGGTAAATCGCTGATAACTGTACAATAATTATTATTAAAACACCTTAAATCTATTCCACAACTTTGGAACACCGTGATCAAAGTTCGTACTAAGCTGATATGTGATTTACCTGATCCAGGATGATAGTTTCTAAAAAGCGCTGCATCAAACTATCGGACAATCTTACTTACAAACCAGTCTTTTCAAATATCCAGAGAAATCTTAAAACCTCGACCTTAAAATTAAAAAAATTGTTTTATAGTGTTGTATAGTGTTTAAAAATTCCCTCATTCTATGCATTATTTTTTTTTTTTTTCGTTGTGTAAGTGTATCGCTTTAAGCTGAATCATCATTTTAGGAATTTAATCTTTGTACCTACATTATAAGTACTTGTTTCATTTTGCAATAATTAGTAATTTTCATAAACAGTGGAGTTATTATACAATATTACGCAATGTGATGAAATATATCTAGATTATAGATATATAGACTTACTAGGTAAATAATTGATAAATTGAAAATTAGAGAAATACAATTCACATTACTACATTTTTGTTATCCTGTCCTTCACGGGCGTTGCTAGGATTTAATATTTGGGGGGGGGGGGGATTGGTTTGAAGTGAATAAAACTACAAAAATATACTTACATGAAATTTAATATCTATATATTCATCGGAAAAATTACGGTATTTATAGTTCTTAACTTTAAATGGAATGGTTGAATTAATTTGTAAAATTTGTAAAACCATTTAAAAAGAAATCTTCGGCTGTTTCCTTTAAACAAATCCACTACTTCATCTGCATGAATTTTTGTTCCATAGTGAATGTTCATTAGATCCAAACCATTAAGTCTGTTTTCACTTGTATTGTTTGAGAAAGACCTTTCTGGGGTAGCAGTGGATATAGGAATGATAGCCAAGATTTGTAGTAATGTGTAAATATTAGGATAAACGTTTATATCGCATTCCAAACTAGATTTCGGGGTAGGCGAGATATTTATCATTACTATTTTCTATACTTCAAGTCCTGCTTTAACCACTGATATGTTGCTTTCAGGAAGCAGTGATGAGTGAATAGAAATTGCTTCTTTAATTTCAGAACTGGTAGTAAAATTCAAAGGTATCACACTACTGATACTACTTTACGATGTTTGGTGAACCTTTCAACCAATTGTTGAATTGTATGATCAACATCTTCCGACGAAGTGAGGCATTCGCAGTATACCACCATTTTCTTCCAGTAAAACCGTGCGTCTTCATAGAGATGAAAATATTCGACTTCAGTGTTATTTCTCAGGAGTCATCTTCATGTTTGAATGCCGAGATGAGATCGATGTCAAGAAGAATAATTAAACATATCACAAAATCCGAAGATCGAAGCGTACTTAGCAATTGGGCGACTTGTTGCGAAGTTACCTTATTGTGATTAAATTGGAGTTCTTCAAGAGCATTCGCAATCGCTGAATAAATTTTCCTTAATCTTATAATAGCTTCCTATTTGTGGACCCACAATGTGTTTCACACATTAAGAGCAAGCTTTTTTGGTTACCCATGGGTAGTAGCTCCTCAAGCTCTTGAATTTTTTCTTTTTTTCTTTCAACAAAGCAGTACGCTGAGCAGAATGTCGAAAGTAGGAACCAACATCTCTTTAAGTCTATGGTGTTTATTATCTGTGAAATCAACATATCGAATACATAACGAAACTTGTTCTACACGTCCGATGTCGGTGGTTTCGTCAGCCAGAATCGCAAATAATTTGGCCTTCTTTACTTCTTCAATTATCTTATGTTGAATCAATTCACCACAAATGTCATTATTTCGTTTTTGTCTTGTGTACAGGGCATTCTTCTGTGAAGTATTCAAATGCTCAGCCAGATCTTTATCTCCAGACTCAGCCGCAAACCGCAACAGGGCTCTAAAATTACCATCATTCTGCAGTGGTTGTTTAATTTCTAGTGTATTTTATATGTGCCCCGAATCGATTTCACATCTCAAGGAAATGCCTTGTTGGGTACAATCTAATTTTGCTATTTTTACACTGTTGTCACTGTACAAGTTACGGATTGTTAACGTAATCATCCATTGAAAAATTCATTCTGCTAGAATGTACAATTTAGAAAATATACTAAATATAATCTCTGATTTCGCAACTTAAAAGGCATATAACGAGGGGGCGTATGAGCATTATTTTCTCGTCATCTACTCACTCCCAAATTTTTTGCAGCAAGACCCTGTACAATAAAGAATTTATTACTAACAGCTTGTTAACGAATAGACAGAAGTCAAAAATCTTATCAATTGATGAAAAGCCTCTCTACTTTACTATAACAAACAATCGTAGATGATAATTCAACTACTACAAAAACGTGATTAAACAAAAGGGTATTTTACTAGGTAACTGCCAAATAAACATTTAATCAATCATGATTTGTACAATGTATCAATCTTGGCTTGAAAAGTATGTCCGTAGTAAACAACTTTATTAATTGTATCAATATTTTATTTGTTCCATATCACTTAATATATTGACTAGCAAGTGCTTTGACGATTCAGTTATTATTTAGTCTGGGTCAATATTATGAATATTGAAAATTTTTCCAAATGCCTATTTTTATCAATTACAGTAGTCAGTTATGCGAGGATCAATCAATATTTCATAAATACGCACGGCACTCGTACCAAATTAAGAAATGAAAAATAATGTTCACTCCCCGTATAAAATTCAGTAAATATCAAATCTAAAAGACCGTCAGTCCACGTGGACTCTGTTTACCAATAAACACATCGAATAATATTTTATTTATAACCTGGTATAAAGAAGAGTATATTTTAAACAATTTTATTCTTACGGATCATTTAATTAAGATAACCTACAAATCCTGCTTGGCTTATTGTAGTTACTCTGTGGTTATCAGTGCAATAATTAAGTTCTCGTACGTTTTCTGTACATTATGTTTTTAACTTATCTCCACGGCAAAGTCGGGTACCATCGGCGATAGCCCATTCAAACGAATAACCATTTAGTTTTTCCTGTTATACACGAAACAATATTATAGTCTAGTCAAATTTGTTACCACGACTAAAACGTTAGTCTACTAAAACTTTGATATAAGCTGTATTAGTATACAAGTGAACAGGTAACAAAACTCTGGCATAAATGTTTACGTTTATAATTATAATATGTACTATTAAATGTTATTTCAGTTAATACTAGTTTTCACTATCCAAAGATGTTTTGACCAGTAAAAATCAGTTTCCACGGAAGGGGCTTGGGTTTGTAAAAACTAATTTTCTATATATAAAACTAGAATTGACTGAAAACGAATTCAACTGTAACATTAGGTTTGTTCTTGGTAGCTACCCTGGAACTGTACTGAACTGAGGTTATTTGATGTGATTCATTCAGTCCTTGTAGTATTAATAATAATGGCGAACGATTTAGTACTTTCTGTTATTTTACATTCGTCCGATGATGAAGATGTAGTGCCACCGTTTCCAGATTACACTTATTGCACTGTCTTGCACTGCATTGGCTGAACTGACTCTAGACCCAGTGCAAGCAGTACAATGAACTGGATGAACTAGTGCTCTTGCACTGCTACTAAGAACAGCGACACTAGCGCTGGTTCTGCTACAAAGAACGCTTCAGTGTACACTTCTTGAAATAGTTCTGCCAATTGTCTGAGTATTTAGACGAGTTGCAATCAGTCAGAGGAAATAATTTGAAAAAAATTGGTGATTCCAAATTTTGACACTTCAAAATCTCGTCAACGTAAATTTGAACTTTCGGTTTATTTTGAAAAATTAAATTCAACTTTTATTTTAAATTATAAAATAGGCCTTCAAAAGCTACACATTTTGAAAATGTGTAATACGAACATGAGAATGAGATAACGCGATTCAAAGTCCGCTATGTGCTAATAGAATACTGTTACGAACTCGCTTACTGATACTGACCGTGAAGCTGGTCGTGTTCTAATATGTTATCGAAGGTAAAGTTTGGCGGATGCGAATTTTGTATGACCTTTTTTCATTTTGATTCTGTGACTTTTTTATAGAGAGAATTTCTCAGAAATACTTTTTGTTTATTGATGGCAAACCAGATACTTCCAGAAGTCGAAAGATCTAGAATGTGTGTTTAGGATAAAGAGCAATAGTTTAGCAACTGAAGCTAAAACAATTTGATTATTTAAATAAATTAGATGTTAAATGTGTGCATAAATATTAGTGAATAGTTAACCGGGTAAATATAAGGAGTAGTAAGTGTTTAAGTAAATACGTAAGTGAGATACATCGTGTGTATAAATTCATCCCACCGTTTTCTGGTTGAAAACAGTTTGCAGATATAACAATACTATAAGGAGTTGTGAGTGAATTATTCGTTAAATTTTGAGAATTAATCCATTTGTTTAGCTTCATTGCACCATTGAATATATATGGAAAGGGCAGTTGATCTCAGCTCACACAAAGCTACTATAGTACAGCAGTGATTGAGGGGGAAAGCAACGCAACAGATTGATTTCAACAACTCAATACAATATTTTACACTTGTTAGAATGGTTGTGATTAACGTTATAGATATAGCAATAATTTTCAGGTTATGTGCAATATAGTTGGTAAACTTACCCCAATTATTCATTATATCAGAGCAATCCATTGGATAAATTACTTTTGATCGCAGAATCCTTTGGAAACTAAAATCCTTGGCGTCGAAAATAATGACAATAACTCAGTGATATTCAAACTCGATTGGCTTCCATGGATTGTTAATCGACCAGATCTGACAAAAGTAGACGCCAAATCAACTCAAATGAGATGAATTGACGTTAATAGATATCAAAAGACAGTGACCATGAACCTCAATCAGCTTCAATGGATTGAGTTTTTGTGAAAAATCTTCACATCCGGATTTTAATTATATAAAATTCAATCCAACAAGACTTAAGGTGCGTTTACACGTAAGAGGAACTCGCCGAGTTTATTTATTTTCGAAATCTTCAAGTGATGTTTTTATTGTCATAATATTTCTATATGATTTGTTAGCCAACATTCAAATCTTGGCTTGCTTCACTACTTTTTATAGAATCGTAATTTTTTCTTTATGATTTGTGTTCTAAAAATACAAAAAAAAATATCACCTAGCGTAATTTTACTCTTAAAAGAATATTATCAAAAACATTATCCATGTAGTAACGCCGATGTTGTGTATGACATTCGTTATATGATCAGTTTCTTTATTATTTTCGTGAAAACCTTATTTCTGTGAAGACTTGGAATGTCCATTATTAAAATAGACAATATCTGCAGAAGTACCGAGAAATGGCAGTTGTAAATCATTTGATAACTGTCGGGTAGTCTCAGCGTCCAAATCAGACTTTAAATAATTTTCTTAGACGTTTCAGTGATAGAGTTTGAGATATTTCAATAACTATGTATAAACCGCTGACCCAAAAAATTTGAAATGTTTATTACACTTACTGATAAAATGCAAAGCAACTTAGTATTTCGTATTATAGTTTATTCGTATTAACGAGAGAGTAATAAAACTAACTGTGCCTGAGCGAACGCAAGCTTTCGGGCTTTTATTGGTCTTTCATAACCATATACTGTACAGAACAATAGAAAAAGGTGAAAATTTTATCACTTTCTCCTTCATATTTAAAATATTATTCATGTTTATTCACTGGCTTTAAGAGATATTAGAAATTTGTTATGAAACAGAAAAAATTCATAATTATTACTTGGACAAGTAGCACTACGTATATAAAAGTTATCTATTGTCTTTAAGTAACATTTTGTTCATAAATTCAATACGGCTTTATACAAGACATCTTTACCACTGACTAAGTTACTGGTTCATATTTCGAAATACGAGTTGTATATTTATATTTAGTCTGTTTTATCAACGATATATCTTTCATTAAATCTTAAAATTTCGTTTTCTGATACAAATGATACAATCTTCCCTTAAAATAAATTGTTATATAGCTTGTTATATATTTTATATTATGAGTCAACAAAACAAACTTGTTACAATATTATTCGGAGAATTCATTTAAAGAAGAGAAACAAATGATTTATTGTTATTTTGAAACTCATGAAGAACTATCTAAATATTAAAGCATTAAAACTCATTAAAAAATTACATTCAAAGAATATACAAATTCTATGATTAATCATATTGACTAAATAACATATAAATTAGAAACTGATGAAGAAAAACAAATCATCTACATATTTTCAATAAATGATTACTAATGTAGCAAATAGAATTTAGTCTCGGAAAATGAAAGTATTTTCTCGAATTCCAGAAAAAAAAATCTAATATATTTAAACGCGAACACGAATATTATCATATTTGATATCATTTTGATCTTCATTCGGTGTATTGTGAACAAAAAACATAATTGAAAATACTCAAAATCATATTAAACTATATGGAAATGTTCAAATTCGCGCCAAAAACTATTGGTCAATTTAACTGAACTATAACAGTCCCCCTCCTTATTTACATAAAACCCATAATGCCATAGACATGTGACGATTTTCAACCAACAGTTGGTACTAGAATTGTAACCTTATCGCTTGAAGTGCCAAATTCGGGATCGTCGGCATCTCGAAATAACAAATAGTTTTAAATTTGTTATTGTCATAATGTCTTTTAGTACACATCAGGTAAGTACAGTTTGTTATATTCTATTTTATTAATGTATATTAAACACGTGTTCGAATTCTTACAAATTTATAAATAGCCGACGAACAGTGTTGCCACGTTGTCGTTATACTTGCCGACATTTTGCAATTAAACAAAAATTTGATAATATGCAGTATGTCTGTGTTATTTAAATTATATTATTGTAAGTATAATTGAAAGATTTTGAAAATTCCCAAGATTTTTTTGTTATATTAAAATAAGTATGATATCTCATATTCCCGCCTAATTGAATAGTGCTTGCTCATAGAGGGTTGCCGTTTTTTTAATCTTATAAATGGTATGTACTTTTTACTTATCTTCGTGTTAAGCCGTATTTAGAATATTTACTTCACACAAACAATATCTTTTATAGTTCGCTTAGATCGATAAAATTAGTTGGAAAAATATGAAGGTTAAAAAGGTATTACCTTCAAAACGTAGTACGTATGATATTGTTTTAAAGTATGGTATTGTCTATACTGTGAAACAATATTCTATGATCAATAAATTTATAATATATCTAGATGAAACTATAAAAAATACAGATTAATAGGAATGACAAGTAAAAACGTCGAAAGTCGTCTGGCGTTTGTTACGTAGGTATATACTGATTAGTTTTTTAAACTATTGTTGGGAATCTTGTTGAAAAATATTCACTATTCTGATTATAAAAGTATCATTATGTATATAAAGTATATAATATGGATGATTATAGGACAAAAAATAAGATTTAGTGAAAAATTCTTTTTCAAGTTTTTCGTCTGGTCTTATAAGATTTTTTCTATTAAAACATCTCGTACAACCAATAATAATAGAAAAGTATCATTACATTTCGGTTCAATTGAAAAATCCTTTTGATGAAAACAATAAATTTTAGAATGATAATGAACTTTTGGTCATAAGACTTTTGTGCACACACTTGAAAGTAAGGATGCAACGGAAGTGGTTATATCGGAACCAAAGTCGGAGGTTATCCGAGTCGGAACTAGAGTCGGAGGCAGATAAGAGGTCTGTTGTACTTCGTCCATTCGTTTATTATGTTTTCCATAACTACCGTAAAATCTATTTTTTGTTTTCAACCTATCAAAAGTGAATGAATAAATGGATAAAGTACCGTCGAGGAAAAATGAGGTTTAGAAGTTTAATCGTCTTCTTTGTATGTTCGTTCTATAGATTTATAACGACAAAATCCATCATAAACTTTCAATACTATCGAAAAATCGATATATTTGAAAATTATGTTAAACTGCTAAACAATCATTTTTCTTGACTGTATATTTAAAAGCCGGTTTAATAAAATAAAATAGACAAAGATATTTTAGCGTCTTTAAATTCAGTATTACGAAATAAATGGCAAATTTAAATCTTGTACAATGTACAATTTGTACATTAAATCACATGGTGTGATTCCCGAAGAAGCAAATTGTATTTAACAAACAAAAACAGTGAATTTCTTCATTTGTGATTTCCCATTCTGTTAACATTTCAATAATTTTTTTTGGATTAAGTCTCCTGTATGTCTTCCATTGAATGCGTGACATTTCAAAATAACTAACTCCGTTAAATTCTTCATTTATGCCGTGCTCTGTTAGGACTTAATAACGATATGTTTGAACTTGGTTCATTCCAAATGTCTGTTGTGAATGAAATTTTGTCATTTTGCATACAAATATATTCTGTAATAAACTGTCTTATCATTAACTAAATCAGCACCAATAACATCTAAATCCAATACCTTCTACCAAGAAGGAAAGATCTTTCAAACAAACCAAACCAATTCTGAAACAAATCTATTTATTTCCATTGACTTAGAATTAGAACTACCCCATTTTTGATTATCCATCAAAGTATCTTTGAGAGGAATTTTTGGTTGGCTGCTTGGAGAGGCGTTGAAGTCGACGGTTGTACCTCATTTTTTATTTCAGTTTCTAGTTTATTTAGTGTATTCAGAAGGATGTACTCTTCAAATGATCTTTTAACGATGTAGTCGTGAACATATGTTATTACAAAGTTTACACTTTGCCGTATTCGCGGATACTTTTCATTGAAGAAATTACAAATAACGCTCGTTTTTGGTCTCATTATTAGAATTCTAATAGAATCTCACACATAAAATAAAAACCCACAACACAAGAATAAACCTGTTCATATACAACGCGTTGCTTATTTAGCCCTCCGTTTCTAATCTCCGATAAAAGTATCGAAACCGAAGTCGAATTCGGAGATTTAATATCAATAGGAAATTTTTCACTTTCGGAATCGGAGTTGAATCTCCTTAACATCCCTACTTGAAAGCATTTGTCATTTTTCAAAATTTTAAGAGTTTGGGGAGATAATCAAACAGTGTTCACAATAAATTATACCCAATATTTCTCAAGGATTTTTATGAAAATTTATATTTTCAACAGTAAATATAAGATAAATTGATTAACGTTTTTCTCGTCACTATTCTAATCAAAAATTATTGATAACCTAATAGTATTAGCAAGATATTGAATAAATAAAAACTTAACACATAAACAATATAATCTGATTGGATGTATCTTCATTTTTTGTTAATAAACCGCGTATGAAATTTAAAATTCACAGGAAAAGTTATATCAATATATTAGAATAACTTTGCTGGCCGTTTTTTAAGAGCTAGTCTCTGATCCCTGATAATTTTTCTACTTCTCTCACTTATAATAAAAAGTATAAAAAACAAATTTAAAAAACAATGAAAAGAATCAAACAAAAAGCTTCTGGTCAAATAATGTGAAGTGAAAACAATAAAAATAAGGTGAACCTTCATAAATGTCTCTTCAAATAATATGGATCAATTTATTTCAAGCACTAGCTCTGAATAAAAGTATAAAATAGAATTATTGCTTACTTAGGTAGGTAAATAAGGGTGTCTAGAAGCTTTCAAAACCGGGAAAAGACGTGAATTTCGCAGAGCCGAGAAAAACCAGGATTTCAACGGGAATATTCAGGCGAAATTCTTCAGAGAACTCCTATTTATAGAATCGACATTGTCAAAAAGGATGCCAATGGTTCATTTTGCAACCTGAAAAAAGGACAAGATATCGATTGAGGGTATACCTCAAGAGCGTCTTTGAAAAATGCATTGGGATCAAAGATAAAAACATGTTGACTTTTGGCAAGGGTTGTAAAAACTATCTGATGTAGATGTTCTTCATACTTTTGGAAAGCATCCAAATAAACTAAAGCAATAAGATTCCTTAATCCCAATAAGACTGGTAACGATCCACAACAATCCGTGCAAATGATGTCTGACACTTTGTAGACTACAAATGTATGCAAAGCCACTACATTGGAAAAAACAGGCAGGTCTTTTAGAAATATGGTTGTGACGAATCAGATCAATCTAAATAAAATAAAAAAATATTCCAAATGTGATAGAGTACATGCTTTTCGGATGGAAATTATCGAAAACAATCGTTGTGGTAAAAAAATTTCTCGCAGTATTACGACAACAGAGCGAAGATTTTCTGTCACAAAGGAGATTTTGGTTTATAATTTTGCTGGATCCTGAAAAAAGAAAACAGAGAAAAACTGGAAACAAAAAAACCCTTGAAGCTCCTTAAAAACAGCTTGCAGTAGTGGAGCAAGAATTAGTTAAATTGAAAAAAAGTTGGTTGTTATATAATGCTTGAAAAACCGAGGAAAAAACGAGAATTTTTAATTATTTACTAGATGCCCTGATAATTTATCAGTATTGTGTCTTACCGACTGACACTAAACAGCAAGGTTCAGATTGTAGGGTGACTACTCAGTAAATGGGAATAGTTCATAGTTTTGTCAAAATTTTGGCTTGATTTTGAGTTTTGGACAAGAATATTCCATTTTATCTCAATATTTAAATATTCTCAAATTATGTTCTAAAAAAATCAAAAACTTGACACAAATGCACTTTTGTTTGAAAGACCTGGAGAAAGCTTTTGAGAATATAGGCAAGAACGACGATAACCGGAATCATAGGACTATATAAGAATAAAACGAATGCTATAAGAACAAAAGGAAATGTCGAAAACTTCCAGGACAAAGTGATAATTAAGAGAGGGATGTATATCAAGTCCACTACTCTTTTCGGTTGTTTTTGATAATAGTATAAGAGAAGCAAAAAACAAGCAACAGAACTATGACAAAAAACTTACTGGCAATGAAAGAAATAACGAAAGAAATGAAAACACAAATTTTTAAAATAGTAGTCACTCTTATATTCACCCTTGGAACACAACTATGAAGCACAAAACATTGCTAAAGAAATAAGACACGGAGAATAGAGATGAAATATTTAAAGAAAATGACAGGTGAAAAGAAATTGGACAGGAATTAAAACATACAGGAAAAATCTAGGAACAAAACTTAAGGATATTGAAATATATGCAGCTAAGGTGGTTTGGGAATGTTACAAAAGTATGAGAAAAAACAAAATGATTGGAAGAGTATACGAAGCAAGAATAACAAAAAAAAACAAGCAAAAAGGAACTCCAGAAAACAAGATACAATGGACTAATCCTTGAGAAAACAAAAATTGTCAAAGCTCTTACTTTCCACCTCTTTATTTAGTACTTAATAGTCTTTAAAATTTAATTTCATTATCAATAAGGATAAAAAATTCTCATAATGTAACAGTTTCTCTATGATTGGTATACTTCTCAAATGTTATTTATTCAGAATTACATATTTTTACGAATCAATCAGTAAACAGATTATTAATAAATTGATATACAAAAATTTTTATTTAGATTAGTTTTTCCATTAGTCACTGACAAAACTTGAAAGTAAGTCACTTTTTATGAACGTGGCAACCTCGCCAGTGTAGCGATTCGGAGACAATCATATTTTATTTTTAACTTTGGCCAATGTATTTGCTGTTGATTCTGAATTTGTAGATTTTTCTTGCACGTGGTCGTCTAACGGTATTATTATTGATTAATTATCAACATTAGTTTGAGTTGTGATCAATTGTTGTGAATGTATTCTTGAACATTTCTGTAAATCAACTTGATTTAAAATGGACACATAAAAAGCATAGTTTTGCAGTTAAATGAGGACACAGTTATTGAGTTAGAAGGATAACGAGAACATTGATAATTGTAAAGCCGAATTGAATATTTAGGTGAATGAATAAATCGTGGTCCTAAACTTGTTTTTTCCAGAAATACTTTTCAATAAAATTAAATGTAATGATAATTTTTTTTATATTACGAAAAGGGTAATTTATAACTCTAAAATTTATGTTTTCTTCTCTTAGTTCAGCTGCAGATAGCGTGACCATTTGTTTTCTATATCCAAGGGGGCCAGCCAACCAAAAATTACGCAAAAAAATTCTCAACGTCTTGCAAATGTTTATTGAGGACACAATACCGAATAATTCACTAACTTTTGAGTTATTTAAGTGGAAAAAATTCTAATTAGTTTTTTTTTTCGTTGGCTGAAGAAATTTTAAATTATCAAAAATCTACATAAGAAACTCTGTAATTCTATTTATATTTTTCGTGTTTCTAAAATAGCATTTAAAATTGTAGTCCATCACTCGTTAATGTTTTGCTCATATGAGAGAACTTTATTTCGATAGGTGCATTACTTACTGGCAAATACTAAATTTTTGTGGAAAAGAAGACCTGCAATAATTTCAACCAACAGTTTTCTTCTTCTTCCTGCTGTGTATAGGCATTCTTGCCTGTTTTTCTTCACATCATTGCTCCTGCTCAGTCACCTGGGAGGTTGTCATTCTATCTTTTCCTAGATCTTCCAAGGCTTCTTTGTCCTGCTGGTGATTTGTCCCTTGATATTTTCACAATTCGTTCTTCCGTCATGCGGTCAATGTGCTCATTCCATTTTATCTTTCTATCCAGTACCCAGTCATTGACGTTATCTATCCCGCACGTTCGTCTTATGTTTTCACTCCTTTCTCTATCCAATAGTGTTCTTCCCGCTATTCTTCGAACTATTTTCATTTCTGTAGTCTCCAATATCCGTTTCGTATTAGAGGTCTCAAGTCGGGTATCTGCTGCATAGGATAATATAGGTCTGATTGCGGTCTTGTATATGCGGGCTTTTGCTTCAGTTCGAATGTATTTATTTCGCTAGATTGTGTCATTTAGGTATGCTGCTTCTTGAGGCTCTTGTAGCTTGGTTTCTTACTTCCGTCTTCCGGTCCAGATATTTCGATTCTCAGATATTTAAATTTCATTTCCTGGTGTATTATTTTGTTATCCACCACAAGCTTACATCTGATCGGTGTCTTGGAAGTAACCATTGATTTTGTCTTTGCCGCTGATATTATCATATTGAACTTTTTTGCTGTTTTGTTAAATTGGTACAGTAGCCTTTGCAGATCCTCCTCGTTCTCCGCCAATAGTACCGCATCGTCTGCATAGCACAGGATTTTGACTTCTTTATTTCCCAACAGTTTTCAGTAGCATTTAATCTCAAAGAAACTAGTAGCGTTTGCAAAAGTGTTACCTGGAGACATTAATGTTTAACTTGAACAACGAATCAGTCATTACGATTTGTCTTACTGCGATTGGCTTCTCTTTTTCGAACACTTATAGCAAACAAATGCTAGTGTTCAATTCAGAATTGACCGTTCTACGTTCCTCAAATAGAATGCTGGTGACCTCCTCGCCCTCAAAACACCAGATAAATGTTGTTTTATCATTTCTCAAAATATTCTCCAATACACTTTTGCATGCGATGGTACCAACTGTTGAAGTATTGTTTCCATTCCGATTGAGGTACCTCCCAAACATGTGATTTTAACGCAATCGCTTTTTTAAGCGAAAAAAAAAACGTTGACCTCGCAATTTATCTTTGATCTGCGGGAATAAGAAATCATTGGGTGCCGAACAAGGCCTGTACGGCGGATGACCCATCAATTCCAAAAACATATTTGTTTGAACTGATGTGTGAGAGCTCGTATTGTCGTTGTTGTTAATGATTCGTCTTCTGCAATTGATTTTTTCCAACACTATAGCAAACAAATGCTGGTGTTCTTTGCATGGCGACATGTCCAGTTATTCCGACAAAACAGGAGACCTTTTACTTCCAAGTCCTTCGTGCGCGATCAACTTTTGTTGGATTTGGCTCTTCTTGAAAGACCCATACACGATTATTGTTTAGTTTCGGGTTCATATTCGTAGATCCATGTTCGTCGCCTGTCACGATCTTACGATAAACATCTTTCGAAGCACAGCGATTAAATTTTTTCAGCATTTTTTTGCACCAATCGACACGAGCTTTTTTTAGCTATTGTCAAATTATGTGGTATCTTTTCACAGCCAACTGTACCTGAAATATTCACTGTATGCGAGTAAAAACTAATGCCCAAGTATGTTTCAATCTCATAGTTTGTCATATGATGATCTTTTTATGCATAGCATCGATGTTTTCTGGCACGACTGCCGATTTTGGACGACCTCCACGAAATTCATTATGTAGAGAAGTGCGATCACGTTTGAATTCGGAAAACCAGCGAAAAATTGTGGCACGAGATGGTACTTCATCACCAAAAGTCGAAGTGAGTTGATCGGCACACTGGTGTTGGTTTAATCGAGGATGAAAGTCATAGAAAATTATCAACACATTCTCGATGGGATTCTATTTTTTGACCAAGATGTATGTTTCAAGTATTAGGTGTAGTTCGATCATTTCTGAGGAATTTATTCTATTCTGTAATTGAAATTGCTTGTTTAGAGATATTGTCACAGATACTTACTATTACACAATTTTGAGCCATTCTGTTTTTGCCAGTATAGTATAACACAGCCCGATAAAATTTTATTGTCTATTGATGGATTGGAAAATTAATTTTTTTAATTAAAAAAATATTTCTATAATAATTAGTAGTCTGATTTTTACAGATTTTTTTTAATTTCGCCTAAATGTAAAATGAATTTTATTTAAATACATTTTCTGCTATTTGCGTGGTTCATATTTTTGATAAATCACCTGTTAAATTGTGATAGCACACGCCAAATTTTTTAAAAGTGCAATAACCTTAATGCAGCCAAATTTCAATGAAACTGCACATTGTTATAATTGTACAGCAATGCGGTAGTGTTTCTACGTCATCAAATATGATAAAAATGGTGTTATCAGTATGTGCTGACTGCTGAGTAAACTTTTGGTCAAATAATCCAATTCATTCGCTATTGATACATGAAAATATAGATATTTAGTACTTGACAATAAAGATATTTATTTTTTATTCTTTTTTTCTAATTATGTGTGAGTTCTCTCTTTAAGTACCTCTCATAGTTAGTTTCTTATCAACAGCTCTTGAATGGTACCTACTTGGTAATAGATTAACGCGACAAGAAAACAATAACAAATACTACTCAGAAAACATTGCTAATATATCCTTATTAGCTCAATTTTCACTTTATTTTCTTTTATTTTGCTTTTTTTTTATATAGTACATACGAGGATATATTGAAAAATTCTTAGCCTACTATAGAACCAAACAAAATATCTTATTACTCAACATATTCTCCTCTTAATTGGATACTTTTATTACAGCGAAGCTAAAACGTCTCTAGACCTTTAAAAAAAATGTTTCTTCTAACCTAACCTAACCAGACCTCCGCAGCTTTTATTACCTCCTCGTTCGAAGAAAATTTACGACATTTCAAACTTTTTTTCAGTTGAGGAAAGAGATGATAGTCGGACGGAGCCAAATCTGGTGAATAAGGGGGGTGTTCTAGTAACTCAAACCCTAAATCACGAATTTTTTGCATGGTAACATGAGATTTGTGTGCAGGAGCGTTGTCCTGCAAAAACAAAACACCTTTGGATAGCTTTCCGCGTCTTTTCTCTCTAATTTTTTTCCCGTAGACTAGTCAGTAATCGAATAGTAATCTCCAGTTATTGTTCTACCCTTATTCAAAAAATCAAACATGATCCATGGCAATCCCAAAAAACTGAAGCAAGAACTTCTCCGCAGATTTTTGGATACGAAACTTCTTAGGTCTTGGAGAACCAGAGTGTCGCCATTCCATCGATTGTTGCTTTGTTTTTTCTTTTCTATGGAATAATTTCCTTTTCTTTCCGCTTAATATTTCTAGCATCACGAGATTCTTTAAAAGTTATGTCGGCAAAAGGATCAAATCTAATATTGTATTCATTGAAATATTTTTCTTGAATCACCTTCGCAGTTGAATTCCAAATTGATTTAACTGCATATTCTTTATAATCTTTTCCATTCCTCTTTTTTATATTATAAACTCAATCTTTTAATATATATGCTACTTTTTGTAACGGAATTATTTTCGATAATTCTTAATTTGACGCTTTAGTATTTTTGTGGATTGCGGGATTGCTTTTACGATATTTTTTGTTTTTTTTCGTCGAAACTTCCCCAAAACGACATGTTGTAATGTTTCAGTATCAACAATACTTAAATAACTGATAGGGCAAACATTAAAAGGACGTAAGCATATAAATGTAGACGCTTAAGAGGAACAGGCGTTTTTATCGGCGATGAAAAATGATGCAACTCTTTTATCGCTGTCAAAATGACAAATCAGTCATATTTAAATGATACATTTTATATAGGAGTTAATTTATCTACTAAAAAAACGTTTTCTTTTCATGCGTCGTCAGTTTTGTTAAGAAAATTTATTGAATTACATTTATCTGTTCTATAGTGGTGCTTGCGTGCTAATAGTTGAATTTCTTATTAATTTCTTCCAAAATGCACGATTTTAGACATTAAATTTCTCATTGGTCATTTTATATTTATATATTAAGATCTATTTTTTAGTTTATAAATTATAAAAGCGTTTTTCAGTGTTTTAAACTCGAATCAAAAATTTTTTCAATATAAGTAATTTAGTTTAGTTTTTTCAAGTTTTATATCATTCTGAATAATATTTAATGCCCTATTTAGTCTATTAATTTTGTTATATCAACAATAATTATGTTTTTCTTTGGTTTTGAAAAGTTATAGTTTGTTTTGTTAAGAAGAATATAAGGAGAATATGTAGATGAAATTTTTACTAAAATTACAAATGTACCTGTTCTCTCGGTTGACTACTATATTTCTGCTAAACCACATAATCATAGGCAATCATCTCCCAGTTTTCCAAAGCTTCCTAAAGAAGTTGCAAAACCATGATGTGTTCTCGATTTCGAACTTTATGCTTGGCATTATCTTGCTCGAGTATAAATTCACCCTCAATGAAGCCGACATCTGGAACCTCAATTTCTTTTGAAACTTTTGCTATATAACTGTTTCCAGCGAGTTCATTATTTCAGTCTGTGGGAATGGACAACAGTTATTTCTCTACATCGTGTTAAATTCCTCTCTAGAAGAATATACTCTTTTACATTGTCGACACGGAATCATATTCTGGTCTCGACAGTAAAAAGTATCCTTTCCCATTGCTGAGCAGTTCAGTTGACATGTTTTATGACAAAATGAAGTCCTGCTTATCGATGACCTAGAGTCAATGATGGACCTGTTGCTGGTCTGTAGGCCATACGGTTTATTCAGAGAAGCCTCCTTAGTATCCAACGACTGACAGAAACATTTGTTACTTCTTGGACTTGCTAATGCAGTTTAATAACACTGTCTTGTTTTTTGAAGACTTTGAAGATGTTCTTGATCTTATAGTTGATAGTTGAGAAGAGAAGTAAATGTACCGAACTATTGAACGACTCTAGCCGCTACAATTCTCTGACTAAAAATTACTTCTAGAAGGACTAACGCTTGAAACGCACTCTCTGGGGATATTTCTATATTCCAGTGAAATTTAGCTGTTATGAATAATTTATTTTGGTTATATTCGGCTTTATACCTTTTGGGGACTATTTAAGTTTATACTAAAAGGAAAATATTTCATTAAAATATGATAAATTTCAAAAGTAAACCACACAAACTATTAAGCAATATAGGGGCTTTGAAATTATCTTCAAAATAATCTATTAAGGGGACAGTGTATTCTAGAATGTGTTATAAAAATTTTAAAAACCGAAATAGGCTAATAGTTTTACTCTAAAGTGTATAATACGTTTGTTCAATTATAAATGACTAGAATATCATGTCGCCTTATAAATTAATTCGCAATCTAATCATTTCATCTTCACCGATATATGAGACTCGCCAATTAATTTTAAGCAGTCAAGTTCTTGTATTCGTATACCGTCTTAATGACCTCATGGCTAATGCTCTCCTTGTGACCTTGATAAAATGATTGTACGAATTTATGAAATTATTGTATTGTCATCGGTCCATGACAAGTGTGTATGGTTTCAAGTTGATCCGATATTGTATAGAGGAAGAAGATCGATTACAAAAATTCCGATACATAGATAGGTAGATACTTACAAGCGAAGCGAATATAAAGCGTCTAAAAAGACTCAAAATGGTTAAAAATAACAATTCAAATGGCTTTCGAAGGAGCCAATATACCACACGATAATATCAGACTGCACAGATGTGTATCATTCAGAACAAATTGAGATTCGAAGTAATTCGAAATGTAAGAAAAAACTGCGTTTCCTGATAGACAGAAGGGTACACTGAAACAACTTACATTTTGGCTGTGTAAATCCTACCTAATGTCATTGTCGGTGAAAGAAAATTCAATAAGTGATTTGAGTTCAGTTGAAGTAAAAGTGTGCTTAATGCCTCTTCAGTTAGCTGGAATTAGAAAGCAGCTGTTGTTGCCAAATTGGAAGATGGCTGCTCTACCAGAAGATTGGCAACTTATCTAGATCTTGATACGACCCCAGAGTGAAGAAACGTTGAGAACAAGACGGTAACTTGCACCAAAAGGTTGGGTCTGAAGGAAGGAAAATTTCAAATGACGCACAATGTTGCATTAATTAATTTTTTAAGAGAACATCCCATCGAATCGGCTACTAGTGTTGCGTGTGCAACAAACTTTTTAGGATCCCATCCTACGGCATGTAGACGAATTAAAGCTTCGGATTTGATGAAATGCTAGGGAAGCATTGCTTTCAAATGTGTGCAAGCAATTCAGAGTTGTGTTTGCACTTGATTATGTGTATTGTGGTCTGGACTTTGCTAACGAATTGTCTTCACAAGGGAGAAGACAATCAAGTCTTGCAATAACGGACGTATTCGAATTTACAGACTACCAAATTCAAGATTTGAAAAGCAATATGTTAATTGAAGTAATAAGTCCGGCAAATTTTCAGTAAATGTTAGGGCTTGGATAAGTTTCAATGGGCCTGGCGTTTGTTGTAGAATTGGTGCAAGGTTCAACTCTGAAATTCACCTCAATATTATAATCAACATTATGTTGCCATAGGTAAACAATATTGAGACTTTATCACGACAAATAGTCCTGATACAAATCCAATTAAAAATTTATAGAAGTGGTTAGGAAAAAATTACTAAAGAAATTTTTGTCCCCGACATCAAGAAGAGGATAGGGAAGCCATTGAAACAGCATGGGAAGACCTTAATTTAAATGGAACTATTTGTTGGAATCTAATTCACTCCATGCCAAGAAGATTAGAAATAGAAAAAGTGATTGAATAGAATGTAACCCCAATTAATTACTAAGAAATTTGTTTTCCTAATCAATTAGTTATTGTTAAATATATTCTTTTTTTTTGTTATCTAGTATTTTATCATCATTAATAAATATTACTTCTATATTATGTTTTATTATGGATTCTTTTAACTTACTTATTACGTAGCCTGTAATATAACAGGTCGTGGAAAGCTAACATCGGAAGACCTCATCATTTTACATTTTTTGTTTCATTATAGATCACTATGAGCATTTTTTCTAATAACCAAGAAACAAGTGTCCATATAAATTCGAGCTCCTCTAGGTCGATTCAGAAAGATGAAGTAAAAAAAGGTATTTGTTGTTATATATACAACGGCGAAAAAAGATTTTTTAGTATCAGTGATGGACTTATAGCGCTTTAGTAGTCTTCAGAAAAAAATATACCTTCTGAAGCTTACCTTGTAATGGGTTTGAATGGTAACGATTTACCCGAGTCGGTTGGATTTGAAAGGTTTTAAATAAAGTATAATCAAATTTTGTTTGTAAATGTCAAGTGACTTTACATACCTACAAAATTGCTAGGTAATTTTATACTTTCGCGGTTCCCTCGTTTTTTGGCACTAGAAAATCGAAAAATCATCCGATTTGGATGAATTTTTTTTAAAATCTTCGTTTTTACGGCGGATTTATGAAAAAAAATATGGGAACTATCTCACCTGGAGATTTCGTATAGTTTTATGACTTTAAATGTGATCATAAACGCATTTATTCGCATATAATTATTCATAACTTTTTTACAAAGCATTAAACGCAGTTCATATAATATTTTTTGTGAATCTACACAAAAAACGAACATTTTGGAAAAAAAAAATTGAAAAATGTTCTTTTATTCATTTTTTTATCTCTAACAGTCAACCTTAGTGTAAGATACCATTTTTTAATGGTTAAAATTTTCAATTTTTCAAAGTTAACTTTTAGTATTGTACACTTGATTATAATAAATGATTTTAAGAATGTTTTTGTTCATATAATTTTAATGATTACTTAATAAAAAAGGTATAAACGATTATATGTGAGAAAAGGTAAATTTTAAGAGAAATTGTTATTATTTTTAATTGTAGAAACATGAAAAAAATATAACAACTCCATTTGATTATTTGGAAAAAGTTTTTCATAAACATTTTATAAGTTTTCATTTTTTTTTCCTATAATTTTTTTTCGTAAATCCGCCGTAAAAACGAATATTTAAAAAAATTCCTCGAAAATCGGGTGATTTTTCGATTTTCTAGAGCCAAAAAACGAGGGGACTGCGTAAGTATAAAATTACTAATTGAAAAAATCGGTCTCAAGACTATGTCAATTAACAGAAGTGTACATTATCAACATATTATAGAAAAATAGACCGATCATAGCTTAAATCTTATCGTGTCAAATCTTATTGTAATAGGTTTAATATGGTAGGAACCTATAAAGGAGTACAGGCCAAGATTGCAAAAACGAATGAGTTCGTTACCAAGAACTCTACGTTTGCTGCTCAAGCAAATTTCACTTATATTTGATAGTATATAAAAATATATAAAAGGCTAACGAATTGCGACGGATTTATACGCATGTTGCCTTCACATATATTCGTATTGCTCCGCAATTCTTCTCCACGCTTCCTACAACATCCTTAAATTTCTTCTATGAACTAGTCTCATAATCTCAGCGATCGAAAATCCAATTATACATGAGATTAATTATGGCAAAAAAAGCATCTGATGGATATCGGTAGTTAACACAATGAGCTGAAAATATAAGTGAAAGGGTCGGCATTTTTCTGTTTCAAGATCCGAGGCTGATGGAATTCATCGCAAACGTTAGATATTGATCGTAAATTGATTTTGGTCATTTGTCAAATAGAATGATTTAGGGTATGAGTTTACCAAATGTCACAGTACTGATTACTGCAGTATTGTAGCTAATCATTTAACATATAATTTACTCTCTGCTGTAGCACGTTCTAGATTTCTAACTAGTCGACTTCTGACAAATGAACTAGCCACTCTCAATCCGTTTTTGGAATATTAGTTTGACCTTTTTTCAAATCAAAATTCACTTGAACTTTTTATATACATTTATACTTAAAACAACTATAATTTACGCTTCGATAGTTGATTTGGCACTAAGTTTTTTATGTTGAATATTCCATTAGTGCGTGACAAATTTGCATAACATGTTTATTTTTAAATGAAGTGTAGGTTCCAACTAATTACGGACGACGAACACAATAGTTAATTCTAATTTAGACAATCTATTTCAATTTTTATTCTACATATAGTGATACTTGGAATGATCATTGTTAGCTGATACGTTTTAAATGATTTCAGAGTGAGTTATGAATTACATATTTTTATAAAGATTCGTATTTATTTAATTTTATTTTGCGAGCTTGTAAAGTTTCATAATAGATACAAAAGCAACGTAAACTGTTATTTCTAACTGCTATTTTATTATAAATTATTTAAATAATAACATCTCTGTCATAGTTTATCTATGAATACAAAATTTTTAGTAGTATCTGTCAAATTCTGATGTATTCAAAATTTCTCCCCTAGTAATTAGAAAAACCAAAAATACAGTAGCAATAAAATACAACGGTGGCTACTCAAGTTTTAAGATAGACAAATAAAAACAAATACTTATAATTAGATATGGTTTTATTGTTTTTCAAAATATTCTCTATTAAGATCAATACACTTTTGCGTTTGAACAAATTGTCGAAGAAATGTCATTCTACATCTCCAATGTATTCCCTTTTATAGAAGTAATAGTAGATGACAGAAACATTTGAAATTCTGTCACTGCTTTATTTTTATTTCTCGTATTATTTTTCATATTATTGTTAAGTCAATATCACTTTCATTATTATCGCCTTTTTCCGATTCGTCAGGAGATTCCTTAGCACTCGTTTCAATGTAAGTTTTGAGCGCGTTTGTATTGCAGAGCGACCGAGAACACTACATAGAAAAATCTGCCCTTGTGACTAAGAGAGATATATTACATTACTCAATAAGTGGTGTACCTGACATGGCGCTGCAATTGTTAACTTTCAAAATATGCGATGCCTTCAAAAGTGTTATCTCGACCCTGCTCCATCGAAAAGAACCATTTCTTATTGGTTTGCTGAATTTAAACGTGGTCGTACAGACACCGATGATGGTGAACGTTTTGGTTGTCTAATTGAGGTGGTTTCTGAAAAACTACCAAAAAGCCCACAAATTGGTTATATCTAATCATAAATTGAAATTGCGTGATACAGTTGGGGCCGTAAAGATAGCAGAAGGCATGCATATTCAAAGGGAGTACCGCGTTTATTCACAGTCGATCAAAAACAACCACGTGTTGATGATTCAGAGTAGTGTTTTGCCATGTTTACACGTAATAAATCAGATTTTTTAAGTCGATATGTGACAATGGATGAAACATGGATGCATCATTTCACTCCGAAATCAAAAGGATCATCATCTGAGAGTACTGCAGCCGGTGAACCACGTTCGAAGCGTCCAAAGGCACAATAGTCAGATGGGAAGATTATGGCTTCAGTATAATCAATAGCGAATACTACATAGCATTTTTGGATCGTTTGAATGCAAAAATCTAGGAGAAACGGCCTCATATGTCGAAGAAGAAACCACTGTTTTACCAAGATAATGCATCGATTCACGAGTTGATAACAAATATTGTTAAATTGAACGATTTACACTCCGAATTGCTTTTTCATCCACCGTATAGTCTGTATCTGGCCACTAGTGACTGCTAGCTATACTAACTTTTATACAATAGAAACACATGCCTCAAGTTTTTATTGACGTTTGTAGAAAAAATATATTAACGTTTTCTAAGAATGTTTTAAACATGTAGCATAATATATACGTCAAAATACGTTTGCTCTAATAAAACATTAATCTGAAAAATTTATTAGTAAAAAAAAAATATTTCTACAAAATGAAATTAGGTTTTCAGACGAAAAAACTTTTAATTCATTTGAAAATAAGAATGAAACAAACCTTAGCCTTTCAATTTAACAACCACCAGCTTCCTCAAAATATACTAAACATAGTACAATTCATAACATAAACAAAAAAAGATTGAAACAGAATTGTAGAAGTTATAGATTTATTTGTGGACGTTCCCTATTTTTTTATAATGATAATTCAAACTGTAAGTTTAGTGGTGGGTGAGTGCAATCGTTCAGAATAAATATTTCGCATGGATTGGGGTGAAATTACTTCCAACATGGAATCTCGTGAATTTATAGTCTTCTCTCGGATTTCTTACAAAGCTGACTAAACTTTCACTGAAAAGTCAGTTTCGGGGTTGTGAAAAAAATCACTACTGTTTGAAATACCTCCATGTTTTGATGTAAGCCCGCTTTATTCATCAATATTTTATGGGCGAAGTGTGCATGATGATTTAATGAACCATGGAAGAGATTCAGCAGTTATTACATCGCATTTTTAAAAGTTACATAGTCATATTTTTCATGAATTATTATCACATTGTACATATTATCTTTCATCTAATTAATAGTACTATCGATCAGTGAGATCTTTTAATTCAAAAATGTCGATTTGTATTAAAGATAATTTTTAATGGATCACGAGATTCGAACGATCAAATTCAAATAATTGCTATTGACGTGATTATTGTATGGAATTATGGATTACATAATTTATTAACGTAGAGAATGTCTTATTGATTTTATTTGACAGAATAAAGAAAATGTTCAATTAATTTGCTGCTTTAATTTAAAAATTATATAATAAAATGTGTCAATAACCTATAATTACAGTATATCAACAATAACATCCACAATTGATTCATAACCGCTAGTAGGTAATCTGTATCTTATTATGTGGCGTAGAAAGTTGGACTATTTCATTGTCCAGATTCCAAAAAATCAATTTTAGTAAGAGGGATACAACATTGAAGTTGATGCTTTATTCATTTTCATAAATTATGAGGATTAAGGGAGGAGAACGATACCAAGATAGTTATTTGTTTGGATCCGGACTTTTAAAATTTGCGACCCCAATGTTTTCAACAACCTCCATAAATCCCTAACAGATAAAATACAAGTTGCCAAATATAAATATATGTATTTCTAATATATTTGATCTAATCCTATGAAGTGCAAAAGAGGCGCACTACGTAATCAATTTCATATGGTTCAATTTCAATTGCCAGCTCAACAAATTTCAGACGACTTTAAGAAAGTTGATTTCGGGACGTACATTTCGTCCATGACATGCTGCTACTAATTTAAGACCTAAGGTATCTTGACTCACTAGTCAACACATAGCCGATACTGGGCTAAAGAACACATAAATTAACTTTTATTTAAGTGGAGAAACGTTCGTTTTTCTGATGATTCCAGATTCGGATCAACAGTTGCCTCTAGACGTATAAGAAAATGTAGCTAAAATTCTTGCTAGAAAATTTGTTCCTTTTCAGGAAGGGACCGCGAGTATTATTGACAGGAACGATTCACCTTGAAAATGTCATGAGACCGATTACTCAGTCTATTGAAAATTCAAAATTTTTATTCAATTAATTTTGAGTATTAATTTTATTCTCAAATTTTTCTTACTTTTGATTATTTAATAATAACTAAAATATAATAACGTGGTTCAGAAAATTTTGTTCAATTCCACTGTATTAAATGTGTGAGGTCCAAGAGTTTTGCCGTTGTGTGTTTTTTACTGGTGTATTTATACATTGAATAGCAAAGATATACCCGTGTTTTCTTAAACTGCATATTGCCAGATCCAAGTTGTTGAAAGCCGCGTGCAATTAATGTTTATAGAAAAAAGTGTTTGCGTACATCTTGGTTAAGATCGATGCACAGAAATAATTCAGTTTTGTTAGTAAACACAAAATGCAAAGTGATTTATACTGGATCGTATACTAATTATTCAATCGATTTATGAAATTTTTGTGTGTTTAATTGTTAAAGTAAAAATTTCATAGAACATTTAGTGAAAACAAAAATTTAAATTTGCATTATGGCATACGAGGTCTGGCTATTAAATGACAAGACTGCTTACGGAAAATGGTTTTATTATTAAAATTATTCTACGTTCGAATGGTCTCCTTCAATATACTCCCCTCCCCTTGCCACACACCATCCCATGCGTTTTTTTCATTGATCGAAGCAGTGCTGGAAGTCTTCTTTGGTGAGTGCCTTTAGGAGCTTTGCCGCCCATCGACTCAAATCGGGTATCTTCCAAAGCAGATTTTATTTTCGGAAACAAAAATGTCCCACGGTACCAAATCTGCTGAGTACGGCGGATATTCAAGCACTGGAATGCTCTTACTGGCCAAATACTGCTTCACAGATAGAGCGTTATGGGCAGGTGCGTTGACCTGGTGCTAAATCATCGAGTTGTTCTTCAACAACTCGGCCGTTTTTTACGAACTCGTTCTCGCGGTGTTGCCAATACTGATAAATAGTAAGTCTGGTTGACAGTCTGGCCATCTGGAACCCATTCAGTCATCACGATACGTCGATACCGTTAATGTCGATAAAAACGATCAACATTGCCTTGAATTTTGATTAGCTCTCTTGGTCTCAAACTGCAACTACTTGATTCGGACATCTCATACGAAGTTTCAAAGTAAAATGGAGGTAGAAGGTTGTTTAACAGTTTCTTAGAAATATGGGAAACTATTTACCAACAAACATGAATATCTTGGATGCAATTTGTATGAAAACAAAAGCATGGTGTAAGATTACAGAGAGTACAATTTCTAGTTGCTTCGGGAATAGTGCATTTACTGTTCCAATTCGATACTACAATGCAGAATATCCTCCGATACAAATCATCAATACTTTACAGAGCAGAGCCGTTGACGCAAGAGCTTTTGCTCAGCCCATCGACGATCTGCACCCACAATTTGGTTGATTTTGGTCACCGTATCCGGAGTTAAAACAGTCACAAAGCGACCTGAGCACTGGTCATCTTCAGTGATCTTTCGGACCTCACTAAATTGCTTACACCACTTAAAAATACGCGCACGAGATAGAGAATTGTCCCCATAGGCCTCTTGCAACAATTTATAGCACTCAGTCAGATATTTGAGATTGATATTAATTAATAGCCAGACCTCGTACTTGTTGAATTAATATTAGAAATTCTTCGATTTTTTTAGTTGTTCCTTCGTAAATGTTTTGTTCTTTGATATTTATTTGAAATTATTATCATTGGAACAAATATTTTCCCTTCTCCGCCTCTTGTAAAAACTTTGTAATGTCTTTTTTAGTCAAAACTCTAGTCATTACACAGCTGCTGTAGCCAAAATTTTACCAAAACCGGACTTTAAAACCAATAGTAATGATTTTTGGTACACAAGTAATTTTTGAATTTTTTAAAATTTTCATCTCTCTTTAAAAAATTATAAAAGAAACTAATTTTAAATCAGAAGAGACCTAAGATCATTTAGAAGCATAAACATATCAAAAGGTCTAAGAAATATGAAATTAATAAAAAAATTGATATTTCGACAATAACATGGATGGGTTTGGAAATTTCGATACAATGTATAGTCAATTTTGGAGATACGTGTTGTTTTTCAGTAATGTATCCCTGGTGCGAGAATTGTGATACTCATGCTCATGTTAATTGGGTTGAAACTATGTGGATTAGTGATTTGAGTAGACTGAACTCAGATTCTAATAATAATGATTGTTATTAAGTTGATTTATCGGTTATACAAAATTGATATTTGTGTATTTGCTACCCGATTCTGAAAACAGCTTTGACAGTTCGAGTTATTCATTTATAACCTAGTAGAATTCCAAAAAATTGCAATACCATCTTTTATAGTTCCAATGAAATAAATTTTTTAAAAGTGGGAGAAACGATGAAATCATATATAGGTCTAATAAAGTTTATAGGAAATTGGAATTTTCGAATTGGAATAAGTGAAAAAGAAGGAAAAAAATCCTTAGTACAAACCAAAATCGCTGAAGATGTGTTGATTCATTCGATGACGGTATGTAATCATCCGAAGTACATCATCTTTATTCAATTATTCAAATACCAACAAGTCAATTCGTTCACCGTGTTCAGCTAGAAATCGTCGCTTGGGATTTCAAAATAAAATTGACCTGAGATTACCAAGAAAAAAATCTGTGAAAAAGGGAGCAGGCTCTGATATATGAGTTTTCACTTTGATGAAGGTATGGAAACTTTCTTATTTTTGGACGCATATCCTGAGGGAACAGGATCTTGGGACTAGAATGACAAGTGGCCTTTTTCAGGAATCTGCACTTTGATACTTTTACGTCAATCGCAAATACATCGATCAGAAAAAATGAACAATCTTAAAAACAACGTGTTCAGAAATGTGATTGAATTTGGTCAAAGACAAGGTGGGAATGAATTTTATTTCTCATTTGTTCAATTTTGTCCTACTGAATCCAGGAACAAACTCTGCTTGTCGAAATAATACTGTAATTATTTATCAAACAAGATTATTTCAGCTTTGAATAACAACTTGAAACCACTTTTAGTGTGTGTGAAGGAAGCATTCTTCGAAAAATTATGCAGAGACCTTTTTTATGCAGATTTTCAAATTCTACAAGTTTGATCATATGCATTGTATTGAAATTTTCAAGCCCTTCCACGTTATTGACAAAATAATTTTAAGGGGAGTTTTTCCCAGTTTCCATAGCCGCTCTTGAGCAAAACAATTTTTTTTCTTGGTTTCTGGACTATAGTGCATAAGCTCTTAAAAAAATTACGAAATAAAAAAATTATAATTACAAAGCATATTAATAATAAATTTTCAATTACTTATTTAAAAGAAAATATACTCAATATATTTATGCCAAAAATGATTATATTTATGGTTGCAATCATCTTCCTGCATATTTTTTGGTGGCGATAAAGCTTGGACAAAAATAAGGTTCAGCAGTCTTTAAGTTTGAAGGTAAAAAAAGACTATAACTCCAAAAGTCATCAATATCATGACCGCTTCTGTGTTGAATACGGAGGAATAATGAAAATGTGTCAAAGAATTGGTATATATTGTCAAAAATTATGATTTGTATGAATTTGCTCTTCGCGGACAAGTGATACCTACTTATCGTATATTCCTTTTTTGGCAGAACTAGAACAACCTCCCAACGTGGTCATGTTACTGGGGTTGAATCTGTTAGAATTATTCGTGTCATCGGGAATTGTCAAATTACGAATTATGACAATACGAGTACATTATAGTAAAGACCTCGGTAAAGACGTAAAATATTGCTTGGTAATTCATATTTTACTTGTTTGGCAACTGTTCCAGAAATTTATGATCACAGCCGGAAGACGATAAAATCCTTGGGAATTTGACAAACATTTTTACCACGAGCGGCCGCTGTTCTTTTGGATTTATTAGAAGCGGAATTTCGTTTTAAAAAGTTATGTCATAATTATTTTCAGTCATGTGCTCGATGTAATCCATCGAAAGTCATTGTAAAGATAGATAAAAGATAAAAATGATATAGAAAATTGAAACTAACTTGCATACAAAACTCTCAATATAATTTTCTGAAAATATGGGATGAGCTTTTACTGTAAAAAAAGTATTGGATCAGATGTTGGTTTTTCAGTTCAATGTTAAACATATGCTTGTTATTCAATATTTTTTGTTAGACACACTTACACGTTGTTCATTGATTGTTATCATAAAGACAAATTTAATTCAAATTAAATAACCTACTACTATATATGTTTGAAAACAGAAAAGTCACGGCCACACAGGAGGGAACGGAATCATTTTACTGATAAAATATAGCGACTTGGTTTTATTTATTATTTAATCATACCAATTTATTTCTTCGTCTATATCAATCAAATCAAATACCAATTGACCAATCACAATCGTTTTTGCACCTAACACAGCGTCACTGGACGACATCACTACGTTTTTAAGTTGTAAAATCGAAAAAAGTATTCGGCGATTTTTTATATAAATTTATTCATATTGATCAACGATTAAGCTCGCAGGTGAACACTTGTTTGTTTGAGAACATTATTTTTAGTGGTTAAGTTCTCAGTTCAATCAGATACACATATGACAGATCGGTTTTTAGAAAGTGATTTTGTTGCTTCGTTGAAGACAAATGTTCCTCTGGTACTATTGCGACAACTACATTTAGACCAGCAAGATTGCCACTTGCTGGGGTTGAAAAAGAGCCGATTACAACTTTACCTGACCACTTGTAAGGCTAAGAGTTCACCCATAAGTATCGATAGCCCTCTTATATTTTATGCAATATCAACCTTTAAACGTTCTAGTTGGTCTGATAACAACGAAATATGTAAAACACCAAGTACTCTAAAAATGAACATTTTCTGTAGCCAGTCCCCTGCAAATAATGCATGAGTTTGGAAGAGACGATTAAAAGAAAGAAACTAGCGGAGGGAGATAAGCTGAAGGTAAAATAAAAAAGAGAGATGAAATGGAAAAACAACAAAAAACAGTGACCAAACAGAAAAAAAGTTAACTCGTTGTATTGTGACGGTCGTTATTTGAATTGTTAAGATGAAGACGTGCGTTTATGTGTGAATTTTGTCAATAAAAATAATTGAATCTTTTTCTTGCCCTTTAGGGTACCCCATCTTACTCGAGAGAGAGGGAATATAGGGCGATCTGAATTTTTCTACTTTTTGATTACTTTTGATTCTATTATATAACATATGTTCCTAATTAGATTGAATTATGAAAAACTGATTACCAAAGATGATCAATAAAATAAAAAATATAATATAAACGCCATATTTTTTAGTTGTATTGACCTTCAAATTTCAAGTCTCGACTTGTCTCTTCCCAAAATATTGCTAATTAATTAATTTCCAAATTATCTACGTTACATTCTAACAGTTTACTTAACAAAATCGAATGTAGTGTTTTGCAATTTTGGAAAATATATTTGACCTTTTTATATCTTCTTGATATAGACTTGATATACTAGGTTTGTTCCAACCTGCTAGTCGGGACCGTTCTTGGAACGGTTATCGGAAGCGTTTATAGATATTTTTTGCGCAATCTCCGGCTATGCACGGCTCTTGTCACAGTATTTGCTATCAACTAAGTATTGAAAAGACCGTCCCGGAAACGGTTTATAACAATACTCATATATGGACAGTTTCTTTAAGTGGAAGCTGTTCCGACTAAGTGAAACAAATAGTGTATCGTTCTCTCTCTCCTCCGAGCGCTTCAGTTAGCTCTGCGCACATGAAGCATGCGCAATATAGATAAAGTGTCTCGAACGAAAGAGATAATGAATACTGTCGGTACCGTAACGTAGAGACGTTTTTTCCTATAAGAACTGTCCATAAAGGAGTATTACATATATGGGTTGGAACGAACCTTCTATAACAGGCAGTAATAACATGGAAAAATGTTAAATCGATGATGGTTTTTCAATAGAATTTGTAGCTTTTCGTACACAATTAACTTTCAATGCATAATAATTTGTAAATAATTAATTTTAGAATGAGAATACTAAAAATTTGTGTAAAGATATTTTTGAAATATTAAATTTTATATGAAACTCAGATCATAGATAACCATTACTGCAGAGATAGGGTTCACCTACTGTCTCTGGAGACAATTTATCGAAACAGGTGTCAAACAGTGTAATTGTGAATGTTGGGGTAGTGGTAGTGTGTTCAGAACCCATTATGGCAGGTACTGTGTTATAATACTCATATCAGTACCATAATTATTATTAGCAGCCATATAACTATTATGGATTATGACTGATTGTGATGTGAAAACAATACTTCACTCTATGTTAAAATTGGAGTTCTGAAATGAAATTTTTCAAAAAATTAAGGATGAAGAGTGTCTAGAAAAAATTGATTAGGATTAGCAAATTTTACATGACATGACCTAGCTTTAGATCCCAAATAAAAATGCAAATGCAAACCTGGTTGACAACTGACACAGGTGGAATACAACACTGACACCTCATAATCATCAATTTTTTAGGTATAGCCATTTTCACATTATATTATTTGCGAAATTTATGAAATATAATTATCAGAACAAATAAATTCTTTTGAATAAACTGACGTATCATTGAATGGTATTCCACTAATTTACGTCATTAAATTTGTTGGCGACTAACAAAAACTTAACGCACGATTTGATTACACTATAGGCAGAGCCGCATTGAGGAAACATTTGAATAAAAATTAAAATAATTTAGAGCAAAAATTTGATCTCTTCCCTGAAGGTATTTATTTGTATTTTTAGTATACACTTAGCATTGTCAATTGAATCCTAAAGCTTTCAAGGTTTTATCTTTCATTTTTTTCTGTGTCGACATTTTTACTTCATTGTATGTTTTCCTTTTGTTAGATTTTCACTACATACCTTATTTACTAACTTTATTTAATCACTATTGTTTTATTTTCATTATATATGCCTATCCATTGATTGATCGTTTTCTTCTGCTATTTTTTTTTATTCCTTTTTTTCTATATGACTATATCAAAACGTGAGCACCAAAAATGTTGTTTGCAATACCAGTCGCTACAATTGCATCATTTTAAGCAATTTTTTGGCGCCGGGACATACGGTATCAACTGTTTGCTACCGACTCGTGATATTTTTTCTCGTCGTTCACATTACATTAAAACTTGAATTATCTTAACTAATCTTATGACGAAACGGCGACCCTCGATGTAATTTTATCATTATAGTATATATTTAGTACTTACGAGTTTATCTATAAAGTTGTTGATCTTAAAAATTGTTTTACAGTTGTTGTTGATAACTCATTCATTGAAACGTGAAGAGAAATCATGATGAAGTAAAGTAAAGTGTATTTCCGGAGACAGCAAAAAATATCCAGCAACAGAATCACTGAATCGAAGAAGAATATTATTAGAAGTTTTCTTAAGAATTCCAACATGGTTCAAATAGAGAAATTTGATACGTTAGAAAGAGTACAATCGCAAACACCAAGTGAGTCTACTATTTTCTTTATTAGAAAAAAATTATTTCGACTACTATATATATATATAGATTTAATCAGTTCCAACGTGACCAATATTCGTCCTTTATGATACCACAACCTCTATGTTAAAAATAGTTTGAAAATATAACCACTACCAAAAGAAATTGTAAATCATTAGTATTGAAAGATAATTCACAATTTTACATATATTTTACTTATTTTCAAATGACATTCCTCAACCATATATTTTACTTATAAAACAAATAATTTTACTAGTAAAAATCCATGTATTAATCATTTTACTACAATTAGTATCTGTTTTTGATGTTGACAGTTTGTCATTAAAAATAGATACTTTTGAAAACATCACTGATAACGGTATAAATTATCTCAAATATGAAGTAGGGTATTTCCTAAGGAACTCGCATGGAATGACAAAGACTTTTTTGTTATTCAGAAATGGTATAGAACTGGAAAATTTTCTAAAGAAATTCAATTAATGTTTGAAAAACATACATGTAGTTCTGTGAAACAATTTTATTTATAACTTCCAATTCTCTGTGAAGCCATAAGTTTTAAATAACTGACTGCTAATTGCACTTTTAAGTTTTTTGGCTCTAGGAATTATGATTTTGAGTATTTCAAATTTTTCGGGAAAGTTGGTAAAAACTGTACTGACTATAGATAATGCTGATTTGGGGAAAAAACATATTTTGACTTGAAGAACATCATTTGTTATAAAAAAGGATTAGGTTTACTGCTAACAATGCTCGCAGCGAGAAAATCAACTGTAACTTAACATTTAAAAAAAACGCTATATTATGAATTCAATTTTAGGAAAAAATAAGATAAATATAACGTTATCTTCAGCAAAATCAAAAGCTAAAACTTTCGCTTCTGTCAGAAAAGGAATACAAATAAAATAAATAACGATTATCATCCAGTAGAAAAGTTTTCATGTCGAGGTATTGCTTTTTTTCCTCAACTTGCAAGGGAGACCTTCAGTTGTAAATTAGCTTCTTACTCACTAAGCTCATGTGATAGAGAAAGGCTGTTGAGGCAACGTCCAAAGTTTCAATCTTTTAAAGTATTCAAATTCATTTCGTAGTCTAGGATACAAATTCAAGATTATTTCAACATAACAGATATTGGTTGGTTATTAGAAATATCTCACCGACAATTTTGGAGCAAAAATGTTTTTGATAAGTATTACAACGAGATTACAAACAGAACCACATCATATGAAAAATGTAGGAGGAAAAAAACCATTTAGAATCTGACTCCAAAAAAGAACCTTTTAAATGTTGCTAATAACGCTGAAAGTGCAATTACAGTTGTGTGCAATGATGTTGATTCATTGATTTATTGACCAAACTGCAAGTACAATAACAATGTTTCTAAAAAATATCTACTGGTAAAAGAAAAGAGGATTATCACTATCAACGTGTGATAACCAAAGTTACCAACTGTGTATATTATTTGTTCATGCCTTCACTGGTTGCTATTTAACATGTTCTTTAAAAAAAAATAAAGAAAAGTGTAATAAAGCTGCTCCAATGACAAAGTTTGAAATCTGATATAATATGTTTCAATATTCTATAAAAAAACTGAATTGTTGAAAATTAGCTTTATATAGTTTGAAATTTGGCAAACAAACCATAATCATCCAACTAAGATATGGAATTTATTTAAAACATTGATAATTGGAGACAAAAAATCAACATTAGCAATTTTATCATCAACGAAGTCATATCCAACGCGTTTATTAGAAATGGCCAATGGAAACAGGTATCCAGGTCATATGGCTATACATACATCGCATCAAAAAACTTCAACCATTTGGAATTTCATTCCACAAAAGTTCCTTTCAAATGTTGCTAATAAAACAAATTATGTCAATCAACGACAATCGTCACAGATAATGCTGACGTAGAAATTGTGGACACGAAACCTGAAAGTGCAAATTCAGTTGTGAGCAATCATGTTGATTCATTGATTTTACTTATTGTGCCAAACTGCAAGTACAACAACAATATTTCTAATTTAACATGTTCTTAGGAAAAAAAGTGTAATAAAGTTGCTACAAAGACAAAATTGAAATCTGATAGAAAATTCTATGAAAACAAACAAACTGCGAACTGTTGAACATTGTTAAAGCTTTATATAGTTCGAAATTTGACAAACAAACCACAATAGTCCAACTTAGATATGGAATTTATTTAAAATATTGATAATTAGAGACAAAAAATCAATTTTATCAACAAAGAAGTCATATCCAACGCGTTTATTATCAAATACAGTTATAGTTGGAAAATTAATGTCAATTTATAAATTTTACGCTCGCGCCCTGCGCTGACACCTGTGTTCGCGTTCAACATAAATTAAATAGATTACGAAGCGTGATTTATAAATAGCTAGCGTTCAAGTCGCGCTGAAAATTGGCCCATTTTTATGTTCGTCGTTCCCCTCCCAGAGCATAGCCAGTAAAAACAAGTATCCAGGTCATATGACCACGGATTTACCGTAGCAAAAATCAAATTCAACCTAGGATAGAAACAACATTTGCAAGCCAATTAAATCCCCAACTCTTAACGTCTGCCCCTTAACGCATTGTCTGAATTTAAGCTTCTACCTTTTGTTGGAATATCTCGTCCTTTTCGAAATAAACATAAAAAAACTAAAAATGTAACAGTTTTTCGCAATATTTTCGGAAAATTTGAATTCCTGGGGCCAAAATATACTTCAAATGTAAGCCTTCGGGGTGATTTTTGTGATTTCCGAGATAGATTGGACTGAAAATTAAAATCGAAATCTGATTCATAGTTTCAAGATTTTGATAATATTATCGATAATATTTTATTGCTGATATGAATATGGAAAACATAAACATTCAATTGGATAATATAATACAGTAAATCGAAAAAAATGCCGTTTATTTTCGTTAAACCTCCAAATATTCGGTATCTCGACTTATTTACACTTGTAACGTGTACAAAATGTTATTAGCCTGCGTCGAATTTCAAAAATTACACTCTCAAAGTAGAAGTTACTAAAACATAATGCTCTCTTCTTGGATTTCTCCTATATTGAAGCATTAGAATACAAACAAAATTTCGATCAGTATCAGTTGTCTGCTAACAAGTAGCAATGTGAATCTTAAAAAGAAGCTAATAACTTAAAAACTAAGTACAAAATTCTATTAATTCAGTTAAAAGTGGCATGAAAAAAAAATGTTACAGCTTACTAATAAGAATTGCCAGCCAGCACAATCATTAAGAAGCCAAAATAGTGCCAAGTAGTTATGTGTCTTGAAATAGCAACGACTAGCCAAATTTCTTGATGTGAAGGGAATATTGTCTTGGTAGAACCATTTCCAATTTGTGGAGGAATCCTTTGTACCATACTTTATCAAACGCCTGTGCCACATCTAATAAGACAGTGAAACAGGATTCTTCAATACTGTCTGAATGTTATAGAAACAGTTTCGTGTACGAGGGACACATCGTTGTTTTCAATGATTGATTACAAATCAGTTATAGCGGTTGTCGGTTTTTTGTCAGAGGACTAGAAGGTCGGTTGTTCGCTCGCATATCCTATATAGGTTCGTAATTAAGCATGCGCATTACAGCGAACTTACATTGGTTATCAACTGATTCGGAATCGATTCTAAATTCGGCCCTTAATACATAGCTAATAGCTTATCAGCTCCAAACAGGAGTCTTTCAGTGTGACTCATTCACAGATAAGCCAGACTACAATACTATAGGAAATAATCAAGTAAATTAAAGTATTACATCATAAAATAACGTACAGGATATTATTTCTATTACACACTTCCTAAAAAAATTTACAACTAGAAATTAATTACATCTATGCTTTAAAAATTTGTTTTGCTGATACGTTTCCTTTATTGAATAAATCCACAGTCATAATGTTCCCGTCTATTCTTTCTTTGCATGGTCAATGTTAACAAAATCGTGTAATTTAACTATTACAGCTTCCATACAAGTTCATTGTCAAATGAATTAGCGACAAAAATTATATCTAAACTCTTATATTCAGATATTAAATTAGTACAATTGTTTAATATATTCGAATATAAAATATACCAGATATATCAGTGATATCTACTAAAAAACGAATTTAATAAATATTCCAAATATGAATAGATGTGAAATAAATAGAATAGCATCTTACATATTTTCGAAAATTCGCAAGGAAGGCTTACATGCGAACCCAACTGCTATTTATTCTAGTTTTGAGATGCCAAACTGAAAAAAAGTACTTACTGGTATATACCAGCGATATAGTATACGTTTTTTCAATGACTTTCAATCAGATGATTCAATTCATAGTTACAAATAAATTTTATAACTTCTATCGTAATATTTACATTGTTACAAGTGGACTTCAGTGAAGCAAAAAGACGAAGGGCATGACTTAGAGGTAAAAAATACAACAACACCCAAGTTACAAAATGAAACTTTTTTCAAATCTATATGCTTCTGAGTTTTTGAATATTATATTTTTACGCTCTCAGAAATTCGTATATAGAGCCAAAAAATGTTTGGTTAGAAAGATTTATTGGCCAGACCTTAGGAGCGAAAGACTTCGCCCACGTCTAGATATAACAAAACAAAGGTCAGTTCAAACTCTACAACCTCTACACCTAAATATTGTTCAGGTAAATAGAAAGAAAATTTGTAGTCTTTCGATAGAATAATTCAAATAAAAACGGAACGATAAATATACATCAATGTTCTTTTTATTTATGTGAACACTTTTTGATCACCCACATAATTTAGTTTATTTTTTTATTTACTTGTCACTTTTCCGATGTATTCACGATACTATCAAATTGTTTACTAGCACTCGGTCGCTAAAAGTCGGCTGCATATATTAAAATAACATTCTAGATCTTTCGCATTCTTGAGATTTCTAGAATATCGTCAATCAACAAAAAGGCCTCTACCTTACGGTCTATATAAATCATCGAATTCGAAAGACAACCTACAAAGTGATAATATTTGGTCCAACCGAACTTTGAACAATTTAATTTCTTAGTTGTTCATAATTTTAATATTTTTGTGCGATTAGAAACCAGAAAATTTCAACATTTGTCTGCCTTACAAAGCAACTGACAATTTTATGATGTCATTGAAATCGTTAGACCGTTGATTTCATAAATTTTAGTGATGCCACTAATTTGCCCAATTTAATTCCGAAGCATTCCGCTTTGAGACGGTACCCAGAAACGTTAAAGAAACGGTAACAAGCAAAGAGCTTGTAATAGAATCACAAATATCCTGAATAATAGGTTGTACAGGATATATTTATCTGGTGATGTTTATTTGATTAAGAGAACCTGTGCATATAGCTGATTGTCTTCAGAAAATTTAGAATACAAAATTTAATTACCTTAAATAATAAAACATTTAATTTGAAAAATATGAAATATCGTGGAAAAAAAGATAGAGGCTATAGTTATGTTCGGAGTAAATAGGACAACCTCCATAACTACTATCTACTAGAACAGCAGAAATGGAAGTAGGACAAGACACATTTATGTGGAGCTAAGTAGTAGACGAACTCTTATGCGGACTGACTAAACTACGGCATACCATGTCCAGGAAATGCATAGTCATTTACGTGTGAAGATACTTTGAGAATACACTTTGTGACATAGTTCGAAGAGGTTCAAAAATGTCGATCGGTGAGACTAAGCGTCAACCCGAATAGGATCTAACTTATTTCCTTCACTAGGAAGAGAAAACTCAACCTCAAGACCATCAGGCTACACGGGCAAGGCTTTAAGGGGATATATCTGGGACTAAAGTCACAAAAGCCATTCGTAGAGAGGAATTGAGGTATCCTACTGTGGATGTACACGGCATTGTGACACCAATCATCACATATGGGGCAGTGCTTTGATGTACTAGAACTAGTCTGAATACTCTATAGAAGTAATGAGTAGAATTAACAGATCAGCTGTAAACACTGGGTTCCCAGTATCGCAGCAAGAAAAGGGGAGACAATAGATCCTTTGGATCGCAGTGTATATAATACCCTAATATCTACATACATACATAGTTATGCTTCTTAATTTCAATATGTATAGTTAGAGATGTCCTTAAATTCATGGATCATCTATTTTTCTTCAGTTTAGGCCTCTTTATAATAATCGTACTTATAATTTTCGGAATTTCCATCGTCCTTGAATTTTATACAATCTAAATACAAAATTCTAGATACCTTTATCGGTAAATTTTATAAAATGACGTAGGTACAATTGCAATAAGGAGGTCATTCTAACTACTGATTTAAACATTGATAACCTTAGTACGAAAATATTTTGATTAAAATTCCAAGATTTCTTGCTGGACTGATGTTTACTAAAAGATAAAAAACATTTTTTTTCCATCATACTAATCTTTAATATAAATATTTACTCACAAGTGATATTAGAAACTGATGAATTTTCTCATTTTGTATCATAATATCGTCGAAAAGCAGGCAGTATAATCGTGTTATCACATTTAGTCTACTTATTCAACTGTTTGCTGGAATTGTGCGTGTTGTGATTAAAATGGTTGTGGCAAAAGGTAGGCTTAAATTCAATCTTAACTTTTAGTTAGATATGAATAATCAAATATTTTGGTTTTTACATAAACTGTTTTGCCAGTCAGATGGCGCTTGAACTGTGTATAGTAACCGCTATCCTATAAAGCTATAATGAACGTTTAGTTTGTGATTTTTCCATCATGCCCTTTGTTCAACCCCAAAACGTTCCTGGAATTAATTCTACAGGACTGTCTGAAACCCATTCTAAATAAAAGAAGCAAATACCCATCTCACACATTTTAATTTGACAAACTTGTTGCAAATCCTTCTTCTGATTTGCTCTATGTAGTTAAAACAAATTTTTTTCAAGCGAGGACATCTATAATGGAAACCTTGGGGTTATATACTATATTTTGCACCGTTAAATATGGTACCCTGATCAATTCACTTGTTATTTTGATTAAATTTGAACAGTAATTTCAAAATTACCCTATGAAATGGGTACAATGGGAAACTATCATGTGATTAATTTTAACCCGAACTAAACAACAATACAACATTTTAACATATTTGAAACAAATGCTTCATACACTTGGTGTAAACCTCGGGTGGGTTGGCCTTCAATACCTAAAGCGAATTAACTTTTTATGGCTTAAATGGACTCCTGGTGCGCTCCTAGAAGGGAATTTTTGAGCTACGAAATTACTTGAAAAAAAAAAGATGATTTTCTGCCCTCGAATACGGTTGTTTACTACGAATTACTTTATGTAGACGCCTCAAGTAGTACTTCTTATTGACCGTTTGACCCTGTAGAATGATACTAAAAAAATGATTAGTAGATATCACTTTTAGTTTTGATCGACTCAAGACTCCAAACATTGACCAAAATATCTTGAGTCGATCCATGAGAGTTGTTGAGCCCAACTTTTGTTTTATAATGAAAATATAGATGGACGAGAGACTCGCATGAAGTGAGGTTTTGACGTCTTCACGACCTTCACTGCTTGTGCCACTCAATCACGTTCGTAATAAAGTAGACTCCCCAAAACATTGCAACATTTTCAACGATGCCGTAGCCGTAACATCTTTGGAAACACAAAACTTCAAGCAAACTGGTTGCTCAACTTTGTTTTCTACAGTGACAAACTTTTTGCATCGTAAACAAACACACATTAATTAAGATATGGTTCTCAAATTTAACACGAATATCAAAAATTGTACCAATTTTAGGAAAAAATATGTTACTGATTGATTATACCCTGTATTATTTTTATAAACCGATTCAGTATTCAGACCATTTAGGTCCATAGCCTTGTAATTTCTCTCTAAGGTCTTCTTCCACTACTTCCCCCCATTTTCTTGTCTACCTCTTTTCCTCTTGCCCTCTGGTATTTTCAGTACAACCTGTCTTCGTCCATTCGTTCCAAGTGACCAAGCCATTTTTGTCTTTTTATTTTTGTTTACTTTTATTTGTCATTATCCAGGTTTCACAGATCTGGATATCTCTTTGGATATTAATTTATTAATTATTAATATTCTTTTAAGAATGCCTGCACAGATGTTACTTTTGGCCATTCTTTGATCGATTTCCTTTTCTTCTTGGCATTTATTATTGGTGGTGCACCCAAATATATGAAATTTTGTACTTCCTCTACTACCTCGAATTCTATTAGCGTTCCATTATGTTTATGTACTTTAGGATTGTTTTTTGTCTTACTTTCAAATTTACCCTTTATTTTGTTTTGTTAATATTGAACTGTAAGCCTATCTCTTCTGTTCCTGTTATTCGTTGTATTGTGGTTTCTTCAAGCTTTCTTCTGCTTCTTACATAAGCTAAGCATTGGTGACTTCTGTTAAATATCATGCCCTTTCTGTTGATCTTGGTTCTTCTGTATACCGTTGATAGGAAGTCCCTTTGTCTTAACACTCTTGTGTTTTAAAAGGTTCACTTTTCTTTTTATTAATTTTTAATTATATTGGTTGTGTCCTCTTATGTCATTTTAACTAGTGGAATTAATTTGTTTGGAATTTCTAATTCTGGTGATATTTTTCTGTTCACACTATCATAAGCGCTTTTGAAATCTACCAAAAGGTTCTGTGTTGGTATCACATGTTATGTTGTTATGAATATGACAACCGGTAGTGAGCTGTTTTATCATAAAAATTTGATCGGATGTTCCTCTACCTTTTCTAAACTCTCCTTGGTACTCTCCTAACAATTTTTCTGCGTATATTTCAAATCTTCGTTCCAAAATTGATACGAATATTTTGTAAGGCTATTACTCTATAATTTTCACATATTGTTTTGTCTTCCTTTACTATTTATTCAACATTGAATCTAAAAATTATTAACACATTAACACATCTCTAAGGATTATACCAAACTGCAGCAAAGTTACGTGGTAGTCATTTATAATTGGTTCAAGAGAAAGTATTACTGTAGGTTGAATAACTACAATGTAACTTCTCTACCAACCAATTCAACTCATATCCTTATTAACTTATTTTTCTCTTTTATAATTCAATAATTTTGTTTAATATTTCGACGTGTCTGAATTGACATTGATCTACAGACATCATTAACTATGATTTTTCTCAATATCGTTGGTCGTATTAAAATCAATGATAATAAATTAGTTAAAAGTACCTTTGTACTTGACCTGGATATATTGTTTACTAAATAATTACAGCAACTATGAATAATATTTATTCAACAAAAATTATTCCATTTCAAAAGTATAACATAAAAACAATTTTAAGAACAAATTTATGATGCAAATTCCAAACGATTTTTTATCACTTTGTGGGGTTTTATATTAATATTCTAGACTCATTGCTGCTGATAATTGGTTCAAATACCTTTCATCTACCATCTATCAATATTATAGATATTTGTGATAAATGGATTCTACTAATAAAGACAATAAGCACAAAATTAGACTTACATCTCTGCAATGTATTTGTAGAAGAAGACGTTGTGTTGAAAATTTAAAATATTAAAAGTGTCTTGTAAATCAAAACATTCAGAGTTGGCGACAAAGTAATTTCGGTTTTGTAGTATAAAATAAAACACCTTTTTCTTAACAAAGAATAATTTTCAATAAATTATATATTTTCCATTTTGCTCAATGACCTTTTGCCATCCTTCTTTCAGCTTCATGAATCCGCGCTCATAAAATTTCTCGTCCTTATCAGCAAAAAACTGAACCAGGTGCGATTGAAGGTCATCGTCATGTGTGAAAGTTTGACCATTCAAAAAATTCTACTTCGAAATAAATGGTAATAAGGTGGTGCCAAATCAGGGCTGTACGGAAAATGTGGCATCACTTCCCAACCAAGCTTTTCCATGAGGTGTGAGGCCTTAAATTATCATAATGGGAAACAAAACCTTTTCGATTTGATAATTCTGGCCGTTTTTCTTTGATTTATTCATCCAGTTTCATTAATTTATTTTATAATCCCACCAAACTAACAGCATGAGCTTTTTTTGTTGTTTGTCAGCTTTCGATGTGGCTTTTGTTATTGGACGGGACCCATTTTTAAAACTAATGATGATTCTTTTCAAGAAATGATCGGTTTTATTTAGTTTGAGGTGCATATCGCAAATGTTGATTCTTTGTGTTAAATGATTTTCTTTCGATTCGTGAGGTCAAACTTCTTAACTAGCCCAAGACATTTTAAGCGTTTTTCTATTGTTTGCGATACGTGTAGCCTCTCGAACAGTTATATGACGATCCTCTTCAATTATGACTTTGATTTGGTCATCAACTTCAGTAGGCCGACCAAAACGTTGCTCATATTTGAGGGAAAAATCTCCAGAACGGTATTTTTTATACCAATTCTGACACATGCGCTCTGTTACTTATTACTTGTTACTTATTTGCCAACTTTATATAAGTATAAAGTATCTAGAAGAACGAGTCATCCTGGCGGATTATTTTAAGAGCTGGTGAAATGTGATTCAGAACAGAAAACTATTATCCCGATTGAATAGTTATTTCGCAGTTATTATTCTAAATAATAATTCTCATTATCAATTTAAATAAATAAATAACAATATATGTTGAAAAACAATTCAAATCAAAACAAGTGAATCAGCATAGTTAATAAATAATTGAAACATAAGATTCAACTCTCATAACAAAAATTACATTCTTGTTATGCAATTGAATTTTTCCATACAACTCATAATATTTCGTCTAATTGAACCCCATTCATAATACATGTTTTTTTCTCAAGCATCAGAACAAATATATGAAGAAATTAAATGAGAATTGTTTATTAATATTAGTTTATCTAACTTTTATCACCGTTCAATTTAAAATTTACGTTCTGCAACCTTTTCCATTCAATACAGAGCTATACAGAAAATGAAAAAGAAATCATTGATAATATTATGAAACCAACATACATTACCCCTATTAAGACGAGGGTCTGTTAATTGAATGGGCATTATTATATTCCAAGAATATGATTCCTTTCGACTATTTTCAAACTTAGGTAGAGAACGCTTTAAAAATATTAAAGTAATGATGGTGAAATATATCGTTACGTTCTAAGAACAGATAATAATAAAATTTAAAATATTTTAACATGGATTTAATCATAAAACTGAGTTATTACACTAATAGGATGTGGCCCTCTCCTTCAAAGATAGAGAGAGATTCGTTGGGAAATTTTTAGGTAGGATAAGGGAAATTTTTTATGAGAGAAAGGTTTGTTGGAGTTATCCCTGATATAGGAGCTGTTCCTCCGCAGGACTGGGGTTGTGGTGGTTGCGTGGGGTTGTGTTGTTCTATCTATTTTTTTTATTTTTTGAAAAATGTAAATGGGAGGCGGGCGGGTACAGCTGCGGCTATTATTTATTCCTTATCGTCGGCCAATTGGCTGGTGAACTGGCTCACCAGATTAAAGGGAAACTCGCAATATAAAGAGGCTTAATCGACGAAGTTTTTTTTTATTTTAATTAATTAAAACGTTATTGTAATTATTGATTTTCTAGTAACTTTTAGTTTAAAGAGCGTACCCAATTGAAATCTCAATTTTTGTTTTAGTACAAAATGTTTATTATTTTTTCGGGCTTCATGTCCAGCAAAAGTGTTGATTACATACTCAAAGTTCAAATTTCGGGCTATTGAATGTTCAATGGATAGAATAGCTAAGTTTGTAGCGTTTATTGTCTCATAGAATTCCTTAAATAAGTTTTTTTCAATTTCAACTTTAAAAATGATCACTCAGCAGTACCGTAGTCACAGGAATGGTTAAAAATAAAAGAAATGCAGTTCACACTTCAGGAAAGCTTGAAAAAATAAAACGATTCTTTATTATTTATAAATCCGCAAATTCTCTTTTAGATGTCGTTTAGTTCGTGTCTAAAAGCGGATCGAAAACTAAGAATTTCCTTGGAAATTGGAAACAATTTCATCCATTCTAAGGAAACGCAATCTCAATGGGTTAATGATAATGTCTAATACATTATAGAATATATCTACTTTAAACAAGCTTTCAGGATCTTGGAGACGTTTACCCTCCCAAATATCATCACTTTCCTCTGACGAATTTTAGGAATTTTAGACCATTTTTTTGCTATACTATTTACTTGCGTTTTCAAATATCCAAATTCATTTTGATACTTTTCAAGGTCTTCCAGGCAGACTTGCAATCTTATTGAGGCATTTGAGCGATCAATAGCTTTAGATTAGAGTACTTTAGATGGTTTGTAAAATTTTGCGATGGAGAACCAATAACATATTGAAGGTGTAGTTTTCGATCTTCTTATTCAGTAAAATAGCTTCAATTCTATCATCTGCTTTGGAATGTATTGAAATATTTTTTGTTAACGTTTTTTGGAATTCAACAAACCGAACGTTTAAAGCAAAAATGGCAGACTCTTCTTTATTAGATATAAAACTTGATAATATATTCCAAAAACTTTATAACTTCATATGTTTTTGTATAGACGGCATAAACAAAGCCATCTATTAAGGCTTCGATATAGCATTTTGAAAAAATTTTTTGTTTAACTTGTTTATGCAGGTAGATAACTCAAATTAAAGGTAAAACTAATAGATTTTGACCGTACTGTCACTCTAATAAAATTTACTACTTGGAAACTTGAGAATAATGCACTCTCCGTGTTGCTTTATTTTCAGAATGTCCGTTCCTAAACCTGCCAGGAGAGACGCTGACGAGCATGTGAAACAATGTCCTGTGTATGCTGTAACATTAAGTAGAACCCGCGGTACTTAGCAATCTTTGCTGGTAATTTTCCAATGGAAGCTAAGCCCACGGGTTGTATGTCACATTTTCCATTATAATACAGGACAAAAAATCTGTTGTGCTTTACAGCAGGAGGTCTATTATTTCTATACTTTTCGTGGAGGTCAACAAGATTGATACCAACAATATTTCGCGAATAACGTTTGTTTTGTTTTCTGGAATTGTAATTTTAAAAAGGTCCCTCCATCAAATCCATCAGCCTTTCTGCAGGTTCACGCAATTTCTTTTATCATTACGAACTTAGAAACAGATTTATTTAATAATAAATTATAAACATATCGTAAATTAAGTCTTCCTCCTCTTTTATAAATCTTTCTACATTCTCCTTCGATAGAATCTCCGACTTATTTGCATGGTAGCCTGCTGACCGTCTCTTCAGTCAAGCCAAAAGCATAGTGTACTTCTTGATATCGATGTTTTTGGACACGGTGAGAACAGATCTCAACATTGAATATGTAGTCCACAAAGTCTTTAATGTTTTTAAATTTTGAAAATAACAAGTAGTACCTTTTCGTTGATGTTCGCACCGTTTTTCAAATTTTTGGTAGACCACGGCGTATCTACTTCTTGACTTTGCAACTATCCACTGCATCATTTGCAGACTCTCTCACTTCAAATAGAATGTCTGGATTCGTTATCTGAAGACATTTCAAGTAATTACTTTTGACTTATTGTGAAAAATCGTTGTTTGCTTTAATAGTAACAATACTTCTAACACCATTTGATTCCACATTAATATTTTCATTGTAATTGAAGATTATATTAAATATTATAAAAGCGCGGAATTAGATAAAACGTTGTACATAAACACGTTATGAACAGAGCGTTAATGTTCAACATTGCAAAACTCACTGGAACTCGTTTTGGCAAATATTAGGCTTGTTGGACAATAAAGCTCTTTTCATGACTAGTTACGTAAATAATTATTAGGTCATATTTCGTTCTAAATAAGCACTTATATAATTCCTGTAAAGTTGTATTAACTGTTTAGCTTACAATTTGACTCCTTCACATATACAGTATACGTATCTAACGTATTTTTTCTTTGTTTCAGAAAACTTTTTTGGAAAGAGACATGTACAGTATCTATTGTTATTTAGTGTAAACGTTTTAGCTTATGGACTAAGAAATATTTTGAATCTAGCGGTTATTGCCATGATTAGTACATCGCCGCCCGAAGGAGTAAAAGTAAGTTGCTCCAATAATTATTTTTTACAAACAAACATTGTACCCAATAAAAAAGTACATTCACAAGTATACCCCAGCTAGCGATATAGTGTAAACAAATTCCAAAAGTACTAGCTAACAGAAACAAAGTAACTCTGACTAGACCACCAGCAAGAAGCAGATAATTTTAGCAAAAAAAGTGCAATTACTCTATATTTTGGAGAAAAGCAATAATGGGGCTTTATGAGATGACAAATCACTAACGAACTGAACTGATGAACGCCCAATGCAATTCTATATGAGCTTAGGAATGTGGGAAACCTCTGAAGATGTCCAAAAACGATATTAAACTGGTGGTCGCTTTTCTGAGAAGACACCGCCATATCAAATACCACCTTAAAACGATAGACTCCGTTGAGGATAATTTCAGATTATGCAAGCATGTCATAGAAACACAGACACATTTATTCGGCGAATGCCTTGCCCATTTCAGCTTACGTATCTCAAAAGAATAGTGAGAACACTTTGGGAAGAGGGAGAAAACCCAGAAAAATCGATGTTCATCACTCATTTCCTTTTTTGGTTACACTTTCTATGTTTGTAAAAAGGATTATTAACAATTGCTTTCTAATAGATAAACTGAATGACTTATTAATTATGTCAGATAAGACACTTCTAACTAAATAATACAAATTCTTATCTTCCTATATCAATTTGTATCTTGATACGGTAATGTGCGAATTTAAAATTCATCTCAAATTTTGATTAGATTCATTTTATCAACCTGATGTTAATTTCCATAACAATGAACTTCACTCCAACTTTTAATTTGATTGCAAACTCATGTATTCCATTAAATAACAATTGATTTGTTTATATCAAAGCCGAATGTTTTGATTTCACCGCATGAAGTTATCAGTATTTTCTTGTAAATTATATCTTACCGGAAATGAATAAAAGTCTCTTTTCATCCTACAATTTACGAATCACATCAATATATGAGACTAAGGACATTCTTAAGTTATCTGTCTATAACATCAATATATGAGATATATATGTCATTAGTTTGAAAAAGAAAATTGATAATCATTTCCAACATTGGAAATATAATTGTATAGCAGCTTAATAAAAACAAAAATACGAGGTCCGGCTATTAAATAACGAGACTGGTTACGAAAAAGGGTTTTATTATAAAAATTAATCTACATTCGAATGCTCTCCTTCAATATACTTTCCTCCCCTCGATACACACCTTTCCATACGTTTTTTCCATTGATCGAAGCAGTGCTGGAAGTCTGCTTTGGTGAGTGCGTTTAGGAGCTCTGTCGTTTTTTGCTTTATCGCTTCCATCGACTCAAATCGGATCCCTTTCAAAGCAGATATTTTATTTTACTTTCACATCAATCTTTGAAGATATCACTAAGAATCTTTATCAGATACATTGCATCATCATCCTACTAGAGGTGATTATCAAGGATAGTGGACTACGATCCCAAGGAATGATTTATAATACCAAAAGGCAGAGTCCTGGCATACGCAGATGACGTAGTGCTTTTAACCAAAACAAAACAGGAACTACAGAAAATGTTTTCACTATTTGAAGAGACAGTAAAAATTAATTAATAATCACAACAGACCAAAACAAAGAGTTCCGGTTTGATAAAGTACAAGAGTTTGAATACCTAGGAGTGACAGTAACAAGTAAAGGAGACGAAATTAAAGAAATCGACAAAATATTGTGTAATGTGGGTCATGAGAAAAAAAGAGGAAAACTGGCTAAATGCATGGGAGAGATGAGTGTTAAGAAAAAAATTTTGTAGGGATACGAGTGGAACGAGAAGAAGAACGAGATTAAAGGTTATATGGTCAGGCAGATATCAGTTTTATAGTGAGGGCAATAAAACTCCGTTGGTTGGGACATATAGACAGAATAGATATATGATACATCGTATTCATGTAAAACTAAAATTACATTTTTCATTGCGTTATTTTTTTCATGTTTGTATTTACATGTATTCAAAATAAATAAAAATGATATTTGTTCAAAAACTCATTTGGTATTATAATTATTTTTTACAGACTTTTCCAGAATGGTCGGAAAGCAAAAATGTGATGTTATCATCTTTCTTTTGGGGTTACGTACTGACTCAAATCCCAGCAGGCCAACTTGCCGAACGGTTTGGTCCTAAATTGTTTCTATCGGGGGCCATAATAATTTGCTCATTATTTTCAATACTCATTCCTATTTTTGGGGCTTATTTTGGATATATTGGTGTGATGGTATGTAGGATAATACAAGGACTGATGCAAGGATTCATATACCCATCAATTCATCATTTAATTAGCGCATGGGTCCCATTAAGTAGCCGAGCCAAAATTGCTGGATTTGTTTATGCAGGTATGTACCATGTTTATTAATATAGTAGATAATCTAGTTTTAAATCAATGTTTGTCATATTATATCAACATATTCAATTTTCAAACATATTCCAAGGAGAATTAGAGATTATTATTTCATTGAAACTATTATGATGCTGAAAAACAAACTTTTAAGGATCTTCAGTTATCGATAACGCAAAATCTAATTAAAATGATAAAATTTTACAGGCGGACCACTTGGTACTGTTATCGTTATGCCAATCGTCGGATACATATCTGGTTCAAAATTGGGTTGGCAAACGGTATTTTACCTACTCGGAGGCATCGGATTCACATGGACTGCTTGTTGGATGTTCTTTGGTTTAGATAGCCCTCACCATCATAAAACTATTTCACCGGAGGAACTTAAATTCATCCAAGACGGTGTTGTTTCCAACAAAAAGAAGGAGGTATGTATAGTAAAAAATTATAAAAATGAAATTTGAAATCATGTAGCTGAAAATATTTGACACCTGCAGTATCTTCAGAATTCATGGAGATCAATTCAAAAAATGTCAAATTCTTAATGTACAATTTAACATTGTTACTTGAGTTAATATTAGTTGAGATCTCGATTTTCAGAACAAAAGTATCTCTGACAAAAATTAGAGGGATACATCATTCATACTGTGTTCTGAATATATCCCATTATTAAAAAAAAATACAAATGGTATGACAAATTGATCGGGACTTAGTTTGAAAAGCTGGTTTTAAGTATGTTTAAGTTTTAGTAACAATTTAATATTTTTTATTTACTTTAGCAACTGCCGACTCCATGGAGAGACATCCTGACTTCCGTACCATTTTGGGCAATTTTAATCTGCCACTTCGGTGATCTCTGGGGTTTCTGGACGTTGCTTACAGAAATACCAACGTACATGGACAAAATTTTAAAGTTTGACATTGCATCGGTAAGTGTTGGATAGAAAGAATATAGGGTTTTAGAAAATATACAACGTATTATTTTTTTACAGAACAGTACTTTGTCCGCTCTACCATATCTTATCTATTGCCTGTTGAATTTGGTGATGAGTCCTATTGCTGATTACCTTATTACCAATAAGATCACATCTGTCGGTGCTAGTAGAAAAATATTTAACAGTATAGGTATGAACCTATGCCCTAAAATGATTTTTTTGTAACTGGAATCACTTTGTATTATTTACCGAATTCAGACGGCACAAAACAAAAAAAAGGTTTTCTAAAAATATTCCTAAGCAAATAATTGTAATATAATTTGTGCTGCTTGAATGAAATAATTTTTTTCCTATATTTAAGAAGGAATATGCTTGCGTTAAGATTAACTTAATATTTTATAAATGCTATTTATGAAAAAAATACTAAATTCTTAAATAAATATGAAACACATATAAACAAGTATTAAGTCTTTTCAATGACTGATATCAATTAGTGATAATTATTTGTGGCAATTATGCAACCATGTCTGACTAAATCTTTAACACTCAAATGGTTTTGTAGGAATATTCCACATACATTTTGGTTTACTTTCACAATTTCTCGGAAATATTAAGCTCATATCCTTCTGCATGCTAGAATATCGCAGCTATTACTAAAAAGAAAGTCATACCTTTTCATAATGAAGTTCCTAAAAGTCTCTTTTTTATTTTAAATCCCTAAATGTCCCTTTTTTGCTAATTTGTCTCAAAGTCCCTTTTTTTGCAAATTGGTCTCTAAGCCCCTTTTTTGCATCTAATATTGTATGTACTTTTAATTTAACGATAGTGCTAAGAAACACTTATTTCATTTGTTTATGACTGCCATATGAATTTAAACATAAGTTTTATGATTGGAAGTGGAAATTATATCACAATTACAATAAGCGTTAGTTCACTTCTTATTAACACTTCCCTTGACCTCCAATATTAGACAGATCATAGTCATTGAAAACTGGGGCTTGCTAATGCCTTCCAGTAATTGGTAAATGATATTCCAAATATATACAAACTTGGTGAATATATTGACTATTAACAGTATTGTATTTATTTCGATGGGACACTTTCCTCCTATTTTTTGACACATTCACTTTTTTTTCTGTTCGCATAGCAGGGAGTATTTTTGTACAGACTTTTGTTTGTTTCCTTCTTCCTGATTTCTTTCATTTCCAGTTATGACACACAATCACAGTGGCTTTATTTCTATGGGACATACTGTTTAAACATTTTCATGAAAAATTCTTACCCAAAAATAACATATGTTTGAATAACATAATTTAAAATATTTATCTTATTCATTTAAAATTATTCTGTTGAATGAATCAAGATATGCAAATCTGAATTTTAATACCTTTTTTTAAAAAAAAGAAGATAAACTTTGATCAGACAAGAGTTTCACTTAAAAAATTTTCTATTGAAAAAAGAAAAAATATTAAATATCTGGTTAAAATACTGTTTTGATCAAAATAAAACGAGCTTAAAACAAATCATTTTTTTAAATAATCAAGTTGATTCATTTTCGTTTGTTTATTATTATATATTAATAATTTAATTGAAATTTGGTTAAAAATTTATATTAATACCAAGATCCAGATAATACATTTTAGAAAAAATACGTTTTAAAGTTTATTTTTTAACCTTATGTTTCTTTATTTCCATGAAGATTTTTCCGCTCTTTCTTTTCCGAGTGGAGGGAAGGTAGATGTACCGTATTTAGCAACCAAGGATACGACAACCCTGTGTGCTACTTATTGCACACAACATATTTTCTTCAATAATACTTTAATACCCTCAATCGATTCCATTTACCATAATACAAAGAAATCACTAATCTAGATTCCAATATTTTCAAAACGTATATTTGGTATCAAGAACTGTGAGGTCCAATTCAATTCAATGTTAACTGAGCATCCTTCAATTACACTTCAAAATGTATCAGACCTAACGGGTTTTGTAAGGAACAATATTTTTGTTTAAAAAAATTTTTCAAATCATCAGGGCTCCAATAGTTTGTTTTTTCAGGACTCCTTAAAAAAAAGAAATAAACTGCTACAAACAGGGTATCTATATGAAAAATATTAAGTTGTAGTTTGTCAAGAATCGCTAAGAACAACCAAGTATATTTTTTCTTAATCTACATGTTTTTTTTAATTATCGTAAAACTATAATGGACGTTATATACTTAGTGGTCCTCAGTACTGTAAAACTTAAATTTCGGTATATATATTTTGTTCTCGAATTTCTAAATCTACAGTATATTCGGATATATTTGAGGGTGTTTCCGCTCTTTGACAACTAATCTGCGCTAAAAATTTATGATATCCCGAATCTTCATTAGTATTATATATAAAAAAAAACTTTTAAAGCCAACTAGTTGTCAGTGCAGCAATAAATTAATCAAATGTATCTACTTTCTGTTCAAATGAACTAATACGTTCTTATTTGTTTCATTTTAGGTGTATTCATACCAGGTATTGCCCTTATTGTTCTTTGTTTCATTGGTTCCGAAGAGAGAGCCTTAACAGTATTCATGTTGGTAGTGGCAGTTGGCGTTAATACTGCTATTCTTATCGGGTTTCACGTAAATCATATAGATATTGCCCCTAATCATGCGGGTACTCTTATGGGAATTACAAATGCTATAGGAAATGTAGCTGCAATTTTAGCTCCTTTGGCTGTGGATCTGTTCAAAAAAGTTGGAGGTTATGAAGAAGTAAGTTTTTTGGATATTTTACTATTGACTGGATGATAATTTAACAAATTTTGGATGAAATCATGTCTTTTTTGATGTTATTGTCCTTAGTACGAAATTACGAATGGTGTTGAGGAAATAAAACTCTCTAAGAGTATTTTAATTTGTTTATTTATCTTTTATTTGAGCTTTATCAAGGCTTTTTAAGTTATTAGACGTTAGTCAAAATATAATATATATATATATATATATATATATATATATATATATATATATATATATATAATTTTCTATATATATATATATATATATATATATATATATATATATATATATATAGATTCCGCACGAAGGGATAATTATCTTGTCAAGGAATGTATATATGTTACAGTAACAAATCCTCTTTATAATGTCAATTCAATCTTGACAAAGAGATAAATGACACAAAAATAATCACATTAACTAGCAATTTTATATAATATCTTCGAAGTCTTAGATGAAGAAATAAAACAAGTAGGTAATATGCCTTGATGTACTAGTAATTATAATGTTCATTATAAGAATTATAACAACATTGTTATAGATGAAAATTTTACTTTAACCCTAAGTTCTAAGAACTGATAAAAGATTCAAAAAAACTTCTTTTTTTACTTAAAACTACTCTTTATATAGTATAGATACTCTTTATACGAGCGTGATTATTCAGGATGCTAAAAATTTAAAAATAATCGTGATGCATCGTAGGAATATTTATTTATTAATATCGAATAAAACTTTTCTTTCTTCTCTTCACTTATCCTCATTGGTTTATAATATATACAGCCATGTGGCCATGTATCTTATCCTGGCTCGATGCCGTCTTTACATGGGAAACTACATGGGTATCTTTTTCATTTGCCTATGAATGACGTAGTTAATTTAGCACAGTTTTGGCCTTGGTCTTAGTTTCATAATTTCAATTGTTAGATTTCTTGTGCCATTGGAAATGGAGTATTATTAAAATTTGAACTATGATCATTATAATTATCATAATCATGATAATTATAATTGTGAAAAAAATATATGTGATGGCATAAGGTATACAATAAATTTAACAAATGTTTAAAGCTCTAGTGTCCTAGGATGCTAGCACAACTAAACATCACAATTACTTTTGTGATAAAAAATTTTTGTATCGAGTACAAAGGTGGTGAACTTTATTGCCCCTATAAAACCCGAAGTTTAATCATTAATTTCAATAAAATAATTTTTCCTGCTGAGTACCCTAGGATGCTAGCACAACCTTCACTTTTGCGATAAAAAATTCCTGTGTCGAATGAAAAAGTGGTTGACAAACCAATTAATTTCTCCAATTTTTCTCTAGTATCACAAAGCTAGCACAACTGAACCCTGTTTTTTTGAAATTCGAAAATGGCTGGAATTTCTTAACAGCTCTTAGAACTTCCAATGTTAAAAAAAATTGTTTCTCAGCACAACTTTTATTTTTTTAATTTCGAAAAAGGCTGGGCTAACTTTACCCACATTTTATGTATAGGGTTTGGTAAGATTTATGTGTAAATTAATTGAAAATGTATATATCTCTCAAAACTTCATCTTAGAATAATGGTTATATACAATAGGGTCATTTAAAGTATTAACTCTTATCAATTTCATTACCTTAGCAATATTAAGCATTTCTTGTATATTATTGTAATTTTTACATCATGTAACTTGATTAATTTCAATTGAAATTAGAGTTCATTTTAATTGAATAAACTTTTTTCTATATTTAAACAAAAGATTATGCAATATAAGACGAATAAATGACGAAATATAATTATATATATACAATTTTTATGAGAGAATTTTCTTTCAGAGTGATAAACAACTGTGGAATATTGTTTTCATAACTGCGTCAGTACTGTTCATCACAACGGGTATCTTTTATGCTGTCGGAGCATCAGGAGAGGTTCAAAAATGGAATGATAAGCGACCAAAACAAGAAGAAAATGTACCAGAGAAAGAACCCATGTATCAGAATGGTACTTGATGGTTACATTTTTTTGTGTCGAGGAAAAAAATCAAAATAGTTAATAGACCAAAGTCGAAATTACTATTAGTAATTGTCTTTGTTGAAATGTCTTATTCATTTTCGGACTTACACGGTTTTTATTTGATAAGGTTTTTTAGAACAGAAATTATTTATTTTAAAGTTTTTTAGAGAAAATTTCATATTTTTCTATTTGAAAACCCTAAGGCAGTTTTTACCAGATAAAGAAAGACTTGATGGTACTATGAACTGTTCCTTATAGTCCAAATTTTTATACTTGCTCTGGGAATTTGATTTTGTGCTACATTTGTGTATTTTTATCTACATAATTCTAGAATAAAATAACGAATTATATTAAAGAAGAGATGCTATATTATGATTGAATTGTAAACCAAAGAATAACTTGTTTATAACAGGAAAATAATATACTGGACTGATTTATTTGTAGGTTTATAAATTTTTGTTAAATAATATTTAGATTGATTGTTAGAATAGTTCATGCAATTCTTGCTGTTTCATTTTTACTTAAAAATATTGAGAACTCTTCAACCAATAATAAAAATTTTTGAATTGTATGAAACTTTATTATCAATGCACAAATGTAACCAAAAAAGATTTTTTTACAATAAAGATGAATTTTATATAATCTTTTGGTTTTATTTATGTTGTTAAGGTAATGAATCGACGAGAACGATGTTGTTTGGTATGACTCAACGAATCAGAACCATAAACATAGTTGCTGAATCAATTTGAAAATACCGAAAATGTAAAACTGGAGCTGACATACAATTGTAAAGATATAAATGGGAAATACCAGAAACAAGTTTCTAAACTTGTACAGTTTTCAAATGAAAAAGTGATATTGATAAGCTTACAGCAAAATTGTTTTACACATAGTCAATATAAAAACTCGTAAGGAATAATTCTTTGTGAAATCGATTTTGACTGTAAAAAAGCCTGACTCTGTTCGCTTTTTACACTACCGTTACAATTAATCGTCTTCAAAGACCGAAGATTAATAACATTTGTCCTACCAATGAACTTCCTCCCGCAAAAAACAATTTCAGTGGGCAAAATTACTTTAACTAATAAACGATAAAGTGGGCTGTTCTGTTAGGAATATGCCTTTTGTTCCTATTTACCTGAAGACGAAAATTTATACGTATAATGGGGTGATCTAGAGTGATTTAAATCAACAAGAATTGTAGACCCAATCATACAACAAAAATACGAGTAATAGGTGAATACATTATCGTTTTAGTTACAAAAAGTCCTATGCATAATTATAATTCCATAAAATCCTAAATAAAACCGATGTCAACAGTACTATTAGTCCATACAACCATTTATTATCCATACCCTCTTCTAAACCAACGCCCGACACGATTCCTTTTTCAACGGTTCCCTCAAACTGTGCATAACGACATCATTAATTGGTTCCCCGATCATACAAAACTTTGAAGCTTCCACAACTCGAATTTCCACTAATTTCCCCAAATATTCCTCTTTTAACTATATCAAAACTTGTTCGTAAAATTTTTTATGTGCTACATAATTTTTTTTATCGTGACATATTTCAGTCGCTAGAACTTCTTGAACCTCCCCTATTTTATGTTCATAATGAGAATATGAGTGAAATAACTCAGTTAATCTGAAAATAAAAACCGATTAACCTCAAACTCTTGCAAGTAAAGCCGCCGGAGTGCCCGATCGAGGATAAAACTAATTAATAAACAAACTAGGGAACTTATATTTTTCACATAAGTCTAAAGTTTCTTGGAAATCTTTTTCCGTTTCTATTGGAAATCCTCAATTAATATCAGTAGCTATAGTTATGCCAGGTACTCTATAATATCTTATAATTCAATTTACACAATTTCCTTTATACGTTCACTTACTTTACTCTAAAGAAATTTACGACGTTTTAAAAATTTTCCCTGCAGTATTTCATTTTCATATCACTTAAAACGGCGTCACTGGCTGATTGTACTGGGACGTGGAGGAAAGCGTAAACTCTCGCCTGCCATTATCTTTGCTATTTCTTCTAAATGTAAGAAGATTCGTGAGGCATTCGACATACGTAACTGTAGTCTATAACCTTTAGGTATTACCTCTACTAATTTCCTTCGAATTTTACATTTAACAATCTAAATGCTTCCATGTTTATTGGTGAATACATTTTTTAAATTTTCTTATTATTTTATTAGTTACGGAATATATGTAAAATTTCCCGCTGGATCATTTTTCGTGGTAGACAATCATTAGTTGAAAAATTTTATATTAATAGGTGTGTAAGCTCTTTAGAGAGGTCACCCTGTGACTGTGACTGGTCGTCGAATGAGCATCCGGTTGATTTCCGAGGCTGTAAATGCCGATAAAGAAACGGTTAGAAAAATTTTACATGTTGTATTACACATGACAAAAGTCTGTGCGAAGTTGGTGCCAAATCTGACTCCTGACCAAAAGCTCTTGTGCCAACGGGTCTGCTCAGATTTTATTGAAAGGTTTGAAAGATATCTGCTTTGAAAAGGATCCGATTTGAGTCGATGGAAGCGGTAAAGCAAAAAACAGCAAAGCTCCTAATTGCACTCACCATAGAAGACTTCCAGCACTGCTTCCATCAATGGAAAAAACGCATGGAAAGGTGTGTGGTGAGGGGAGGAAAGTATATTGAAGCGGAGCATTCGAATGTAGAATAATTTTTATGATAAAACCTTTTTTCGTAACTAGTTTCTTCATTTAATATTTGTATTCGTTTATTCTTATTTTCTGCACAATGAATTGGAATGAGACTAGACTTCTGTGACCAAGCGTTTATATTCTAACGCGGTGTACTGACCCGATTTTACGTTTTTTTCTTTCATTATATATATATAAGTATCAGGTAAAATTGTTATATTGAAGTTATGACTAAAAAAACTTGTTATGTAGAAGTAATTTATTTGTGAAATTTATATTGTGTTTTGATTTCTAGAGGATTTAAAAAATTATTCATATCTAAGTTGCTAAACACATAATGAATAAATAAAAAAATGAAAAATGGGTCATATTGTTATCCATATAAATTATAAAAATCAATACAAGTGGTGAATTTATGAGATAAGATATTTAAACATTCTCGTTTGATTTTATTGTGGTGTCTGTTCAAGTACTAACTGATCTGAAAATCAAGAAGAGAAATATAGAAATTTATCATGAAGAATATTGAAAAAGGTACATTTGAAGTTGCAGTCAAAAGATCTGGTAGGAGTGATTTGTTAATTTATTTAAAACATTTTTCAAAGTTTTTTTTTCTTATTTATTCATATTAAGTAAAATCATTTATCTCACGCGTGTATCTGTAAATTCCACTAATAATCTAGATAATCAAAATTGAACAAATTGATAATTGGATTGTTAGTAATGCATACATTTAATGGTTACAAAATTTTTAGATTTAAGCTTTAAGAATTATAATAGGGAAAAAGGTTGATCCTTAAGAAATTAATTATAACGTTATTTATAAAAATAGTAAGAACAGATATTAAATCTGAGCAGGACGTTACTGTTTTTGACAAAATAATGCATTAAATAGAAGTGATACTATTATATTAAAAACAAACTTGAAGTTATAATAAATATTCAATTTATATTGACTACTGGGCAATTACTTAATCGATTATCAATTTTGTCTCTGATATTTCGTAGCTTTGTGTTTTATATTTCATTCATAAATTTAAAAATTTAACAAAAAAACAATTATATTACCAATTATTCACAGAATAATCTTGGACGATCAGAATCGTAAAGTAGATGGCATGTGTGAATTTTGTTTAAAACAATACCTATTTTTGAACAAAAAATGCTGTACCACATACCTATGTTCTACATGTATTATACGATATCTTCCATTGAAAGTATAAGGCTGCTATTACATTTGTATTCTGAAGATTAAAACGGATGATTTTTGTCATAGACCGTACTTGTTAAATTACATTCTTACAACTGGCTTATATTCTCCAGGGTACTTTAGAGTAAGCCAAATCCTTATTAGCCTTTCTTCTTCTAATTCTATTCTTTTAATGAGATGTAGAATTTTTATTTAATATCAGAATAAATCTTGAGACAGTCTGAAACTTTTTGTAGCATAACCGATGGACTTGCATCAAAAATGTTTTCGAGTCTGCCCGATTGGACATTAAATCACCTTACCACTTTAATTAATGTTTCATTTCAAAATGGCACTTTTCCCAATTGCCTTAAGACGGCTATGATTATACCTCTGTATTAAGGAGGGGATGAAAATCAAGCATCGAATTATCGCCCAATTACACTACTTCCCACATTATCTAAGATCATAGAAAGATTAGTCAAAAAGAGGCTTTTATCATTTTTTTCTAAATATAAAATACTTACTGCCCATCAATTTGGGTTTTTAAGTAGCAAATACACAAATGATGCTATATTCTCCCTCCTAAATAATGTCTACTCTAGCCTTAACAGCTATCACTCCACTGCAACTTTTTGCGATTTTTCTAAGGCTTTCGATTGTGTTGATCATAATATTTTAATCAACAAATTGCTGTACTACGGTTTCAGAGGACCACCTCTCGCATGGTTTAAGTCATACCTTACCAACAGAAGTCAGCTTGTAATGGTTCATACAACGATGTCTTCTTGCAAGCGAATAGAATGTGGAGTGCCTCAAGGCTCAGTACTAGGCCCTATTTTGTTTCTTCTGTTGATAATCGACATTGCCTATGTAGACATTAGAGTTAAATATGTCTATGTGCAGACCACACTAGTTTCTCTGGTAGAAACCCTGATTTCACGGCACTTCAAAGGATCATATCTAGTGACCTAATCACCCTTAAATCATAATGCGATTCTAATCTTCTCTGTCTCAACGTTTCTAAAACTAAAGTTTTATCGTATAAGAATACATTGCAGCCTTTTTTATTAAATAACACCACAATTCACGTCGTTGAATCTATAAAATTCTTAGGGCTTGTTGTGGACAATTCGTTGAAATGGGAGTTACATATTGCCGCCTGTTTTGCGCTGAGACCAGTTTCCAATGAACTGAACTTATCCACCTCCTTAACAGTTCATTATGTCCTTATTGAGTCGCATCTCCGTTATATCCTTCCCTTCTGGGGTACGTGTGGTGCGCCTCAATTTGAGCGAATCTTCAAACTTCAAAAGAGAGCTGTTAGATATTTACTCGGACTAAACAGCAGGGATTTCTTTAAAAGATTAAAAATTCTGACTCTTCCTTCCTTATTTACCTCAAATCCGTTTGCCTAATTCGTAGGCACGCTTCTCCAATTTCAAAAAGATTGTTGCACGACCTTTACCTACCTATTCCACGTTCAGAATTAGTTAAGGGCTCTATATTTTACAATGCAAAAAAATGCACAATCACTTGCCAATTGAAATCGAATTCCGCAATAATTTACTGGAAAGTCTTCTACTGTGTAAACTATTGTAACAATTTTTTGACAATAAAGCATTTATCTCTTTCTCTCTCTCTCTCTCTCTATTTCCTTTCAGAAACGATACTGAATATATTTCTAGTAAATTATCTTTTTATCCTATATAATAACCACGGGCTTTTCGTGATTTTATATTAAATTTCAGCACCTTTTAATGGTATATTTTATTATATACACTGAGTCATATCTAGTATAACAATTAAACCATCCAATTGAATGAATAATACTTTTCCTAAATACCTTTTTATACAAAAAACCCTCTAAGAGCTGATGCAGACAAAATCTACGTAATTACAGTGAAATATAATTGATACATCAAGATTAGACACCTTCTTTGTTCTTAAAAAATTTTCGTTTTGATAACTATTCTGATAATTATGTAAAGCAAATATTTTTTCAAATTAGCTGCTATCTGAATAATCGCAAAATTGTATCTCCTTTTCTCTTCTTCTCATTTGTGATCTGTCGGTTTTACATCTATTAAATAAATGATTGATTTGTAAATTTATAAATGCAAGTATTATAATCAATTGAAGTATTTACTTATCTCCTGAATATAACTAATCAGCTGATAACAGTTGAGATATTCTTAAAATGGTCATGTATTATATTAATTCCAAAAAAAAATGGAGAATTGATTATTTTATTCATTTTGAATTAAATGAAATTGTTACTTTCGCAAGCCTGGTCGCTAGTACAGTAGCTCGATGTACATTCATAAAGCTTGTGATCACCACTTTTTGTAACCAATTTTCGCTGAGTAATATCTCATTATTGGAGAACTGATTATTTTATTCAATAATCAACAATTATTCTTCGAAAATTAGTTACAAAAAGGTGATGATCACAAGCCTTGAGAATGTACGGTTTGGCAAATACAGGAGTGAATGTCGAGAAACGTACGATAGACACGAAGTTAAAGTGAGAAAGTATTCGAATGACAAAGAGGGTAATATGCACTTGGTGAATTAGTACGGTAAATAATCAAAGTACTAAATTCTGTACCCCAGAATAAAATATATATTCTATCTCGGTATCCAGTAAAAACAATGAAAGTAGGTACCCACGCAGTACTTTTCACTATCTAACAGATACAATAGAACTGACAATAGTAGTCAAGTATACCTGCTTGAGGGTCCGTACTAATCCCTACTACCATCATCTAGTAACGCGCATTGACGAGCGTTGATATTTTACATTCATTCCTATATTTGCCAAAGTGTACATTACTTCACTAAATGCGAGCTACTGCACTAGGAACCAGGCTTGCAGAAGTGACAGTTTCATTCAATGTTATCATTTTTTTTTCATAAGCTATTGTAAACTTAACATTAATTACATTAATGCATTAGTGAAATTGAAAAATCTACTTCTTGTCGTATCAAACAGTTGACGCAAACTTTCATTGTATATACCTACTACATATTACATACACTTTCGTTTGATAAAACGCTAAAATTTATGAAAATCTTAGCTACATAATCGTATATGTTCATTACTAGGTAATTACAGTTGATTCAAATACAAATATGATTGTTGAAACTTGGACTTGTATCAAAAATAATGAGAGATTCGAATATGACAGATCAAAATGAATATTCCATATATGAAAATTCCAAGTTATCAATAAAATTTATTATAGTTGTTAATTATTTCGTTATTAACCTACTAAATAATAATCAACCTTTTCTTGGTGGACTTTTTAAACTATAGATGTTGCGGAAATAACTGATTTCTTATTAAATTTACTTTACCTAGTTATTGTGATCTCATTAACAAGTTGACAGCATGGAGCAAATGCAAAGATTGGAAAATGGACAGATAGAAGTACAAATATTCGGTCCAGAAACCAAGCTATCATCTGTTGCAATAAGCTCACAATCTTTTGTAATCCAAGCGGTAACATACGCGCAGCTTATTACGTACAACGCAACTACCCCAAATATATTTATCAAATATTAAAACGCCCTCCAAGCAACCACATGACTCTTGAAAATTGAGACAAGTTAGTATGGAAATACATCC